>NC_139910.1:10042963-10642963 GCF_905171665.1 Trachurus trachurus
TAATGCTAAAACACAGTCAAAGAAATAAACAAACACTTTACTATGAGCCTGTTTTTTTCCCGATCTGAGCAGCTGGAAACGTTATAACCTCCAACTATCCATTTGCACCCGCCATAAACCTCAGTATAACAGGTATATTTATCCATTTAGGCTCTTAGACCCAAGAAAAGAGGTGATCTATCCCCGTAAAAAAAATCCTCAGGGCCTGCGAGAGAACACATCAGACCACCTTTTTTATTGCCATGTCTTGTGAGGCAGAGAGAGCCTCCTCTTTCACTCTGTACACTTTGTGACTTTCTCTGCATAAGCCTTGTGGCTTCTTGGGGATAGAGACTTTTGGCAAACGCTGCTGCGCCTGAGTAAAAATCTTTTTGCGAGACCATCCAAGGTGGACTGGACGACTGGATCCCACAGTCCGCTGGCAGCAAACCCTCCTGTCTAGACACCCAGCCAGATGTTCAGCAGCCACACAGCAGACACACACTGCCATCTAGTGCTGGGACCAGCTCTGGAAGGGAGGAAGATGGAGCTGATACCTTCAGCATCTGTTTGCTGTAAAGGGCCACCTACATGGAGATCTGTACGTCCCGGACGAGTACAACAAATGGGATCTGCCTCTCATCCTTATGTGCCTCCACAGTGAATGAGAGGCTCAAATAAATCAGCACTTCAGCCTGAAATTGCAAACAAACTTGGCAGAAAACAGAACCAGACAGGCTGGATGACAAGTTACTCTCGGAGGATGAAACGAAGCCGAGCAGCTTGGTTCGTTTGGTTAGTGAAAACCTTCAGTGACAAGAACATCATCTGGTTTAACAAATGTGAAAACTATTTTTTTTACAAATAAACCAAAGGGCAAACTTTAATTAGATGCAAATTTTAGGATGTCAAAGTGTGCCAGCTTGTCTTTTTTTCCCCAAAAAACTGTATTTCTTCTTTGTCTTGAGGAAGCAGAGCTGTTCACAGAGAAACTGAGCTGCACATAAATAAATAAAAAGAGAGAGACAGAGAGAATGCTGCTGTATGAAATGTGAAAGATAAAATCTGAATCTAAGCAACTTCAATCGAACGATCCCCCTGAGGTCGCTGATTATTTGACAAAGTACGGAAACATTCCCACACTGCAGCCGCACAGCCGATGCGTGTTAGACATCATTACTCCAGTGAAATTACATCAGCATGTCCACGGCTCGGTGTGTGCGCGCCACGGACACCCCCCTCCTGTGCTACAATGCAGATCAAAGCATCATCATCATCATCATGCGAGAGGATGATGTAAACAGAGACTTGTGCCGAGGGTCAGCTGAGATGCGCCTCTGTTGGTTATTAGATGATTCCCCAGGGAACATCGCCCCGAGACTGGCGAGCCATAGCTGAACACGTGCGGTTGGAGAGAAATTCAGCCACTGTCCTTGAATCACATGACAGGAATGCTGGAGTCGCTGCCATATTTCCCTTCCTGAGATCTCTCTGCCATCCCTTTGATTTTTATTTGGTTTGCAGTTTGTGGACGAGGACCCTAGCTGAATCCTTCACCGTGGCAGAGAGCCGCCCTGAGAACAGAGATGCTGTGTGTGAAGCGCCTCTCAAAACAGCCTTACATAATGTCAACACAATTACCCACATTAAGCTCTAGTGGCTACAAGTAAATTTTAAGGGCAACAGGCCAAATCCTTTTTTCTTTTTTTCACCCCCTGATCTGAGGAGCTTTTGAGAAGGAAGGGATGGAGAACAGGAAGAGACAAATTAGGGAGCAAAGTTGATTGGTTTCAGCAAGTTAAGTAGCGTGTCTTCTCCCTCTGCTGATAAAAGAAAGTACCAAATGAGTTTGTTTGTTTGTTTGTTGAAGGCCCCGAGGGAAGGAGCTCTGTGCTTCAACTTGTTAATGACTTCCACTGTTTCATAGTTTGAAAAGAGCTTCATGTTGACTTTAGATCCCCATAGATGTGGCTACATACAGGACTTAAAGCTGCTTGTCGGATGGTTGAATAACTTCAAAAAAAAAATTAAATACGCCTGTCAGCCACAAACATTAAAACAGGTGACTGGTTTTAATGCTGTGGCTGATTAGTGTCTATATCCATGCTCTGTTTTAATAAGAGTTCATTCTGAATCATTAGTGATTTGATTTCAAGCTCAATTTGTAGTTTTACTTGGTTTTCCACAGCTGCATGGCCATGGTCATAAAACCAGTCGCCTGTTTTAATGTCATGGCTGATTGGTGGAGCTGTTTTGTATAATTATTTAGGACAAAATCTGCACACACAAAAAAAAATCAGGAATCATATGATGACTATGGAGTTCAGCATGCAAACATAAGTATTAAAGATGCTAAACAAGTGGTTAATTAGCACTTACTGTGCACTTTTGATGCACTTATTTACCTGATCTCCTTGCACTTTGCCTTGTTGAATAGATTTAGTACTTCAAGTCCCTTATAAGTCCCTCAGGGAAAGATGAAGTAGCTACACCAACGTTTAATACAAGACAAGTACTAACTGATGACACAAACTGAGAGTCCAATGACTTCTATTTAGTTTATCACATCCTTCAGCTCACTTTGACTGCTAATTAGCTATGTGACTACTTATTTTGGTGAATTTCATTGAGGCTAATTTCTGATCTGCTGGGTTCTAGGTGTCATTAAAATTAAATATCTACTTGATATTACTACTTCAAAGTTGCTCTTAGTTTTCTTGATGACACAGGTCCACTTGTGTTTGCATGTATGGGTTTTCTGCCACCACAAGTCATGCTGCTTCTTAGCAATAAGCACATCCTGCTAAGAGAGACTTATATGACTTAGCCTCTCATGAATATGAAGGGAATTTTTCTCTCATAGAAATTCCAGCTTAAATTTTTAACACCCTGCGACTCTAACAAGCACCCTGTTTTACATCTGGAGGAAACCTTGTCATATAAATCCTTCCTCGCTAATGTAAATCTCCTAATACTCTTACAGACTTTGTGGGTGGTAGCTTTTGTCTGAGAAAACCAGATTTAGCGCTCCATGTTTATCTCCGACTCACCTTTTTTCTTTTCTTTTTTATCCTTCTTAGGGAAGATGTTTACAAAAAGGCCCGAAGGCACTGAAATGAACACAATATGTGCCTCTTGAATTCTTCAGTGAGCTGATGTATACAAAAGATAATCAGTTTTCACTCATCAGAATTTGATCAAACAGCTTCAGGAATTACCAGAAAGGAAGAATTATATTATTTTTACAATCTAGATTGATCCATATAAACAATATCAAACTGACTGTAATATCTTGAATGGGAATATTAGAATATCTATATTGTTTTGTGCTCCTGCATGATACCTTTATTTTCTGAAATACAGCAGACATGGCAGTCTGACTTGCTGAGGGTTAAACTTAAATTGCATTACTCAGATTACGACAATCAAATCCAACTCAGCTTTAACATAAAACATCTGTATGCTAATTTGTTTCAAAGCAAACCGGTGCACTCTCTAATGGCTAACATGTGGCTGCCCTGGTGCTATATGTTACAGAACCACTAGTGTGAAGTACACAAAGGCTGCACACAGTATCATGAGCACCTGCACGGCCACGGTCGGTGGCGATGCCCCGGCCCGTGCACATCTGTGATGTTTAACATGAAAAAAGAAACACAAATGTGTATAATCTCCTTAGTCTTTTTCACATTGTCGAACTTTAGAAAAGAAAAGGACATAACAAGAGCTTGGACTCTGCATTGCTTATTAATACTTTTTCTGCCTCATTGATATTTGGGTTCAGAAATCAAATAGACAACCACAAGGAAAATACCACCAAAACCCCAGATCTGTCTAGAAAAATGCTTTTTCTTTCAGTGAGAGCTGGGATTCCTGTGTGTATCCAAGGTCACATTGAATGTTAACCTCAGACCGGTCTTGTTCTGGGAGTCGGAACATTTAGAAACGTGTTGTTTTGATCCGCAGCGGTGGATTGACGGTGGTCTGAAATGTGATTTAAATTCTTCAGGCTACCACTGTACAACAAATGTACCAAAGATTTACCAAAATCCAATTATGCCTCCATGAAAAGACTGGAACATTTTGTTTGGATGCTGCTCATATACACCAACAGCCCAATGATTTCAATTTCTCCTCCTTGGGTTTATTTTGATTTGTAACTCCAGGAGTATGTTGGTATGTTTGGGTTGGTACAAGCAGCGGCATTCTGATTTTTGGACACGATAAACAGAAACAGCCATCAGGCATTTTCATATTTGTGGTTGGCTTATGAGACAGCCACAATTGTGAATTAAGGTGGTGGCAGGTATGTGCCAAAGAAAAGGAAACAGAAATATGTTTGGTTTTTTTAGTCTGGTCTTGGAGGTCTGTCAGCATGCTTTGGCGTGGTTTCTACCAGATTCACGAACACATTAACACCACCTTCTAGAGAAACTGTCTTTCAGTAGTTTTGTCTATAATTGCGGAACATGCTGTTTCCATAGCTGCTCTTCAGTTGAGCTGAGAGGTGCCATGTGATTTTCATTTTCTCACACCCTTTCAACAGCCACTTACACTGCCTGACAGGAGAGACAATATCATCCAGAGAAGATTCCTCCTCAACCAGGAACGGAAACGCCTCACCATAAGGTGATGATGGCGATCACTCATAATCGTTCTGTGTTCTTTGGCGTTCATGTTTCCTGCAGAGGGTTTTCAGTGGGCCTGAGACGTGCCAGCAAATTTTCCTCCTACGAAACATTAACAGAGCAGCACAGCCACTCACTCAGCCTGGTGAAATGAGAGACATCGTGAAAAGGATCTTGACAAGAACGATTGCAGCATCAATAGTTGTAAATGTAGAAGACAATATGAGTTGTATCTGAGGCAGTGGACTTTGGGAGAGCTTCCCAAAAGCTTCAACATCCATCCATCCATCCATCCATCCATCCATCCATCCATCCATCCATCCATCTAGTGTTGTGTTCAAGACCACCTGACCCAAGACAAGTCCAAGACCAAGGGGGGGCGTGACCAAGACCAAATCAATGCGAGACCATTTTCAAGACCATTACTGTATTCAGTACCAGTACTCATAATAATCATGTGGCTTGATATTTCTATTACTCCTCAGCTTAAAAAAAAAGATAATTTTGTATAAAATCTACATTTAATTGAAACAAAGTTTGGATTGAACAGAATAACACAGCACAGCTCCTGCTGAATCCCTTCCCACTTTTGACTCTTTTTCAGATGGTTAGAGTTAGGGATGGATACCTCTGTAGAGCAATTTTACTTAAAGTTATTGAATTAAATTACATAAACCAAAGTGAGTGAGTGACAGAGACCGACATTTGCGGTTTAAAAAGAAAAAGATGTCACTGCAGCTGGTCTTTACTGGTCTTGAGAAAAATCCTGAGACAAGACCGAGTAAGACCTTGAAAATATGGTTTCACGACCGGACTTGAGTACCACAACACTACATCCATCTATCCATCCATCCATCCATCCATCCAACTGTTATTTTTACACATTGAGATTTGTGCTGAATTACACAAACAAAGTCCAGCAGCACATCGATTAGTGAGCTTCTAGGTAATGTGGTTATGTTTGGACTGAGCTAGCTGTTTTCCACTAAACCAGTCTCAGATATAGCTGCATTTTATCCAGCTACAATTAGCTTCCATTATAACTCTTGACAAGAAATACAGCAAGGTTTAATATTACATTTAGAAATCTTCTCTTCAGTTGATTAGCGTACTCAGTAAGTGGCCAAAAATCGTTGGTTCCAAAATGGTCTTGTCTGAAATGCAGATTTGTATTTGCAAATGTCTTTCAGTAATCCACTTTGAGTGAATGTGGCTGAACAGGTGGTGCAAATATCCCTAGCTAAATATTTCCAAAACAAAACACCGCCAACAGCAGACAGAAGTAATTTTGGAGAGACGATGCTCAGACAAATTTTGTAGACTTAAATCGTGAATTTTATTTTGTCATTTAATCTTCACTTAGAGAGGCTGTTTGATTTTAATGACTATAAACAATGTCCAGACTCTCGGCTTTACTCGTGAATGATCCAATCTCATGGAAAACAATATGAGTGATCTTCACATTTAAAAGTTAAACACAGATGTGAGCAAAACAACATTATTTATTCAGTTATTTTCTGATGTCAGTGTGATATGGAATTAATGTTGTGCTGTTTATTGGGAGTTGTTCAAACACATCTGCAAAAAGATGAAAGATTTCTAATCAACAGTGTTCTGTTAAAGATATCAGGATAGACTCATGCTGAGTGTTGTCTTGGCTCTGTCTTTAGCTGTTGTGTAACTTTTGTTTACTTTCCTTCAGTACAGTGCTGCATTGTGAAGAAGGGACCAGATTATTTCACAGCGAGATGCAAAAAGAGATGGATAATCTGTATGGAAAAAGATGGTCAGCAGCAGAAAATCATCCTTGCATGTGTCAAGGCAAACAATTGTCTCCAGGTGTGTGGATGAAGGGGCTTCAGACAAAATGTTAACACAGCCCTATAAATTACATATTAGGCTATTATATATTTAAAAACAAAGATGAAAAACAGTCTACTTTGAAAAAAACTGTGTGCAAGTAGGCTACATGTTGACACACCAAAGAGTGATCTGGTTTGTCTACTGTACTATTAATTTATTTGAAGTTGACATAAAAGCTTCACTTCAACTTTCCTGCACCTTAACTTATCAAATTGATTGTTTACAATACTTTTTTGCATACCGGTAATAATAACCATTTTCCCAAGTAGATAGTTGCATTCTTATATTTTATATTTTCCATGCTGTTGACATCGAGTCTTTGCAGGTCCAAGGAATGTATCTATGTGCTTTTAAGAGAATAACCCTGCAGTGACATCAAAATTTCTGTTTATGTGGACAGTTCAGCAATTGGAAGATGAAATTATCTCCAAAAGACATAAAGTTACAGGCGAGTAGGCGACCCCCCTCCCCCCTTTAAAAAAAATCTTTTATAGGCTATTTTCAACTGTAGTCTATTTGTTTATCCTATATCCTGACCTGTCCATAGCTATTTCCTACAATCACCCGTTGTGACTGTAATCTGAAGATGCAAAATCTTTTATTTTTCTCCTTTAACTTTTTTCCTCCACTCCAACATGATTGCAGTAAAGGACAGTCCCAAAACCATGTGCTTCTTTTTACAGTCTATGGTGCTGACATGTTTTAAAACACACTGAAATACTATGCATACAAAAAAGAGCGAATGTTTATTGGATCATGGATCTATTATGAACTTATATCAGATATGGTTTCTGCTGCTTCATTACCAGACTGTGTCCACTGACTACATGACACTAGGCGGCGCCATGGCCGCAGTAGGATCTACAAAAAAAAAATCGTCGTGTCCAGCAGTCGTCGCTAAAAACACACAGCTTTTCTCTGCCAAAATCAATCCCACAATCCCCACACACACACACCGGGCGGCGGTGTATTCATTTGAATGGTGAAACTGTCTGAGACGCTGGTAGCAGCAGCAGCAGCAAACAGACAGAGAAAGAGGAGCAGAGCAGCGTCTGAGTTTAACCACTTTGTCACGTTTTGGATTTACATTCCCGCGGAGCCCTGAATACACGTGACAAAATGAACCGGTTGGTATCAAACTTTAAGTGTCCTGATGATAGTAACAGTATCTGAACCGCCACCTGTGAAGCCATATGTTGCCAGACTTTGGCGGCTAACTTAGCTTAGCTAGCGGCTAACTTAGCTAGCATATGCTGCGTTCGAGACGACTCGGAACTCGGAATCTGCAGCTTTGAAAACTTTGCATTCAAAGTGCTTCACGGCTAGGCATTATTAAAACGTTACAAGGGGCACAAAACAACTGAAAAAGAAGCAATTTTAAGTAATGAAACCGATCATTTAAAATCAAAGAGAAAAAACAACATGAATCCACTGTGTTCCACAACATCAGTAGGTAAAACTGTAACCGTAAGTAAATATTGTATACTTCATCACATTTTAATGTATTTTGGCACTTAAAAATACAAATTACATGCAGATTTACGTCTCCGACTTTCCCGAACGGGAGCTCCGACAAAGCGGCATTTGATTGCACCTTGTCAAGTAGGAGGTCTGAAAAATCCGAGTTTCCGAGGTGTCACGAACGCAGCATTAGCCTCCACTAGCGGCCCAGCTGGTTTACTCTCCGTGTATCAAGGCTAACTGTTGAAGCTAACTTGTATGAATACGAGCCAAGAGACGTAACGAAATGCGGCGTTGTGCGCCTTCAAAACCTCGAGCGTCTCATTTACACAACAGGCATTAGCCCAGTTTTAACCCGCATTCATCAGTGACATTCGTTGACTCTTGTTGTTGTAGCAGGGCTTAGTTAACTTAACCCTGATGCTTTAATACCGCAGCAGCAGCAGCAGCGGCCGCCAACGCCTTCGCTACTTAAAAAAAATGTACCGTTTTTATGTTTTGTTTTGTTTGTCTTATTTAAATGTTTGCTTTTTTAGTCTTTGCTAACCATCAGACTTGCTGCGTTTTTAAGATCGCATGCTGCACATAGCAGGATAGCGTGTAAGTTCTTGTTAGGCCACACACACCAAAAAAATGGACTATGACTTGTTGAAACTCTTGAAACCGAAATACTGCACCAACCATTGTCCCGCAATTGTTTGTCCAACAGCGTCCCTTATTATGGTAGCTACTGGGGATGTGTGGCAGCGGGAAGTCTTTAAGGTCAACTGGAATAATAAAACCAATGGCTTTCTGTGACCCTGACAGCATCTCTCTGCTGAAAAGAAGAACATGAAGCAGGTAAGGAAGGACATGTGTGAATAATTGTGTGTAGATGTCTCTTTTTAAATCATGGTCACTGTGAAGTTCAGTACATTACAGTGGTGGTGTTGTTGTAGTACTGGTAGTAGTAGAGATTGCAGTAGTGGCCTCATCCCCTATCCTTTTGTTTTAGGTGGATATTATAAATAAGGAAGATTTAGATAAAGAAAGGTGAGTTTCTGATCCATATCTTGGGATTCATCTAATTATGATCACTCAGTCACTATCTATCTGTGTCCCACAGATCATCATACCTCTCAGTCACTGGACCATAAAGGCACTTTTCCATAACCATTTTCACCTTGTTTGTGGCTTAGCTCTTTGTTGTATTTTTTATTTTATTTACATTGTCCTCCAAAATTAGACGGCAATGCATGTGGTCTATCTTGATTTTTTTCTCCCCCCTATTCAGCAGATTTCAAGTGCATTACGGAGTGCGCAGTCCCGGCTCAGCGAAGCGGTTGTCGTCTTGCAACAAGAGGAAGGGTGGTCCATTGGTGGAGGTGGGCTTGAAGCTGCACCGAAGAGCATCAGATGTAGGCCGTGGCTGTGACCCCGGCATGGCCAACAAAGAAAATGAGCTGACGTGCTCCGATGATGTGCGGGGCATTCACTACAATGACAACTGCGGGCTCCCTGTGAACTTTGCAGAGGCCTCCAAGATGGCAGGGGCCAGCTCTAAGTACAGCGACTTTACTGAGGTGAGATTCAGAGTTTAGAAAACATGCACCCTAATGTTTCTTTTCTTTTAAATGTTGTAGGGAAAACCCTGTTTTAATGCATCATTTGTCTTTTGTGCAGCTGTCAAAGGACCATGAAGCTATGACACACGTCCTTTTTGGAAGGAACCTACGACTAAAAGTAGCCCTAACACTATGGCGGAGAAACGCCAGTGAACTAGTGGCCTACTTATTAAGGTAAAAAACTGTGTCAGGTAACGTAGCACAGTTGACGCCTATGCTTCATGAACTTGCTTAATATTCAATCGTGTGTTTGTTTTCCCAGAATCCAAGACATGGGCGTGCTGCTTGACTGCTTACCTGTCTTAACAAACAAGTGAGTCTCATCCAGGTGTTTGGCATGTTTTCCCTTTTTTAAACGTGTTTTTCAACACAAGCATGCAGCAGCATAACCCAGATTGTTGCATGACGTGACTGTCTTGTAAATTTAGGCCGTGTAAAACATAGTTGACCTAAACAATGGGCTAAAAAGGATCAAACTTAGTTAACTCAAATCCTGTTTCCTTTGTTTGTTCCTGTCAAACCGTAGCTTACAGATGAAGACGCATGTAAACAAGTTAAATGCGAAACTAAGTTGTCGTTGATTTAAAAGAACAGAACCAGCTATAATCACACATGTATGAAGTTATACATCACAGGCTGGATAATTGTTCCTGTTGCTGCTGTTTTCCATTGACTGTCAGAGGCTGAATTGAGTTATTCAGACAGTTTGAACACATTTTGTTGTTTTCCTTTGTCTCTCATCAGTCTTCAAACTGAAGCACCATGTTTGTCACTTGGCTGCTGTGTTGACCTCCTGCCCCAAGTGAAAGTGATTCTTGCCAGTAAATACGAAGAGTAAGTGTCGCAGAGGAATGTCATGCATGTTTAATCATCTCCGTCTTCTCGTTGACATGAAATCTTGGAAGCTCTGAGATCAAAGAGACTGGATTTTTACTGTTTTAGCCTTGAAGACGATGCACAACTCATCTAAGCTTTTCAGCCTTTCTGATGAATAACTGATGAATTGAACTGAGATCTTCTGATGTCTTGACACGTCTTTAAGTCTCAACCAGTAAAACCAGATGCCTGAGAGTCAGCGCTTCTAAAATATTACGGGATAATGCTTAGGGATAATGCTTAACGCAGTAATTTAACCAGCTGATCTGCTCTTTACAGACACATCACGGTGGGTTTACACTGGGTTCAATCTGTCATCAAGAAGTGGTGGCCAGAACTATCAAAGAACGAGAAAAGACTGCGGGACAGTTGTTCAGAGGACAGGTAGGCACCGTAACCAAATAGTCCCTCAATGACGCAAGTACCAAGACTTAAAGGGGAGTTACAGCTAATTTCAAGCCTTGACTTTGATTGTAAAGAAACCTTTGTCGGTGACTTATCTGGAAATGCTGCTTATGGCATAATTTGAAAGTGAACAGGAGAATCCTAAAACCACCAAAATGAAACTCATTTAGATCAAAGGCAGTTGGTTAAAGTTGGTCAAAGTCATGAAAGGGTTGAGTTGAAAATACACAGAACTGTCCTTGTTTCTTAGGAAAGAGAAACGCCAATGTCCTCAAGATGGGACACTGTCGATTTGTCTGAAGCCACTTAAGTGGAAAAGCTGTTTTTTTGGTTATTTGTGTTTATTTTACCCGATAAACCATGTCACTAAATACTGCATTATGGCAAACATATATGGGTATTTTAGTCTATTTCTTCCCATTTCTGAAGCAATAATAATGTCTGGATGGAGTCGTGCTTAACCGACTTGCAGTAATGTGACTAAAGCTAATTGTGAACTCTCCTCTGTGTCTTTTCAAATAGGCAAATTCATAATGCATCGGTTTACCAAATTTCTTATAATAGCAGTCACAATTTATTTATGCTTGTCCATCTAGTAATTCAGTCCATGTGCAGCAGCTTGGTAACGAGGGATGTGGTTTTCCTCAGTCACTGTCGGCATTGTTCTCCTCTTTGAATACTGGAGAAGCGATTTACATGTCTCACATGTGACCCGACATCTTTTGGTGACTGTTATTTGTACAGCAGAAGATGTTCATTAACTCCATCATTTGTCAGTTTTTTAATTGTATTGGTATAATTTTGCTTATACTTTATTTTTTTTGCAATTCGAAATATGTAATGTGTAAAAAAACATTCCACCTGCTGTGATAGTAATGTCTGTATGTTGACTGCAGGAATATTGAAGTCATGAAGCAGCGGCTGAAGGACTTGTGGAAGGAAGGAGCCCGGCTGTGTTTGGTTCCAGGATCTACAGGAGAACTGGCAAAGGTGAGACGGACAAATATAGAAATCATCAGGGGTTCAGTTGTGATGCTGTAGCTGTAAATTATTAATTTTTTAAAAACCATATTCAGCAGATCTTAAAATATTAAAATTTCAGTGCCAAGCTTGGTCTCAGATGCTTATTTGAAGGTCTTGTGCTTCTTCCTGTAGACAACAGTAGTGGTGACTCGGCACTAACTTGGAACAGGTTTTAAAATGAACATCAAGGCACAGATATCCATGACAGAAAGTTTTTTTTAACCAGACTGTTGTGCAGGTGCTCCTGCTGTTTATTTTACGTCCTCTGTTGGTTTAGGGTGGACCCCACCAACCACTCCCATCCTAGAAAAAACCCTGAGCCACCATAAGTAAAGTCTGTGTTGTGGTTCATTTGTTTCCATATTCACATCCTGGTTCATGCTGAAATACATCAAACCATATAAAGAATATCATGATCTCAGAGCCATTATTTTTGCCAGTATTATGCAGGAAGTCAAACATACATGGTTTATAGTCGAGGTTCTTGTGTTGAGCCCGACAGACTAATCTTGAAAAATGTGTTTTAAGATCCCTGTGATTTATTCATTGTTGATAATATGTGAGAACAAAGATTAAATGAATGCATGCAGGATGTCACAGTGACCGTGACAGCAACTAATGTGTTATCTCCGCTTCATGTTGCAGGCCATCGAGTCTTATCTATCACAGCTGCCCTAACAGTTGTCAATGTAGCACTCTGAGGATGTGACCACTACTGCCGGATCATGGCTCGTGTTCTGGACTGATAATGCTGCCAGAGAAATGGACTGGTTCATTCTGCCACTTAAAACCTCTTACTGGGACTGAACTTGGTAATTCAGACACTCCCTCAGTGAGAGCTAGAGACTCTTGAGGGAGGGCTCCGAGAGCCTTCCTGCAAACAAAATAAAAAGTAACAGCAAATGACTGCTTCACATTGAAGTGGACCGTCTTTGTGAGGGGCGCATGTTTAGTGCACCTCCATGAAGACTTGGTGTAACGTCGCTCTATGAAGTGCCAAGCTCTTTGTCTCTCACTACATCACTCTTTGCCATGGAATGCAAATGCACTTGTGGATGTAATGAATGCGCCGCTGTTTTGATGTTTTGCGCCTGGATTCTCTGGAAGGAGGAACTTGAATCTGCGACAGTCTTAAGTTATTAGAGCTTGTTTTCAGTTTTGCCTCTTCATATGACATTTGACTGTATGATGTAAAGTGTAAAAACAAGTGATTCTTTTAATCTTCTTTTAAATAAATTTGATAAATCAACTTGGCTTTTGTGTTGTGAATACACATAATGTAAAAATAAATGTGTTAGTGATGCCACTGGTTTTGCAAGTAAAATCCAGTCATGGCAGGCTCAAATTATTATTATTTTTTTTAGATTGGGACAGTTCTTTAAACAACAAATGTATTAAAGGAAACGTGAACCTCTTTGAATGACCTAGTTTTTTTGCATTAACTGCTCATGAAATGTGACTTGATCCCCATCCAAGTCACAAGTATAGACAAAACTCGCTGTGCTTATGTTAATATTGCACAAACATCTACAATCTTTTGTGGCTTTTGTTAGCACGCCTATTAAACATTACCCAGTGCTGGTGGAGAAAATACAGTGAAATCTTGGATTTAACAACTGGTTGAACCTGCTCTGGCAGCAGTCGCCTCTTAACAAGCCCCTCCAGTGGCTGCTGGTCAGCGCTGTGCAAAAGTTGAGGATGAGCTCTGGACCATTATTCTGACTGAACAGCTCCAACCCAGCTGTTATTCTGAGGATGTCTGGTGTGAACGACTCTGAGATCACTCCACTGGATTAAGGCCTGAGCTCTGGCTGGGCCACTCCTAAGGGTGGATTTTCTTTTTGTCTGAAGTCATTCTGCAGTATATTCAGTTTGATTTGGGTCATTGTCCAACAACATCACTCATCTTCCTTTGAGATTCAGCTGGTGGCGAGCCACCCTGATATTTTCCTGTAATATACAGTTACAGTTAGAGTTAGAAAGGACAAGACAAAGATAAATAATAACGGCAGTTTGTAAATCATACATATAACGACGATGAAAGCTGAAGGTTAATATTTAATACATTCATAAAATAGAAATTTCTAAAGGTAGCTCCATAAATACAACATGGCAAAATGTTTCACATCACAAAAGTATAGTAGCCTATCGTGACTTGAGTTTCAGGAAGTAGCCTATTGGTATTGTGAGGTCCTAATCCTTGTACTCTTGAAGAGTCATTTTAGAGTTAATCAGAGTTATTTTGTGATTAAAATCTTAATTTTAACAATTAAAATTCGTGATGGTTGCCTATATTTAAAAAAAAAAAAAAAGTGTAAAATTTAAGTAGCTATGTACAGCTGACATCAACCATAGATCAACATAAGTCGAGTGTCATTGTCGTTTGTACAATAAAGTTTTTTTTGAGGGGGGGTAGTGTGACGTCATTTTCCGCAGAGACAGCTGATGCTCCGCTGTTTCCTGCGCTGCTGCTGCTGCTTCTCCAAACTCCTGCTCCTGAATACATGTCGACGCACATAATATAGTTAAACGTACCGATATTTTTTTATTAACACAGTTTAAAAAAGGTAGCTAGCATGTCGCCGCTGCTGTGGGTGTTGGTGCAGGCCGCGGTCGTCGCGCTGTCGTGGGGCTTCACCGACATGGAGCCGGGGCCTGGCGCCGGCGGAGCGGTAGCGACTCAGCCCAACGGGGATCGCTTCAAAATCGAGGGACGAGCGATAGTTCCCGGGGTGAAGACACAAGACTGGGTCTCCTCGGCCAGAGTCTTGGTGGAAGGGGAGGAATTTGTCGGTTTTTTGAGGTAAGAAAAAAATAAATAAAACCCCACTAACGGTTAAACCAGCTAACCTGTTAGCCATGCTAGGTAGCATTAGCTTTAGCGTTAGCATACCCGGCTGTGTTGAATTTGTGCCTCCGCCGCTGTTGTTGTTGTTGGCAGATGGCAGGTCCAGCCTGTCCAAACTAATTTAAAGCTTAATTAATAACCCTGGATGGAAGTCATGCCAACTGGGACAGCAACATGGCTGTGTCCTTAACCTCTAAAAGGCAGCCGTAACGTTACGTATTCGTATCTCGGTAGTGGTATTAGTTGTAACCAAAACAAACCTCGGCCACAAGAGACGTTTCTGTTGTTGCTGCTGTTTTACAACCTCTGATTTGGAGATGAGGAGGTGGCACAGTCACACTTACCAGAGTAATATACTGTCACTGGTACTGTCACTTCAAATTAATGTTAACTTTATCATAGAGATTGATTGGATAGGATAATCAAAGGCCAAGAAAGAGGAACCAAAGAACAGGATGTCAGCAGCTGTCACTTTATTAGATCTGTAGGCCTACACCTACCTGAAAGTAAGAGGGTCTAATATTAGAGGTTTATACCGACTCTCTCTTTTATAAATCTTGTAATGTTTATACTTTGCTGAAACTGTGTTATAGAGGTGATAATGCAACTGTATGATCACTGTGGGGGGTGTAGTGCATTTTGTTGGTGAACTAGCTACAGTAGGCCTATATGTGGGCCTAATAACTTGACAATTGAGCGTATTATCAAATGACAGTTGAGTTAATCAAATTATAAATAACAAGGTATTATTACTACACACTGTTAATTGTATATGGTAACCAAGGTATTTTATTGTGATAATATGATTTAATTATAACTGTAGACCACTGGCATGCTTGATATTATGTACATTTAAACTGGGACATACTGTAGTAAAACCTGATGACGTAATGAAGGCTGTTTTCCCAGCTCCCTATAGCCTAAATATCTTTACAGACTCAGTAGTACATCTTGCAACAAATAAACTCATCCACATATTTTAAATTGGTGCAATTCCTTTTTAAAAGCATTATAGTCTAGTAATATTTAAGGGTCTTAAACAAAGTGCACACAATGTCCCTTTGGCAAGTATTTGGTAGTATCTTCTGAGTAAAATAGGGCCATGATGCCATGATGCCAATCCAGATAAGACTGATCTTCTTTCATTCATTCATAAGGAAGTGCTTTAGCAATTTACCCATATGAAATCAATATATGCACCTTTCTTGATCACTGACAGGTCTTTCAGAGTAAAACAGTTAAATAATGATGGTACTTTCTCTTCTTACAGGACTGATGGAAGTTTTGCAGTGAATGATGTCCCTTCAGGATCTTACGTTGTGGAAGTCGTCACCCCCACCTTTAGATTTGAACCAGTGCGTGTTGATATCACATCCAAAGGCAAAATGAGGTGAGAGATTCCTGTTGAGACAAGCCCAACAGGCACATACAAATGTTTCTTCTTCAGTGGACTGAAAAAAAAACAACTACTCTGTTCCACTCAGGTAATCATCGTGTGTTGTTTCACAGGGCACGTCTTGTGAACCACATTAAGACTTCAGAAGTAATTCGCCAGCCATATCCTCTCCAAGTCAGAGCGAGCGGCGCTCACACCTACTTCATGAAGAGAGAAACCTGGGGCTGGACAGACTTCCTTATGAACCCAATGGTAAAATAAACACTGATGTACATGCTGGATGCATGATGTGTTGTGTTGATATACCTCAGCAGCAGAAGGGGGATGTGTGTGTCTTAAGAAAAGTGCAACAGTTCAGATGAGTCAAGGTTAAAGATCGCGGGAGTCCAGAGTCTTTGGACCAGGAAATGCATGGATTTTCAAAAGCAGTAATAATGATAATTCCTGGTGTTTACAAATGATTAACCTAATGGCAGGGGCTGAAGTTCTCGGGCGTGGTCCTTTTTCAGCACAGGCCGTTTTATAGTCCTGCCATCAGCGCGGGAAGTGGGGTGCTGCCGGGGTTTCAGAGCGTACACCTCCTCTGCCAGTGTGGCTGAAATGGTGCTGAAACGGCCAAGACGGTCTCACAGGCGGTTTGGGGTTTTTATTTTGTAAATAACTTTGTTTACATGAAAACTACAGGTCTCTCAGTCCGTGACTTTTCCTAAATATATGTGTTTGATGGTTTCTGAAGCTTACAACTTGAAACAAACCTGATTTCTGAGCATTTATACCTCTGACGGCCAACAGCGGTCCTATAGACCCATGGGCGTAACCATGCATTCTTTGGGGGGGGACATGTCCCCCAGCTGTCACTGTGTCAGTCTCTTGTTATTTCCGATTTATTTTCCATTTAATTTCATTGTTTTATTCGTTTGTAAAGGAAAACTATAGTGTGTGGCCACCCCCTCCCAGTTGTGTGTTGCGGCTTCGTTTGAAGCACTGCTCCGAGCCTCCACCGACGGGCTGCAGGGAGCTCTGATGTTAACAGAGCGAGAGTAGAAGTCCACCTTTAGCTGAAAAGCAGGGCCAGCAGGCGACAGACAGTAAACAACTAGGTCTCTAAATATTAGTGTCATTGTCAAAATGATCACGGTAATTTTTGAATGTGAAATATATATAGTGTTACATTTGGCCCAGTTTGAAAGCTAAGATACAGATCATATGAAACCAGGAGAGAGGAGGCTTCTGTTGGTACCAACCATGTCGTGATAGCTTGTCAGAAAACGGGCTAAATAATGCTCCATTAAGTTTGGCTAGATTCTGGCCATGACTCCTGTCATCCGTGTGTGTGTGTGTGTGTGTGTGTGTGTGTGTGTGTGTGTGTGTGTGTGTGTGTGTGTCTCTCTCTCTCTCTCTATCTCTCTCTTGTGTGCCGTGTTATCAACTGGTACAGGCTTGGATGTGTTAAAGTAAATAACATTAGCAGTAAAAGAAGAATATTAAATGGACCAAATTAAAATACTAATGATATCTGGTCACACTGCAGGCAGCACAGACAGGGAGAGAAATGCTGTAGGGAGAGGCCAGATAGAGACATGTCCTGAAGATGCATAAGATCAGGTAAGACACAGGAATATAGTCTAAAAACAGCTTGATTGCAATATTTTTTAACCTAGTCCTACATGTCAGTAGTAAATAAAAACTACTACTAAACTACTAATAAAAGCAGAATATTCAAATCAGTATTATTCTCCGGGTCAGTCACAGTTCTTCTGGTACAATAACGGTGTCTGGTCACACTGCAGGCAGCAGAGAGAGACAGGGAGACTTGTCTCCTCAGGACGTGAGTGAGCAGGTGTGCTCCATGCAGACGTTTCTCAAACTTTATTTTGTAGGCTAAGGACAGACTAGATCATGATTGTGTTGGATATAAAGTGCCATATAGTCACCCTTATTGATTATTGATTTAACATAGCCTAACCAAATAAATCTCTCGGCTGCTGTCCAGTCTAAAGGGTCTCTGTGGGTGTGTAAGCTACGTCATTGCCAGGTAGAGGTACAGGTGCTGTTCTTCTCTATTTAGCCTGGTGTTTGGCTGCACTTGTACAAAAAGCGTTCAAGATGTTAAGATTTAACTTCCATCTGAGCACCGAGGTGCGTTTGTGTTTTATAGAAAGAAAGAAAAAGATCGGTATTGATATCGATATTGGCACTAGTCACAGATATGTTGTAGAGCTATTTTTTCTAATGCTAATCTTATCAGTCAACAGTTAATAATCGGTTAATGAGCATAGGGGAAAAAAAGTCAAAATGTGCGTGCATGAAGTTATTCATTTGTAAACACCTGAGATGTTTCTGACTATTCAAGCATATTTGGTTTTTAAAATTTTGCTGATCAAACGATGCTACTCCTACTATAGTTAATTTGTTTTTTTACACACTTGTAAAGAAAAGTGGGTCTAAATTATTATTCTTACCAAAAGGAAATCCAGAAAATCAGACTGTCTGTGAGAATAGTTTCCCTCATTTCACACCATTTAGACACTTGTGTTAAAAATGAATCAGCTGCTTTTGAATCTCACGTTTTAAATGTCATGTATTTGTTTGTTCTTCTAGGTTATGATGATGGTTCTGCCCCTGCTGATCATTGTCCTGCTGCCCAAAGTAGTCAACACCAACGACCCAGAGATGAGAAAGGTAAAGAGTCCTTTCAGTGTTGAATCATTTTGGATGCTCTGGGATCTGTTAAATGAAGATTTGTGACACTAGGCAGCACAAGTTGTTTTCAATTTCACCAATCAAAGGAAATCTCTCCTGATCGTATCTTTCAAACAAAGTGTGAACAAATTACGACTTTGAGAGGCGTCTGTGTAATGAGTGCGTTTCGCTGCTGTCTCTACAGGAAATGGAGCAGTCCATGAACATGCTTAACCCCAACCCCGAGCTTCCAGACGTCTCCGAGCTCATGACCAAGCTCTTCTCTGGCGGCTCCAAGGGCTCCAGCAAGGCAAGCAGCAGCAGCAAGGGCACCCGGCCGGCTGCCAAGAGGAGGTAGTACTGTACGGTGATGCACTGTACTGGCCACGTCTCCTCAGCCTGCCTAAAGAAGCACGAGTTACGCCAGATTTTTAAGTGTCATTTTTTCCCCCCTTCTGGGTCTATTGTACAGTTTTCTTTATTAATAGATGTTTTGAGCACATCTTGATTTCTATTAAGCTATTGGAAACTGAGCAAAAAAAAATATGATGTTGTTTTTTTTTTTTTTCATACTGCACTGATAGAAATTTCTTAATCTCTGTAAAAGCTGAAATTCTTCATTTGCTCTATACTTTCTAAAAGTGGCTCTATTACTCATCATCAATCTTTTCTGTGCTAATCCTCTGGTGTGCATTTTTTTCCACTGCTGCTAATTCCACTACCTGAAAGAGAACATATATACATAACTCAGAGATTTTCTCGTTTTTTTTTTTTTTTTTGGATTTCAGTAATACGACTGTGAATGAAGATAAATTGAATTTTAAAACTGATAAATTCTTATTTAAAAGCCTAGATGATTAAATTTCAATGGTTATATAACGACTTTGTTTTTATTTCAGGCCAACTTTATCATGTTTAGAAAGTGAGCACATGGCCTTTTCATTCTCACCGTATGGCCAGGATTCACATCATGTACATACGTGCCTAAGGTGTATAAATTATAATGATAATTACTGGATGGTCAAAGACTGATAGAGCTGTGTGGTTGCTTTCAAGGTTTTCTAGAGTGTATCTGGCTCTATTTGAATAAAGCGACAGTAAAGTCCATATTAAAGTAACGATAAAATGTGTCTGTGATAAATGTCATCAGTAAATGAGAAGTCGGTGTCAACAGGAATTGATAAATCTCATAACTCAAACTCCACTTACTAACTTTTTTTCAGCATTTCAGTCAGATCACATCTTCTTCCTCAGCTAAGGGATGCTTGCTCAGTTGTCATGGAGATGGATTTGACTTGAGCTCAGCAGCTTTAATGATTTTTTACTAAAGAGTCAAAACCCATAAAACCACAAGGGACGTCCTGAAAGCACTAAATGGACAAAATCAGACAAATCGAACCTACAGATGAAGATGTGTAACGTTAGTGATCTAATAACCAGGATTTAGTGAAGCTTTTAAGTTAGCCAATGGACTTTGAATTGTTATTGTTGTGTCATGTTATTTCCACGGTGGACAGTCATAGTCGTGACCCCCAGAGGGTCTCTAGATGAATCCTCCCGAGTTACAAGATGACAGTTAGAAAATGTCGCTTTTTGATTAGATTTTTGGCTACAACAAAGTGAATCCAAAAATGTGTGTATTGGTGCTGAAATATTAATGTTAACTGAAGACAGAAGTCAGACACCAAGGTGATAGCCCAGTAGATTTAATTTAAGTGAATGTAACTGAGGTCATGACCTGTGATGAGGAGTCACAAATAGACATTATAGACTTGACTTTAGGGGTCATGCTGGGAATCAAAGGCCGTTGATATTCTATGGTTTCCTTTTGGGTCGACATCTCATGAAAGGACCTTATCTCAATACTTTTAACTTCCACGGCCCGTCTTTGGCTCTCGTCTCAAACATTTTAACATCCCAGAGTTTACCATCTAACAAGGCTTTTGTTTTTACGCCAAGTTCAGACCATATGACTTCAAAAATGTCAGATCATGACTCCTTCATATATTCACCATGCTAGATATGTGGCCAACCAGCTGCAAAAATCGTGTTTTTGTATTTGATTTACTGATCAACTGCCTGATTTCAGGCTTTTGTCAGTGACTTCCAGTAGTCTGCGTTGTGTTATTACACAGAGTGTTTAAATCGCATGATCAAGGTTTGTCATATATTCAATCTTTGTGTTACTTATGGTGAAAATAAATGACCATGAGGAACCCTTGGAGTTCTCCAGAGAGATCCACTGCTCTAGATAACTGTTGTTCAAAACAACAGAGGTCAATGCCACAGAGGAAAAAAGCTAACCCTAACTCTAAGTGTTGTAATCCTTTTATAGAATTTGTTGTCAAAAAGAGAAATTCATGATAACACCATCCGTATCCTTTAATAAATAGTAAATTCTTATCACTTTTTATTATCAGACAGACTGGTATGATGCAAAAAGCCGGACCAACATGGAGTCATAGGACCAGAGAGACCTCCGATGTCCTGTGGGAAGTCGAGCGCTATTCTGCACTTAGCAACACTCATACTCTCGACTACATGTTACCCATGGCACTTTATTTTTAATAAGTCTGAAACTGTTGGAGCAAGTATGTTATTGACAAAAAAAAAAAAAAAAAAGTTCAAATCAGACCAGATTCAACATGTTCGATGCTGAAAATATTTCGTGTTTGACGTTAAGTGTAATATCTGCCTCTGGTCATAGTCAGTACACACAGACTCACTTTCACAACACTGCACACATGGACAATGAGCACGGATCCATTCACAAAGCACTTTTGCCTCTGAGCAGAACAAAAGGCACAGGGTTCAGGAGAGTTACGTTTGACATCACATCATAATAAACAACATAAAGGTGCAATAATTTACAACAGCATCACTCATCCATCAGAGAGACATGGTGGTTTTTAGGCTTTAAATACCATTTGTCCAAGTTGGGTTTTTTTTCTCTTCTGCGTCTTCTTCTTTACAGTAATATGAATATTGACAATAATAGAGGTGTGATCACATGTCATATTATTACCACTGTGAAACTAATGCACAGAAATGTACAGATTAGCCCTTGATCAAATATCAATAGCAAGAGCCAAGTAAAGAAAAGAAAACAAGAAGAAACATTCACTAAACACTGATAATATATTACTAAGCAATTTACATTTACCATTAGTGAGGTGTAAAATCCAAAAGAGTCAGATGATGATGTGTTCTGTATACTCTAAATTATTTTTGAATGTGTAATCCTACATTATGTCCTTTATATACAGTGCAAGTGAGCATATGAATAAAGGAGGATTAGGTGAGGTTTAAAGGATGTGGGGGTTTAAGGGGTTTTATTCTACAATATGTGCATTAAGACGTAACACGCCTCTGTAATCAGGTGTAAGAGTTTGAAGGGGGGTCAAAGTCAACAGTCCTGTTCTGTGCACACAAAAAAAAGAAAGTATTTTAAAGTTCATCCACTTGATGTTTTTGGTCCCTAAATGTGTTTTATGAGACCCAGGCTGAAATGTTTACCATGGTTTCAACTCTATATAGGGTTATTTAGAGAGAATGGAGATCTCAATTATATGTTTCCTGCCTTTATATGGAGGAAATTAAGGACTTACATGTGACTCATGCTCAAAATTTGTAGGAATAAGGATCCCTTTATTATATCAGAGCGCAAACAGACTTGGCTACAGCTCAGGAGGGAACAAAATTATACTCATGTGACCTTTAATGTGCAGACAGTTTCAGTGTGTATGGACATCCATCATGGTGGCAATGGTCACACTGGAAATACTCCAGGATGTCCAGGCAATTAGTTTCTACTCTGGAAACCTTCTGTGTTCATTCTGAATGTTTTAGAGTTGTTGTTTTTTTATTGTTTGTAAAAGCTAAAAAATAACACACAAAAAAGGCTTACGAACTAAATATCCTCAAATTTACAACAAAGGTGCCAGATTGTGATTTAACTCAAAATTCAGTGAGCTTTTCCAACACCATATGGCTGCAGTGTGAGAGCTTGGCTGTGGTGAGTTTGCTGCCTTCAAATGAACATAGATTTCTCAGGAATGTCACTGATAACCTGTCCTATGTGTTTTCGCTTTTCTTTTTTGTTTTGTTAATAATTTTAATGCTGTAACAAAAGCACGCATGGATCATTTGATTTGCTGGCTCACTGGCCTATTAAATAACCATGCAGGCACACAAACTCTTGAAGCTACTTGAGAATGCAGATCAAAACAAACATTATTGCATTAGTGTTTCTACACTACAACTTTGCACTGAAAAAACACAGAGAGTGGACTGATAAATGAAATTATTCAGCTGCTCTGGAAACTTCTTTTTATATCTGTCGTTTTAGCTTTAACGTGGAAAGATTAATTTCTATTGGCTTGTGTGTAAAAATTCAGCCAGGTTGTAACATAATAAAGATTTGTAAGAAAGGGTTTTTTTCTTTTCTAACCTTGCCACGTCCTGCTGACTCATATTTATGTTTAATGTGTTTGTTCTGTTCTGTACATGTTTGTCTCACAGATCAGAAAAATAGCCTGGGCTCATCTTTAAAATGCATTCGTGCACAGAACGAGGACTGAAGCTCTGGACCCTGAGCTGATTACACCAACCAATAACCAGCAGCTTTACAGTCCTGGAAAGTTGTTGGACTCAGGATGGACAATTAAAAAAAAAAAAGGATAAAAATTAGTAGAACCAAAGATATCGTCTTTAAATCCACATATTGTTCTTCTTCCTGGTCAAGATCTGGCGAGATGAGGAGTGGGCAAACATCACATCTTTCCCAGGTTCCCTTTGAACCCACTCTGTAACCGTTAACCACTGTACGGATGTGTTGGCAGCTTCTTTTCTGTAATAATCTAGAGCAGCAGTGTAAGAGCTGCATCAGGCTCAACACATTTCCCACCAACCAACACACAAAAAAATCCTATAACACAAAAATCACATGCAGCTCTTCATGCTGAAGACGATTCCACCGACCACCGGAAATATCAACAATGTTATAGGCAAAAGTCTGCGATGACCTCATCATCAAGTCATCTTATTGTTGACGTTTGGGTTTTGTCCACACCAGTAGAGCTTGTCCTCTCCTCTCCTCCGCCTCCTCCACTGGCAGAGCAGCAGCATGCGAAACGTCTTCTGGAAGGTCTTGTTGCACAGCGCGTAGCACATGGGGTTGATGGTGCTGTTGACGTAGCACAGCCAGTAGCCCAGGTGCCAGAGGGAGGTGGGGATGCACTCGGTGCAGAAGGTGGAGATGAGCACCATGATGTTGTACGGCGTCCACGTGAGGATGAAGGCCAGCAGGATGGCGCTCAGAGTCTGGGCCGCCTTCTTCTCCTTCACCAGCACCATCCTCTTCCTCTTGGTGATCTGGTTCTTCAGCACCGGGTCCATGGGCTTGGAGGTGGTGGAGGAGGAGGACGGGGAGGCGTTTTTGACGGGCTGCTCTGCCTCCGAGGGGCAGGGCGTTGCAGGTGTAGGGTTCCCGTTTTTACCCTTCGACCCAGGTTTGAACTTATAAGAGATGCACTTTTTACTGGCCTTCTTCTGAGGAGTGGAAAAATACGGATCATCTGTGTAATCAGTCGCCTGCCCGTTCTTATTACTCTGCCCACTGCCTTGCTCTTTGAAAGATCCCTGTGGGGTATCTATTGAAACATGAGGCTCCTCCTCCTCAGACGAAGTGTAGCTGTTAAAGGAAGTTATCTGGTCTGCTTTGGCCCAGGCGTCGTCCGACCTAGTGGTTGTCTTTGTGGCGTTACTTTGGTTAGACGAGGACCAGGAGGCCTGACTCCGGTCTCTCCTCTCGCCTCTGGTGAAGTGAAAACAGGACTGAATAATGGTTTTCTGTGGTTTATTCCCCTCTGGAACATTTTCTTTTGTGAGTCCCTGCAGCTCTGCCAGATCTTTGGTGCGTTTCTGTGTCTCCTTGTAGATCCTACAGTACAGAATAGTCATAACGGACACCGGGATGTAGAAAGCAGCGATCGCTGTCCCAAATGTGATCACAGGCTCAGTTAAAAACTGGATCTGACACTGATCTCTCTCCTCTTCCTCCACCTCTCCTGCAAAGTACTGCCAGCACAGAATGGGTGGCGCCCAGAGGACGAAAGACACCAGCCACGCGAGGCCGATCATGATGGCAGCTCTCTTTGGAGTCCTCTTTGCCCTGTAAGTCAGCGGCCTGGTGATGGAGAAGTATCTGTCAAAGCTGATGACAAGCAGGTTCATAACTGAAGCGTTGCTGGCCACATAATCCACAGCGAGCCAGAGATCGCATGCTAAGTTCCCCAGGGACCAGTAACCCATCAGTATGTATGTGGTGTACAGGTTCATGGACAGCACTCCTATGATGAGGTCAGCGAAGGCCAAACTCAGCAGGTAGTAGTTGTTTACCGTCTTCAGCTGGCTGTTCACCTTGAAGGACAGCATCACCAGCACGTTGCCGACTATAGTTATCAAGCTGACGATGGCCGACACTGTGGCGATGGTTATAACCTCCCAGAGGCTGTGAGGAGCAACGTGGACGTGTGACGTGTTGCCAAAAGTGCTGTTTGGAGGATCCATGGTGCCGTGTTATCTGTCTGTGCTACTGGTCTGAGGTCAGTATGAAGGGCCCCTCTGTGGCTCCATGTGCAAACAGCAGGTTTCCTGAAATGGAAAGAAAAACAGCAATGAGACAAACTGCACAGAATTATTATTATTATTTGTCATACTTTTACAACGTCTGGATAAAACATGCATTCAAATATTACTCCTACTGCTGTGGCTGAAGTAGTTCAGTGCAATTAACTGTTTTTTTGTTTTGGTGAAAATGTTTGTGAGCTGCAACATCATGTCTAATTTTCAATATGTTACATAATGTAAAATTATTTATTCATTGGAAAAACAGTTGGTAGTTTAGTGGTATTTCCAGGCTGTGATATAATTCATCACAACATAACAACAAACATGCTGGAGAAAATATTAAGTATTGCTGCTTTTTAACATACTTTTTACAGTCTAACATTAAATCATATTCTAATTCTTATTTGTTAATACTTAGTAATATCTTCTTATATTGATATTTTGAAGTACAACAAATAAATTAGTTATTTGTGTATTTATTGTATGTGCTTTTTATCCCTAGGTGTAATTGCGTAGCTTACGTGTATTAGTGGAGGTGAATTAATATTTTGTTTTATAACTGTTGAATTATTGTTTATATTCTTATCATTTACTTCATATCTGGGTACCTAAGTTTGTACATGCACCGTGTTTCAGTCGAAATCAAAGCCGGAACCACTCATACACCATTTAATCGTCGGACCCATTTCGATGTTGCACCCAGTCTAAAACTGCCGCCACTGTGATGTGTTACACTCTAACTCGTCCGGCCGCGGCAGCAGCAGCAGAGTAGACAGGACAGCAGCACAGCGATGGAGGGTCGACCGGCGAGCAGAGGCAGGGGAGGCGGCTGGAGGAGAGGCGGCCGAGGCGGACACAGCGACGGTGACAGCTCCGGCGGGGAGCACCGGGGCCGAGGCCGGGGAGGGCAGCACCGCGGCGGCCGGGGCAAGAGAGACTTCCACCGGGGCCGGGGCCGCGGCGGAGGAGGCCCCCCGGCTGCAGAGCTCCATTACCGGGTGAGAGAGCACTGGGTACCCCCCCCCCCCCCGGCACTTGCACCCCCAAACTCGGTCCTCCTGTTATTATATCGCTTTGACAAACTGCGTTGAAAATATAGTGAATTTAGTTGTTTTTTTTCCCCCCTCGACACTTTTTCAAACTGTTACACAAAACTTAGTGCGTCATGGTGTTTGATTCACCCTAATTACCGCTCATTAGAGTGTAATTATCAGCCGGTGTTGCAGGTAATTATCACCAAACTACTGTGCAGAGGCGCTGTAAAAAGCCTGATATATTGTTATGTTGTTTAAATGAAGTTATGCCTCTAAAAGCTAACTTATTGCACCACCATAACCTGGCTCATGACTTTGCATTAAACTTTATGAGGCTGCATGTTCTCTACTGTACATTATAGGAACCATGAGAGTCCATTATCTCCCTACAGAGGCAGAGGGAGATTGAACAGGGTGACACCATCACTGGAGGATCATCAGGCCTCTTGAAATGTCTCCCACAGCACTTTAATGTTAGCACATTGTACAATGTGGTGCCTCGGATATGACACTAGAGGGTTCATCTCCCTGTTTCCAGCGGGGATGTTCAGTCAGTCCATGTGCTCCTGCCATGGTAACTACAGAAATTAGAAGTTGAACAATAGGGGCTCTTTGATTGCAATCATAAAAAAAAAAGAAAGAAAAAAAATCTCCTTCGGTTCATGGGGGCTTCTTGATTGCAATCATGAAAATCTCCTTTGGTGCATCCATAGCTACCATGTGGTCTTGATGATATTGGGTTTTTTTTGGGTGGGGAAGAGACAAATGAGAATTGTTTTGTTATTTTTGTCTGTGTGTGTAAGTGTGTGTGTGAGTTTTGACAAGGCACTGACGGGAAAAGCTGAGCAAAACCCACAGTGACACATTTGTCAGTCTGCAGGTTTCCATGACAACATCATCATTAGGAGTTTTTTTTTTTTTTTTTTGGCAGCTATGTGACAAAACAGGAAGAAATCAGTGACTCAGACGATTTTAACAAGTTCAATTTGGGCACCGTCATCTGTTCTTTGTCGCACAGTCAATGAGACACGACTTTTACCTTTTTAAAAAAAAACTTTTTTTGTTAGATGTAGCCAGCCACCGTCATGATGGACAGGAGTGTTCATCAGGTGTTAATGGTTCTTTACAAAAAAAAGCCCTTTGAATTGTACTTGCAGCTTAGACTTCTCAAAATGAGACATACAAAACTTTTTTTTTAGAGAATCTGTTATTTCTCTTCATCATGATCCACACCTTTATTTTTTGTATTAATTAATGCCAGTTATTTTCCTGTTGACAGACTCATCTGTTGGTTGAAACCTGCTGTTTTGTCACCGTCTCATCACCTGGACTGTGGAGGAACATTAGCTGAAAGTTGAAACCTTGTCCTTGTAATAAAAGAAGAGGCTATTTTTCTGCAGAATGGTGTTATTAACCTTCACTTACAAAAAAACCCTCCTTATATCTGCAGTATTCAACTTCTAGGGTTTTTGAAGTTTGCAAATTGCCAGACTTGTCATTGATATTCCTTTTAAATTATTAAAAGTCACCTTCAACCTGTCTAACTACATCATAGTCTGCAATTCAGGTGCAACTGGACCAGCCCTGTGTACTAGTGTGACAAAGAACAGATCACGGACAAACAGTGTGGGGTGATACTCATTGTGTTTTCCCGCCATTTCAGCATCAAGATGAAGGTGCCGACGTTCAGGAGGAAGACGAAAGGACGCAGGTTTTCTCCAGGAGGAAACTGGAGTCAAACTGGGATCGTTACGCGGCGTCGGAGAGACAGGAGCCCGATGACGACATGCCCACTCAGAGGGGAACGGATTACCTCGTCCTGCTGGAGTCAGCAGGTAAGAAAGATACGGACACGGAAAAAACCCGACAGAGTCTGTGTTTGTTTTTGCGAACCACACTCATCGTGCCCTGTCAGCTCTCAGCGGGAGTCGAGTCAGGCGTCTGAGCTTTCCAAAACAATTAGATACTCTTTAGAGCTGACTCATCTGGGCTTAGATTTGTTTACATGAATGAGTGAGTTTATTTCACAGGTGGAAAGTGAACAAAACAACTTGCACATAACCATGGAGGAATAATTTTACTGAAATCCAGTGTAGTGGCACCGTAAACACGATGAATAAAACCAAATTTTTCCCAAAAGCTGAAGCGACAATTTCACACTTAGGGCACACTCACACTAGGGCCAGTTGATCCGTACCGTGCTGAAGCCCGAATGCCCCCCCTCCCCTGTCCCCCGCTGGCCCGCACTCACACTACCTCGAACCCAAGCGTGCTCAAGCACGGTTGCCTCTGACACAAACGTCATCACGTTGATATACCAACACGGCGGATTCGCTCTGACTGCAGAAAGAACGGCGCTTAGACCGGTTGTCATGGTTATCTTGAAGTTTAATCAAAGCGGCGTTAACTAGCGATGTTTACGGCGCGACGTAATCGTTAAGTGACTGTTGTTTACATGTGGTTGCAGACACGTGGTGGAGAACGAGCCCGCAGCGCATTACGTGTGCGCATTCCTGGCCAAGCGTACCGTGCCCAAGCACACCTCTCCCAACCGAGCCGGACCAGGGAAGTGTACCGTGCTCAGGCACGGAACGCTTGCACTCACACCAGCAATAGAATCCGGACTTTAGGGGGCAAACGTGCTTGGGCACGGTACGATTGCCTAGTGTGAGTGCGCCCTTAGTTGCTGCGTCTCTGTTTACGTACTTCCATTCTCACACTGGCCATTGTTTTTGAACGCAGAAGTGCATTTGTGTTGCAATTATGGCAACATGCAGTGCACAGTAAGTACCCAGGTGGTGCAGTCAGAGTGGCCCAGGAAACTGAGTGGACACTTCTGATCCTGAACGGTCGCCATCTTGGCTACAAAGAAGATGATGATGATGATGATGAGAAGGGAAAAGCAACGAGTTTTAAAGAGGAATGATGCAAGATTTTTACCTTAATGCAGAAGTAAGCGATATTTTTGTGTTAATATAAGTCTTAAATAGTTATATCTTCCGACAGCAATCACTTACATAGAGTGTTTGGACCGAAACACGGGTCTGTCAGTCACTCTGCTCTGCTCTGAGCCGAGGAGAAAACATTTATCGTATCCTACAGTTTTTATCCAATGAGGAGAGAGAACGGCATGCAGGGCTGTGTGTGCAGCCAAGGAACGCCGTGAATGTGGTGACGTAGGGAAGAGGACTGTTATGGTGCGTTCAAGGCAACTCGTAGAGTTCACGGGTCGGAAGTTACGAGTGGCCGTTATAGTGACTTTCACAGGTAAAACAGGTCGGAAAAACACGAGTGGGTTGCCTGGAACGCTACAAAGTCGTAAGTTGTGACTTGAAGCTGTAATTTACGGTTTCAAAAGCCTGCCTGGAACGCAGCATTAGCCAAAACGACCGGATCGCTTACTTCTGCTTTAATTAGGCAGCTTCAGAGTAATTGCGACTTGTGACTTGTTACAAGTGAGAGTGGAGGCTCTCTCTCCCTTCAACATAGCGTCTCTTGGCCGAAAACCAACTTTGCAAGATCAGAGCCTCAGACCCAGTGTCCCAGCTCTCGTCTCTGCAGCACCGACACAAACGCGCCCCGTAACCTGTAATCTCTTGTTTATGACAGATAAGACTACATACTGTACACGCCGTGAGGTAAGAGTCAAGAAAAGAAAAGGTTGACTTAAACCTGTCACAGATGACCGGATGGGCGTCACGGTCACATGTTGCAGTCGTCATTTCAACCACAGTGTTTGATTTGGTGTGTATGACTAATGTGTCGCAGCAGCACATGTGCTATGTTTTTATTTGCTGCTCCACCATGTGGCGTCACTTTGCACAACTAGATATTCACTTTACCAATAATCACTGGATTACAGCGTTTACACAGGAGTATCATGTTTTTGTGTTGACTTTTAATTTGTGTATTAGTGGCTTTCACTGCGTGTCAAATTCTCCACTGAGACTGATTGTGCTTTTCTGAAGTCTGCGTCTTCATCCTAATTAGTTAAGAGGAAACGTCTGCCGTCTTCAGGGACTGTAATTGCTCTGTATGGACACTGCTGTCGGATGGCTGCATACACGATCCTTGTTTGTCTTTGTTTGCACATTTCAGCCTCAGTGGTCAGTGTTTTGCCCCCTGGGCCTTTCTGCAGCCTCATCCCCGTGTCTGTTGATACTTCCTCTCTCCTCCCCCCCCCCAGAGGAGCAGGAGGTAGAGAGCTCAGCGCGTCTTATTAGGATCGCTTCAAACACAGCACAGGACTCAGATTCAGAGAGAAAACAGCCTCCGTGTCCGACCGGCACGTTCAAGCTCGTGTCTCTCTGCAGGTTGAGTTAAATAAGGCAGAGTGTTAGTGTTAGTCCCCAAGTCTGTCAACTGTGCCGCCTGCATTTTTTATGATGTGACAAACTGGGAAGCAGACGGTCTCATTTTAGCAGCTCCCACATGTGCAGTAATTTAGCCAGAGTTACTGGTGTGTGTGTGTGTGTTTTGAATTCGCTGTCGCCCTCGGCTTTGTAGCAGTTGTTAAGGAGAGACTCCACCGGATTTTAGAAGAGGGCGATGCGGCTTCACCGGCCTCTGTGGGCTGAGACGTTGTAGGCGGAGGTAAACACGCCGCCATTACAAACTCACACAGTAACAGCGATGTGTTCAAACCACAGCATTGCACACATCAGATGTTGTTGAATAAAGATGATCGAAGATTAATCAGAATTTAGTCCAGTTTTGCTCGATGTCGACTCTGAGCCGTGCTGCCTCACATCATGAGACAATAAACTTCAGCCTTGGAAAGACGCCAACAAAAGAAGATCAACAAGTCTGTTTCACTTTTCTAAATCTCAGTAAATCCTAATGTTCACTCTCTCTCAGCAGCGCGTCGACGAAGGACTGACCCTGAACTGAGAAAGAAGCAGCGACAGGGGGCAGAGGGCGAGACCCCACCCCACTTGCCTCTCTCTGTTTGAGCCTTTTAATGTGTCCGTACTTGACGCTCTACTTTACCGACCTATTTAAGTTTATTCAGTTTTCAGCGAGCAGCGATTTTAACAACTTCTCCAGTTATCAACAGACTGAGGAAACTGACAAGAAACGAAACCTCTTCTGACCTGAAACTCTCTCTGTCTGCGCTCAGACTTTCGTGGCATATTTGTCTCTTTTTCTCCTCAGACTTTATTTGTGTCATCTATTTGTAAGCACAGTAGCAACACACACACACATACACAGACCCCTTGTGGTTTGGGAGTTGGAGTTGAAGGCTGTCCTCTGCATTTATGTCACTCTCAAACTGGGTTCTCGCTGCGTCTGTCAACCCTGACAGAGCTGATCTGCACCTCCTCAAAACTCCCGAGATGTCGGAGCTGAGGAGAAGATCTGACTCGTTCTGTGCAGGACTGGAGTTGGTCAGTTTAGGCAGCCTGTAGTTTTTTTTTCTCCACATGTTTCTGACGCCTTCACAGGTTTCTGATAATGAGGACGACACCGGGCAGGTTGGGGCACAGTGCTACAGCGCAGCCAGGGAGGAGAGCGTCTTATTTCACTGTGTTGGAACTAAGTAAAAAAAAAAGTCCCATTCGAGATTTTGTTTGACCTCAGGTTTGTTCATATTAAAAAAAGAACAACAACAGATTATTAGTTTAGTTTATGATGGAGCACACATTTTTTGTGTTCAAATCTACCTCAAAGGGATATTTTTCAATTATTCTGCTTTATGCACATATAACCTTATTGTTGCTGCCGTCAGAGCAGCTTGAAGACGACCAGGTGGTTCCTAGGCCTTGATCAAACCCTGCTAAGCTACATATCGATCAAAGAGAAAATTAATCCACAACAATCATTTTGATAGTACGTAGTTAAATTTGTGGATGTTATTTATTAGTAAATAAGTATTTTCTACTATAATTAATAAAAGCTTTGGTTGATATCCTCTTTTTCTGTAGAAAATGAAACTGTCCTCTTGGTCAGTGCTTCTCAAACCTTTTTTACGGACCCTCATTGGACAAAACTTTGAAACAAACACCAGAAATACACATGAAATGAACAAATATTTCAGAGCCTGAATAACGTTATTAGTCAGTGTAAGTTCAAATTACTGCCGTTGGCATGAATTTTTGGGAAAATTTCAAGAAATTTCTGGGGAAAAAGTCTAATATTTCTGAAAAAAAAGTGGTTCAATTTTGAGAAAAAGTGGAGAGTTGAGAACCACTCCACTAGGTGGACTAAAACAAAAGTACATCCTGCACATCAACAGGTTAAATCCTATAGTGTCCTGTCCTGTAACTCTTTTCTACCTCTTACTTACATTTGCTCAGTGTGCTGTCTTTGTAAATTATCAGCTTTCTTCACCCAGTGCAGTGAGGAGAACACGCTGCTGAACGCTGGAGTTGAAGCAGGCTACAAACAACCATGTGTCAGGCGAGTTGGCCAAAAAAGGTGATTGTGGATCTGATCTTGATGCAGTTCCAACCCTGGAGGCATTTATCATGCAGCGCCTCGATGTAGGAAGCACAACTGTGGCTTCACCTGGTTTCCCTCTCTCACCCAGTGTCTCCTCATCATGACTGAGTAGGTTTCATAACACACTGCTGCAGGTAGTGGAGCACTTCACTGTGTAAACTGTCTCCACCAAACTCCTCTGGTGTATAAATATAAAACATAATCTAGTGTTGGATCTGAGGCCTTACACTAACACATCAGCCTGGTATTAATGGAACAGTGATCATGCTCAGATAAGTGAGTTTCCCTGTTTTATTAATAATATATGGCATACGAAAGACCTGGAAAGAATTTAAATGATATTTTACTGTTATATATGCTCTTTTTATTTATGTTTTTACTTGTTTATGATTCGGTGAGTTAGTCCTGTCACAGACCTGTTACATCACTCAGCTTCTTCTTCTAACATTGTGCATACCAGAAAATATTCAGGTCCTTTTAAGTCATTTTTAAATCTATAATCCAGGTTATATTTTTAAATATAATACTTGATATATGGTAGGTAATTTTTAAATGTATCATAGGTTTATTTTTAAATGCACTGAAATGACCCACAGGGTGAGATTTTTCCCCTGTAGCTCCTATGGCAGCGCGTGTAGCTAATCAGACCTAGGTTGTCATGGCTACCATTGTAAACACACAACTGTACTGTGGTGGCATACCGATTGTTGACGTGGTTACTAAAATAGAGGTCATGGTGTCTTGATTTGGTGTAGCCTTGGCTCTAAAATGACTTGATCTGGTTTAGGAAAAGTGATTTGTGGTTTTGATTAAACTAAGCACTTCCTGAACATTGGATAATCTTTGTTGTCATGGTTACAATACAAAAACGTGGTTAGCTTTTTTAAAATTTTATTTTACTTTTTATGTTTTTTCGACGTTAAACTGCTGGTTTGCACTCATGTACTATCATTTTTCTGTGTTTTTGTCAACTCATCCATCAACACCTTGTCAGCATATATTTTTCTCGGCTACTGTAATATTCACTATGGCCACTAGATGTCGCCTAGCAACCTCTACAGACAGTCCATGCTAGCAACAAAACGTAACTATGGGACGACTGAGGGGCTTTAATTCATTCATTATTATCAAGACCCAAGTAGAGCTATCAGCTACTTAAAGGTCCAGTGTGTAATATGGGAGGAAAACCGTGTCACCTAGCGTTCAGATTCTAGATTTCAGCGCTCACTCGCACTCACTCATTCAGTCGGCAAAGTGACGGTGGTCTCCAAGGACAAAAAAAAAACTTGTTTACCACGACTGGGAGTATTTCAGGAGCATCGAGCGATGAGGTGAAGATCTAAACCATTTTACGATATGTCTGGTGTTTCCTACTTCTTTCCTTCCGCCGTCTTCATTGTTTTATTTATGAATGCGAAAATCGTGAAACGCGCTTTCTGGCTGGCTAAATTTGCTGTTCGGGCTGCTGTACAAACATGGCAGCGCAAGATGGCGGCAGTCTCTAAAGCAAAACGCTTGCTATTAGGGCTGCCCCCGACCAAAGATTTTGTTGGTCGACCAGTAGTCGTCACTTATGGCGATTAGTCGACTAATCGACCCCCCACCTTGAGGGAAAAAAAAAAAAAATATATATATATTTTTTTTTAATATTTTTTTTTTTTTTTTTTTTTTTTGCCCGCGGTCAGGTTGAGAATTAATTAATTAATGCTCGTGACTCGGACCGTGTTGGGTCCGAGATTCAACAAGCCGGTCGGGTTTCACCGTTATTACCGGCAGAATGACCGTTTATCACCAATAAACACAGTAGATGAGGAAGGTAAAAAGTTACTGAGCTCAGGCTGTGTGACGGGGGTGCGGGGGTGGGGGTCCGCGGCGTGGAGCGGTGCGGGCATAGACATGTCTATGGGTGCGGGTCTCTGACTGCAGCGGGGACTATCATGGATCCGCTCCGTGACACTGAGACTGACCGCCGGTGAGCGCTGTGGGACGGGACCGGGGCTCAGACAGCACCCGCTAATGGTGACAGCGGTGATACGAGAGAGACGGCCATTCCGTATTAGGTATATTAACGCCGTGCCTTGAAAAAAAAAAAAAAAAGTGTCACGTCACGACTTCCTGTATCTGGCCCTTCAAAATAAAAGCCCCATAACCTTTCCTATACAGTTCAGTCATTGATGTTGGCTTAATTTTGACAAGGTACGGCTCCAAATGTTTTTTTTTTTTTTCCTGCGACCAATCGACCAATGAAATTTTGGTCGGCTAATGATTTTTTGGTCGACCAGTGCTTGGTCGACTATTTGGGGGCAGCCCTACTTGCTATAGCCTATATAAAAGAATAAGGCTACGAAAACCAAACAAATTTTATTTTATAGCGATTATACACTTAAACAAATATTCATCAGTAGTATTCAGATTTTGCCAATAAACCTTGCCAATTATTATTCACTGGACCTTTAAGTCTAGAAATATTTGCCTTTAATGAAGATCTACGCCAAGTCAAACAGACGAGAAAAGTCAATATGATATCCTGTTTATTCAAAAATGCTGTTAATTTCCTGCTAAATTCATCCATTATGCTAATGTACGAGTTTGTTTTTAACTCCGTGTGAGTGTTTGGAGCAGTTAACTGTGTTTGTAGGACTCTGTGTGTGAGTGTGTGTATGTTTTTTTTTCTCACGCCATTAGAGAGCTGGAGAGTGTTGAAGCGCCGTGTTGTCTCTCTGCTGTTCTCCTCTAGCGTAAATGCCAGAGGTGCTCTTGTGAGTTGTTTGACTCCCATCTCTTGTCTCTGTTTTTTGCCCACATTGTCAGATTAGTCATGCCATACAGCAAGAGGCTGCTGCTCTCTAGAGGACACTTAATTGTACGTGGGTGGTGATGCTTTCAAGAGTCGTTTTTCTGGCCAATTAAGGTAGCCATGAAATCAGGAATTTGCCACAGAAACCTCCCTTTTCCCCTCGGCTGAAGTTGTTACTGAATACTTAGCGTGGAGCTTATATCACCGGCACTTTTGTGTATCCAAGGTGTTGAAGTATTCTGTTTGTTTTATTGGCAGGATTGGGCCGGATGTACAGGTCAGGAGGATGCTCAGATGTTATGTATTTTTAGGAGAGAAATGGCCCACAGCGCTGTTTCTCAACCTTTTGTAATGCATCTACCAATTCTTTCGAGATTTAAAAGTCCCAGAGCAGAGAGGTCGAGAGCAGAGCTTTACCTCCGGAGCGGTGGAGGCGTCAGGCGTGAGAGAGATTATGGGCCTAATTTTACAATGTTTTAATCAAATAGACACAATGTTTTTTTTCCCTACTCCCCTGTCCTTTTGCTGCAGTACAACACACTCTTAACAACAAGGATGCTGCCGGTCATAACGTGACACTTCATCTAATAACGCTGCCGAGTCGACCGTCCAGTGATTTCAGAGCTCAACGGGCCAAAAAACACAAAAGCGTGTAAATATATATCTGAGTGGGTGGTGGTTTGTTTTTCTCTGACCTGACATTTAGGGTCAGAATCGCTGCGCCACACAGAGACGCTGCACGTTGTTGAAAGAGGATCTTTACAACAACTTACAACAGACGGATCAATTAACTAACTCACTACTCTTGTTGAATCTTCTTACCTGTTTAAATTTGCAGTTTCTAATTATATTCACTGATAATTAACTGAATTTCTTTATGTCTTCGATTCAACAAAGCACTTGCATATCATTCATAGACCAAGTAATAAACAATAAATTAAGGGATAAAATACAAATTAATTGGAATAAAAATAATCATTAGTTGTAGGCAGATCTTCCTGTTACAAATGAGAACTTGAACACGATGCTCAGTTCACTGCTATCAGCAGCCTCATGAGACTGTTGCTACTTAATTTTGATATTTAACATCATGATATTGTCACATGTGGCTGCTGTTTGGCCAATATAACGTAGTTTTCTCTATATAATGTGATACAACAGAGCGATTTCATTGGTTTCTACACTGTAGTAATTAGGGATGTACTAACTATTGGTACAGATAATTATCATCCTGATATTGGTTGATAATTATTGGCCAAAATACAGATACAGTATATTGTAATTAGCCAAACTCATTTTCAGTCCATTTGCCCCTTAAGTTTATTTGAAACAATAAAAAAATGTAGATTTTTGAAGAGTTATAACTGTTCTTGTCTTTATTGTGATAACAGTAGTGATGTCGGCTATATAATTTAAGTTAAGTCAGAGACATAATGGTAAATCCGTCTTTACTTACTACATCTTAGCCTTTCTTAACTACAGATGTGTATATAAACTATTAAAAATGTTATTGGTTATTGGCATCGGTTACGATCAGCAGATAATTATCGGTTATAAGCAGCGGTTACCAGAAGCAGATAGTTATCGGTTATTGGTATCGGTGGAAAAAAATATATTGTGCATCTCTAGTAGTGATATTATAAAGAGAAGGTCAAGATGTGTCAGTTGCCTTGAGATGACATATGTTGTGAGTTGGAGCTCTATAAATAGATCTGGCCTGACGTGACTTCATTTCTATACATGAATGAGACAGCTGAGGAAAGAATGGACACCTTCAGTCTGCACGTTACACTTTATATTATGAGTCAGACACGACTCACGGTGCGTTGGGTTGGTTTACAGCAGCTTTATGTCGCAGCAGGTTGAGTTTGTCGTTTGTCGTCCTGTAGTGAGAAAATACTGGAGCTAAAGATTTGTGTTTTTGCCAGTGATGGAGGAAGCAAAAGGTTAAAAACACTGCCGCTCTGTCAGTGTCTCTGTGTGTTTCTGGGACTAACAGTTGTTACCTGTTACATTAGCTTGGTTCACGACCTCTGAGTCTCTGCCCACATCTCAAATTGTCAGCTGTTAAAATGTGAGAGCAAAGTGGAAAATTGAATAACATTTGAGCAACTCTGTGTGTGTGAAGTGTGTCAGAGACAAGATGGATAACAAAGAATAACAAAGCTCCTTTTTCACTTTTAAAAGCTTATTGTGCCTCATATAACAGGAGTGTGTGTGTGTCTGTAAAACTGACAGAAGAAACACATACCTATCACCTATGAAATATTGATTTCATGTTGTTCACCTCTGTGAAGTGTGATCACACACACTCACTGTGACGTTACTGAGCACATGAGTCATGATGAGCGATGTGTTTATAGTGCTCAGGAAACAATGGTAAATTTGAACATCTAAACGTCCATTAAAACTGGGCATGGTGAAGATCAGGTGGTATGAGTGAAAGCTCCAGTCAGAACAGCTGCTGCTAAATGGACCTTGAGATGACATGAGTGCAAGAAAGATTTAAACATTTTAAATCTGTTTTCAGTTTATGGTGTATTATTTGGTCTGTGTTACAGTGGTGGAAAGTAACTTAATACTTTTCTGCAGTATTGATGCCATCTGAGTACTTTGAGTACAGTCCATATGTCCTATACTTTTTATTCATTCATTTTAGCTCCTCTAGTTCAGAACCTGTCGCTGCAGTTTATATAATGTCCATTTGTATAACTTGACACTGTTTATCTTTCATTTTACATTTTCCTCTGTTTAATGTATCCTGATGTATTTGCTGTTGCGGTGACTCAGCTTTTCCCACACTTTCATCCCCTCTGCACAGTCAGTATTTGTCTCTGTCTGCACTGAAAAGTAAATGCCCCAAAAGTTACATCTCCACATTGAATTTGCCATTTTTTAAAAATATATTAGGGAACATAATCGAGCGACCAGGAGTCGTACAGTGGTCGACTTTCTGTTTGCAAAAGCTCTATTGAAAGCTCTACTGTACTCGGTGTGATTAGAAAAAAACGTAGCCTGACGGGGAAATTATGTAAACAGACTGTCTGATTTGAATTGAAGGTCATGTTGATTTCTGTTTTTGTGTAGCCGCGTGGCTTTTATGTAGCACCACTGCTTGTCCAAACATCCCCAAGTGCTTTTAGCATTCATGTGTTTTGATTGACTCTGATTAGCACCTTCTATTAAACATTCAAGGGCCAGATTCACTGTGTCAGGAGGGAAAAAAAGAAAAAAAAGACCACGTTTCACCACTCCGTCTACTTTTTTCAAGGATGAAACCTTGGAGCTTTTCATACTTGAAATTTTTCAGAATCAGTGCGAATTCAAAAACGGCTTTTGTGCAGAGATTTATTTATTTATTTTTTATCGCCTTGAGAACTTGAGTCGTGGTGAACCAGGGAGTGACGGCGAATTGATTGAATTGAATTGAATTGGACCCCATCGATTTGCCTTCTCGCCTCAAGGAATGAATTTCTATCGACTGTTTTTTTGTGACACAAAGGTGTTTTATTTTGGCAGGTCTTCTCGTCACAGTCTTTGCATTGTTGGGGGTTGATTGTGCTGTTGCCAGGGGTAACTCTCACACACACAATTGTGCAATTCCCCTGCTCTTTGAGTGTGTCCGTGTGCCTGCAAGACGGTGGGGAGTTGCTGGGCTAGTTATTTTACATCCTAACATGGCCATCTATCTGTACACATTAACACAGGGATCAATCCTCCTCCCCCGCAGCCGTAGTTTACCGAGGCTGCTAATGGGCGCCCATCAAGGCTCAATCATAATGAGACAAAAGGAAATCGCATTAAAGCTTCAGTGATTCGCTGAACTAGATTGACAAACACAAGGACGTTTTTCCTAACGGAGATGAATAGTCCCAATCACGCCATTAATTTATATGTTCCTGTGTTGTTATGGATACTTGATTATCCAACGTGGAGACGGGGAGGGAGACTGGCGTCAAAGCAGAGGAATGAGGCCGGTGGCGTTACAGGTGCTGGGTTTTGGTTTCCCCCTCTGCGTCTGCTGATGGCGCGAGGCTAAATAAAGCAGCAGGTGGAGCGCAGACACTTCACTGAGATCATCCCACAGAGGAGAGAGTCTGCCCACTTTCATCTGCAAATACCTGGGCCATCGTTTGGCTGTCAGACAGCTAAATATTTACGTTTATAAAATACCACAGGATATTAAAAAAAAAAAAAAAAAAAAGAACATCACATTTGTCAGTCTGAGTCACGTCTTCAAATATCTTCTTTTGTCAGTTTATAGTTTGAAAGGACAAAAAAATCCTCACATTTAAGAAGCTTGAACTGATGAATATTTTACATTTCTGCTTGAAAAATAAAAAAAAAGTTTCTTCATTAGCAGAACTACAGCTGCAGCTATTGGGTATTTCCATTATTGATTAGTCTTTCGATTCATAAGCTGAAGCTCAAATTGCTTGTTTTTTTCCCCAATTAACAATCCAATCACATGCAGTTTACTGTAGCGCAACGACTCTTTGAATAATCAATCAAAACAATAATAATTGGCAACCATTTTGGTTGGTTTTTTTAAGCAGAGATGTCTTTTGTCTTACATAAAAGTAAAATGTATAGTAAAATATAGTGCTGTTATGTGTATATATAGTGCTTAACAGCTGTCTATTGTTTTATAGACCACATTAAAGAAGATACAATAGGTGATTATTGATTTTCTGACAGTCGACTATCGGCTTGTTGTTTCACTTCTGTTTCAATTTTTAAAACTTGTTTGGACAAAGCTGTCGGTGTTTATAGCTCCAGATGTTTAGATGCCAGCCATGTGACCTGTCATCTCTATGGTTTTTTAATGATGCCCTAAATCGAATCAGCACATAAATAAACCACACAATCACACTCGGACTTATTTAAACAAATCTTAAGATCCGGGATGGGTTTAATAACCCGACCGGTCTCCGATCTCTCCGGCTCTGTCTGTACGAGATGTTCACCGAGTGTGAACTTTGAAAATCTCTGCCGACAACTGATGAACCACAGCACTTGTTCCATGATTCATTAATGTATTAACTCGAGCTGCATTTACAATTCGGTCGTAAAAATTTTATAATGTTAGAATTTATAATCAGACTTTGCAGAACAGTAAGTGGGGTCAGTTGACAGCTGCTCCTGGGAACTGTTTAATTTCCTGCCATAACAGCCACATCAAACAGAATCCGTACTCACCGACAAAACTCGATCCTCCAGCGTTAAACGGGCGTTCGGCCAGCTCTTTGATTTGCTCTTTTTTTTTTCCTTTTTACTCCCTCTTCCGTCTGCCACACTTCTCTCACTGTCTTTCTCGGCTGTCTTCTTCCCTTTGCTGTCTGGTTTTCCCCCACTCACAGCTTCACACCTTCCCTCGCTGGCTCCCTCTTCCCCCCCCACTCCTCCTCCTCCTCCTCCTCCTCCTGTGCTCCTGCTCCCTGACTTTTTTCCCTCTGAGCTCCTCTCTCCAACGAGGTGAAAAACACACTTGTCAAATACAGGTAGGTCATCACACCATCTCTCATCCTCACCAGTTGCTAAGTACGAGGCGCTTTGATGCAAACAAGTTTTTCAGCATCCTCTTCCTCCTCCTCGTTCGTTCGTGTATCGTGGTGCTGTGGTATATATACGCTCCAAGCTTCTTTCTGTCTTTCTTTCTTTCTGGGACACGATGGTACAAGCAACAGCTGTTCAGTGTCAGAGTCCATGTGACAGAGGCAGCGGCTTAGGTGCCTCGATATAGTGCTGTTCAGACCTTTTTTTCTTTCTCTTTTTTTCTCTCCCTCTCCTTTCACAGAAGTGTGAATTACTGGAAGCGGCTCCTCGTCCTCTTCAGTGACAATGGAGTGAAGATCTCGTCAAAGCTTTTTCTTCTTTTCACAGGTGACGAACACGCAAGCCCGGCATCTTCTGAGAAATCCAAGAAAGCAGCAAACATCGCAGCTTCTCACTTCGTCTTTTTCTTTTTTTTTTTTTCTGCTGCAAAGTTTGAGCAACTCCACTGGCAAGAAAAGTAGGAATAAAAAGCTTCGGCTCCTCAAGGCTACACAGGCTGAAAGACTTTTTGTCCCCTCACTACCAGGCTTCTGCTCGCTGCCGATGAAAAAGGCTGCTCACAACAAGCAGCACGGCGCTCTAACATCCTCACCAACACGCAGATTTCAACCGTGAGCCACTATTAGGAGAAATTCCCACATGGCCGAAAGCCTCATTCTGTATCAGAGCTCTGAGCAACATGTAAGAGAAGAGAAGAGAGGGAGGCAGAGGTGAGGAGGTGGAAGAGGTGGAGAAGAGGAGTGGGATGAAGCACAGAGGTGGGGGGAGGAGCCGGAGGAGGAGGAGGAGGAGTCGACGTGGGTGTCAGCAGCGGTTCAGAAGGAGCTGCCTGTTTGCCTTTTGCGTTGCTTACTGTACAGCTGTGTGTCTTCATCACTAATACGAGTCCTCAGACAGCCTCACACGTCCCACTTCTCGACTGGCTTGGTTTTTGCATTTGACCGCATGTGCGTGCGTGCAAACCTCTTTAACAGCAGCACTGCCGCTGAAGTCGGTCAGTGGTGATTGGCAGAGTTTAAACTGCTTTCAGTCTGCCAGACAATCTCAGCTGCCTCTCTATCAGCTGTGCCTTTCACTGTGTGTTTTCTCTTTTCCTTCTGCTGTGACCTTACCTGCACAGATAAGCTTCTTGCTGCAGCTGCAACTATGGAGGGAGCTAACAAAAAGTCTGTGTGTGTGTGTGAGTTCGTTTCATAAGGAGCTGGCTCTGTGAGCTGAGAAACAAACTCGCTCAGTGGCTAAAATGTGAATTTATTCAATTCAGAGCAGGAAGGAAGGATGTATGCTGAGTGATCTTGAACAATCTTTGGACTTGAATCCATATCTTAAATACATTTTGCAAAGGCCTTAAACACTTGCTCTTTCCTGCTGCTGGTGTCAGATTTGAAATATTTTTATATTTCATAGTGGTTTCCTTGACTCTGTATCTACTTACTGTACTTCTACCTACGGAAGCTCATCATCAGTGTCAATTTTAGCAAAATTTAAAGGGCTATAATATAATATGCATACATTTGCATTGCTGCTTAGCAAGGTTTCTTCAGGAGTAATAACTATTGATTCACTCTTGCTAAAATGAAACACTGGATTTACTCTGTATCAGAAAATGACAAAACTGTCCGACAGGGCTGGAGACGGCTGGTTAGTGCACTAAGTTCAGAAGAGTTAACATTGGTGTTGCTTTCCACTGATGATTTTCAGCTCTCGACAATTAGCAAAATCAAGTTTGATGCCTTTCTTTTACTGTTGTAGGTTAACAGCTGCTTATGTAATAGCAATGGCAAAATTCACAAATACTATCATGGCTTAATCAACATGCACATTCTCCTGAAAAGGGTGGTGCTAGGAGCAGATCCCCAGACAAATTCACTGCAAAATCATGCCTTACTCCCACATTCTGTTTATTGGGTCAACGTTTCGGTCTATTGACCTTCATCAGGACCGACATTTTCAAAAACACTCCTTTTTAAAGAACAAGCTCATAATTTCTCAGTAGGTAATTCATACATCAGTTTTCAGCTGCTTATCTGGTCCCCATTATAAGTAAAATAATTGGATAATTTGGAATCTACTCTGCAAAAAATATGATGTTAAATAAATAATTATGGCCAATATGCCTTAAAAAGACCAAAATTGGATTTGCTGAATCCTGCAGAAACCCTCAAAATGAGTTCCTTCCGGTATCATCAGCGTCTCCAGAGTCTTTAGTTAGTTGTATGGATATCATAATGAGGAACATGCAAAGGATCAATACCAAGAGATTGATCTCATATTGACAGGAGGCGAGTCGAGGATAATTGCCCTTTTAACATCCCCAGATAATCCCACCATTCTTCTGTGAGCCATTTATTTTGACTGGTGGTTATCGTCTTTGGTCAAGAGCCTTTCTTTAGCCTCCTCTCACGAAGCCGAGCAAACTCATTAATGCAGGATATGATTTGACACGATTACAAGTCTCCACACTTGGAAAAGCTCATCTGTTTCCTGCTTGTTGCTGGGTTGCTGCTCATATCAACAAGCGGTGTCCACTCCAGTGGAGAGGAGCCTGGTGACTGCTGTTGACGCAATGAGACTAACACATTGTCACGTGTTGTGTAACATCATGCCATCAGCACTTGTGAAGACATGAAGCCTCATACAGGTGAGCAGCCGTGATGAGGAGGGTTGATAAATGTTAGTATAAACCGTCGTAAGAGTAAGATTTCCTGGCGAATCAGTCTCTGACAGCTCCGTCGTACCTACAACCTGATGATGATGATGATGATGATGATGTAATTACCTTGTGGACGCTGCTGGATCTGCGTTGTCCTGATGCTGATGGAGATAATGATGTGGAAAGATGTTGTAGAAAGGCTCAGTAATCTTCATCTCATCCAACAGAGCCGTCTCAACTCAGCTGCCTGACACATTTACTCTCCGTCACAGTGAATTAAAAAACAACACAAGTACAGATTGCAATGAGGATAGTCTTAAATGTTTTAAATGAAACAAGGCAGACTGTCCCAACCATGGAGTAAATGAAAGAATATAAACGCAACGCAACTAGGCCAGAACTTCTCTTGACTCTGCAAAAAAAGAGGAAATATGCAAGATTTTTGCATAATTGCATAATTCCCCTTAAATTTGTAATATTTTGTATACTGTTTTCAAAAAAGGGGAAAAATTAAGATATGGAGAATATCACATCTTTCAAATTAAATGAAAACCAAACACAGTCAAAGTTTGCAGAGTTCTTTGTGTTGTTTATTTTATTTGGCATGTTTACAACAAAGCGCAATGCTACTTTACACTTGTGCCTTGAGATTATGTGAATTATCATTTCGGTGCTATACAAATAAAACTGGACTGAATTGAATTGCATTAAAATACATTCATTAATGATTACAATTAAATAACAATACAAGAATCAGCATCAAAATAATAATGTATGCAAATCTACATGTTTCAGTCAGTCTCCCCTCCAACATTTGTATGGTGTAATTGGTTCATTGTGAAAACGAGACAGAACGAAGGTATTAGAATTGGAAATTGTTGCCGCTTCATGCAGTTATTATAGTATAGGATCTGGTTTCTGTTGCTCTTCATCTTCCTGCTCAGCCTCCAGGAGGACCCATTGAGGCTTCTCCATTTATCTGCCCCCCCTTCAGAAATTACATGTTGCCTGAGCCTCCTGAAAGGGTCACAACTGTTTCATCCTCGCTGAGCGATTGAACCAGTCGAGCTGCCGCACTTTTCTTTGAAATTTATGTTCTTTCATCTGTACATATACTATATCGCGCACGTGTTCCCGTAGACCACCGAGCCTCAGGCTAGCTATTGATTATCAGGAGAATGGAAATACAAAGGGTACGAGGAGGCATGTGTAATGTATCCCTCAAGGAGTTCATGTAATGAGGCTCACATATACGTATATATATGGTGATTGCTGATTTTTACACGTCCCAGGCTTCCACCTACGCGGTTGGTCTCTGCGACACCTGGTTACCGTTAGTAATAAATTGGAGAGTGACACAGTAACCATCAATTACGAGCCGGATTCATTGATGTATAGAGAGAATAACAAACACTGACTTTTTCCTCTGTGAATATTGATTTATTGTGTTAAGTGAAGCATCATTTGGAGTTTTTTTTCCTGCTGTATCTGTTTGAGAGAAACTGCATAAGTGCATAAGAAGAAGGAGGCTTTACTACCACATGGTGTTGTGACGTGACGCTGCTGCTGCTGTACCCATCACTCTGGCTAGAGTGAAGTGGGCAACGTTGCCAGGATCCATCTCTGTGACGCTGAGGGCTTTCGATATTTTTAGGCTGCCTGACTGTGGCGGACATCATCAGTGGGGCGTTGCACTCCTCAGCGTCCCACCTATATGACACTCAGGCTGAACCGCCGGTAATGAGCACTGTTGGGGAGAACCAGGTGGAAAATGCCCCTCTTTAGATCCAGTAGACTAATGTATCAGGTCTTTTAAAAGCTGTCCAAATATTGATATTGTCGGTGACCATTGATTTTTCTCGCCCAGGGATGATGATATACAGTTGTGTCAGCGCTACATGCTACAACGCTACGGCGCTACGATAACCTTTTGAATCGCAAATCTGGACCAATTATTTCCAACGAGTGCGGGTTTTGAAAGGAAGAAAGCATATTAGTCATTTAATAGTGTGATTCTCTGCCTCAATTAAAGGTAATTGCTTTGTGTGCTTCACACCTCCCACACTGTGTTGCTTGCCTTGTGGTAAATAACAATCGTGGCGCCGATGATGATAATAATAATAATAATAATGGCACATAAAGCTTTCCATCAGACACGGTAGCCTCCAGAAGCACTTGGGTTTGTCATCCATGCTGCTGCCTGAAAGCATTTTTGCATCCAGTGTCAACTCGGGGCTGCTCATTAGCTGTGACCAACCAAACGTAACATTTGTCACCAGTCAAATGGTCTTTATTCAAACAAACAACCAAAACACTGTGCACCAGATCCTCTGCAAACATCCAGCGCCAACGTTGACCTGAGCCTCAACGAGCCACGACTGCTTTACTACACTTTTATCTAATGGTTCCTCCTTCTCAAATTGTTTTTTTTTTGTCTAATAAGAGATCAATAACATCTCGATAAGATTTGACAGATTGGCTTTTAATGGCGCCTCCCTTTGAACTGGCCTCATTACTCATTACAGGTTTGAGAGCGTCTCTCATTTGAAGCGTCTGCCTTTGAATATGAATGTGACCTCAAGCCGCGACGGGAGGAAACAAGATGAATGACAGTAATTTAAAAGCCCCGACTGATTCGTAAGCAAACGACTGTGGGGCGTTTGTAGCTCACAGGAAGGTCACGTCTGTAGTAGACCGTCCCTGAGTGAAAATCAAAATGTATTCCACTGCTCTTGTTTTCACCGTCCAGTCAGCGTCGTGTTATCGAGTTACCTGTTGATCTATTCATTGACCCAGACCCCCGTGACCTCCGTGGCTGCAGAGCGTCTGAGCTGTGCGATGCGGGGTGTGTGTAGATAAAGTTGTCGATAGCTCATGAATACACGGATCTACGGACACTTCACTGAATCAAAATGAGATGATTCTTTGCATCAGCGTTGAACGGATTTGAAACGCCCATCGACATCCACTCGGTTCCGGTCTTCAGTGTTGGCGAGCGATGTCAATGTCACGCAGCCACAGAGTGTGTTGTTCCTCTGGTTCTTTTTAATTCCATGATGTTGGTAAAGTGTTGCGAGCTCGTTGACTCAAGGTGATAATTTTCTCTCAGCTCGTAGAGTTTGAGAGGTGCTTCACCTCCTTCACTACTTGTTGATTTTTTTTTTTTTGGGGCCAAACATCATTTTCTTTAATCGCAGCGTTTCAGTCAAAAACAGTTTTGACCAAAAGTTTAATTCTGTGCCCAGATTTTCTTTTAAAGCGTTAAAACAGCTTTGTTGAATAATTCCTCTCTTTTGTCTGAAATGTTGTGGTATGCACAATTTTTATTGGACTATATTATCTTACATGATCATAGCTGTATTAAAGGGATAGTTCAACATTTTGGCAAATTGGCGCCATATAGTCATAGCAGTAGGTTTATTACCTTTATTTGTCGGTGCAAGCTATTTTTAGACAAGTTGTGACCTCTAAAACAACTCTGTCTCGTAACGTTCTGTTATTATCTCATAGCGTGGTGAATGTGCAGGTCACAACTTGTCCACCAGAGCGTTTTGGAGTTGTTGGATTGTGTATTTGCTGAGTTTGATGAGTGAAACCAAGAAATCCCATGAGCCTCCGTAGCGTAGCTCTGAGCAGCTTGTGGCTCTGCTCCACCGTTCTAAAAATAGCTTCAACCGACAATTAAAGGTAACGATCCTACTGCTAAGGCTATAGGGATTATGGCAATGGGCCAATTTACCAAAATGTTGAACTATCCCTTTAATATTGGATTAGATGTACAGAAATGCTTTAGTGTGTTGAAGGAGAAGTTTTTCTTTTGGTTCCAGTGAGACTCTGTGACAGGATCCAGAAAGTCCAGTCAGACTAAGAGCTGGAGATTACTCTGTCAGAACCAGCTCATATTTCATGTGCTGATGGAAATTAAAAGGCTTTGTACCTGTTTTTTTCAAATGGCTGCACTTGAGAGCAGGTTGAAGGTCTGACATTGACGTGCTGCATTCGGTTGTTCTTATACAAAATGACAGAAATAGATTAAACAGAAAAAAAAGAGCCAGAGAGAACAAGCTGAATCCTCTCTCACCTCCACATCCGGCGCAGGGTGTGAATGTCAGCAAGTCGGTTCAGTCAAACGTTATTTATATAGCGCAGAATCCTAACAGTCATCTAAAGGTACTATTCATATAGATGGATGGCAACGGATTTTCATATAATGGCGGCGGATAGAGCTCACTTTAGAATCGTCCAAAACACACACTATGAAACATCCAAATATATCCATGTGCAAAATTTGCTGTGAAATTGGAAGAACATCTCTCTCAGCAAATCTCGTGCAGCCACTGGGAGCTACTGCTTCAACAAGGCTAAAAACAGAGATCAAATTAAAACAACTTTAAACAAATTAAACAACTTTTTCATGTGGCGGCTTCAGGACACTTGGGTCAGTACGGACGAGCAGTATGGAGGTATTTGGATGTTTCATAGTGTGTGTTTTGGACGATTCAAAAGTGAACTCTATCCGCCGCCATTATATGAAAATCTGCTGCCAGCCGGACCCCCCCTGGAACTCCTAAAGCGTTTTGATGACTCAGAAAGTTCTCCAAACCTATCCTTGGCATGACGGTGAGTAGAAAATTGGGTGAAGTATCCCTTTTAAGAAGAGTTTTAAAAGCAGCTAAGGAATTGACCTGTCTTATTTCAACTGGAAGGCTGCTCCACGGTTTGGGGACTCGGGTCACCCTTCGTCACCAGCCGAGACCTCAGAGTGGCTATTAGAGCTCAACAATCAGTGTTAAAAACAATCCAGCATCTTGTGGCTGTACTTGTTTTCTAGAAGCTTGTCAGTAACTCATGAAATCAATACCTTTTAGGGCTTCACTATCTGTTTGAATGCAGCACTTAAAGCTTTAATCACCGTATTAATAAAAAACTACAGATGACTGAAGACGAGGGCTCCACATTTTCTCATCCGCTACAACAGCAGCTTTCATGCAGCGGTGACTCGTACACAGCCGCGAGCAGCACGATGGATGATCCGCTGCTCCGTATTTGTCTTGTGAGTGTGTCCGTACAGAGTGCAGGTGGCGGCGTGTGCTTTGTGTCCGTATCATGACTCAACCCACCCCCCCCCCCCCCCTCCTCCTCCTCCTCCCCCCCTCGACAGCTCTGAGTGTCTTCTGATGAATTCGCCACAAGAACAGAGGAACTCGGGATTTTCTGGAGGGAATCCATCAGAGCGGTGGCGGCCGGTCTGGATATCTTGTTTGGATTTCAGCGCTGCGGCGTCCTGTCACATATCATCCGCTCAAGTGTTCGAGACGGGAGAGAGCGTTGAAACATTCGAGCGTTCTGGCAGTTTTGGTGCTGATTCAAGGCGAGGCGACCCACAAGTCTTTATTTAGCCGCCAGTGGGTGCGTTGTTCTTATCTTCCTGTGGCCTTTGAGTGCCTCTTTGTAAATAGAGTGGAAGAAATGCCTTTTTTCATATTAGAGAAAAAAGTATTCATCTTTTCTCCATCACTTTATAAAGTACACGGTTGTTAGACTCTCAGATAAACAGCTCAAGTCGGTCTCTTCCTGATCTATAGGCTGCTCCTTTCACACTATCGACGACACTTTTAGCGCCGTGTTGATCGGTATCAGCCTGTTGACTCATCTCCTCGCCTCAGATTAGTACCTGAGGCCCCTCGTATCCGTGTAATGAAGGGCCCAGATGGCGCTCTCAGGCCGATACACGGAGGAACGCGTGACGCTAAAACACAGTCTCGCCTCCCTGTTGTCTTGGTGACAGCTGTTGTTTCTCCTAAACGTTATTTGTTTCCTATGAGGAAGCGATTATTGGGCCCGTGGCTCTAAAAATTGACGTTTTTGTATTGATTGTGTTTAACGATTAAATTAGCTGCGTGGTCGACCCCCTCGGTCCACCGTCACACACACACACGCACACACACCGTTTGTCATAGAACGCGTCACATGGATCACTTTGTGCTCCGTCTAATTGTCACTTAATTTGCTCGTCACTGCTGTCGTGTCGGGTTTGTTGTGTCTCCAGCGGCCGTCCACACCGATATCCAGAGTGAAGAGATCTCAACCAGTTGTTATGATTCACTGGAACTGACAGGCCAGATGTTTACAGATGTTTACAGATGATGACATTTGGATGATGTTTTAGTTATTAACAATATTTAATCACCGTATACCGTATTTACCGGGCCCTTATTGGAGGCAGGCTTTTATTTGGGAGAGGCCTTTATTTCTAATTCCCTCTGTTTTATATCAAAAAATGTTCAAACAAGGAGCGCTTCAGGGACTCATTTCTCAATCAGAGGTGCTCTTTGGAGAGGGATAGGAGATATAAAAACAGAGAAAAACTCCAAGGCACTCTCTTTAAATCAATAAAATGCCTTTATTTGTCTGGCACTGTCACAATGACATGAATGAAAAAAACTGTGACATGTTTCAGCATCAAGCTTTCATCAGGGAGTAATACAGGTTCGACTCCCTGATGAAGGCTTGATGCCAGATAAATAAAGGCATTTTATTGATTTAAAGAGCGCGTCTTGGAGTATTTCTCTGTTTTTATAAGTATATTTGCTCTTATTCTAATATGAAACCTCTTTATTTTTGGTTTTCCTTCCATTTGCTCTGCTTATTGTTTATTTTAACACATTAGTGACCATATGCAACAACAAGCTCAGTGTTCAGGGGCTCATCTTCATCTTCAGCTGGGTGACCCACAGTCCCCAAATGCGCCGTCTCCGTTCGGTCTCCGTTGCACTCACTCCCATTCAAGTCAGTCGGAGCGTTTCCACAGCGTTTGCTGCTTTCCGTCTCTGGTCTGGGCAGTTATAAGAGACCTAATTAACCAGGTCTCTTATAACTGCCAGAAACATCTAATTTCATTTAATTTCCCTTTATATGTTATAGTGGGACAATGTACAATCACAAACATTTTAAAAATAAAATGTAAATGCACCCAATTATAGCCAAAAGGCTCATTTACATTGACAAACTCCCTGCCAGAAGGAGCATGGCAATGTGACCTGGTGGTAAAAGCAACAAATTACAGTAAAAGCAAATACTTGTTATAGGTACAACATTTAAAAACAGAAACATTACACATAACTATAATACCCCCCCATGCCTAATGTTCATATTATGACTAAGAGAAAACAAAGAGACACATAACTAAGAGACTAATTTCTATAACGCCGTAGATAAATGTGTTGAATTGGCGTTTTCACTCTGCTAAACTTTACAGGAGAATATTCCTGTTTATTAGAGGAACCGTTCAGTACAAACTCATATTTCTATTTGACAGAGCAGTCCCCGCTTTTTATTTCATGAAAACCAGCTTCCACCGTTGGCTAATAGCGTCTCACAAACAGCTTAATGGGCCAATTACAGTGGACGTCGATATCAGATGTTGGAATATGATTGATTAGATCCCAGGTAGGAAGCGTTGGAGCTGCAGCTTCTTACCTCCAAACGAGCAGCACGCCAGTAAAACACCAATGCCTAATGAGAAGGAAGGCCTCGAGTGGGTTGGAGCCGCGCTGCTGATATGACTTTGACACAAACACAACAGCCTCGCACAATCACCATTAAAAGTTAAGAGTAAATAGCTTCGGCCCTCTTTATTGTCTCGCCTGGTTTGCTCAGGATTTTAATTGCAATTAGCGCAGACAGTGATTTATCGACGCGTAGTGGGTTTCAGCCCCGTGTCGTGTTAGGCTAATTGGTTTGGTTAAAAAGGCGTGACAGGGAGCACGCTGCAGGCGCCGGCGCTTCTCAGAAAGACGATTGGCTTCACCCTAACGCAACTACACGTTTCCCTGAAGTGTTTTTCTCTTTTTTCCCACTCCTTTGCTAGTTTCATTCCTTCCATCTTCCCTCAATCTTTCCCTCTTCTTTTCTTCTTCCGTTTTCCATCTGGTCCTCCCTCTCAGCGCTGCCAAACAATTATCAGATGGGATTTGTCATGATAGTTATAACACTCGATTGCTCTTCAGCGTCCTGCTCCGTCTCCTTTCTTATCAGGAGAGGATCTGCCACGACAGCCGGTTTAAAAGAAGTAATCATTCACTAATCACTCTACTGGCAAATAGAGGAGGAAGGAGAAGAGAGGGAGAGAGTGTGTGTGTGTGTTAGTGTGTGTATATTCCTCTTCCAGTCACATAAAATGTCAACATTTCACTGCAGGTGTTAGTGGAGACTGAGCAGCGAGGCTGTTGCTCCTTACACGTGCGTCCTGTTTCTGTTCAGCCGGTCTCTGCTGCAAGACACAGAGGAGTCATCAAGAAAGTCCAGAGCGCAGCCTTATACAGCGAGTGTGTGTGTGTGTGTGTGTGTGTTTGTGTGTTTGTGTGTGTATTGAAGGTGTGGCTCGGTCAACAAGGACGGGCGTGTGCATCTCGGATGTTTGTGGTCTGTGTGGCGCTGTCTGCACAGCAACCGGCACGGTAACATGGTCACAAAAAAAACAACAGCGACGACAACAGCAGCACAGGGCACTAATAGGATTATTTATATCTCAGTGCAGATGGACTGTAGGCAGAGCAGAGGTTCGGCCAACGCTGGGAGAATAACAACTTTTAGTTTATATCTGAGGTGGAAATTAGTGAATTCAACCTAAAAAATTACATTAATGCAAAATGTTTCAGCTCAATATGAACTAACACTAGTTCACACAACTGTTTCTAAACTGTAAAATCATTATTATTGTCGTTTATAATAACTAGTCTGTGCACCATTAAGCATCATTAGATACATTATCCATCATTAGTCAGTAAGTTATAATCAGTAATAATGTTTAAATCTCCATTAATAAGCTCGTCTATGTGTTTAATGGTTGTATATTCTTATAAATAATAATAATAAATGATGAATTTCATCAATAACAAGCCACAAATCAATCAATCGAATACAATGACAGATATTTACCAAGTGTAAATAATTAACATTAAGCATTTCGATCCATTTGTGCTGCACTCTTACGAAAGCATGAAATGAAAATCCCAAAAACTGATTGAGTGGAAGATTAAAAGTCAAGATGTTTGTCAAGTTGAACCATTAAACCAGACGTCTTTGTTTATTCACTGCGGCTGTGGGAGTTTCGCTCTGAGTCATGTTTTAGTAATAACCATCAGTTATATTCATGACTCATTTATCATCTGCTGATTAATTCAAGATGGCGAAATGTCAAAAAAAAAAAAAAAGTCACAGCGTTAAAATAGAATGAATAAATATAAATTCTCAGAGGCCACAGAAAAGTCTTCAAATGACTAAAAAATTTGATTGAGCAGCTTTAAAAATCCACCAAAAAATATTTAATTCATAATTTAACAGAAAGAGACGGAAAAGAACTCACTTTGGAACAAATATTTGACGTTTTTACTTGATGAACGTCAGAAATAATAACAATAACATTTCCACTATTTCATAAACCATAAAAATAAATGATTAATTATTTGATAATAAACTTATAACCATGCTGCCTCGCTGTTTAACTGTTGGTGTTGGAGGAGGAGGAGGAGGAGGAGGTGAGGACAGTTACAGTCCTGTCAGTCCATATCTGTCTCCGAGGCGATTGACTCATCCTCCTCTCAGAGGGGGGAGGATGAACAGCGACGGGTCTCGGGACTCGAACTGCGATCAGGTCGCAGAGCAAAAAAGCTGCGTCTGTTCTGTCTGGGTCTGAGGCGTCAGGAGACAGGACTCGACTATGAGTAATATAATAACAACCTGTTTTATCCACCGTGGAATAACTCACAAAGCCACACGACCAAGGATATGACGCAGCTGTTTTTAACTCTGATAACTGATCTATAATCAGTTGCGTTCAATCTATGAGGTCAGAGCCGTTGTTGTTATGACGTCGTTCAACAGGATCTCTGCTGCTCAGGGCAGGAAGAGTCCGGCTCATCATCGCTTACAGGTGAAAACATGAGTTTAGTTTGGGAACGACAGGATGTGTCAACAGCAGCACACGGCATCTGTAGAGAGTTGTCAATACATTGGCTGATTGATTGACTGATATCAGGGTATCCGCGGGGTCTTGAAAAGTATTAAAAGGTGATAAATCAATTTTGGGAAAATTAAGACCCTTAAAAAGTATTAAAAAGTCTTTTCACGACTTTATAAAGTCTTAAATATTGAAGGTATTTTTTCTGAATTAGCTGTCCAAGAGTTTCAGTTGTAAAAAACATTGCGGAAGTGTGTGAATTTAAAAAACAAAGATGAACCGGTTCATGAAAAAGAAAAGAAGATTGTTGTTTTTGGTTTTTTGAGAGTTGAGCAATGTTTTTTTTTATAAACTTTGCCTTTGATTTATTATCGCAGCCTTTTTAAATTCTGTTCTATCATAGTGGTCTATAGTCTTTATCACAAACTAAAACTGTTCAGCTAAAAGTGTCACTGATGTAAATGGTTACAGCTTGAAGCGGCTGTGAGGTATTAAAAAATGTTGAGAAGGTCTTGAAAAAGGTATTAAAATTAACTTCAAGATTCCTGTATATACCCTGGATATTGATGAGCTGTCTCTTCTATCACTGTGAATTAAACACTGAAGTTCTGGATTAAACTTTTCTTTTGCTTTTCTCAGTTTTCTAACATTTTACAGTTGATCCATTCATTCATGATCTGAGTCAGATTGTTCCACAAGTTAGAGGCAGAATCGTTTCCTCCTCATCAAACTGCTTTGGTCTTCAGGAAACGGAAAGACGTTTCGAGCAGTAAACTGATTTTGGACGTTTGTTGCATATTTGTCACTCATCTTTCTCGTTAATTCCCAATGATTTATTATCCACTGACGATGTGATGTGATGAGTAAACCAAACATCTGTCCATCGTTGATCTGTCAGTCACAAGACAGAGAGATGAGAAGGAAATACGTCCAGGCAGATGAATCAACAATTAAAATAACACAGTTTTTGGGAGTGTATATACAGTGTGTATATATATATATATATATATATATATATATATATTTCTATAATTAGTGACGTTGCAGCTCCATGTTGTTTCATGTGTTTCCTGACGCTCCTTCAGTTTGTCAACTTCTGAGCAGCAGCAATAATCAACAGATTAACTGGTAATGACAGTAAATGTCAGTTTACAAAGATTTAAAACAAAGGAACGTTTATCGACTATGTTTTTTTTTCATTTAAGATCATTTAATCAGAAAAAAATCTCATACTATTGTGATTTTAAACATTTCACAGTATCCTGAGTATTGCAGTTATATTTTGTGAAACATTTATCAACTTTTTACAACTGCACATTATGTCCTGAAAGGAAAAAAAACTATTTGATTAAGTTATGAAATATGAAGTTGTATATCATTTTCATTCTTGCAAAGTGTCGAGCAAACAGACTCAACGACTGACACATTCATAAAAACTACTTCCATAATAAACGATCAATACTTGGCGATTGTATATCGATACAGTATTGCGATAAAATGACATTGTGCTGTATTGATTTTTGAGTTGTAACTGAGCAGCGGTGTTTATTCAGCAGAGTGAGAGCTCGTCCTCCGAGGGGATTTAAACCTCTCGTGTGTTTGGACGAGGAGGAATGAAGAGTCCGCTTTGCTCTCTCCTTCATTTTTCATCACTCGCTCATTTACCCCTCCTCTCCCCCTCTCCTCTCCTCTCCTTCTTCTTCCCTCCGTCTCGTGGAGGTTTCGACAGACGTCTCTCTCATCCTCGCTGGCAGCCGTTGCCATGGTTGTGTCAGTGCCTCCGAAACGACCTGGGATGGTATTTCCACGGACGTAGATGGGGGTGACACCGGGGGCGCTGAGGTGTAGGAGGGAGGGAGGGAGGGAGGGAGGCAGTTCACAGGTGTCAGCAGTTCTCTGGGCTGGACGTGGACCGAAGGAGACAGAGGAGGAGGAGGAGGAGGAAGAGGAACAGGAGGAGGAGGAGGAGGAAGAAGAGGAGGATTAGAGTCTGGGCAGATGTTAAACAGAGGAGCAGAGAGAGGAAACAGAGAGAAAAGGAGAGTGAGAGGCCGCAGAGTTTGACTGTTGCCACTTTTCAACTTTATCTTCTTCACTTTGACACAGATTTATTATTTAGATTTTCTTTTTGGTGTGGTGGTAAAAAAACAAAACAAAAGAAAACCCCTCAAAAACCCACAAACAGCACATAAACAAGACAGTCAGAGTCCTAATGAAAATAAAAAAATTTACTTTTTGCAAATTTTTGACTTTTTGGTAGTATTTAATTTTTCTTTTTTTAAAGCATATTTTTGGGCATTTTTGGATAGTATAGTTGAGACAGGAAATGTGGAGGCAGAGAGATGGGGAATGACATGCAGTAAAGGGCTGCCCGATGCGGGATTCAAACCGGGGCCGACTGCAGTGAGGAATAGCCTGCAGTGCTCAACCTACTGCGGTTGGGCGTTGAGAATCGAAAAACGAATGGAACCGGTTCCAACATTTCAATCACATATCGGAATCGTTAAGAAGTTTTAATTTCGATTCCCAAATGGTTCCTCGACCATTTTCATCCATGCTTCGTCTTTTGTTTGCAGTCCGCTGACCGCCGGTAAAACCGCAAGACAAGTGCAAACTTTTCTAACCTCGTATTACAAGCATTGGAGCTAGAATTGTTAAAATTGAGAGGACGTTCAGTGGGTTCAGATGTTTTATAGTAGATCATTGTCACTGCAGCAGTTTTGTGTTTCTGTTCTGATTTTGTGATGAAAACAGTCTCAGATCTGTTTACGATGCTCTCGGCTGTGAATCAGGTTTGAGATCTGGATTTTGATTTCGTGTTTGATTTCTGTTCACCAAATCTCACTCGCTTCTCATCTGGTTGAAAACCAGTGGATCGTACCGATGACAGGCGGCGTGACACCGGCCCCTGAGCCGTCACGTAAAGCTGACGTCCCTCTGGTCTCGTCCTCCTTCTAACCTCCACAATGCCTCTATTCATAAATCATCTTTTCTTTCTCTGGCTGTCTGACAGCAGGGACGACGCCCCCCTGCAGCTCCCTCCTTTTTGACCCCCGTCACTTCCCGTACCGCCGAGCAATCAAGGACAACTGCAGATGGCGCCGGGCGTCGCGGTAGAAAGCCGAGGGCAGAGGAACAAAGGGAGAGTCTGCGGCTGACTGCAGCTCGGCCGTCAGCTCTCCCACTGACCGTCCATCTGTGTGTGGCACGATGACCACAGGCCGCCGTGTTCGCCGCCGCTGCTCCGATTAAAGACGCCAGTGTCGCTGTCACACGATCAAAGCTCAGGGTCACTGAGCTGTGATCCAACAGAATAATACACCAGCGAATCATTTCATACCTCGGTGCCTTTTGTGTGGGACGTTTGATTTCCTGTGAAAACTCCAGGAGGCCAAACAAAACTGCACGACATGAAATAATAAAAAAAAAAGTCATATTGTGGTTTATACTGGCAGGTTATTTCAGCTGGAATCAGGGAAACACAATACAGCTAATCACAATGTGGTTGAAGTGGCAATATGGCAAAGAGCAATAAAATGTGTTGCACAGTTTTGGGCATTGGGAGTGTTGCGTTGCTACAGATGAGGTTAAAGGTTAGTTATATTCATTCAAGACCTAAAGGGTCTCCAATTTTCACCAATTTGATATTTTTTTAAGTGAAAATGAAAAGCAAAAACAACTATTCCTGCTAATGTAAAATAAGTAGTCACCTTAAAGGTTAAAATTGATTTATTATAAAAACAAGACTCTTAAAATTGGTTCTTGAGCTCATTATCCGAGGTCCACATGTCGGCTGTTCAGGAGTTTGGAGACATTGATGACAAAAGAATAGAATTTTTTTTTTTTTCTCCACAATCTGTTTTTTGGTATTGTCAAATAGAACAAATAAACATTACGGTAACATTGGTCAATGAGGTGCAGATAAAGCAACAATGCAAGTGGCAGACAGGATAAAAAACAGTCCAAGACCAGAAAAAAGACACGAGAGGACAAAAACTACAACTAATAAATTTTAGTTACGTCCTTTACTATAAAGAACAAAACCCAAGACGTAGACGAAAGACAACATAGCATGGTAAAGATATCTGAATGATATTAGAATAAAATGAAGTTAAAATAGAAAAAAAATTCTAAAATGCTAAAGAAATGATATGTGTCCAAGCAAATTTCCGTCGGTAGAATTTCATGATAAATTGAACATAATACTCTCATTGAAAACTGGTTTAATTACTGAACGGTGCCATCACTAAACCTATGTATTGTGTCATGTGTCGGCTGTACAGTGTGGGAATAAAGGTTGAATTCAATTTATACAAACTGTCACAACATAACTATTTATCGTACTGACAGAAATTTGCTTGGACACCCTCAGTCTCAGATCTGTCATGTCACAACTTTAATATTACGACTAAAATAATGAGTTACGTGGGAATAACTGGAAACTCCGGCTCTCGAACATTCACAGAAAAGACGCCCGACATCTTCTAAGATTTTCTAAGAAAGCCTCTCCAACATGTCTGTTTTTCTAAACGTTGTGAGTCTTTTATCCGAGCGAAGCCGCTCCACATGTTGTTCTCCCTGCAGACGACATGTAACAGTCTCTCTCTCTCTCTCTCTCTGCAACATCTAAAAATATTCAACCACCCTGTTTATTCCATCCAGAGTGAAGCTGCTGCCGCTCGTCAGCAGAGAAAACCACATCTACAAAATGATGCTCGTCCTGTGAGTGGTGCTTCACACCTGACACAGCGTCCCCACCGAGCTGCTGCTGCTGCTGTTTTGACTGAGTTTTTACTGCAGTTTTTTGTATTTGCTCCTCAGCTCCCATTTCCTCTGTTTTTAAAATAAATAAATAATTATAATAAAAGCAGCAGCTGCAACCGGTCGTGACAGAGTGAGAGCAGGTCCAAGCTTCACCTGTCGCTCTGCTGCTCGGCCTCTTCATCGTGTGTCCGTGCTGCTTTAAACCTCATTGACACTTTACACTAAAGCTATTGACCGGCCTCCAGAGAAACACTGTCAGTTCTGTGTGTGTGTGTGTGTAGTTAACTAAGAGCCGTGTTGAGCAGCACTGACGTGTAAAACTCTGTTTCTGTGTCGTCCTCAGGAGATTCCTTCAGTCAATTCCGCTTTTCGGAGGAGAAAGACTGGGAGATGGACTCATTTACAGCCGCTCAGGTAAATCCATACTCCACCCCCAATCTGCACTCGATTCCCTCTTTCCTGCATTTAACCCACTTCTCCTCGAGCAGGCTCAACATCTGGGTTAAAAACTTGAATATACAAATACCTTAAATACCTATAATACAATATGAATACATTTCGAGGGTGTTGATGGTGGGATGCAAAAAGGCTTTGACCAGAAAGTGGCTTAAGAAAGACAAAACCAACAATAAACGAGTGGACTGATATAGTTTATAATATATATTGTACATGATGGAGAGAATAACATTCAAACTAAGGAACCAAACTGATATTTTTGAGGAAACTGGTCAAAACGTTTCAACTAATTTGTATAAATGGCAAAAGTAAGGTCAAACCCTTTAATAGAAAATAATTCTCCCTATTTCCAACAGCAGACTCTTTATGTTTCTATGTATGATGGACTTCTTTGCTGTCTTACCTCATGTCCAAATCCTCCCCATGTCATGTCGCATGTCTTGTTCCCAGTTGGTTCATGTCCAAAGGGAAATTTAAAAAAAGGTATATCTAAAAAATTTAAAAAATGCAGGAGGCAGAAGGAGCTGAAAGTGAAGTGTGTGATTGTCGTTCAGTTAAGTAAAACACACAAATATTCACACACGTTTTGCAGTGATGCCTTAATAAGAATGGTTCAAACTCTTGTGACAAATACAGACTGGAGGTTCATCACTTTACTGTTTAGCAATACATAACTTTTATTATTCAAAATGGCTTCAGTGCAGCAAAATGTACTGCAGTGGAAAATGTAAATAAGAAAAAAAAAGAGGGAATACACACACTGTCTTTTCACTACAGAGTTGTGTGGGTCAAACCAATGTGAGGACGTCAATTCTTTCTCTAAATAAAAGTAAATCCATATATTTTTCAGTTCACCTGCAAAGTTTGAAGACACAACGAAAGAGTTCACATTATCGGTCGACACAAACTCAAAATCGGCCCATTTGATAATTTTCTGGCCTTTGTCAGTTCTTCACTTTGCGACTGATGTGGTGTTGAGTAGATTTGATGGAGCGTTTTGAGGTGATGGCGTCTGATGACTTTAATAAACCTCTGGCTTTGATCTCAGCAGCAGCAGCTGTGAAACATCACAAACACAGTGAAGTAGCTGCACGAGCTCCATCCTCCACATGACTCACTCTGTTTGTAGAAGAACAAAACGCAGGATGCGAAGACGCTGATGAGGCCACCGAGGTTTTCACCGCTCGTCTGAGTCTGTGGATACAAACACAGGCAGATTATAGATCACACAGTATATTATATTATATAAGTCGTCCTGACCTGCTGCTGTTTCTTTGTGTGCAGTCAGAGCCGTGTTGTTGTGTTGTTGAAGCACAGACGACGAGCACCGACCTGCTTTAGGTGGAGACTGTCAGAAACATGTGAACTCTTCAGTCGTGATCTTCAAACACATTTTCACACCCTGAGATTGAAAAATTCTCCAGATGCTTTTCATTCATCTTGTTGTCCTTTTTATCTTTTTTTTTTCGTCAAACAAGACCCTGAAAGTGAAAAATATCTTGGTTTTCTTCATGTTGCTCTGTTTTTTTTAAACCAAATGGATAAAAAAATGGACAAAAAAGTAGTTTCACTTGAACCAATGAAAACGTCCCGAGAAATAAAGTTTATAATACAACAAGAAGACTTAATCTTTACAGTGTTTGGACTAAATTAGTCAAATTAATCAATGAAATTGTCCTTTCATCTCACCTTCTCTGTGTTGAATGAGCTGAAGCTCTGACTGGTTGGTTAACGGAGCATCTTCTTCCAGTTATGGCTATAATTGTGGGAGTGCAAATGAGGTTTTATAATTATAATGAGTAAAATGTATGTATGTACAGGTGCATCTCAATAAATTAGAATATCATGGAAAAGTTTATTTATGTCAGTAATTCAATCAAAAAAGTGAAACTAATACATTATATAGATCCATTACACACATAATGAAACATTTCATCTCTTTATTTATTTTTATTTATTTTAATTGTAGTGATTATACATTTAATGAAGACCTAAAATTCAGTATCTCAAACAATTTGAATATTACAAAAGACCAATTAATGTTGGCCTTCTGAAAGGTATGTCCATCTGTATGCACTCAATACTTGGTTAGGGCTAATTTGACTTGAACGACAAGAAAGTGACTTTTCCCTGATATTTTAATTTAGTTAAATGAACCTGTATGTTTCTGGTTTTGTGTCCACATGTGTTTATTCATGCCAGTTTCTTGTGTCTTGTCTTTAATGAGTCTTGTAAACAGCTGTTTTCTCACCATGTCTCTGTGCAGTCGTCGGCTGTGTTCGTGGACCTGCCGGCTCTGGCCCAGACGCTGCAACAGGTTCCTCTCCATCAGAGACTCAACCTGGAGGCGGAGCTGCTGCAGGTACGTGGATCTCTGACCAGCAGCTGCTCCTTCACACTCTGATGAGTCCAACTCAAGAAGTTCAGCTCGTCTGTAGGACTGTGTCCAGCAATTATCTCTGATTCAACACTAGCTTGAAGCCAGTTTGTTTATTTCTTCCATCAACGTTTTTACAGCACGATAATTAGTTAATTTCTCATAAAAACTTTGGTGGAAACATCAATGGCAACAAATCCTTCAGGTTTTATCCTTCGACCATCCTCATGATCAGGAAAGCACTTTGAAAAGGAGAGAACACAAGACTCAGTGTAGCTGTTTAAAGTTTTTATATCTTTTTTCCTCTAGTTGTGTCCAGGTTTAAAGTTGTTGATCGACTTGAAGAAAAGCTGCATCAATTTCCCTCTGTTCTGAATCTGAACTTTCTCTATAATATTGAACAGAAGACAGAAAAACATTAAGTGAGAGATGAAGTGGCAAGAAATATGTGTTCATGTCATGGACACATTGAATTTATGGAGCAGATAAGCACCTGCCACAAATATTGCAATTACGTACATGATTTGTTTTGATTCGATGAGAAATAAGAGGAAACATTATTTGGCAAATCCATTTTTAAAAAAATACTATATCAAATGTTCTGTCATGTTTACACTAACCCAGATGTTTCCCCTCCCTCAGGTCCTGGCTCCAGTGGAGCTGCCCACAGTGACTCCTGCTGCACCTAAACAGCAAATATCCAAAACGTCCACATTCACTCCTCCGACCACGACGACTCTGAAATGTCTCAGCATCAACCAGAAGGTCCCCGTGGCAACCAACCCAGTGTCACCGTCAAAATCCAACGCTGCCAAGCCACCGGAGGACGACGGCGATGAAGAGCTGGACCAGCTGCTCGGTTTACAGAAGTCAGACTCAGGTGTTGAAGGGAACAAGAGTGTCGGTGTCACAGAGGAAGGTGAGGTCACTCCAACAGCTTCTCAAAGATCTTCCTTCCTTTTTAATTTTCCAAAATAATTTACGAAAATACACTTGATAACCCTTTAATTTACCGGTAGCTAATTATGTAATAATATTAAGAAATAACAATTGATTGTGTCATAATGTCTAGAAATAGCCTAGAAATAAAATTCGGAACATGAAAAATCTTTGACCTTTTATGAAAAACATGACATTACTATGAAATTGACTGTTATGTCTAGGCTATTTCTTGACATTATCTCGTAATTAGCGTCCTGTAAATTAAAGGGTTACCATACACACTTTTTTTTTTCTTGCCAGAGTTAACAGATAAAAGTGAAGCTGCAGCTGCTTAGAGCTGAGAATTATGAAATGTTCTGGCTAATTGTAGTTTAATACCTCTCCTGTGTAAATTAACAGAGGGCAGGACAAAGTGTGTTAATTAATGAGCTTCAGTGATGCAGGGAAGCAGATTTGTTCCTTTTGGAGTCTAGTTAGTGTTGAGTGTTCAGTCTTTATGCTAAGCTAAAGCTAAACACCTGCTTCATATCTTGAGTTTTTCCCAAAACCTTTGCTTCAAATTCATCAGATGAATCAATAATTGAATGAAAATTGAATGAAAATGATCTCATATCATGAGAAGATGAGTTTTCACAGCTGAAGAGTCTGAATCTCTTGTTCTTTTAATCTGCAGCGTGTGAGGAAACGAAGGCGGCGGCGGCGGTGGCACCAGAGGTGTTGGAAGAGAAGACGGAGGAGGTGAAAGATGAAGACGTCACACCCCCGAAGGCCCCCGTCAAACCGGAGCTGACGGAGGACGACCTGGAGGACTGGCTGGACAGCATGATCTCCTGACCGCCGCTCACCCAGGACTTCAACAAACTTACACTGAGATCAAACCTTCAGCCTTAAGGGGATAGTTTAACATTTTGGCAAATTGGCCCATCGCCATAATCCCTATACAGTAGTTTTAGGAGTAAGTTTGTTACCTTTAATCGTCGGTGCAAGCTATTTTTAGAACGGCGGAGCAGAGCTACGCTACGGAGGCTCATGGGATTTCTTGGTTTCCCTCATCAAATACACAATCCAACAACTCCGAAACGCTCTGGTGGACAAGTTGTGACCTGCACATTCACCATGCTATGAGATAATAACAGAACGTTATGAGATGGAGTTGTTTTAGAGGTAAATTCATGCAAAACCGCTGATGCAAGCAAGTTTTTCTGCAAGCAGTCTCTGCATTTGCCTCAAAAACAACTCTGTCTCGTAACGTTCTGTTATTATCTCATAGCGTGGTGAATGTTCAGGTCACAACTTGTCCATCAGAGCGTTTTGGAGTTGTTGAATTGTGTATTTGATGAGTTTGATGCGGGAAACCAAGAAATCCCATGAGCCTCCGTAGCGTAGCTCTGAGCAGCTCGCGGCTCTGCTCCGCCGTTCTAAAAATTAGCTTGCACCGATAAATAAAGGTAACGAACCTACTGCTATGACTATAGGGATTATGGCATTCTATCCCTTTAAATCCAGTTATTTACCTCAACTCACTGAAAGACTGAGCTTCACATCGGCCTCCACTTCCTGTTTCTGCAGCATCATGACAGAAAATTTGTTTGGAGGTGAAGAACATCTTGAATGTTTGAGAGTGCGGTTATGAAAGAAGTCACCATGAAGCGACAGACGAACAACACGTCGAGTTTATTGCGTCAATTAATTTATTCATTTCCTCCCCCGTCATTAAAAGAATTGCAGGTTTACCAAAGCTACTACATACATACAAATGGCCATACAACAGCAGTTCACCATCTTGTCGTCAATAAATCCCTGAACCAAGTTTTGTTTTTTTTTGTTCGTTTTTTTTCCCGGGTTTCCTCTCGTTGTGGGGTTCTTCTTCTACTGTGGAAAGAAGTGCAGGCGGCAGGACACCACAGCTTAGGAACAAAACCAAACTAAGCAACATTTACACGAGGGTCATCTATTATTTTATACAACAAATGTTTTCTCTGTTTTTAATTAAACTCTTTTTTTTTTTTTGGTTTGTTTTTACTTTAAAAGCCACAAAACTAACTCAAGCTAAATCTGCTTGTAACTAACCCAGAACTAGCACACTGCTTGTGTCAGGAGGGACAAAAATGATTAGTTGTTTTTTATTCTTTTCGTGGTTGCATAGTTTCGCTTTTTAAGGCACATCGGCTCTTGATAAACACGTAAAAGTGAGTCGGAGTCGTCGTTGTTGTCGTTGTCTGGTCCTTGGAAGAACCATGTTCGTTTCATCAGACGGAATTCGAACCAGCGTTGAAAAGGCAGATCAAGGTCTCACTCGTTTTCATTTTGACGTCAACTGGATCAACAATTAGCAGCTCACATCCTGCTCTGTTGGTTCGACAAGTGACACTTAACATCCTGGCGTTAAAACTAGAAAATGTGCATATTCGGACATTCAGTCGTCATGCTGTAACCCTCCGCGTGTATCAAATGTCTACACACAACAAATTGTGCAACAGGTTGGGGTTAAGCAAGTGAAAAGGCAATGTGAATCAGAATCAAAAGAAGACTTTTGCATAAAAGAGGCGTCGTGGCAAGTGACGGTTTTCGGTAACGAGGAAGAGGACTTGGATGCACAAACGTCCACTTATCGGTTGTAAATCTGAAAATTATTTTCTTGAATTTATCTTTTTTTTTCCCCACATGTATTTATGAATGATTTTCTTTTTCTTCATGTTGTTGCGACACCATGGCAGCAGAGAAAGTCCAGCGAGAGTTCAGGTTGTGTTAACAGGGTGAAGTCAAGTTCATTGTCTCTTTCAGATAGAGAGAAGGAAAGTAGAGAGGGGGGCGTTCAGGACGCCGCTGCTGCTGCTGCCCCTCCCCCCCCTCGTCTCTAACCCAACTGGTCCTCGTATTGCTTACGGAAGCAGTCTCCAGTAGGGAAGAAGTCCCAGCATCTCTCCTGGTACATCTTCCACACATAGGACTCCTGGAGGAGGAGAGGAAACAAAACAACAGTTAGAGTTACATCTGGTTTGGTTTTGCAGTGTAGGGAAATACCAACTGTCTGCATGGCAGCTGATTTATTCACTTAGGACTGGAGATGCATTTATTTTTTTAAATGGGACACACATATTAATCAGGGTTCCCACTCTTTTCTTGACATTATTTTCCAGGACATTTCTAGAACACTTTAATTAACTTGTTAATTGCCATACACTAACTGCGTTCACACCAAAAGCTTCCAAAGCGTCAAAAACGCTCGAGGGTGGGCTTCAGACAAGACAGCTTCCAAAACGGCAAATATTTTCAGCCGCTTTGGTCGCTCGTCACGTGACTGACATCAAAGTTCGATCGCGATTGGTCATTGGGGAGCCGAAGGACAAAAAAGAAGGAAAAAAAGGGAGTTGGAAATCTCTATTCTGACAGGTTGCCGCCAAACCGCGTCATAGCTAATTACCCTAAAGTTAACCAAGGCTCAACTTCTCGTCTGGTGATGCTTTGGACGCTCAGTGTCGCCGGGCTTTCATTGAAAATTAATTGACTTCCGGCGTTTTGACGCTTTGGAAACTTTTGGTGTGAACGCACAGTAATACAGTGTTTTTCAACCGTGGGGTCACCTGGAATTCAAATGGGGCCTGAAATGTCTAGTACTTGATAAAAAAAAAAAAAATACTAGAAAAAATATATTTTTGTAACTAATTATTATTCTTTGTAAAAAATTATGATTTAAAAATAGCCCACACAATATTAAACAACTGTATTCTATAATTGCACATTCTTGTATATAAATCGACTTGATACCGATGTGGTCAACGTGGATGTGACGTCGTTCCCAGCTCTGAACTCTGACTTCTGAGTTTCACAGAACGCAGCCTCGATATCAGCAGAAGGAAAATGTATTTTGTGATTAGGATGTTCTCCCAGAACAAATACGCTGCAGGATCCACTTTCATACTTTGTGAGATCCATAATATAATCCGAAAATCATTCATCATCGCCACAGAAGAATGAAGCTTTGTGAAAGTGGTTGAATTTGTGAAGGAACGGCAGGAAACGGTGCACGTTCTCTAGTTTTCTTTCAGCTGTGTTTGTGGCATGAGAACAGAGCGAGCACATCAAATAAAAAAACAACAACTTGGGTCTCAGGTGCAGCACAATAACAAGTTAATATAAAAAAACAAAAAAGTCAAAGGAAACCCACGCATTGCTTCTTCCTCCAGATGAGCTGCACTTACGCAACATTTCAAGTGGGTTGAAATGTTGCACAAGTAAAAAACCTGGAGCTGGAGCCAACGTTCAGTTGCTCCTTTGCTTTCTTGAGATCGATCAGACGTAATTTTGTCGTATTGAAGAGAACAAACTGCAGCTGAGAAGAAAAGTGGAAGCTCAGATATAAGACACGTACCTGACCCGTGTGCTCAGTCTCGTCCTTGTTAATCAGGTACATCAGGAAGAACCTGCACATGGGGAGGACGAGACAGCTGTGAAAAATGCTCACACGATGAAAAGCAGGAAGACGTTTTTGTCGGTTTTTGTGTGTTGCTGCCACTCACAGGTAGTTGGCGAGGTTGTGCTCTTGTAAGGTGTGGGTTTCAAACCCGTGAGGCGTCCGGTCAAAGTAGTCGTTGCCGATGCCGCAGATGAAGCATTTGGTCTGAAAGAGGAGGAGGAAGAGGGGATGTCAACGTGTAGATACATCTGCTGCAAATCAATTTCCTTCGGGACATAATAATAAAACTGAACTGAACAGAGCGACAGGAGGTCGTCGTCTAACACACAACACTCTTACTCTTGAACTTTTACACCTGTAGGTTCTTTAATCCTAATAACAAAGGCTTCGTCCACACTGCTACGTTTTAAAATAAAAAAAATCTCCATCCACATGACAGTTTGAGCTCGATCTCAGAAACAATCTGTGTACCGACTGTCACATGAAAATGTCTCATCGTTCTTTCCAAAGATCTGACTTTTCGCTAAAAGGTCATAAATTTATCTCTTGAAAACTTGAATCATGTGAACAAGAAGTAAAAACACAGTGAAAATGTAATAAAAAAGAAAAAAAATGTAGTCGTGTGAACTTTGCAGAACAAAAAGAAAATGATTTTCCATGAGCATGAAGTCTAAATTCAATCACTGGACAATGTGAACTCGACAATGACCTGTAATAAACTCTGATGACTGATATTAAGTTGTGATCCACTTTACTCTCCACTGTTTATACAATCAGAAGTAGTTTCAAGTTTTATTAGTTGGGACCAAAACTCCAGCCCAAATTCACAAACAATGACAATGTTGTTGTTGAGGAAAAAGTGTCTTTACACAGGTAAATATAAAGTGTTTTCAAGTTTTAAATGGGGAAGTCAAACACATAGTGAGTCGTAAGGAACCATCTTCAGTGCAACAAGCAACAGATGGTCTGATCTGAGCATCATGGAGTCGGTCTGGGATCAAACACTAGGAGACGACCTAAATCCACTCAGGATCTGTGGCCTGGTTTACAGGCTGAGTGAGGTCACAGCAAATATTGATCTGCTTTAGTTTCCTCTGTTCATGAAGTGAACTGATGAAAAAATAAAAATGAATGCATCTCTACTTATAAATGCCTGGAGCTGTTGCATAGTTTCATATTTTTTTGACTGTCATTCAGGAAGTTAAGCCGAATCTCAGAGCAGTTATTAAGTTTATCCCTTTAAGTTTAAAGGGATAGTTCAACATTTTGGCAAATTGGCCCACTTCCATAATCCCTATAGTTTTAGCAGTAGGTTCGTTACCTTTAATTGTCGGTGTGAGAAATTAGATAATAATGGGACGTTACAAGACAGAGTTGTTTTAGAGGTAAATTCATGCAAAACCGCTGAGGCACATTCCTGTCGGGGGCAGTTTTTCAGCAAGCAGTCTCTGCATTTTCCTCGAAAACAACTCTGTCTGGTAACGTTCTGTTATTATCTCATAGCGTGGTGAATGTGCAGGTCACAACTTGTCCACCAGAGCGTTTTGGAGTTGTTGGATTGTGTATTTGATGAGTTTGATGAGGGAAACCAAGAAATCCCATGAGCCTCCGTAGCGTAGCTCTGAGCAGCTCGCGGCTCTGCTCCGCCGTTCTAAAAATAGCTTGCACCGACAATTAAAGGTAACGAACCTACTGCTAAAACTATAGGGATTATGGCAATGGGCAAATTTGACAAAAGGTTGAACTATCCCTTTGTAAAGGGAAAACTGCACCAAACAGCTGCGTGAGGACAGTTATCTTCCTCCACATCTGTACGACTTTATAAAACGACTTGGTCTTACCTCCATGTCCTCCTTCACCTGCTCCTGCTGGTCTCTCAGATCACCAAAGGCATCAATGATCAAACCTGAGGGAGGGTCACACAACAGACCGTCAGGGAGGGGAGCACTTAAACGCACCATATAAACATATAAACATACAGCCATGATCCAGCAGAGATAAATGACATTAAAAACGGGTAAAGGACAGGCACCCTGGATGATGGCCAGCAGGATGACGATGACGAAGAAGAAGAAGGTGATGTCGAACAGGATGCGGTAGAGCTCATAGGGGTCTCCGGCCGGGTCCTCCAGCTCGTCTCCAATACCTCCGCCAGCTCTCACACCCACATACATGTGGAACAAATAGCACTGCGGACAGAAAAGACAGAGAGTCAAGTAACTTTATTAACACCTGTGGGTAACATTTGTCTTGCAGCAGGAGGGTAACCCCAATTCAAAAGGACAAAACACAAAACAAAACACTTCAACAACACGGGACGGAGGCATGGACAATATATGCTCCATAAAAATACCAGTGTACTGTAACATAACTGTAAAACATGTTAGAGCATGACACAGGCAGCAGTGAATAAGTTAAAAACAAATAGATAAACGGTTAAAATACATAAATAATGAGAAAAACCTAAGAAAAGGAGTAAAAAAGTGCACTATAACTTATTTAAAAGACAAACGTCAGCACAACAGAGAGGTCTCATGTCTCCTCTGCTGCCTACGATGAGCCATCTGTTGTTAGAGAAGGTGGTGGTTTCTTCTACTCAGCTATTTTCATTTTGTCTCTTTCTTATTATTCTGTAACTGAGCAGCTGATATCGGAGGTGGCGGCCGGTCGGTCGGTCGGTCGTCGTACCGTCATCATATCATCGCACTTCATGTCGGGCTCGTCTTCGTCCTCGCTCTTATTGTAGAACTTCCTGAAGAAGTTGAAGGCCACCACAGTGTAGAGATAGACGACCACAGCCAGCAGACCCACCGTCAGCACCAGCTGAAAGGAGAAGAGTCATTAAAACCGGCAACATTTAACTTGACCTTTCTTTTATTTTGTATTATTAATGCCAGCGACAATTTGGGCAGAGCAGAGCAGAAAGAAGCCTCTTTGGACGTGTAAATGACTTCGCCTCCACTTGTTCAAATGTAAATTTCAAGGGTCTTTTTTTTTTTTTTTTTTTTGCAGAGCTGGATAAACATGTCGGTGTCTTCACAAAAGAGCTGTGATGTTTTCAAGGCCTCCCCGGCTGAAAAGAGGATTTCAGGGCAGCTTTTAATCAGCATTCAAAGAGAGTGTGGAGACCTTCAGCGAATCAAACTCATCAAGTCATCAAAGAACTACTTCATGACCCGTCGATGACCTCTTTACTCTGATGTTTTAACTCAAATACTCCTTTAATCTGAATGATGCTGAACACAATTGATATTTCATATTTGGATACCATTACAATAGCATTCAACGTTTATTTTTACTTTTATTGAACCGTTTCATTTGTTTCTTTCAGCAAATCATTTCAAGAATTTACACAACTATATCCATATCCATATATATACAGTATATATATATTGTTTTTACAACTGTTTATCCACTACTTATAACTTGAACATGATTTAGGTGTCACTCTAGTCTACGTGAACTGTTTGACCTGTTTATCACAGGGTTAGGGTGATAAATAACCTAAATATTCAACAAATGTATTATTTTGAGCATCTTTTTTCAGTCATTTATGCAAAATCTTTTGTTTCTAATCCAAAATAACACCACACACTTTGTTTCAGGTGTTACTGTTGACTCACCATCTGAATGGATTTTACAACCAAACTATAATTTGTCTTTTGACTGCGAGAAGCACTCGTTAGTGGTTTATATTCGTCTTTTTCCTTCACTGACTGAGACTAGATACAAGTTACTTCAACTGTGCTTCACTTTTAACATGAAATACATTTCTCACAACACAACACAAAACAGTGAATGACTTTTTCTCAACACCCTCATGAATACAAGAGAAAACCCAATTGCCTTTTTATTGGTATTTAATTCCTTTAATTCATTTCTCATGACTGTTTACGTCTACATATCCTGTGACCTGGACGACCGAGCCTTTAGAGATATCTACTGTTTCCATTACAATATAATTTCTTGATTTGATTATGTTGGTGTTCAGTCTGAGTCATCGTGCTGGTAGTTTATCTAACACAGAGCAGTGAAAAGAAGCGTCTGCCCTCTGAAATGTGGTGTGTATCTATAAAAACTTTTAAACTCTCAGTTAAAACTTTAAAAAAACAGGCAAATGCAACTTTAAAGAGAAAATCTGCAGTAGAAAGCCTGGTGTGAGGCGACTGCTGTTGAGTCTCTTATGTGTTATCTGGCTCCCTCTGCTGGTTGAACGACTCACCTGCTTCCCGTTGTGAGTGACGGACGACAGGATGGTGCGAAGAGTCTTGAAGCCCACAGCGATGTCCAGCAGATGAGCGGCGAAGAAGAAGTTGTTGAAGTGTCCGAAGGTGGACATGGTGGTGTACCAGACCAGATACAGGAAGGACTGCAGGGACACAGGACCACACATTAGTGTCGGATCACTCTGCACAATTAAATATTTGCACTTCTCTTGCATAGTTTGCCATATTATTGTGACTCATGCAGATTTAGATCATTTAAATTGTGTCCATGTGTCATTTGTTTATCTTGAATTATTATATTAACTTAATGCTTTAACTCTTAACCAACCTCTTGATCACAACAAAATCATTATTTACCCTCGACAAAGTGCTTTTAGAAGACATTAACCTTCGCCTTGTGTTAGCTTTCTGCTACAGTCTCTTTTGTTCAGGTCGGTTTTGACCCGTGTCTTAAATCAGCTGTAAAATACACTTTTCTTCTCTTGGTTACCTTGTTAGACTTCCTTATCCACGAAAAGGTTGGTTTTGCGCACATGATTTCAGTTTTAACTCTCATTATTGTTAGAATCTTTATAACTGGGTTGAAACCATCACTAACAACATAAATGTCATAATTGTAGTTGTTGTTTTGTGAAAATGTTGTTGTTGTTTTTTTAAATTTTGTTTAAATATAGATTCCTGACAAAGTCAAAAAGCCTTGATGCAATTAACGAATATATGTGGTACTTTTATGCATTAAAAACCTAAAAACGGGTCAGTGGCGACCCTAACACAAGAAGGTTAAATTAACTTACTTGGTCGGTCAAAACCACACCCAGCTTCCAGATGTGGTACTTTGTATCAATAGAGCTCAGCCTGTTGATAAAAACCAAAACAAAAAAGGTGTGAGATATAGTTGATGTTTTGAGAAATATAAGAAGATCAATCTGACACTCCAGTCATTCTATTTATTTATTTTCCATGTTCAGAGTCAGGTAATGCTCAGACTCAGTTCACACATTTCAGCGGTTGTAAATAGTGGCTGTTAATCTGCAAATAGATAAACACGTCCTCCTGCACCTAATGCGACATAAACACATTTAGTTTCACTATGTGTGTTCTCACCAGGAGACCAGGGACGCTTCTCTCTCCACCGTCTCCACTGTGGGGTCAAAGTCGAGAGCGCTCTTATCCAGGCCCAACAGCTCAGCGATGCGTTCAGCTCCGTACAGGTCGCCATATTTGTTGATCACCTGCAAACACATACAACACACACACATACACAGAAGAGCAAAGATGTTGAAAGAGTGAAAAAGAGTGTGTCTTTTAACTCTTGTTTCAGACTTTCAACTGGAATTTAAGACCGACTTAAATTTCTCTATTATCTCAGAGAATATAGAAAAAAAAACCACTATAATTACATGTACTACAATAACAGTCCTTTAATATGGCTTTGTGAAACATTGATACCGTTGTATGTCTGTTTTATTTGTACTGTGTTTATTAAAAAGAAAAGAAAAAACAACAACCCCTCCTATGACTCACTGAGCATCTAGATATAAAGTTACTATATATTTAAATCTGACTTGTATTTTTGTTTCTAGGAGATCAGGTACAGTATATCAGCTGTCATGAGCTTTAATAACATTTGTGATTCAGTTACAGTCTCTTACAAAAATGTGGTCTCAGATTCTCACCTTGCGCTTAATAAACTTGTCCCAGTAGTTGTTGGGGAAAGACCTGCAATGTAGAAATAGAGGAAATAGTTAATTCTTCTGCTCACTGAGAAAGTTTGCATGTAATGTGTTCTTTAATTTATATATTATTGTGTTGCTGCAACTAAAACTTTATCTAATAGTTATTTTCATTACTGACAGATCTATCTTTCTTCTTTTTTTAATAAATATGCTGTGGCATCTGTGAGAGTGTTTGACTGAAGATAGACGGTACCCTGATTTGAACCCTGTGTTTGTTGAAGATATTCTCTGTGGGTATGAGATGTGAGGTCATGAAAGTCGACTGAACAGTGTGTAGGCTCTACTTTATGCAGCGCCAGCGAAAAGCTGTCTGCAGATATCAGGCTCATGGCTCGGCAGCACAAACAGAGCACATAAATGAATGAGTGAGTGAGCAGACTTTCAGTTTTCTGTTCAGTCTGTTATGTGAACTAAGTATTTTACCAGAGGAGGTGTTAGCAACAACAATCTGTGTTGGTGAGGAGGGAAAATACAGATATTTCAAGAAAGGTTGTGAAATATTCCAGTGTAGGTGTTAACACTGCGAATGACTCACGGGGTGTTGATGACGAGTCGATCCCACTGGCCCTTGATGTCATCATCAGACGGCTGCTCAGTAATGTAAAGACCATCGAACTCGAGCTTCCTGGCGATCTCCTTCTCCCGCTTGAACACCACCAGAGGAACCTGAGAACCAAACGTGAAGCTGTGTCACTAAAACTGCAGTTTTAACATACACACTGGTATCATCTGCAAAGAAACAGATTCTTTTGGTGCGATGTGACGCCTGTTTGAGCAGCTCAGAGCAGCTCAGAGCATCGTGGTCGCACTCGCCTTGAGGCAGTAATATCCAAACACGCAGAGGAGCGAGATGACCGTGTGGAATATGGCGAGGAAGCGCAGCGTCGGTAACATGTAGCCGGTGCTCTCCTGAAGCACGAACTCGTCCATGTCGAAGAGCGTGTCCTGGTCGTCCTCCTCTTCACCCCAGCTGTTTTCATCGTCGGTTTCGTCATCGCTTTCACCAGTTACCTAAAGAAGAAAAACAAACCACACTGAAAAATCTACAATCTGAGGTGTTTTATTTTATGTAGTTGTGTAGCAGAACTGAAATCAGCACTTTTAAATCCAGGTTAAAAACATTTCTCTTTTCATGTGCTTATGGCTGAGCTCTTTTTAAGAACTTTAAACTTTATCTATTTTCTTTTCTTCTACTTTTTTATTCTTCTTTGCTCTTGCTTTTAACTCTATGTTTAATGTTTACAATTTATTTTTATTTTTTGTTTTTATGCTGTTCTTTTTAAATGTTTTGTCTTATGTAAAGCACATTGAGTTGCCTTGGTGTGAAATGCGCTACTGTATATAAATAAAGATGCCTTGCCTTGCCTAGTCTAGATGAAGAGATTTTCTAATATATTTTCTCAGGTTCTAACTACGTACCTTTTGCTAAATTATAATACTTAACTTACATACTTACATACTCTGCTATGAACATAACATCTCAGTTTTGTTATTTTGTAAGGCCCTTTCACACCGTGGACGTAACGAATAAACGACATGAAATTCTGCTTTGCGACGGGTGGTTCTTCGCCTCCACGTCATGTCTTCAATCTGTTAATTATCCCTCACGTATTCGCTATGCCACTGTTGTCTTGTTACCAACTTTACTCAACACAGCAGCTCACTGTCTGATCACTGCTATCTGATCACTGCTGACAGTAGTATATAAAAGTCAAGAGATGGTGAGAGCAAACACACTCTATTGCTATTTCTAAACCGTCTTTGGTGAGAGACACAGGTTGTTTATGTTTACATTAGCGGCCAAGCGCAATCTGTCCATGCGCCTGTGTGTGTGTGTGTGTGTGTGCATAAAAATATTGACGTGCAAATTATTCGCACGAAAGCTACATCTCCGGTGTGAAAGGGCCTTTAAAATGAGGATTTGAAAATTCCCTGATTTCACTGATGCAGATATACTTTTGTTACCTTGTAGAAGAGCAGAATGAAATTGATGGCGAAGCACACGAACAGAGCCAGGAAACGCATGTTGTAGAAGTTACGAGCCAGGTAGTTCTGTGAAGAAAACAGGAGACCGGTTGATGACTGCTTTATGATTGACAAAAACAATTATTAGATGGAAGTAGGAAAAATGATATTGAAGATTTAATCTCAGGTGAAGGAGCTGAGCAGTGTGTGATCTCACCAGCATCTTGGTCATGTAGATGTCCAGAGCAGCAACGATGGTGGACATGAAGGCGGGAGCCAGCTCTTTAGGTTGGCTCGATCTGGTCTTGGGTTTCTCCTCTGCCACCGGCTCCTTGGCCTCCTCCTCCTTCGGCTTGTCCTCCTTCTCCCGGGTCTCCGTGCTGTTTGAGTCATGACAGTTTTTTTTTACTTTGCATTTCTTTTTTAAGTCTGTGATAATTAATTTGACTCACAGTTCTACTCACTCTGCTTTTTCTGGTTCGCTCTCGGGAGTTTCAAACGGCTTGGCAGCGGATTTCTGCACAACAGTGTCACACATATCAATGAGACTGAACAGAAGTGATAATGGAAACAGATGCAAGTGTTGAATATTGACTGCAAACCTTCTTTTGATCAGCTGCGGACATTTCTGCGCCCAGCTCGGCGACGTCGCCCAGGCCGGGCTCCACGTGTTTCCCTCCTCCTTCCTTCTTAGGCATCGTCAGCATCTCCATCATCATGTCCACCTCCGCCATTTCCCCCGTTGGCGCCATGGCGGTATCCAAGTTCCCCAATGTCTCTAATGCCTCCACTTTTTCTCCTTCTATCACATCTCCGTGGATGCCGAACTGGGTCGGGTCGGGCATGTTTCCGAGGATGTCCGTCACCTTGATGTTCTTGGCGCCCTCGACCAGGCCGCCGCCGAACATGGAGGTCCAGATGACGTGGAAGAAACCGAAGATGAGGCCGTAGATTCCCTTGAAGAAGCCGGTGAAGAGCATCCAGAAGAAGGAGAAGAACCCGGTGATGATCTCCCTGATGGTCAGTTTCTTGATTTTCTTGAACTGCTTGCGTACGTTTTTAAGGGAAAACATCTGGCGGACGTGCGCAGCCTTGTTCTTCACCGCGCCACATGCGGTGCTGAAGGCCGAGGCGGACTCCATGGCGGCGCCTTCCTCCGCAGCCAGCTCCTCCAGGATGCTGTGTCCGTCCTCATCCTCCTCCTCCTCGGGTTGCTCGACCTCGTCCGGCTCGGAGATCTGCGAGGCCAGCTGCATCTCAAAGATGGTGTCCTCGCAGAAGTTCACAAACATCTCCATCTTCTCGCTCTCCGTGCCCTCGTTGACCACGTCAAAGATGAACTGACGCTTGGATTCCTTGACCTGAGGCTTCTCCCACTGTTCGCGGCTCGACTCGCTGATCTCAAAGTAAACCCTCTCGATGCGTTTGGCGCTGCCCATGATTTCAATGCGACCCAGGTACGGCTCGAAGTAGCTGAGCACGCTCTCCGCCAGATCCAAGAAGGTGGCGAGCCGATTGTCGTGCGGCATGTGTTCAGAAAGGTTGGTCAGCAGCACCGCCACGTTGAAGCCGATGTCTTTGGCCGGTTCGTGGAATCGCTCAACGAACTCCTTGTAATTAAACATATTGTTCTCGTCTGCCTCGGCACAGGAGAGCAGGAAGTCGATCTCAGACTGGCTGTACTGCTTCTGACTCTCCATCGACTTCTGGAACTCCTTCTTTGAGATCATGCCTTTAAACTCGGGGTCGTACTCCTTGAAGTTGTCGGAGGTCGTCAGATCCTTCAGTTTGAGGAACATATCAAAGAACTTGAGGATCATCTCAACGTTGCTAGAAGACTCCACCAGCGTGTCGACCATCTGTTTTCCAATTGTTCCATTCACAACATTACCTGAGGAGGAGAAAAACACATAAACACAATGTGTTACCCTGTCTCTCCTGTTGTCTTTGTCATTGATCGGCAGCTTCAGGTTCTTACCCTCTAGCAGAGACAGCAGCATCACCACCATGTCCTTCTGTAAATCCATCAACTCCTTCAACAGCTCAATCTGACTGGCATCCTAAAGGGAGAGAGGAGACAATTTCTTAAAGCTTTTTCTCTGGGACACAACATTTACCTTCCAGTTTGTTGTTAATATCTTATCTATAAAGGTAGTATCATTAAAAAAGTCTTGTTTTAGTTTGGTATGTTTCATTTAAAACCTGTAATTAGTTCATTTTACCTGAGATAGCTTCATCTGCATGTTGGCAAATACATGCAAGAAGCCCACTACTGCATCCCACAGTCTGCTGTGAGCCAGACTCTGCTGGTTTCCAATACAAGGGCCCTGAAAGAGGACGAGGAGACACAGATGGTGGTAAAGAAGAGGAAACAAATAACAATATATGTATATGTTTAAAGTTGCTGCAGATCCAACACTGCTCACTGCTTCATACCTGAATATACTCAGTCAGAGAGTTGAATATCTGCTTGGCTACAGATAAAGCTTGGGAGAAGTTGATTTTTCCTGTATCATCAATGACGTCTTTGCCAGAGTAGTACCAGTAGAAGTCACTGATAGATTCCTAAAGAGGAGGAGAACATTACACAGTTACAATAAAGGTGAGAAGAGTAATAAAGATGGAGATCATGGTCTTACATTCCTGTGACTCTGTGTTACACACCTGAAGACGGAGCAGATAGTCAACCGTGCTGATAATGATGTTGACTGTGGTTGTGTTTCCAGTTTGGGTTCTCAAGAAGTTCTGGAAATCTGACAGAAACACGTGTTATTCTTATCCATCATTTCCCTCCTATTCTTTATCCGCTTATGGTCCAATGATTTATTGTGAAATATGAATAAAAGGAAGTGAAGTCGCTCACTCGTAGCCACGATGTCAAAAACAGGACTTTTAAATACAATGGTACAGACATGACTGATGTTCTAACCAGAGGTCTTCCTCAGGGTGTTGATGAAAACGCATGGATTTAAAATGCATAAGAGATGAAACCTCACCTCCGTTGTGGCCCTCACACAGAAGTTGCAAAAACCGGAACAAGTCTTTAGTAAACTCATCATTCTGTAGCACCTTGGAGCCTTGAGAGAAAACACACGTCGGTGAACACAGCAGAAACTTTTACTTTTCAGTGATTTCAGTTTATTTGCTAAAGATGAGGAGGTCTTATAAATATGTGAAACTCCCCTCAAAAGCAATTAATGAGGCAAGCAGGACAGGTTTCATGTTCAAAACATTTTTGAGGTCCAGGGCCTTTAGATTGCAGGTTCAAAGCTGAATCCAAAGTGCTTTTTTGTAAAAATGCTCTAACATATAACAACAGTGAAACACTAGGACATTTCCATAAGCTGGAGGAAGCTTTATAACTTTCACATGCAGGCCAGGATTTGGCCTGTTGAAGGATATCATTTCAGAAAAAAAGCATGGGACAGATCTATACAAAATGAGTAAAAAAAGTACATTTCTGTGAGCAGATAAAACCATGTGAAAGTTAGACATCTGTATGAAAACCAGCTTTGTGAAATAGGCCCCAAGTCCAAAGCAAGACAAAGCTTTGCTTAGGCTGTGGAAGAGTCCACAGACCTTCAGTCAAACCCGTGGGAGATGGCACTGATAGCCTCAGGACAACAGATTTCAGCATCAGTAATAGGTTTTTTGCATTAGTAGATGTTAACATGGAGGGAATGGGAACAAATAGCACACAAAAAAGGACAGGCAATGGTTTCTGAAGATCAATTGTCTGTGTACACTCTAACAGTCGGCATGCACAGTGTGTCCCTACAGACATCTGGGCATGGGGGAGGAAGAGGCTTGGTACCAAATAAAGCAGGGAGTATGGACCACAGATGTGGAGGAGACATTCAAGGTGGAAGCATAGCCATATCAGGATGATCTAAATTTGCTATTTACCCCGCTCAGTGTGGACTGCCATCGATGAGTTTATAAAATGACAGGAAGGAGACAAACAATACACGAAGACATAAGCAAAAAGAGAGGACATTGAGTTACAATAAGAAGAGATATGAATATATTGGCTACGAGTGAAAAACAAAGTCATGCAGTTAAAAAAACAGTTTTAGACGGAAAGGGAGGGGGGAAGAAATCATAGGCCTGAGTTGTGTGTCGTATGTTGCGTCTGACGAGATGAGTATCAAATAAGACTTCGGTCATGGTGGAAAATTGATAACGGTTGATAACAGAGACACGAGTAGTAACAGTGAATTGTTAAACACAGAACTTGGTGGAAATGTTTAGCAGAGGGCTGAATGATGAAAAAGACGGACATAGTTTGATGTGAAATGCGTAAGGTGAAAGTGTTTTGTGTTTTTGTAAGTTGGAGCGAGACGTGAGCTCTGGTATTAATGCTGGACCATGTCGTCTGTGACTGCATGCTTTATATTTACTCTCCTCTACCTCAATGCCCTCGATGTCACCGGCTAACAGAAGAGGAAGTTTATCTTTTGCTAAATCCCTGGAAATACAGTGGGGTCCAAAAGTCAACTCAGTGCTCTCAGACTTTTACACCCCACTGTACGTGCTTAGATAACAGTGTAAGAGAGGATATATCAGGCTCATTTCTGTTTTGTTGACTACAAAAGACAACATTAAAGACACCACACTGACGACTTCAGTGACTTCAAGACTGTAGCACAAGAAGCAAACTATTTGTATTAATCAAAATGTACATTCATAGCAATGCAATTTTGATTGTTTTATCTAACGAGGCCATACAGAAACTACTAATTAGGAACTAGCATTTAATTAATGGACTCTGGGGTTAAACAGTTGTCATGGTTCAGCATTAGCTTGATGAGGCGGCGGGGGCGGGGCGGGAGGGGGCTTGACTTGTGAACAAGAGTAAAAGTCCGGTGCTTCAACACAAAGTTGTGTCAAAAAAGAGAAGTTTAAGAAGAGAAAAAACAGGGAGAATATCACGCAGCGCGCATCTAATAAGACTTGTTTTTACTTACTTGAACCTTCCTCTGTCACCATGCCAAGACCTTCTGCTTTGTTCTGCCTCTCAAATGCGTTCAAGTCCAGGACGCTGAAGGAAGGACATTCCAGAGTAAAATAAAAGCATCTGATGTCTGCGCAGGTTTCCTGTTTTTTCTTTTTTTTGCAGCACAGTAAAATCACAGTATTGTACCTGCACGACTGCATCAGTCCTGACAGACTCTTGAAAAACCCTGCATCTCTTTTCTCTTTCAGGTAATCAAGCATTTTCTGTGATAAGGGACAAAAAAAAGGCATCAAACACATTTCTGTCAAGAACACACGGTACGCCATCTGGGGAATTTACTTAGTAATTATTAAAAGAGTAAACACCTGTTGAACTTGCACATTGCCTCCATTTAGGATGGAGATTCCCAGTTTGAGGGTGCAGGTCACCATGGGGCCTAGACGACCTGGTGGCAGCAGATTAAAGATTGAAATACTGCAACAATTAAGCACATTCTGCAAAATTAAATGTCAGTCATCAGGATTTTTTTTTTCATCATAATATTTTCTAAATATATTTTTAATTGAAGATTGAGCCTCATATGCAGCTACAGTATGACTCCCTGTTGAACCACAGATTATGAAACTGCTTTCAAGTGGCTGAATGGCAACAAAGCCATGAAGTGAAAAAGTAAAAAGTAAAAGGACTAATTATCATCATAGGTAGAAAATAATATGTTTTAATTAGCCGAAGCCAAAGTGAAACCTCTTCCATGGGCGGTTGGTGTCCAACATTAAACACAAAAGGCCACTAGTCAGCTTAAAGTACTTTTGAAAAGAGCAGGAAGGTCTCGATCATTCACTTTAAACTGCCCTGAAAATACTGAGCACAGCATGACTAACGAGGATAATGGGTGATAAGAGAGTAAATCGGCTGCGTAGCTGACTGGAGCACATTATCAGATAATGATTACCGGTACCTTTACTGGCGCTGATCATCTGCAGCACCATCTCCGCAGCCCCACGGGCGTGCAGCCTCGCCTGCTGATACAGGATCTTCTGCTTTTCCATCTCCTTTTCCTGAAAACCAACACGCAGACACACAAAATAATTGAAAAAAAGCACATTTTTGATAAATAACTTCTTACTGGGGCCTGTGAATGAACCACAGTACCTCAAATGTCTTTTCTTTCCCTTCTTCCTCTTCCTCTTCTTCTTCATCATCCTCTGCACAGCTCTGAAGACACAAAGACCCACATTCAAAACTCAAGTTTCTCGAGTTTTACCAGGTTTATTTTATTAATGAACGACCTTTCAAAGTCCATTACCTTTGCCATCATGTCTGCATATGCAATATACAAAGGGTCTTCTGCGAAGTGACTGAAACAAGTGAAGTTACACAGCGTTATTGTTTGTGTACTTAATAACATTTTTATTTCTGCAACAGAAACACCTGCCAGACTCACCTTCTCTCCGTCAGAGCGTTGTGGCTGAAGTGGAGGATGAGTTGATGGAGAGGGTCGGGCTGGATCTCAGCCACCTCCTCTTCCTCCTCCTCCACAATCTTCATGGGGGTTTTCTGCAGGAAGCCCACAGGTGTGATCAGTTACCTCTGCCCAAGTCTGCCCATGTGATCACGTTTCATCATCATCATCATCATCCTCTTCAACACAACCTCAACATTTTCCTTTACCTTCACAAACTCACTGACTGGTTTGTGCCCATTCACACGTTGGTCAAAAAACACACGGAAATGAGTCAGTAACATTCAACTAGCACCGGCATGCAAATGATGTTTTTTTTTTTTTTGGCATGTCCTGATGATCCGTGGAGAGAGGACAAGTTGAGGAAAGTTAAAGAGCGGATGATGCACAGTGTTGGAACCGGTTCTCCGAGACATGCATGTTACAGCAAACAGATGCAAGCAGGAAGCCATTTGGTGATATGACTTGAACATGAAGAATGATCCTGACAGTGAAGGAGCCTCACACTGAGGGACTATCACGACTACAAACACATCTCCAAGAGTCTAAACTGAGAGATTAGCAGAACAAAACAATAAAAAAAACAACCTTCTTCCCATCGAGAACAGATAAATCTGAAAACTGTGACACTGTATCTACAGTACGGCTCTCCTTATTCGATGGCACAGTTAGTTTTGGGTGTCGATGAAATTTGCTGCACATCTAATAAATACAGAGATCTAATATGAAATGTGGTCTTCACATGACTACGCGAGCATGCCACTGACGTCACGGCCACAAAACGCACGGTAACGTCACCTTCACACTTAACACTTACAGAGTACAGCGAAAAAAAGACAACTGATGGGTTGGATCCAGATCTGACAGCCAAACAGCTAGTGACAGTCTCCTACTGTACGTAAGTGAAAGGCCCTCCTCCTTACCACTGCTGTCAGAAAGGCAAAGCCTGCTTTTCTAGAGCTGCGAGCGCCGGAGCTGGCCCTGTGTCTCCTGAGTTGGTCATGCAGCCTTTGACCCCTGACGGATCTCTGTTTGAAGGGTTTCGCGCGCCTACAGCGGGGGCCCCTGGGCGCTTTGGGCGACGTCCCCGCTCGGGCGCGCTCCCAAGGCTCGACAGGCGCGGAGCTAAAGAAGCATTCGGCAGACAGGACCGGCAGAGGGGTGCCAACGCAGGGCACGCGGGGCGAGGGCGAGGGCAAGGCGAGCCCAGTACTTACTGCCAGATCCTGAACTAGCTTCTCCTCAAAGGAGTACTCCTCTGTCACTATCCAAAGTCTCTCATAGGCCGGGATGAAGAAGTTGATAGCGCGATGCCTGGGGAGGGGGGGGAGGTGAGGGGAGGTGGGGAGGAATGGAAGGGGGGAGTGGGGAGGGAGGTACAGTGGCATTAGGGCGGGCTCTGGTGAGTTTTTGGAGGAGACAGGAAGGATAGATGTAAGGGAGCAGGAGGAGGAGGAGGAGGAGGAGGGGGTTACAGGAAGTGCAGTTCAGGCAGGGTGGTGATTGGTCAATGTGGGGACCCACTGGCTCTTCTGACTGGTCACATTTGGAAACTGCAGTTACTTCCATCATCGGGTTTGTAAAAATTCATTAGAGGAGCATGCACACTTTGGGTGGGTGGGTGGGTATACAGTTTTCAAACAGGTCAGTAGATCTGGGAAACAATTTGTATTTTTTTTTTCTTGTAAATTGTCAAACTGTCACATATTTTCCTTGACAAAGATGTCAGGTAAAAAACAAAAACAAATCTTTATATCATCATTAATAATAGCAGGAAACAAAATGACATGAAACAACTTTTAAAAAATATATATTTAACCAAACATGATGTTGTAAGTAAACCATCTAGCCAACTTGTAAAAGTCAAGATTATATTTATCAGATTTCTCTCTGTCTTTCTTCTTCTCTCCTTTCTTCATTCCTTCTGTCAGGGTTCACTTGAAAATGAAAACAAGACGCCTGCAGCTTGCAGTGTGTTTCCACTTTTTTCCCCAAAATAAGTTTGTTTCCATCAATTCTTGGGGGCTCATTCTAGCTGACCAATCAGAATCAACAGTGCAGAAACAACTGGTTGCTAGGCAGAGATCGGTCCACAGCCTGGTGGATGGAGAGGGGGGAAGAGGGAGGGGGGGTTTGAACAGATGAAGCATTCGCCCCGTAGTTTCACTTTACCGTCAGCAGGGAGAACAGGCGGTCAAAGCTGGAGGCTTTGAACGCCCTTTCCAGCCAAACCTCCCGATAGCCATTCAGGAAGTAATTATTAATTTTGTATCTGAGGGAGGATGAGGTAGTGTTATGCAAAAAAAAAAAAAAACAACACAGAGGAGAGAATGTCATTAGGGAGGTGATGAGGGGTTTACATGGGCACACAATCAAGAAGAAAATGCCCCACGCCCCCGTCCCACGACTACTAGGTGACTGCTTGTTACGTACGGTTAGATTGAGACAAAGCAATGTCTTAACTGGGTTGTTTTAAAAAAAGATCATGTCAATATTTTTTAATTATTGACATTGTTTATCAGTTCTCTGTGAGTGATACAGGTGCGAAGGAAGAAGACTCACCTGGGCAGATTGTAGAGTGGAGCCATGCGGAAACAAGCCACCACGGCACGTTTACGCTGTTTAGACAGCAGCTTCTGCCACACGCACTTCTTATTCCTCAGAGGCTGCTCCACCTTAGGACCGAGGGAACAACACAACATTAAAGATGCTAAAGATGTTTTAAAAAGTGTAAATACTAAGGCTGTCAAAGTTAACGCGTTAACACCGTCTTATAATGTTACAGAAAACCTTCATATGTTTTTTCTCCTCATGTTCCTACACTAGAGAACTTGTTCTTCTTATCACCAAACGAGGCTGCTCTCTCTCTGACAGCTGATTTTTAAATACCATGAATGGAAAGCATAAGAAACATCAAGATCTGGATGTTTCTTATGCTTTCCATTCATATTGCTGTTATTTCAAGCAAAAAAGAAAAATATGCGATTAATCGCGATTACATTTTTTTAATCGTTTGACAGCCCTAGTAAATACTAAATACATGGCTGCAACTAACAAATGCTAGTAGCCGTGAATCTCTGAGACACTTTTTTATTTAGTTGTTTAGATCAGAAAATGTTAAAAAAAAAGACAAATTTATTTATTTGTTGATTTGATTCTTTTCTTGGACCTTGTCTAGCTGCTGTATTTATGTTGAGTTGTAATTTCTATTGCGCAATGAGGTGTTGTGGCAAACCAAAGACCGAAATAAACTAAACTAAATTAAGTCAACCACAAAATATTATATCTTCACTTTTGAGAAGCTGAAAGTGGATCATGGATTAAACAACGTTATTGTTAACTGTATATATATATATATATATATATATATATATATATATATATATATATATATATATATATATATATATATATATATATATATATTTATAGATGTTTTGTAAAAAGGAGAGATCTAAAGTGAAGGTTGTGCTGTGTTACCTGCTCCAGATGGAAAACAGCAGCGGAGATGCTCTGGACACGGACCACTGTGTGCTCTGAGTCTGTGGGCAGGTCGCTCTTCACCACCACGTCCTTGTACAGGTCCATCTGCCACTGGACGGCTGGGTCATCAGACTATACAGCACAGTAACAATCAATCAATAAATCAATAATGTAACCACAATAAATTATACCCAACAGTGCTGGATTTATAATAAACCGGAGCATCATCTTACCTTGTCCTGGAGATGGAGATTCTGACGCAGATGCTCCTTCACCTCATCGTCTGTGTCTTTCTACGAAGGGGAAGAGTGTTCATTCATTCACCATAACATGGTACATTAAAATGCTAAAGCAGTCATCACAGTAGACTTAATTTGAATTTTTTGGATAGTTATTTTTATTTTGTAATATCTGTCATTCTAGAAATACTTTACGTTTTAATATAATATCAAAATAAGACAGAAGCTGAGGTTTCTATAGTACAAAAGACTTTGCTCTTTGTGGTTAAACTGCTGGGGAAGCCTCAGACTGAAGATAGTTCAGTTAAAGTGCAGTCACAGCTACAAAAGTTTCATCATGAGGCCTCTAGCTCTAGCTCAAGTTGCACCAAACTTCCAGTGATTTACTTTTTTAGAGCCTCAATTTCCAACTTCATTAAAATCATCAATCAGTGATCAAATTTTAAGGCCTAGGATAACTTGAGATGAGGTTGAACATCTAATTAAATACTAAGACAGAACAATAGGAACTTACTCTACCTGGTTATATTTCATCATCTTACCAGGCTGTAGCGAATCTTGGCCAATGAGATGAGCTCCTGGTCGCCCGGGGTGCACATGTTGAGGCCGATGGGCAGCATCTTCTTCAAGGCCGCAACAATCAGAGAGGTTTGGACGGAGTAGTATTCACCACGGCGACGCTTGTGTTTCCTCTCCTGGTCCCCACCTGACTACAGAGAGAGACAGTAAAGGTTTATTCTGCTGTATCATATTATTAATGAATGCCTATTTAAAGGGATAGTTCAATATTTTGGCAAATTAGCCCATTGCCATAATCCCTATAGTTTTAGCAGTAGGTTTGTTACCTTTATTTGTCGGTGCAAGCTATTTTTAGAACGGCAGAGCAGAGCTGCAAGCTGCGAGCCTCAAAAACAACTATGTCTCGTAACGTTCTGTTATTATCTCATAGCGTGGTGAATGTGCAGGTCACAACTTGTCCACCAGAGCGTTTTGGAGTAGTTGATTGTGTATTTGATGAATTTAATGAGGGAAACCAAGAAATCCCATGAGCCTCCGTAGCGTAGCTCTGAGCAGCTTGCGGCTCTGCTCCGCCATTCTAAAAATAGCTTGCACCGACAATTAAAGGTAACAAATCTACTGCTATGACTATAGGGATTATGGCAATGGGCCAATTTGCCAACATGTTGAACTATCCCTTTAAGATTTGCTTTTGTTTGTTTTGTTTTTTTACTAACAAGCACTTTGGCAATTGAATTTATTCCTCACTTTGCATTTAATATTTGTATTTAAAATAACACAATAGACACTATTGTCTATGTCTGTCTATGCTGTCAGAAAACTGTCTCTCACATTCCCATCATTAACATTAAAGTCAATCACATACTAGGGAGAGACCCCAGTTGCTTCCACTGAAAGATCAAGAGCCGTGAAGGTTTTTCTCCACTGTGAGCGATCATGTCAAAACAACTCAAGAGTGCGAATAAATAAGCTGTCCGACTCTGCCAAAGCTAATAAACAACGGCGGCACAGTGACAGCTAGTTGAGCGGCTGCTGGACCGAGGACTGTCAACATCCAGATATATGACCTGACTTTACTATGACAAACATCTATATGAAACGTCAAATGTCATAAACCCTCGATGTGGAGGCGAATTTAAGAGGTGTAAAGTCCTACAGATGATTTGTTGAACATCTCACATCTGCATATTCAAACTGTTCATCAGCACTTGTCAGGGAAATGATTAAAAACACAGGAAAAGTGCTTATGAGGATTTTTTTCCTCCTTTTATTCCACGTATGAGTCTCTGAAATACTGTAGGATGAGGAGGAGAGCACGCTTGGGGATCCCCTCCGGAAGAATTCACATTGTGCTTTTCTAAAGTGCTGACAAAGTGACGAGAAGAACAGCACAGAAGCTCAAATTAAACCCAGAGAGGACTGAGATGTACTCGGCTCTATCTCTCGGGTTCATTACAACTTGACACATCTCATCCAGAGTGAAGAGGTTTGTCTCTGGAGGTAAAGCGTTTTTCTTGGAAAGCCACTGAGTCATTCACCTTTACTGAGTACAATAACATCAAATATTAACGGTCTCAGTTCAGTTTGTTTTTTTAATTTAATGACATTTTGGATTTATAGAGCTCAATATCTGATCCATAAGAAGTTTGAGCTTAGAAAAGATTTATCGAAATTTATCCTTTTAGTTACATAGTAAAACTGAAGTGACAAAATTCCTCAATGACATTTTCATGTCAGTGATTTCTTTAATATTTTTCAAGGACAAGGCTGGCCCTTTTTATTTTTAACAAATCTCTTGAAAACGCCAAAAACCCACCAGTGAGTCAGTCGGTCTAAATATTTCTGGACTCTTCTGCTTTTGTGGTACTTCAAGCCCAAGGCTCCCCCTTCTAAAGTTGTAAATGATTAAAAATGGTTCACAAATATGAACTTTCCTTTTTAAAAACCCTCACTCATGTTGTTCAAGAGCTAGTCACTGTAGTTTTTAGCAAATGTTACTAACACAGGAGTGAGTAGGGGATATTTTAAGATGCAAATTAAAAGGCATATTGTCCTGAGGTGAGGATTTGAGGAAGCACAATGGTTTTGAATGTGGTGTTGATTCATTTATGTGCGATAACACCTCATGTTCTGTATTATCCTCCTATTATCCTCCTATCTTTACCTTGGACATCTTCGTCTTGCATTCTCCAGTCAGGAAGCCCAAATTGTTAATCTCGTTCTGAACCACAAAGTTTTGCTCCTCACGCTTGAAGTTCTGCATGAAGAAGACAAAGAAAAAAAAGAAGATGAATCAGCAAGTAAACCCTGAAGACGAATAGCATCACGCCAAGAGACTATAATGTGATATAAAGTGTTAAACTAACATGGGACTTGCACCAGAGGATAAAGATCTCAGCCACCATCCTGAAAAGCTCAGTGGAGTCTGCGTCAGGCTCCTTCAGCCACCTGGACCTGGAGCGGAGCAAACACACAAACAGACTGAGTGATGTATGTCATGTTACAGCTGTAAAGGACGGAGAGGACAAAGAAACTCACATCCTATGTGACAATACACACTTCAAAAGCAGCCCTCGTCTTAATATCAAGGGTAAAAAGCAGCAGAGTGAGCGTGCACACATCGTACCTGTTGTTATCCACATAACGGATGAGCATGGGGTAGAAAGCGTAGAGGTCCCTGCAGAGCACGGCAAACTCATCCAGGATGAGCAGCTCCGCCTCCTGGTTGTCGCCTTTACTGTCGGCCTTCAGCAGCTCCTCCTCGGCTACAACCTGCAATCGTGGGAAACATCAAAAGTTCACGTTTGGAAATCAATTAATTCGTCTCAACGCCCCTTCAATCCCTACAATCCCTCGGAGATCATCCCATCACTGCACCCTCTTTCAACAAGAGGAACAAAGGTATTTTTTTACGAGCAAAGTGTTCCCAGCCTGGCTCCTCCGACTACTGACAGCTCTGTATATACACTGGACAGGTTCAGCAGATATTGATGGAGCAAGCGAAGAGACAATGTCAAAACTGTAATAACATGTACAGTATATTTTAAGACCTCACCTTCACCGTCTTCTTCTTTAGTTTGTCCAGTGTTGGCAGGAAGTGGGTTCTCAGCAGATCCCCTCCAGCCCTGCTGATGATTGGCTGAGAGTAAACTGGAGACAGAGACAATGAATAAAAGACACATTTTTTAAATAATAAATCTGGACTGTGACTGGAAGGATTTCCACCCTGGACTTAGAAAAACACAGACACAAGTTTCCCCTGTGTCCATCTAAGTCATTGGCTCTGGTTTCAACTGTCACACAACTATCGATCTTCAGTCATCACTTAGTTATACTCATCAATTTTTCATTTTTCACTCGAGTCTTTCTGAATACAACACTTTCTGCCAGAGTTTAATATAAGGACTCAGTGTCTAATTTTGTTGTTGTACACTATCCAAATATGTATTTAAAAAGGGAGAGCATGCCTCAGGCCACGCTCTCCCTCAGCAGCCAATTATGTTATTGGGCTTCCCTTGAACTCCCACTGAAGAATAGACACTAAATATGTAAATGTATTACAGTTATTATTAGTTTCTCTCATGGGTTCCCTCATTAAAAGGGGGTTTATGTCATACTCAAGTGTTGTTGTTGACCTTAAAATTGACTCTTAACTTGTTTATTAATGTATTTTAAAAAGAGAAATGGGATGAACTGCATAGTTTTTACCTCTGCGTAGAAGAACAGCACCTCCTGCAGTGCAGATGTAACTATACTCCTGAAAATTGATCAATTTGTAAAATCCTCTGATAAAACCCAACATCCCTGAAGAACTCATTACAATCCCTGACTTTTTTTTTGTTGTTGTTGTTTTTTACCAGACTTGCAATTTGAACAGTGAGAAGCTCAGTTCACATTCATTTTTAAAAAGCAGCCTCGAGTCTGTCACCTGCAATCCTCTTCATCCAGGGAGCGTCGTCAATGCCCAGGTTGTTGTTGAGCATCTTGAGGATATTTCCCAGGATGATGCTGTGGTGCTCGGACGTCACCATGGTGCAACACTGGGCACCTGGGGGCGAGTTCTCCGGACCTTTCTCCCACCAGTAGGACAGATAGTTACACAGCATGGGAAGGATCACCTCGATCACCTGCAGGATAGACGGAGTCAGGGTTAAACAAATAAAAGGAATGAATCACAGAGGAGGCAATAAACAAGAGATCGCTGGGTTATTTTTGGCACCATAAGTTCTGGTGATGTTATAAATCCAGAAATATGCACCGTAGCTCCAAGTAACGATGGATTTGAGGCATTACAAAAATGGCATGAGCTCAAAACTCACTGTAAAAAAGCAAATTATATCCTGATGAAGTATTTTACATTTCATTAAAATAATGCCTCTAATATCAAATAATAATGAAAACATTTAAAAGTCCCAGAAAAGCAACTCAAACAGCTCAGACATCCAGCTATTTGTTTAAATTCGAGTTTCCCCACTGCCCCTCAGACCTGTGGCATGTCACTGTAGCGAGCACCGGACTCCGAGACATCATTGACGTCTTTCAGGACTTTTTCAAGACTCGGCATCTCTGGACACATCTCCTCCACGGTGTCCGGCATACTGAGGACTGGCGAAGAACAAATATCAGTCAGACTGAGAAAAGTATTTCCGAGAAAAAAACTAGAAGTATATTTACAGCAACATAACAAGAAATCAAGCTATAAAGGAGGATCAGCTGGAAACTCACTGGCTCTCTCTCGTGGGGTCTTGGTGTTGAAGACAGAGAGTGGGTTGTGGGCGTTCAGGTGGGGCTCCAGGAACGCTACAGGCATGGCCGCCACTAAGGTCGACAGGCTCTCACCCAGTGCAGGAAGATGCCTGGATATATATAAATATGTATTCAGTATACATAATGTAGATGTATAATACCTTGCTGTAACATTTAAACACATGTTCGAAAGCAAATATTCGGGTCATGCTGCTGTCCGGCTGTGGTCAGACCTGTACACATGTTACTTTTACAGCTTGAGTCGGCACAAGGTGAAAACATTTCTCTCTTATAACAGTTTTGGGAGGTTTTATTGCTGTGTAACAGCCAGTTAGAGAACAATCACACCGAACTGTAGTTCTAATGAAAACCATTTCACAGCACAGTGTTTCTGTTGCGTCCTCTCCCCTGGGCCATAAAATCCTTTTTTTTGCTAATGAATTTCCAAAAATATACGCACACAGACACACACACACTGTATACACACAATATATACAGTCGTTATCCAATTTGGCCAAAAACAAAACGCTTGTCTTTGTTTTGTAACACATACAGTTTCATAAAATTTGGCATGCACATCATTGTACACTTTTTATTATCTAGAGTGCGTTGAGCCACCACAAATCACCCGACAAGCCCCGAGTGTTTTTGTCACCAACATGAGTTAATGAAAGAGTTCAGCAGCCATATTGTAATTAACAGCGACAGGCATAATGTAGTTTGTGTGTTGCCATTTCACAGTTCTTTGATGCTAATAAACTCAAAGAGCGTGGAAATGACAGCACCTATCCATCATTACCAGAGATTCTTAAACTTAACGAGCAACAACATTGTTTCGCTCATGTGGAGAAGCAACAGTCTGTGAAGTTGAAGGAAACTCTACCGTACCTCTCCACAAAGACGTTCTTTCCTGTTCCCAGACAGTAGAAACACGTCAGGATTCGGTAGCAGGACAGCTGAACGTCATTCACTGAAACAAACCCGCCCCCAAAAAAACACATTACACCTTTATTCAATCAAAATTATGTGATTATTATGGAAATGTAACGATGACAAGAGGAAAACAAATCATTAATTCAAAACGTCACCTTTTGTTAATTTATTTTTTTCGTTTAATTTTTATTAGCATGACATGACAGAATGAAATGTAATTTTTAAACACTTTATTTGTAATTTTCCAATTAATATATAAAACAATCATATTCTCTGTTTTACAAATAAATATAACAAGCATCCCGACAAACTAGTCATAGACAATAGACAGGCAAAGACAAGAGGAACGAAAAAGGCAACAACAAGTGCACTTAAGATGCAAATCAGAAAAGAGGAGAAAAAGAAGGAGAGGACGAATTAGGGTTTTGTATGTGATGCTGAATTTTTGGGAGGTAAAATTGGGAATACTACTCTTAACAAACTTTAAATATGTATGAACTTGTGTATTCTTCTCTGTTTGTTAGAAAATGAGAAGCTTGAAAATGGTGTGTGTGTGTGTGTCTGTGTCTGTAAATACAAACTCACACAGCAGGTCTACTCCAAACTCGTATGTCCTGATGTGGTCGTACAGGGCGGTGAGGATGGGCAGCAGCGCCACAGTGACATAGTTGATGCTCTGAGTGACGCTCTTCATCTGAGCACGCGACTGCATGAACTTCCCCAGCTTCAGCATCTCCACCAGCTTCTCCAAGTCCTCGGCTGCGTTCTCAAAGAAAGTCCTGAACCCGGCTTTGACCAGCTCAGCGCCAGACTTCATCACCGTTCTGGGAATAAAAGTTAAAAAACAGGTAAAAAAGAATCCGTTAGAGACTTCGTTAGTGTTGTTCTTTGCACAGGAAACAACAGAAATTAAAACTTTAAACTTTTCCTCACCTGGTGTCGAGTGTGTGAGTGAGGATGTCCAGACAGCTCACCATCACTGCTGAGTCACTGCCTGTGAGAGAGACATTTACTGTAGATTATATACGAGGAGATTCAAAGCGAGGAGGCGCACAAGCACACAGACGGAGGCAGAGCCGACCTTACCAAAGAGAGAAATCCTGTGTCTGACAAGAGCTGCCAGCTTACAGAACAGGCTGGAAAAGACAGACAGTGAGAAAAGAAATGAAAATAAAGCTCTGGAGAGAACAAAGGAGAGCTGAAAAAAGCAAAGCGAAAGAGAGAAAAGGTTTTGATGAAATAGGAATACTCTTTATGCACTTCAGTGAGAGAAAAGAAAACTCTCTGACCAGCTAAAAAGAACATGACAATGGACAAGAACAGTAACTCATGATCCATATTATGGATTGCTTCCGCACGTTACCTGGTGATCATCTCCTTCTCTTTGTTGGAGGCACATCCGCAGCTGCTGAAAGCCTGGCTGGGTGTGGACAGGAAGTAGAGACAGTGGTTCTTAAAGGTTTGATCTATGAGAGGAAGCAGCACCTGCAGAGAGAGAGAGAGAGAGGGAGAGGAAATGCAGCGATCAGGCGAGGAAACATCAGCAGAGTGAAGGCGTCAATACTTTTGCTGCTTCATTTGCAAGACGTGTGAAGCGTTAGTGGATTTCCACAGACCTTGGCAAAGAACTTGATTTCCTGGTCGTGAGGTGATTTGTCCGTCTTCCCGCTGGTGGCCATGGCCTCTGGATTAACGGCAAAGTTGAGTGGCAAGGTCAGTGTCACGGAAGAGTATTTAATCAATGTTCAGCAGGTCCTTCTAGTGCTTAGTGCGTCTGACGTTTTTAAAATGTCACACACTCACCAAGGTGAGCGATAAACTCCTGGGCAGAGTCGATACATTTCAGCAGCCTCTTGAGGAACTTGAAGGCAAAACGCTTCTCCATCGACGACGAGTCCTGCTCCATGTCCTTCAGACCTCTGAGAAGAAAAGAAAAGATCATTTCATGTGATCCAATCCATCCGCTTTAAAGTGCCATTTTAAAGGGATAGTTCAACATTTTGGCAAATTGGCCCATTGCCATAATCCCTATAGTCATAGCAGTAGGTTTGTTACCTTTATTTGTCGGTGCAAGCTATTTCTAGAAGGGCGGAGCAGAACCGCGAGCTGCTCACAGCTACGCTACGGAGGCTGATGGGATTTCTTGGTTTCCCTCATCAAACTCATCAAATACACAATCCAACAACTCCAAAACGCTCTGGTGGACAAGTTGTGATCTGCAAATTCACCACGCTATGAGATAATAACAGAACGTTACCAGACAGAGTTGTTTTCGAGGTACATGCAGAGACTGCTTGCCGAAAAACTGACGCGCATCAGTGGTTTTGCATGAATTTCCCTCTAAAACAACTCTGCCTCGTAACGTTCTGTTATTATCTCATAGTGTGGTGAATGTGCAGGTCACAACTTGTCCACAAGAGCATTTTGAAGTTGTTGGATTGTGTATTTGATGAGTTTGACAAATAAAGGTAATGAACCTACTGCTAAAACTATAGGGATTATGGCAATGGGCCAATTTGCCAAAATGTTGAACTATCCCTTTAAAACTACTTTGTGCTGTCACAACATTATTATTTTTATTACATATTTCTACAATAAACAACATGGGTAAGTGAATAGAAACCTTGTGATAGCATAGCCACTGATCTGCAGGAACTTGAACAGATCCTGGGCCTTTTCTCTGTCTCTGTACTTCTCCTTAGCCGTCAGGGTATCATAGGGCACCAGCAGTGGGTGGCTCCCTCCTCCTGGGGAGTCAAATCAATGTAAAACACAAATATATATTCACATTAATAATGTCATAATATACATTCACTCTTCCAGGTTGAAGTGAAATGCTCAGTGTGTCCATTTCCAAACCTTTGCTATTAAGTTCAGCTTTCTTCTTCTTGGCCCAGATGTTGTGGTAATTTTCTGCCACCACTTCCACCATGCCCTGCAGAAACACCAGGATGAGTGTGTGCCAGCCACTTTGAACATTTTTAATTCTGTCTTTCTGTTTCAGACAATGAAACTGTAGCTCCTATTGTACGATACTGACTGACAACATTTACTGTACCAAGAGACAAATACAAAAACCAACCTGTAACTCTTTAGATAAAGTGACATTATGCAGGTCCATCGGAGCAGGACTGAATCCATTAACCTACAAAGTCAATCAGAGTAGAACATATCTCAAAACATTAAATAACAAAACACACACACACTGTAAAGTAAAGTTGATCTATGATAAGAGAAAAAAAAGAAATATGTCTTTGGTCAGAAATACACGGAAAATTGTGTTTTTCAGAGCTGAACAAAAAACTTCAAGACAAATGATAGCAGAGCTGGACACAGACAGCCACAGACTGTCTGACCTTCCAGCTGTAAAAACACTCAGCTGTGTCATTACTGAGTTAAAACTGCAGCAGCTACTTCCTACTAGTCCCAAATTTACAGAAAAAATACATTTATGTGATGAATTAAGCTGGAAGTTGTTTGAGATGCCATTATTGATTCAAGCTATTAGCTCTGCTGCTTTGTGTGTATGGTATTACTTTTACAAGGAAAGGAGTGGTCCTGCCATTTGTTTCTTTAATGGCGTCCCATTATAAATGATCTACATCTTGTGAACTGTGTCAGTTAAATAACTGGTAAAAGAAGTATTAAAAAGAAAAACATGTGACAACAATATTATTACATCAAGTGGATCATGAATGAGGGCGTTACCTGAGACTCAGAGATCTTTCGCTGTTTTTCGCTCTCTCGCTGTTGGAACATGGCTTCTCCCTCCTTGGTCCTCTCAATGTTCCAGCCCATAGCTAACATGCTCTTCAGCGACTCCCTCACTGGCCAGCGGTATGTTTCTCGTTCCTGCACAGCCAACACACAAACGTTTTTTGTCTTGTTTTTTGCTTGAAAGGACAGAAAAACACACATTTGGCCTGGAAGACTTTCAGACATTCTCTAAACTAAAGGATGTTCATGTCTAAGTCATTTCCCCTTTTTCAAGTTTTATTTCAATTCCAAGTCACAAGACTCAATTTAGCTTGGTTTAGGGGAATCAATAAAAAGTCACTCCATTAGATTTAAGAAGGTCAATTGAAACATGGATATTCATTTCTGACCAGTTTCCTTCTTGTTTTTTTGTCTAAAAAAGATTTGTGGCACCCTGGCTCTGCCTATTGGTGCAGTCAACATCATTATTTCTGCCGCTGCCACTGAGGCAAGTTCTTAAATAGCTACAGCTTTCATCCACTTGAAAGGTTTGTCTGTGTATTTCCTGTATATAAAAAGATGAAAACAGCTTATACTAGCAGCAGCAGTGTGTGTACATGTGTGTGTGCATGTACCTTCTCACTCAGAGCTTTGTAAGGTTTCAGCAGTGGATGGGATTTAGCCTGCTCATCCACACTGTCTCCATGTTTCCATCCTGCTGACACCTGCAGCACAAGTCAGTCACATGTCATGTAGCAGGATGCATTTCAGATATTGAAAATCACTGGCAGAAATACAAATATACTGTGAGTAAGGTGGACTACCATTACAAGTTATCATCTCACACACAAGTTATTATTTCTTCCACCTGTATCTGCTGTATTCATTAGATTCACATGACGTCACTGTGTTTCTGCGCTGCCATATTTGTGTCCGAATCAGGGCAATCTGGGCACAGATCACAGCGTCACGTTACCAGAACAAGTGGAGTAGGCTAGTTGGAGGAAATCAGCAAGAGTCCGAAAATTGATGTTATTTGAAAGATGCCAGGATTATATTGTGCTGTTGGCTGTGATAGCAGTCGCCAAAAAAACCCCGGACTGCAGTTTTATTCCATCCCAAAAGACGTAAAGTTATAGGCGGAATAAATAGTTGACTGCAGGCAGTCTATCAGTGGCAGCATGGGCTGTGACAAGTCTCACAAAAAGAGGGGATTCACTTTTTTTTTTATAACACGGATATATTGAATTCTGCATTTTGATTACTTTCTTATTAATTACTCACTGATTCTGCATTTAGGGTCTTTTATTTCTGTATAACAGACCGTTGCTAAGTAAAACGGGCCGTTGCTAGGGACGCCGCTCTGATCAGCGGAGCAGGGCAGAAGAACTATCAAGGATTTTTACCTTGTGTTTCATTTTTACCAGCTTCAGACTAATTATGATGTTAGAGAAATGACTTGTAGCTTGTTAGAGGGAGAGTGGAGGCTCTCTGCCTCCCTCACCGCTGCTGGAACCAAACCTGCGATCAGAGCGGACGGACAGAGCGGACGGGCCAGCGCAGTGTCACAGCTGTGACCAGCTGTGTCTGTGCCACCGCGAGTCCGTGACACAAACGTGTCCCGTATCGTAATCTCTTATGACAGACAGGACTACATAAATGCGCACATCGTAACATTTACATGATAATTCATCAATCTACTGATTGATTATCAAAAGCTCGTTGAAAACAACTACACACGAGTCGACTGGGAGGAGGGTGAGGAGCAAACAGCGGAGAAGTGACCGGACTAAGGACTTTGATCAACATTACGTCTCAAATTAATTAATTAATTAATAAACTGTGTAATAAGTGGGATAATGTAGAGTTAGTCTGTTGTTATAGAGATATAAACCCAGACAGGATGTATGAAACCCTGTCATTTTGTCAAGAAACTGTCATTTCCATCCTGCGGTTTGCATGCTGTCATATATGGAGACCTGTCAAATCGGACACAAATATGGCGGCGGTCCCTTCGACGTGACGTCACTGCAACCTATGAATATGGGAAAATATTTAATACATCATCAATGTTAGCATAAGTGAGGAAGACGTAAACATCACAGCGGGACTGACCTTGTCTGAGGACCACTTGTCATGGGAATGCTCTGCATATTTGTTGGCAATGTACTCAAGTTTTTCAGGAAGGGAGATACTGGAGAGTGGAGACGACGTTCAAATATTTACTGTCACTTTTACTTCATCAGGTAAAAGCATGATTTTGACTTCCAGACAAAACATTCTCGTAAAACACACACAGAATTTAATTAAATTGATGTTTTGTTTTGGGTTTTTTTTTAAAGTTAATCCTGGCAAGCTCGTACATTCAGGTTTCAGAGGATTGATTGAATGCAACATCGTGTCTTAAATCTCCTTGACTCTTAAGAAAGTCAGTGCATTTTCAGACCACTCACTTGGCAGTGTTGATGGGGTTGGGGTCAAAGTTACCCTGTGCATCCATTGAGGCCTGTTTCTCCAGTGTTGCCCCAGGAGTGGCATCCACAAAGTCAGGAGGCAGGGCTCCAGCGATGGCACACAGGCACGCGTTGGCCATTTTGAATAGTTCAGAATCATACTTCTATACGACAGACAAGACGCAGCAAAAAGAGGGTTAATATTTCCTCACATCTTCGAGGACACGTCTGTTTAGATTATTAGACGCCGGATAGACTGAGCAGAGCACAGCGGAGGAAAGAGAAGGCAAAGGAGGGAAAATGAAAGACAGAAAGCTGGAATGGCCTGCACCGAGCGACGGCCTGTCACAGACTGATAAATGATTCATCTGTTTTGGCTTCGCCTCAGCTGCACTGCTCACAAGCACTTCATTGAGCTTTCACTTCACTACCTCTGACTACTGAGAACTTTTCTCTCAGGAGAGCCAGACTCAAGTGTTGAAAACTTGAGATTTTAAGAAAAAAACCCAGCAGCAAACAGAGCAAATCTTAATGAGAGTTAGAGCTACTAGACTACTAAATGTTGTGTTATGCAACAGAGGGGGATATAAGGAAAATATTGCCTCGTACTCCTGGCACTTCAAATATATTCACAGAGACCAAGAGGAAGATAATACAAAGAGGTGCAACAGCTTTCCAAAATGACAACAAAATTCTTGGCTTGTGTGCGTACAGTACTGTTGACTTATCTTCATAAATATTTGTGAAAAACACACAGTAGCGTCTGGTTTTACCTTCTGAGACAGGGAGTCGAAGATTCCCCAGAACAGTTTCTTAGTGAGAAGCAGCTCCTCCTCGGAGGCTGTACCAAAGCTGCCCATACCAGATGGCAGGCAATAGTACTTCCAGTTCTGCTCATAGTGGTTGGTCAGCAGCTAGAGATCAGAGGCACAAGACAAAACATAAATATGTGGGTTAAAATGTGTTTAATTATCTAGGAAGATAAATGGATAATAAATTACAAGATGATTCTGCGATGTGTTATAATTATCTCATAACTTTTTCAACTCATAACTCAAACATGAGTGACAAGAAACTGTGTTTAGTGTCTCACCCGGAGAGGTATCTTGCAGTATTCAGTGAGCATGGGAACGTCGAACACCAGCCGTCTGAGAAGCTGCTGCATCATGGAGGGACGCAGATGCCTGTAGAAGAGTTGAACAGTTATATTACCTCAACAGAAGAATACAGCATTAGATACTGTGTGTGAATATCATAAACAACAGGTAACACATTGAGATTATGGGTTAATTAAAATAACTGCACATTCAACTGCAGACATGGAGACAAAATGTCTCGTAGTGAAGAATTTTGTAAAAGTTGAAAAGCATCATGTTCCACCGTATAAAAGAGAAGTTGGTACCCAGAGTTTAAAGCAGACACAACCTGCAGGATTCAGGATCAACTGAGGTCAAACTCAGTCACAGACATCCAAAATGGCAGCTCAATGTTACGTGGTTAAAATCCTTAAATGTGGAATAATGTTGCTGGAGCCTAATTTGGCACATTTAGAGCTGAACTCACGATATGGTACAGTAATTGCTCAGTGTGACTCCTCGTTGCCAAGTGCACATCTTACACAATAAATATCAATATAAAACATATGGACTGGACGTATTGGGATAAAATAAATGAATCAAAGTCTCATATGCTTTCACTGTGTAAATGTAATGAAGATAAAAACATTAAAGCAGTCGATTTGAGTCTAAAAGTGGACAACGCTTAATTAATTCAGCCTGTAAGTGATATTGATCTTAAACAAGTGAACTTGAACTCCTTGTTTCCTGTGGTTTGTGATTTGCTACTGTACATGCTCTTGCAAAGTGGAACAATCGGCTATTCAATAAGCCTGAGTCAGAAAAACCGGGTGCAGCCTCCGTAAATCTCCAGCTTCCCCTCAAACGTTTTCACTCAGCTGAGTCCGGACAAAGCTCGACAGGCCCCTTACTTGCAGATAGCGAGCAGACATTCCTCAATGGCGTCCCTCTGGGCTTTGGTGAGCGAGCGGCCTTTGGACAGCCGGTAGATGGTCTGCAGCGTGGAGTCGACCAGCTGCGCGTAATGCTCTGTGCTGGCGAAGAGATGGGCGCAGCGGGTCAGCTGAGGCAGCAGGGCTGAGCCGATGTACCTGTTCATGGCCAACGCCGTCTCAGTGGTGCTCAACACCTCCTGTGGGACGGAGAATAATACATGAGGCACCGTAAAGTCTCCACATGTCGAAGTTAAATGAAAGCTGGAGTGAATAAAGGCCTCTGGCTACAGCAAAAAGAAATACTGAATCAATTTTCTCTGATGTAACTTTGGGGAAATCTTTGAAAAGGGTACTGAACTGAAATAAGCTTTTAAAAAACATTTCTGTATGATCTTAGATGTAAATCAAATTTGTGTCTATGTGACGCAGGTAATCGTTCAGTTCACTTTATGCATGCAGAACAAGCTGTAATAGCTACACAACCTCTAACAGAAACAAAGACTGATAACAGCAACAGACTTGAACATCATTCATATGCCCGTACTGTCTGATTCAGGTTTAGCTTTAGTTTAAAAAAGCAAAAACTAATCACAGACAACATTTAGCATTTTCATTTCACTGTAAAATGATTTTCAAATATGGAATATGTTAACACAAAGGTACAGGTAGAATAAATGCGCTGAACATAATGATGGCTGGTTATGAACAGTGTTGTCCATATGCTTATGAATAATACAAACAAATCCAATGTGTCCACAACACATTTATCACCATGACCGGCTGTGAAACTCATTAGAGGTTTTACATGACGTCAAAGATAATCCAGTTTTAAACCAGTGCAGTGTTGTTTTACGTGCATGCATGCAGAAAAAGGTGAATTATTCTCAGTGGTTCTGAAGCTGCTACAGTACAGGGATTATAACATCCCTAAGCACAAGTCAAACATGACAACTGAATGCTGCTGATCGTATTACTCAGGCTCATGAGGATGAGCAGGTGTTGAACGTTTCTAAGCTGAAGATTGTAACAACAATTGTGTTAATGCTTCTGCCAGCTCTCACCCTGTCACAACGTGGCTTTGTTCAGTTCGATGTGCTGAGCAATCAGTGTTCATGTTTACTGAGATTATCTGCTTCTGTCACTCTTCTAATCAGCAAACTGGAAACCTAAACTTCACTGTGTGCTCTTACTTAGTGACCAAAAAAAGATTTAACACTAGCTGTAAGCCAGAACTTTGAATCTGTGCAATTAAAGGCTAAAAAGTATTTTGGTAGCAGGAGTCTGAAGGTAAAGGCTGGTTAGGGAAATGTGGAGAGAGTTATTTAGGACTCACCGTATCCAGGGACGCTGAGGCTCGGAGGTCAGGCAAGAAGCCAACCTCCAACATCTGGAGCAGGAAGCTCTGGTCCTCGATGCCGTACACTCGGTCCAGGAAGAGCACCATGGGGGCCTTGTGGTCCGGACAGAAACTGGCCGACATGTCGGGCTCTGTCACTGTGCCATCTGAAGGTTAAACACAGTTTAGAGAGAAAAAGGTTTGTGGTGTTGCGATCGAAATGTACTCTTTGGAATAATAAGACTAGGATATGATTAAATGGAAATTAACCAAATGTTATTTAAGGTTATTACAGGACATTAAAAGGATTTGGTTTGACAAAAATGGATGAGAAAATAGATGAAAATGGAACAAAGGAAAACAAGAGAGATGAACTAACAAGAAATACAGAATCCAATAATATACAGTTTATGACCAAAAGATGCAAAAGAGTGAATTTAAAGTAAGAGTTTAAAGTGATATTGACAAAAGCAAAACCTAACGACCTCATTCAAGACACAGATTGCTTTTCATTAGAAACTGTGACAGAGAAAATTGAATACAAAGGTTATTTTCCAGTGTGATTGCTGCAGAGGTTTTTTTTTTATGATAAATACAAACACATTTAGAACAAAGCACAAAGTGGATCCATGACAGAAACAGCTTATAGGCATGATTTTCTCTCCCATAGTAAAAACAGAGACAGGAAAAGATGTGCGCTTCTGAATGACTGGTACGGCACTTATTTAAATTGAATATAATAAAAGATAATAAAATGACATTCAGCCATCTGGCAGAGCGAACATCTAGATATTGAATTGTTTTAACTGCTTTGATCTGGAGGTGTCGCAGACAGACTGCGGCATGTTGGTTCAGCAGAGAGTACAGAACATTTGTTTCTGACAAACTGTGGCTTGTGTTTGTGCATTCAACTTAAATTCAGTTGTTGAAAAACTGTGTTTGAGCACAACTTCAGATTTGAATACAAACCAAACACTGTATTTCTGTCTCAGGTGGAAGATTTTCTGTCTCACTGCTATATGAAGTTCTGCATGCATGACTTCAGGTACAGCAGCACCCACAAGACCGTACCTTTGTTAACCGTGGGCATTTTGAGGGGGATGCTGATGACGCCCACCAGGTCTGTAGTAGGAACCAGAGAGCGGAGGATGGCTCTGATACGCAGCGCCTCACCTTTACCCGCATTGATAAGCTGTAATAAATGGAAACAGAGAGATATTCAACATATAGTTTCATTCACGGAATTGAAAAGACGCGTGTTTTCAATACAGCTGCAAAAAATATATACATAATAATTTTTTTAAAGGATTTTTAATCTGATATTCATCTACTGAAACGGTCCATGTGCATATTTGTAGGTTGCAGTCCACTAGGGCCTCACATGCATCTCTGGAGCACAGCGTCCCAGCAGATCAATGAGAGCCGAGTAGAAGGACATGATGGCGTTGCCCATGTGGATGACTTCTCCTTCTTCCTCACTAGACCTGAGACACACAGACATAAACATTCATCATCCTGTCATCCTGGTAAAAGCTCTTGAATCTTGCAAAACTTACAGATAATTGAAGAAATCTGGGACTGCAATGCAGATTTTAAGAAGCAATTTAAAAATAAAAAAATTGGGAAATTTTCTGTGAATCTTTAACAATGTTTTTTGGGAGAATACATGATCTCCTTACAGGTCGCCATGATACACATATTGATTTTGCCCGGCCTCCCAACTTCTCTTCTCACTTCAGGCAATAACAACATTCCTCCTTTAAAATGCAGCCAGTGAATCACAGCCTGTGCATACTAATGACCGCAGTAAGACACCAGCACTTTCCACAAACTGGCCACAGCGTCGATCGATGCCAAGGCTGCTGCACTCCCTACTACTACAACTACCTCTGTATGACATGTTTAAGTTAAACTTGTGCCTTACATGCAATTAAAATGTTTCAAATTCAATATACAAGACTTATGCAAATGGATGGATTAATTTTACATTTTCTTTCCCATTTTTTTTATGGATTTTTCTAAAAATTAGCATTAATTTTTTATGAGAGGGGATTCGGCAGATCCCTAAAACATCGTTTGCATCAGAAATACATGAAAAAATGTACGCCGCCTTGGCATTATCTTAGGATGATAAATTATGAAGGTTTTTTTTAATTACATAATGGCAAACATGTTTTTACATGTGATCAATGACTGTTTTGCAAAGCAACTCAGCCAAACTCTGCATCCAAACTGAGCAATAACCCCCGGTTCTTTCCACTAACTTTGTACGAGCTTAGACAAAGTATTAAACTTTCATCTCATCCCAGTGATGTGAATCGAGCTGCATACAGATGTGGCTATATTAAAGACTTTACTAACTATGAATATTGCTGGTTTAACAGTGCTTAGAAACACACTGTGAAATCTCATTAAATGTAACAACTAACACAAAGACAGAGATCATTAGAGACTTTATCAGTGCTCAGCTTTCCAGACACTCAGTGGGTTTTTAGTGTTTCTTAATGATCTAAAATGCTGATTCAGAGGCATTTTTTTTAACTTAGCCAGAGATAGAACAAAGATACATTAGAAACTGTAGTGGTTTCCTACGCTGTAGTAACTCCAACTGTGGTCTTTGGCAGGTCTAGGGCGGGATCCTCAGATATCTTGATGGCCTCCTTCATGGCAACCAGCAGACCCTGGCCTCCCTCTCCCCTCAGGGCGGGGCCAAAGCACTCTGGGCGCCTGATCAGCAGCTTCACCACCACATTGGCATTTTCCTCCACGCTCTCCCCTGGTTTACAAGTACAGCAGGCAAAAGGGAAAGGCATTTATAAAAGCAGTGATTAAATAATCCATAAAAGGACAGGTCGGAGTGAGCTTCAAGGCAGAAACCCTGGACATCATGTCCAGCTCTTTGCAAAAAGATCTATATATTTTTATTCAAGCAGAGCCAGCTAACATTTCCACCTGGGCACTTTCTAGTCATCACAACTGGGCACAGTTGTCAGCTGCTGGGAAAAGAAGACCACTAAAGTTTACAGACAGATACTGGGATTTCCTCCAACTGTTATGAGATTTTTCTACCTGTAACTTTAATAGCCATGTCAGTCACATCACACAACATCCAACACATCATAAAACACATTCATGTAGATAATGTGTACGCCATTGTTAGAATGTGTTTTAATGCATCCTCTGCCTCATACTCCAATTAAAAGATCTTATTTGAAACTTGTTTTCACATTAACTTTTAGTTTCCTTTGACTCATCTGTATTGCTGTTCTGCTACATTTCACACCATGAGTATTTATGTTTGTTGTCAGGAATATCTAGACAAGCATGTGATACAAACAAATAACAGACCAACTTAGCAGCATATAACTCTAGATGAACAAAAAGTCTACAGGCATTGTGTATTATCTGTATGTCATCCACACATCCAGTATTAGAGTCAGCTTACCGTTGCAGAACACAGCAAACCTCAGGAAGGAAAGGTAACGCTCTCCCTCAATGGGGTTCCAGCCGAGGTCTGGGTAACCCTTAGCAACCAGTATGGCACAGCTCTGCAGACCGCAACCTGCCAGGTATGTCACCACCTACACACACACACACACACACAGAACTTAGTTTCACTCTTTGGTGTCATCTTGGACACACTAGTCTCTTTGGGTGACATGAGGCCTCCATCTCTGACTGACTTCTTTTCCCCACCATTAGTCACAAGGAATTAACTCTGTTTTCAATAATGCAAAGGGATCTGCTCATTATTTTTGCTATTCACATCACTCTAATATGACAGAATATAGGCTTGCTCAATATAATGTGAAAACTGTACCATGGAAAAGACTGTAAGAATATCATCGAGACCAATTTCATCTTTCCCTGAGTAGGTGCATCTGCTTTTTTGACTAGAAGGCTGTGGCAGTGAGTGAACTCATTATCCATAAAACCAAATGGACTCTTCTCTCCTCTCAGCATGTTAAATCTAATAGGTTTCAATTTCACACTTTTACAATCTCTGGAACAGTATTTAACACTTAACTAAGCTATAGTATCACTGATTTATCTGCTACGTCAACAGATACCTTGAGGTCAGCTTCAGTAAACAGAATAGATACAGTACTGGTTTTCTAATCAGCCTGAAACCATTAGTTACAGCAGGTATGGCTGAGCTCAATGGTTACTACAAATACTGTACAAATTCAAGCTTATATTTTTGTACTTTGTTATTAAAACTTTAAATATTAAAGGTCTGCAAGGAATAGTTCACCAAAAAATGAAATTCCTCAAAGTGTATCTGGAGACCCGGCAGGGGGGTTCATAGTCCAACAAAATCCTTATATGAGAGTCAATAGCTCCCGACACAAAAAAGGTCCATAAAACTACACAAAAACCTTGAAATATTCCTCCTTACTGCTCGTCCGCTGCAATCCAAGTGTCCTGAAGGGATATAGTCCTGGGGTGTGCATTCACATGATTCACGCATGCATCGCCTGAACGTGAGAGTCCCAGGCAAATTCAATACAGGACTGTTTAGGCTGAAAAAATGTCCTAAATGTTTCGAGTAAACTCTGGACTATATCCCTTCAGGACACTTGGATTGCAGCGTACGAGCAGAATGGAGAAAGATTACAGGGTTTTTGTGTAGTTTTGTGGACATTTTGTGTCAGGCGCTATTGACTCTCATATAAAGATTTCATTGGACTACGAACCCCCCTCCCAGGTCTCCCCAGATGCACTTTGAGGAATAAAAAAACTACTCTGGAGTATTCATCAGCATGAGGGTGAGTCACTAATTGAATTTCATTTTTTCATGAACTATTCCTTTAATTTTCAAGTTTTAATGATGAACATAGTTGTTCAAGGGTCAGTTATGGTGTAGTTGTGATCAGCTTTACACTCTGTCTCTATTTCTTTTGCTCCTTTAGGAATCCAGTTTCAGTGAGTGACGTTTTCTCTGCTGTGCTGTGATTTAGAGCTGAAGTAACAAACCTTCTCCAGATCGGGCTCCTCCAGCGCCAGAGCCAGACCGTTGTTGTCCATCACCGAAGACGCTGCCACATCCAGAGGAGTGGAGCCGCGCATGGCTTCAGAGGCTGAGGACACAGAGAGACAGAGCGTCAGGAAGCAGAGCCAGAGGGAGTTTCAGTCCAAACAACAGGGGGCAGTGTATCAACATTATGCTATTTTGATATTCTCTAATCTCTCTCTTTAAACTTTGCTGCTAGTGTTAAAGTGTTTAAGTGTTTATGAGACCAGTTGACATTTCCACCTGACCTTTGAATTCTGATTTCTTACTAGAAACGACATCCTGCAGAATATCTTCAATCAATTATAACAGACCATTCTGATTTCTGTTGACTACATGAGCATTAATATTGTATTCAGTGTATTTTTTAGTGAGTTCTTCTTAAAAATAGCCAGATTTAATCAATCCTCTGTGGCTCAGCACAGACAAACACTCCCTTCCTACATAAACACTTACACTCCCATTGGGTACACCTACTCTCAGAATAACGTGCACAATGTTTTGGGGGCAATTTAGTTTAAAAAAGATAATTACAAATTGCTTTATAATTAGAACTACGTCCTTGTTGCAGGCAAACTTCCAACTTTTAGGGACAATTAGCACTGAAATAAACAAACATTAACCACAGAAAGGCAGAAAAAGGCACGACTCCCAACACGTTCACAGTGACATTGTGTGATTTATGAGCAGGCAAATATCAAAACGCGGTGTTGCTGAATTCATCTGTCCCCTTCAGACCATGTGAACCTCTCCTCTTTCACAGTCAGGTGCTTTAGTTTACAGCAGCAGCACTTGGAGCCCTGTGACTCATCAGTCCTTCTCTGCATGACTAAATAACCCTCGTCGTCTCCCATTTTCCTCCCTCCCGTCCTCGATGCCATTCTCTCGCTCTCTCCCATCCCATCAGCTGCCTTCTCCTTTGGCCCCTTCATTCTCAAAACCGATACCCTGACATTTTGAATTATGGCCTGTTATTTTTCCTCACCCGCCGCTTGTCATAATATGGGTGATGAGTTTGTGTCCACACACTTCAATTAGCCAAGAATTCTTCCAGCAAGCAGCACCTACTGCTCTCATTTTGCATCATTTTGGAAGCAGCAAAAGGGCAATTTTCCATTTCTAACAGTGTGGCGAATACGTGGGGAGCTATTTCAAAATGTCAATGCATCCCGAGAAATACTTTTTTCCAATATTTCTCTCCTGCATTATACCTCACCAACCTCAGCATTTCACCTTCGCCTTGAGGAAATCTACTTCACTTCAGTTTCTCCTTCACATCACTCTTGTTTTCTGTCTTTCATGCATTTTTAAACCTCACACAGGAAAAGAGAAAGTTGTCAATGGATACCAAGGGTGTATAGAGCCTCATCTAGTGAATGGATCAAAGCTTACCCAGTCCGACGCTGCTGTTCTCCAGCAGGTAGCTCAGGTGGTCAAACATGGCTTTCTGGTTCTGGCGGCTAATGCGACAGAAGTAGCACAAGAAACGACAGCAGCTGGCCACCATCTTGGGGAAAGCAATCTCCTGTGGATGAGGAAAAGAAAACATACAGTAGGGTTAAAGATGTTCTGGAGTAAAAGTAGAAGTAGTATTTATGTGAGTATGAAACTTTCCAACAATCAAAATACAAAGTATGACTCATTCTGGTGCTGCTAGTGGATGGTACTTTTTTTTAACATTGCAAGTGCTCTGATTTTAATCAATGTTGAAATGTGTGTAAATGTCGTATTGTCTATGTTCGGCTGTGTTAAATGTCCAGTCCTATCAAAAAGCTTGTAACGGAGTCAACAAACAAAATGTACTTTCTGTTCAGAACATGACAACTGAAAAAATCATTTCACCTTTTCGCATCTAATGCCAATACATCTGTGTCATCCTCAGTTGTGTAAGATCTTGTGTGGGTTCAGTCTAAACATAAATCTACGAGTGAAGTCATTTTTCTACGTGACAGTGATGAACCTAAACTGTCAGAGGAGCAGATAAGATCCCAGAGGGAGGAGAAAATCTTATCTCTAGCAAATGAGACAGCAAATATACACAGCATAGAAAATCACACTCGTGACTGTTCAACTTTCAATCGTGCCAAATGCGTCAAGAAGCAGATTTGTCATGGTTTTGAAAATGAAAGGATGTGGTGAACAGACTTAAAAACAGCAAACACTATTCCTTGATCAGATTATCAGCATGACGCTTGATTGTGTGATAAAAGTCATAACAGAAAAATCTATAAACCAAGTTAATCTTGGTTTGATATTATACAGCATCATGCCATGATGGAGATAACATTACAGATAATCAATAAGAGCGTAAATATTACAAACCTGATATACATTTACAAGCTGCATCGCTGCCACTTTATATGGCCACAGTAAGTGAACGGCACATATCAAGTGGCAGTAAACTGGTCTGGAATTTATGTCTGAGACGTCGTGATGAGACTGCCAGAGTCAGATGTGAGGGCCTGAATGTCTCCCTGAGGTCCGTCTGTCTGAGTTTCAATTCATGCTTGGCACCGACCGTGGCATTAAATCACACCCATCTCTTCCAGCTTCTGTCAGCACTGCCCAAAAAGGAGAGGCTTGATTGGGCCTTCATCTCACCCCTTTCGTGCCCACCTACGCCTGGTTCACTCCTCTGTCCTCTCCTTCACCCCTGAGGTTTCTCTGGGTATTAAATTGTTGCTCTAGGGATCTCTCAGGGTACATTTTACAGTATAAAAAAGTTCGGCCCGTGTCAGGACATTTTAATCAAACACTCCAAAGGCTCTCGACTACAACATGTCCACTTGACTAAAAGTTCCCAACAGTGGTTAATTTTAGCAAGAACAAAATCATCAGATTAAAAATTCACCTGCAACTGCAACCATTTTCACAATGTGTTAAAGGTAGAGTTGGAGATCCTAGTCTGACTCTGGAGCATTTTTTTTTTTAACAAAATTGTTTGAAATCCTCTTCACACTCCGATTGCAACCAATTAATTAAATGGTATTTCACAAAAATGAAAAAAGTCAGTCATCTGTGGGACAGACAATCCTGTAAAGATACTTGAGATAAGTATTTAAAAAAACACAACATTAGCTGGCTCTAGCTTCTTAATCTGACTATTTCCTGCTTTTTCAGCTGAATCTCTTACAGTAGTAACTGGCCCGCTGGTCAGACAAAACAAGTAATTTTAACAGTACCTTCAGATCTTTCTGACAAGGAATCATTTCCTTAGCCGAGTGGCAGATATATTAAACTACAAGCAGCATGAGAACCTCAAGTCCTAGAGCAGCAACAGTGGCTCCTTGGTCCTTTTAGTTGACAGATATAGTTTTTACTGTACATTCGTTTGTACTGAATAAGCAAGAAACTGTTGCTGAAATGTTGTCGACTCTCACCTGCGACTTGTCTCCTCCCAGCACATTGACCATGACCTCCATGACAGTCTCATGCATGCCCAGCACTCTCATCAGGTTGGGATGTTGGTAGAAAACCTTGTTGTTCATGATGTCACTGGGAACACATGAAAGTGGTGAATGAAGGTCGTGGTGTTAATTTTAATTCCACATGTTAATACACAGCACAATGGAAATACTGTCAGTGTATTTCTAATGTAAGTGTGTATGAAGGACAAACGTAAGATGGGTAATCGCATTTTACATTACCATTTACATTGCTTTAAAAACTCACAAATATGTCAGTGGATTTATTGCGAGGTATTTCCTTACCCGAGTCCATCAATCATGAGTTTCTCCTCCTCTTTGCCCATACGTACGGATAGTAGTGACCTGATTTGACCCAGAGATGCCAATAGGTTAATAGCATCCTGCACGGATGCAGCACTGATGGTGTAGGATTTCTTCATGGCCCGGAGCAGCTCCCCGATGCCGTCGTACTGCCTCCTCAGCAGGCTGAACATCACCCGGACCAGCTCTGGGTCCTGGATGTGAGAGTCCTGGGCCCAGGTGGTTATGGTCTGGGAGATGAGCTCCTTCAGGTTGGCTGGAGAAGTGAGAAAATTAAACATCAACACAGAGGCGGGAAATTAGCTCTGCTTTGCTGTTGGATGTAAATGCAGGCATCACGCTCTTATCATTCAATACACGTGGGAATGTGGATGAGGAAAGTTTTTGTAGCTTAAATAATAAACAATGTGCAATTAGAGGAACATTATCAAACAGCATCACTGGAGCTTTGCAAGGCAGCCGACTGCACCTCTACTCTTTCACAATGTCTTACAGGGCTGTGCAGAATAAAATGTGCCAGTGTTCAATGGCACAAGCACAGTGAAGTAATGTTTTTCGGGGGGTTGCAGTCCTATTGTGTTTACACTTACTGAGAATAAGTCAGAGCTCTATATACACACGAGGCACAAACAGACTCAAAACACTGGCACACATAAAACACACCTTATCAGAGAGTTAGAGAAGCTAAAATTGGAGGTTATGGAAAATGGAGTTACCGTGTGGATTTCTCCTCAACATCAACCAAACCAGCCTCTCCAGGATGGAAAGTCTTACAGCCAGAGAGGAGATTATTTTTGTGTACAATATAAAAAAAAAAACACACACACACAAAACAGTGAAGCGATGTGCTGTGGGCTGCCACCGTGTATTGGGTTGCAATTTCACACCTTCAAACAATGGTTCAGAAAGCTTTAGCTCATGTACAGACTTTTCATTTAGTGTTGATTTTGGTGGTCCCTGTGGATGAAAGCCGTGGTGTTTTGCCAGAATGAAGACTGCATTTCCCACTGTCATGAAGACGTTTGTCTGGCCGGCGAGTGTAGATTTGTTTTGGAAACGTCGGAAAGAAGACGGGACTTGCTTTTTTTTTTTTTTTTAAGCAGCTATCTGCAGGGTGCATATGGATGAGGTGATATATCTATTCGTATCGTTTCGTCAGTGGTCCGACCCGACCATGCCTTCCAGAGGTATAGAATTAGACTACTTAGAAATAGCGTATCTTCACACTGATGGGCTCATTTGCTGTTGTAGGTAACAGACACATCAGCAGAAACCAGAGACTTTTGCGTATCCAGTTAAAAGCTCCGTACAGGGGCTTTAAATATGAAAAACATATGAGTAGTTATAAGCAAGTAGCTTGCGTTTTATTGCTTTGTAGGGCAGTTGCTGTGTATTTACTTCAGTGGAAGTTTCTGGTTAAAATGAACATGTAATTTGTATTTGTTTTGAGTAGGGATTAACAGATGTGCTTTTTCCAAGGCCGATACCGATACAGATTATTAGTAATCAAGGAAACCGATAGTTAGAAATGATATTTAATTGCAGTAAAAATAAAATAAAACAAGTAAGACACCTGGGATTAGACTGAATACAGTATACTGTTTGTTCTTTGGAACACTGTGAAAATCTGTGATAAAAAGGCGTTCAATTCTTGTAGAATAACATGAACTCCAACACAAATTTGGTTCAGTGGGGGCTGTGGGCGGGACAGTGTTACACAGCCAGAGACGGCTACAAAGGGGTGTGTTTTAAAATAAAATTATTTTATCGGTTATTGTGGGAAAAAAATGGTTGATGCCGATATCGGCCGATATCATCAGCCATGCCGATAATCAGTCCATCCCTAGTTTTGAGTCCCCCCTCGTCTTACAGAGCACCTGCTGTTTCTGGGATATTTTTAGGCTGTCTTGCACACACAGCATGTTTAAAAACCTACCCACAGATTTTCAATGATGTTGTTAGTCAGGGGACTGGGAGGCTGTTCAAAAGCTTCAGGTTTTGTTTCTGGAAGTAGTTCACGGTGGCTTCTGAGGTTTGCCTCAGATCATTGTCTAGTTGTAGAAAAAAACAGCTTCTTTTCAGTTTCACTACTTGACTGCAGGGGCATTGATTTGCATCCAGATTTTTACTGATATTTAGTGGAATTCATTCTTTCCTCTGTTTGCACATTTTTTCCTGTAAAAAGCTGAATACTTCCAGAGCAGACAGGGGCCAGAGGGAACTTTTATATACGTCTGTATTTGTGCATTTCATTACCTCCATAAAAGGTTGAAAATGACTGTTTGCATTATAGGAAAATGTCAGGTCATGGCCGTTTCAGCAATGGATTGAAAACATGACGCAGGTTTGGCTGGTGTGTGATGTGTGATGATGTGTATAAAAGCAGAGGAGGCTAAAATCTATGAATTATCTACTTTATAATAAGAGCCAAAAAGGAACCCAAGAGGTTTGACAACAGAGTCATCATGGCAGAATAAGGGAAAGGATTTTGTTTGATCCAGGTTTTTTTTTTTTTTTTTTTAAATTGGCAAGGAAATTTGTCAACCAAGCAAGAAATGCTTGGCTCAGTAAAATGAGTCAAGCAGAAGGACAGTTTTTTCTCAATTGATGAAAGGAGAGGGTTGTAAATCTCGAGATGACCTTACTGTAAACTTAACGCCTCAGCGTAGACTGATGAGTCTGTTGTCTATGCAGTATATCAGAGGAAGGTACAATGTATACTGAAGTAGTATCTCAACAGACCACACAGTTTTGTCCACATATGAAACATACATTTTCAGATGACATCTCTCTCACTCTCTAAATGAACTGAATATTATTTGAACGCAAAACAAAATCATTACCAATCCTTCTCTGCAGCGTCTAATAAAGGATTGCCAAAACAAACAACATTCACTCATAATTAAGTTCATCTTGACACTTAAATGTTGAAAGCACAAGATAATGACTAAAACCTTTATGCAAAATGCAGCTACGAAAATAGCCGTGACTACCTCCTGTAGTAATTAAACTATGACATTACAGTATAATGATCATAGCTAAATTACTTTTCCTTGTCCTTCAAACTTTTTTATTCCAGAGGGAGTGCAGTGGAAGAAAGTGTTTGAAATTGTTTACAGGGACTGAGGAACAGCTGTGTGCTCTGTTCCCCTGGTACCTCAGGGATGCTTTCCTTTTTCAGGGATAACATAGATCCAACACATTTAAACCCATACGAGACAGCTATATACTGTAGAGGTGGATGAAAATTAAATTGCAACCAAGGAGGGAAGTTTTTTCTTTTTCTTTTCAGTTGTAAAATCCAGGTGCTCCTCCTCCGCACCTTCATTTTAAGGTCTCATCAAACTTTAATCTCACAGATGTCAGATAACAACAAACCGAGGCACAACTACAGAGGAACTCGGTGACATGGAGTGATAAATGTAGGCTAGGGCTAAATCCTGCACCTCTCCAAATGATAACATTGTTATTCTGAACTCCAGTGTTTAAGTCAAACAGTCCAACATCTGTAGCAAACAAGGGGTCAGATTTGAGCAGAATCTTAATGAGAGACAAGACAAATACAAAAGGGAGGAGAGAGAGGGAGCCAGCTGCCTCAAAGGTGACGGTCTCACGGATTCACATCTGCTCTGCTTTGTCTTAAACAGTGGCTCATATGGGAGTCTTCACAGGCACACACACAGAAAACACCCTGCAGGCTAATCTGCAAATGACCAAACACAGTCAGCATGGTGTCAGTTCTAACAACCTGACTGCTTAAAATTCAGTTTTTAGCAAAGCTCTCATTTGTTTCTGCTCATTTTACTTAAATATTCAAACCAGCACCACAATGCAGCTGCGCCATCTGTCTTATTCAGCTAGACTGAAGCTCATCATTTACAATAATCCTGTTTGGAAACAAATTAGTATCATCTTTAGGGTCATCCTTATCAAGACTGTAAAGTTGCAGTCGGCGCATCTGAAGCTGCTCAGTCTTTCAAAGACTTAAAGACCAAAAACTAAAGACACATGTTATCTGGACAAAATATGCAACTGCTTCCCTGACAATGAACTTCAGACTGAGTTTGAGGACAAATGTAATTCCTCCAGTAACTCTGAAAATGTACAGCAAGACACTATTCTTTATTGAATCTTGCGGCCACAGGATTCTTTAACAGAAAACCACAAAACCAGTCTAATTTATTGAGATCAGACTTTGTTTTAAAAAAAATAAAAATGTCATTTAACATTTCAAAAGCAACTCACTAGTTTATATCCTGACAGACATCATACGGTGTGTCTAGAAAAATAATCACTGCCTTGGATTTATGTTTACTGCTTGCAGAAAGAGTCATAGCACTCTCATGAAGGAGTAACAGTTAAACCAAAACTCATTACTTACATTATAAAGGGGAAACTATTACTATTTCAAAACACTTGGGGTCCTTTTATGAAATGGAGAGTGTGGATTTAAGTAATGTGGGGAATGAGGCGGACGAGGCGTAGTTATCAGTAGTCCTCTGCACTGTCCTAAAATAATTTCCTTTCTTTTGATACTTGATTTCTTTATTCAGTGTGAATTGTACATTTTAATTTGTATCTTTGAACCTTGCACAATAGTGAAATAATTTGGGCTAACCCTTGATAAAATAGAGAAACCTTTGTTGATTTGGTTGTTGTTGCTTTTTTTTCATACTTGTACTTTCACCTACGTGTTGCTCTATGTTATCTCATAATTACCTGACTTGCAAAGAAGGACTCTTATTTCTGTATATCATTGGAAGCATTTTGAAAATTCAATAAAGATAATATTGGGGGAAAGAAAAAGCAACTGACGCAGGTCATTTCACAGGTTTGCGGTGTCAATATTCAGATCTTCATTAACAATCTAAAATTTACACATAATAGCAGCATAATGCACTGAAAGAGGAGCAGCTTGTTTCATTTCATTACACCCGCTTCAATGTGATCCTAATATGATGTAGAGAAGGTAAGGCATGTCTATCACAATCATCCTCAATCACCTCAGCTGTCCACTTATAAAGCTTTTCAATAATGCAGGCTAGGTGTGGGAGGCTGGAGTGAGACATTAAAATTTATAGCGGAGCGCCCTTGCAGAGACTGTCCATTAGTCTTCTGTTATTTGGTACAGAACATAACCTGGCTTTCAGCAAAGGGCAGAGGAAAAGAGGAGTGAAGCCGCTGACCCCAGACTGGAGAAAGGAACTTGTTCAATGACTTATGATTATATCGTTCATGTTTTGGCATAGTTTTGCAATAACAATGTGATGCTTAATGAGAGGTTCAATGAGAGGAAGGTAAAAGGTTTCAGAGAAGGTAGTGGCTTATTGTTTCGGATAATGAAAGATTGATGATAGCACATTATAATGCCTTCATTTCATGTGTTATATATTATACACATACTCATCTGTCTCTGTGTATGTGTGTATTCCTCCTAACTCATACAGTATGCTGCTGTCAGCTTACTAAATCATTTCCCTCTTTTCTTTTTAAAGTCACTTACTGGGAGCGGCCTGTTCGGTCTCTGTGGGCTCCTGCTCCGTCTTCTGAGGTGGACCCTTGATCTTGTAGAGCAGAGCAAGGAGACGGCCTTTTATTGAAGTGTCCTGCTCTTCATCTTCCTCCTCCACTGGTATTCCTGCAGGGGGAAACTCCTTTCCGTTAAACATTATTTCAAGATTTTGTATCAAGTGCTTAAATGTGCTAGGTTAGGGCTACAGCTGCATTAACAGGGGCTAAGTGTAGCTACTCTAAGTAGTTTTAGACACCAGGTAAGTTGTAGTTTATTATTTCTGTTACCTGACAGGATCCATTTCATTCTAGACTTACACTGAGAGCTTATGATTTCAAAAACTTCTGCTGATGAAACACGCTGTGAGCATTTTGTACGAGGATATACTTTACTTTCACTGAGGCTAAAGAAGAAAACGTGCTACTTCATGAACTGAAATCTGAAATATTTGTACCACAGTGCAGACGCAATTCTTCGTGGAAGGAGTTGAGTTCCTCCTGGATGTCCACGGGACAGGGGCAGTCCTCCCCTGCACTGAAAGTCAACAGTATGTTGATCTGAAGGAAACAAACAGACAAACAAAACAATAAGTTTAGAAGAGCTGAGTGCAGGGAGGTAGACACACACACACACACACACACACAAAAAACCCCCCCAAAAATAACAGTTTTAGAGGCACAGGGGATAAAACAAAGAAGGGTGAAATGATCTTTCACACAAGGCTGTGGACGAAACAATGGATAAAAAAGAAAGAGCACAGCAGAAAGACAGAGAGGACAGCAGCATTATTATTCTGTGTCACACTCAACAGCAGAATTACTCATGTAGTCTCCTGCAGTGAGCGCTCACAGGGGCTTTTCAGATACTATCTGTCTGATCAATGCAGACAGAAACAGTCTGGTCTGAAGTGTTTCTCATTAAGTCTAGTGACAAGCACAAATTAAAGCCTTCAAAGTAATTCTTGATCATCACATGGCTTAGAAATTGAATTTCTAATGATTAAATATCCTAACTAGTAGCAAAATCGGCTGTGTGCCACAAGCTAACTATAAAACACTAAATATAAATGAGACGCTTCCGCAGGCTAAGCAAATGCAGTGACCAGTTTAGGCCACTCTGATGTCTATTCCTGTCTCTGCTTTTTTAATAAACCATGGGAGGAACATGCAGCGATCTTGGGAAATGTTGCCTACACTGAACACCTGCTGTTGACCACTACTGCTCCAGGTCTGGGCGTACCTTCTGCAGCTCTGCAATAAAACACTATGGACATGAAAGCTTAGTTTGCAGTCATGTGGATCTCAACTTGTGGCTGTGTTGTGTGCAAGAGCTTGACTCACCACATTGCAAACCACTTTGCACACAAACCAAAAAGACACAAGTGGGACTCTGTGGCTACTGGGCAGGAAGAGTAATGTTGCACTTTCTCTCTGTCTCCGTCTCTCTCTCTGCTATGGCTCTGAGACACACTAAAAAGACAAATGAACGTTAAATGGAGTCTACTCATTAGGAACAATGATCTGAGCCCCGGGCTCTGTACGGTTATTACACACTCAGCTGAAAAACACTGAAAGCTTGTGGACTAAGATCGAGTACAACTGAGATCCAACCACTGCTTGTATGTCTCATATTTACTGTGCAGTGTGCAAACAAGACAAAACAGGGAAATCTAGACCAATAAATAATATATCTTGTTTTAAATGTATGTATATTTTGTACATGATGCTGCATTTCATGTATATTTTATTATATCTGACTGATCTGTGTTTGTTTTTTAGTGTAGAAAGTCTTGTATCCACATAAGACTGTGATTTACTCATAGCTGTTTTTTTGTTAATAAATGCTAATTATTATCAACCCCAACTTGGGGACCTTTTGAAGGTTATATTAGTTGTTACCAGAGAAACAACATTAGTTCATTAGTGTAGTTACCAGAGTAACAACATTAGGGGGGATCCAAATAAACAATAAGGGTTACACAGTCCAGTCTGTCCCTGGACTGACCGTTGCCCAGATGGCACGGCACAAAGAAACTTGAGTCTGACCTCTTAAGAGTTAAGGGGCCAATTGCGCCAACATCTGCTGTGACAGTGAGCAAACCCTCAGGGGGATATTTTGGTCAGAAAGGTTCAAGTAGCACCGACTGCTCAGTCTGCTGGTTTGATTTCGGCTCCTCAGCAGCATCCATCTACTTCGACTTTGTGTTTGCGTTTTAATATTTTATAGTTTTCTTTACCAACCTGCACCACATCTCGCAAACTGCTTTAAGGCAGAGCAGTTACAGATTTGATGGACAGCTGATGGCTGTTGCTCAGTTTTTCACTATTCATACAAAGCCGTAAAATTACTCTGGGAAAAATAAGTTGAACAAGGCATGCTGTAAATTTCTCCTTTGGGTCTAATCACCATCTCCTACACTTAACTGCCAGCTGTTTAACTCTCAATGCACAGCTAATTCACTCCAAGTTCAGTTTATCCCCACATATGGTCAGATTTACCGTTTGGTCCAACAGCTGACAATAAAGTTCGAAAACAACTGAAAACTAAAAAGGCACAACCACAAAACCTTTAAAATCTCGTCTTCCCGTCTCTGACACAAATAGATTTCTTCCTGGAGTTTTGCCATAAAATAATAACTTAGGGAACGCTGAACATAAACTACATCTCTGACGGGATGTAAACAGTTTCTCATTTGCTTCTCTGGTCCACTTCAGTCACTGTACCTGCTCCTGTGGGGGGGAACGAAACTCTTTGGTCTTCTTGGCAGTGACGGCGGCAGACATGTTGAACGCCAGCATCAGCTCGTTGTAGCGGAACTTCTGGTTGAACTGCAGCTTGGACACGAAGCTGTCGGAGAACGAGACGATGGACTCGATGCGGTGCCTAAGCTCGCAGTCGCAGAAGTAGTGCAGCAGAACGCACATCTGAAAGGAATAGAAACCACTTCATGAAATCCATTCAAAGAGGTGAATCCATCATTAAGGTTTTTCTTAATTTGGCTTGATGTACACCCACCTACATTAGCTATGTGGTATGATAAATTCCTATCAATTGCTCCCTATGAAAGGTAATCCCATGTGTTGCAAGGAACCTTAGATGAATTTGTTAAAAAAGAGTGGACCCCCCTGAGCTTGTATTTTGGTTTCAAACTGATGTTGTGTATCTCCCCAATTCCATACCCCCTACACACACTCACATTATTTATTTATTTATTTATTTTCATTTTATATAAGACTGTGATCTTGTGTTGTTTTTTTGATGAGCTTGTCTTGTTGCAAAATGAAAATTTAAAATGAAAAAGAAAGTTTAAAAAAAAAGGTTTCTCTTCCATCATGCAATTTGTTTTTATTCTTTTAAGCAAATTCTGATGTTTACAGCACTGTGAACTTTTTCCCATTAATAGGAACATTAGTATTCAGTCACTGCCTTGCTTTGCATTTATTTAGTTGCCTCTCAGTAAGAGATAAATCATAAAAGCTCCAAACTACTGACAAATGAGGAACTACTGTACCGAATCAAATGCTGGAAAATTAGATGCGTAAAATTAAAATGTAATTAAAATGCTGGCAGAAAAAAGTGATGACTTTTTACAATTTTTTTAAGCAACTCTTTTCAATGTCATGTTTGAAAATGGCTGAAATGTGTAAATGTTTTCATCACCTGGCGTTTGACGGACTCGGGCAGTGACTTCTCCAGCAGACCTTTAGCTGGAGATTTACTCTCCTTGGTCTCCTCTTCTCCCGCCTCCACGGCCTTCTCTTCGTTCTTGCTCACCTCCTCCTTCTCCCCCGCTTCGGCCGCCTCCGCTGACTTCCCCTCCTCGTCCTCCTTGATTTCTCCGAACACATTGGGGTCAATCAGGAGGAGAATCAGCCTCACCTCCTCGCTGGTTAGGACCCCCATGATTAACAGCGTCCCGATCAGCTTCAGAATAGGCACGAACTGGAACTCGACACTCCCGCCGACCGGGTCTCGGATGTGCGTGCCTCCGCCCTGCACGGCCTCGGCGAGCATGCTGATGGCTTTATCTTTCAGGATGATGAGGGGAAGCTGGGGGCTGTGGAGGTACTGGTGGCGCTTGGGGTGGAGGATGCCGACGGGGGAGAAGTTGGCCCGAGGTTTGAGGGAGGTGCTCAGGCCAACGCCGGGCAGCGAGTGGCGCTTGGACTCATCTGGGAACAGCCTGATGGAGCGCGTCTCGTCTGTCACGGGGATGATGAACTCGTTGTTCATCATTATGCGAGCCTCCTTTGCCGTCTCAAGATGGATGCTGGCAATGAGAAGAAGAAGCAGAGCAATCATCACAGATGTCGTCCACCCTTGGCCATTAAACATATCAGGGGGGGAAAAAAAAAACATTCAGCACTCAAGATTTAGCCTAAAAAATGATCTTCCCTAAGTGGTATAAATGTGCAATTAGTAGGATTTCTGCAGTGCCACAACATAAAATTACCATAATATACTGACAGGGCTGTTGATCAATACTCATGACTCAGCGATTATCCGACTCGCTGCTGAGATGCTGAGCTCTCAAATTCTTTGGCCTTTAATCACAATTTGGAAACAAAACTCTCCACCCACCCACAGAGATGTTAACATCCTCCACTTAAGAAGTGCATATTCAGTGATACTGAAGGTAAACACTATGTATTAAAAGTAATAGGTGAAGTAATGTATGCTTTAGCCCAGTTAGGTCTATCTACATTCACTACAAATACATCACAGAGCAGTGATTTATGACAAATTCACTCTGTGGTCTTACAGTACGTGCCAACAGAAGATGATGATGAAGAAGTTGGCATTGTAATAACTCCATCATAGATCATCATGAGATTATATGATGAGTAGAAATATTGCCAACCTCATTCTCTTCTCTGTGCATGAAAGCAGAGGCTGTTAAATATCACTCACTTGCAGCAGAGAAAAGTTTTATTATAAATCAACGACGGCTGCATCGATTTTTTTTTTTTTTACCACTATCCTTGTCCCATTTATAAGTGAAATCCCAAAACCAGTAACACACCTGATGAGGACATCGTAGAAGCCCTCTCTCAGCATGCCAGACAGGTACTGGTTGTCGATGGTGTAGAGGAGCTGCGATTGATCCAGGTGGCTGCAGAGGGCGTGAGCTACGCGAGTGTTTCCCAGGGCGCAGAGGGCGCAGTACAGCTTCAGCGTGTGGTAATGGAACTTCCTCAGGTCTTCAAGCTCAGATAACTCCAGGATGTCCAAACACCTGGAGGTCAGAAGGGAAAATATTCGGATATAATGGAGAAACCAGGGGGTCGTGCATACAAGCGTGCAAACAAAAAATTCAAAAGTCTCCAGTTTTCACTTCATTCATGAATAGTGGACAAAACAGTCTTGACTACACATAATTTACTATTTCAAATGAAAGAGTTTCAACATCATAAATGAAAACAATAACACATACAAAGGAAGAGATCATATTTATGCTCTCAATTTTGGCTTAGAGTTCTTCTAAACACATCTACAGTACACATCAGTTTAATTTTCTCATCTTTCTCACGTCACAGTTACAAATCTTTACAACATTAAAATTGTGTCGATAAGGAAATAACATCCAACTAATTACAGGACATAACCAAACCAAGCTCAAGCATCAGATTTCATAACTCACAACTGGAAGCAAGAGAGGAAATTTATTTACAGCTGCACTTACAGCACCGAGGAGACTAGTAATCACCTTAATGATTGTGTTGGTTACTGTAATTAATTACCAAGGCCTTAAATGGATTGCTTTTCATTCAGTAATGTGCATGGCATGCCCAGACCAACAGCTCATCATAATTATAAAAGCAGCAAGGCAGCTCTCCTGGATCCCATCCTGCTGACCAATACGTATTTTCTGGATAATGTAATCAAGTACAGTGTAAGACGGAGCTAGTGTGAATCTTACAGGTGCGAGTCTGTATATCAAAATCTCAAATCTATCCATTCTTTATCGCTGCAGCGCACCTGTTCTCCTCAGGTATATGAACAGCCATCATCTGCAGCGGCTCCAGACACTGGACCACCCAGCCGTGCCTCTCGCTGACCCGGGCCGTCTCCACGCTGAGGAAGGTGTTTGGCATCCGGCTCCACAGCACGGCCACGATGGTCTGCACGTCTAATCGTGGCGGGCACTGCGGCACTGGATTCCTGTGCTCGCTCTTAAATATGGCTGATGAGATCGGCATGGCATCCTGGGAAGGGAGGGAGCAGAAAGCAAACAGGGAGAAAAGCATATTAATTCAAGGCAAACAATTTTAACCTGTGGATGAAGCATGTGCTTCCTGTTGTAATATTCTACTTGCTCAAATTAACACTTTGCCTCTTAAATTATTTAAACTGATTTAAATATGTGGTGCCTTCGGTTTCTAGTTTAAGGACCCTGAGAGATGCTTGAGCAGAATAATGAAGTTCAACTTCATTAATATTTCATTCACAAATGTTATTCTTGTGTCATCCCAAGTAGTTTATACAAAAAAGTCTTACACCATCTATTATTCCCGATGCAGATGGAGCTTAATACTCAATTAATGATCACAGAAAGCTCCTACATTGGTCAATGAGTCAAAAAGAGTGAATTTATAAAAAGAATACCCATGCTTATTCTACATACTTATGCTGTGTTATTACTCAGTGTAAGAGTAGTCAAATGCGTGGTTATGGTTATGAAACAAGTCAAGAGAGAGTGATTAAATCTGTGTAAAACCACACAACACTTCTATACAGTACAGTGTGTTATGTTCAGTATTAAGGTAAGGAAACAAAAAACAAACCTTGATCTTGACAAATTCAAACTGGAAGAGGTTTGCACTGGTGGGGCGTACAAACACAGCTGGGAAGAGCTTTGTATTTGGCTCCACCTGAAAATACACAAAGCAAAGTTACCCACATTTTGCACCAACTCAATACAGTTTACTGTATGTAGCATGTAGAAATATACCACATAAAAACAAAAAAAGCGATGGAAAACTGCAGGATGGAGAGTTTATTGCCAGATCTGTCCTGAACTGAACCCCGAGTGAAATCTGTGATAGTTGTTTTTTTCTCAGTGCAGTTTCAAAACCCAAATCGGCAAACTGCACAAATGTAAGAAGGCATTTAACGTCTAAGCCTGTGGATTAGCTGGCATTTTAAATGCCAGTTCACTCAGTATTATTTGGTGTATTGACAACCATCACAGACAAAAGATTAGAACAAAGAGGTGAAACACAACCAGCGCTTTGCGGAAACAGGACAAGAAGCTTTTCATCAGGATAAAAGCCTCTCAATCTCCTCAGGGAGCTTTTCTTTTAAAAAATGCCAATTCACGACTCAGTCAAGGAGTGAATAAGAGACGAAAAAAGAGACAATAAGAAGAGGAGGAGACTTGGTTGATAGAAGCTTCCCAGGGAATCATTTCCATGTCTAGTCAGGGATTCAATACCAATGCGTTAAAAAACTGAGATCAGCGCAACGAGACAAAGATTACTGAGCAGATGTCCATCTTTTGTTATGAGTCTGGTATTGAAAACAGATGAGAATTCAGCTGTATAATTTCCTTGCTGCCTTTTCTGCAGGTCTAATTTACTGCAGTGCAAATTTGTTTACGCTACCTCAAAGGAAGACAGAACAGGGAGACCTTTTCAGTGCGTGCAGGCCATACAAATATATCTAGGCGGGTGTCATCTAAGCAGAAGATTTATTAGAACAAAAACACTCTCGGTCCCTGAATGTAACAGTTATGGAGCTGAGAGTTGTGCAGAAGTAATACAATGCTTTTCTTTATGCTTTTCAGATTGGACTGGAAAACAAAATGTGTGCACTATTCGACAGTAGGCATACAAAATAACACACAATAATGACATGCACATCTATAAGTCTATGAGCCAGACTGCCCTTGCACCTCTGTGCCCCACTGCTGTGCTCTGTTAATCTCATTCACCTGATATGATGTGGGTAGCTCCTTCCCATTGGCAGTGAAGGTGACGAGGCCGGTGGCCAGGTCGGTCAAACAGCCGATCTCCAGGTCAGAGTTGGAGCGGCTGGAGGAAGACGGGCCGACGGCGTCCGCTCCACACACCATGTAGCAGTTGCTCCTCTGGACGCTGCAGCAAAACAAGTTAGAGAACTTGGCATCATTAATGAATCCAATGTGAATGTGAAGATCCACTGGGCAACAATGTATTTTTCATTATGTGCCACATTCATCGATTTGTGTTAACTTGTGACTTTTCCCTCATTCATATTCATCCTGTTACACACAGTGGCTTCTCTTCTCCATTTACTCCACTGAATACTAAAGGAGGATTGAGACCAGCTGATAAAAAAAAAAAAAAGGAAAAGTCATGTCTTGTTTTTGCTTCGTCAGCTGAAGAATCAGAGTCATGCCAAGGTCAAAATATGGCTTATAGGAAATTTGGAGGTATGCATTTACCACTCTTATGAAACTTATTTATTCATAGTGTGCTTGAGATCAATTATCATTACGTATTAATTAATTTAGTGTTTCGATTGTATAATTTGCCTGGACTCCTGCATCTGAACAAATAAATGGCTTGGATGTGATTGTAATGTCCTTGACTTTCGTGAGATACAGTATCTGCATGATTTGATTTCCTTCTTGTGGTGTTTCATGATTGAACTAAAACACTGCAAATCAATACTGGCAAGAACAGCAAAAGGTAATGTAGAGGCATGTTCACAGGGAGATTGTTCTTTAAGTCTTAACAATGCACATCGAAGGCACCAATTGTATCATTATTAAATCCTAAAGGTATTTATTAACAGCTGACATAAATTGTAATATGCAGATGACAAAAAAGTTAATTGGATTAGCCATGTTTTGTTCATTTACAGTTATTTGCTAGTTCAAAAGAAAGAAGAGGACAAGGAAAAGGAAAAACAAGAGTAAGAATAACATCATAAAACATTTTTTGGCTTTTATTGCAATAGTTTCTGGGTTTCTGTGCAGCCCGAATTGGATTCTTTCACAGTCCTACCACAGAGCCATTAATATACGTCTCCCGTTATTACATTCTTTTGCAACACCCAGCGCATTCTTGATATAAAGAGTCAGCCTAATAAGTTTTAGTTTGAACTTTGCCTTAAGCGCACTAAGGCAAGTGGAGAAGTGTTGCAGGGAGAAAGTCAAAAGTGATGCAAGGGAAGAGGAGACGTTAATATGAGAAATCTCAAATGTATCAAAAGGAAATCCATTTCTGAAAACATGTAACTCACAGTGTCCTCAGGGGCTCGGTAACAAAATGAGAGTCACCATTGTGGCCTCTAACCGATATTATTCAACCTTCTCTAAATCACTATAAAGGTGGCACATACTCGAAATTCCCTGGTATTCCCTGATTTCCTTAGAGAGCCGAGTGAATCTGCTGCAGACTCTACATCTGCTCTGCACTTCTCTAAATTTCATTTTCAATCCGGTTTGGAGGAAAAAGAAGAAGAAAAAAAGAAGAATAAAAAAAACGTGGAGCTCACCTCTCATGGACTCGGCCCCTCTCATCTCCCAAGGTGACGGTGACTGTTCGCGTCTTGTTGAGGCTGAAGTTCTTGCTGTAGTAGTGATAGTCCGGTGTGACCCAGCCCACCCACACTGAAGAAGGGTCCTGTCCCGCAAACACTCTCACTGAGTGGTAGTACTGCCATCGAAAAAGACAAAAAAAGTAGTGTAAATGGTAACTTTTACTGAGCAGGGTCGCCATTTAACAGTATTTCTTAAGTTGTCGTGCATATCTGATGAATTTAAGTTGATTTACAGTTGTGATGCTTCCGTAGTCAATCGATCCATCTTCTTTTGGAGGATGGCTGCAAAGACAAAAACACAGCAGCAGGTTTGTAGAGAAACAATATTCCATCCTTATTTTTTTTGTATTGCAAGCAGAGCAAAAACTGCAGATTGCTGTTGCGACAATGTCAACGTCGATGCCTGACCTGAGTTTCAGTGATTCCTCCAGCAACTTGTCTGCAGAGTAGAACTCCACAGGCATGCTCAGTCTACAGTAAACCATGTCGTTGTTGCTGTTCTGGGTGCCAAACGTCTTGTGGGTGACCTTGAGGCAGGGAGGGCTGTCCACCGTGCCATCGATCCTTGTCACCTGAAGAATTGAGTGAGTCAGAGCGAACCAAAACCCAAAGGAATGAAGCAACACAACGGCAATGTGCCCAGCGGCCTCAGCTGTGCTGTTCATTACGGATACATTTGCATGCATAAATTAAGCCGGCAACTGTTACTACTACAGCTGCTGTGTGGAATTAATTAAAGTCTTTTTCTGGCTTTTTTTTTTTTTAATTCTTCATTCTATCCTTAATGCACATCTTACAGTGCTGATAAATAAAGTAAATATATGGAGAAAGAGAGATGGTTATGACATGCAACAAAGTTCCCCAGCTTGAATTAGTGGTGTGCATCTTCACTGGCCTCACGATTTGGTTCGATTATACGATTTATCTCAATGCATTTCGCTGCATCACATCCTCAATTTTCTACATATGTTGCCACACAGGACATGTCTGTATGATGATACAAGTCAGTGTAAAACTCAAGGATGTGGGACATTGAAACATCCCTGAATAATATGAGTGACAGGCAAACAGCCAATCATCTAACAGCTGTGTAGTTCGGTTGCAGCACCGTATCCACAAATTTAGCGGTCGCGGCCGCCACCAAATTCTCTTTGCAGGAAAAACCCTGCCACTGTGCTTTAAAATAAAATAAATTACTGTCTCTGTATGTGAACAACATCATCAAACTTGAATTAATTATTTGAATTTAAAAATCGATTATGTGGCATAACTGCATTGATTCAGAATCGTCCAATTCAGAATCTCGATGCATCTTTGAAACCCCAGCTTGAATCGTACCAGGGAGGTTGTATGAATGTAAATGAAATGTAAGAATCTTTGCAACTAAGCTGGACACCAGCAGATGATGCTGTTAACATGCAGCCGTAATAATCAGCTGACAGAAAGATGAAAACATTGGCGATACTTCACCTCCACATGCATGTGGTCACGGGGTATGTTGCAAAAGGTGGGCAGGCGCTTGCTGAACCACATGGTGATCTCCCTCTTCATGTTGACAGCAAAGGGCTCAAAGCCTTCCTGGAGACCACACATGGTGAAGTACTTAAAAGTACTGGCGTCCTTGCCCAGGTTCATGCGGCCGATCTGAGACATCCCCAGACTGCACACAGGGATGAAACCTGGACGAAGGTAGGGAACATATTGGTCTTCTCTGAAGCTTGTCATGTCAGGCGCTCATTAAAACCTGAACCACTCTGCTCCTTTAGCCCAAAAGTAATTCAGATGTTACTCTAGAAGTTATGGTGTAATTCATCTGTTTGCTACATTTAAATAGTCTGTTGACTTCACACACTGCTTTCAGTAAACACCCATGCAACCTGAGCATAGTTTGCAAACTGTCTACACAGCAAAATCCTTCACATTTAAACTATAACAATTACTTTTAATGACTTAACTTCATTCCTATGCAACTGTCTCCTTTGTCTTGGCCGGAGGGATGGTTCATTTACAGAGTAATGGGCCAATGCCACAATGGACTTCATTAAATCGTACAATAATTAGCATTTTGTTCTTGGGTTTTTCCCCCCTTTGCCTCATGCTTACTGACAAACACACCGAGTCACACCTCTGGACACACTGTGGTGGAAACACGCACAGAATAAATGAATGAATTAACACTAAAGCTCATAAGTATGGAGCCCTCACCGTCCTCCGTCTCAAAGTCGGCGAAACAAAGCTCAGAGCCCTTGCTGGTGATCAGCAGCTCTCCGTTCAGGGTGAAAATCATGGATTTGTCCTCCATGTTGATCATGCAACCAACCACGTCACCCTTTTTCCAAGGATGTCCGAAGTAGCGGCTGCCTGCATGCAAACGTCGACCCTGTGGGAATACGAAGACACAAATCTCAGTGTTAATATAATAATAATAATAAACTGACTCATGATGCAACAGTGATCCAGTAACTTCAAGATACAAGTTGTCCAATGTTGTCAAAAAATCGTTAAAACAATTGATCGTCAAATATATAAGCGACTTTTGCCAGGGTTTGTTGAACAGGGTCTTTGATACTTTTTTATTACAGCAAAGTACCCATACATGATCAATGCTGCAGCAACCATAAATAATAAATAACAAAATGAATATACTGATCCCTGTAGCCCTACATGGAGTATTTCAAAAATTGCGTCCTTCAAAATTTAAAATCTCTCAAAGAACTTGTTGTTAATGATCTCAAAAAAACTATTAGACCTTACCCTGTATCCATCGAACACAAAGGCTTGGTCGTCCAGTCCCAGTTCCACGTCCGGTCGGCAGCCGGGTCTGGCCCAGCCGACCCTCATGTCTCCTCCAGTCAGGGCTTCGAACTCAAAATACCACTTCCCTGTTGTCACTGCATATGTCTGCTCGACACGGAAGAAGCGAATGGTCTCGATGCTCTGACCATCCAGCGTGTGGGCGGCTACGGGAAAAAAATATATGAAACAATAACTATTACTTACTGAGGATGTACTGTAGAGCACCGGGCTCTGAACAGTTCATGTTAATTCATCTCCTAGGTGAGGAGTTAATTGGTTTATGTGACATCAGTGTCAGCAACGGGGTCTCACCCTCCTGGTCTGGGGGGTCGATATCATATCCATATCCAACCATCGTCCTGATGGCCTCTCTCAGACTGTCTCTGTTAGACTTCTTAGTGCGTTCGTCCAATAAAGCATATGGCACCAGGCGAGGGTTACGTCTGCTTTTCAAATCCTGACACAAACCAAGAAAATAATAATTCAACAGAAGAGATATGTTAGAAGATTATAGACAATTACATATGTACAAACAAAACAAGTAAAGTAATCCAGGAGAACTGTTCATTGTAAGTGTTAATGTAATCAACACTTTATCATTTATTATACTCAGTTCCCAGTAACCTTTACCTGCTGGATGCCATAGGTCCATCCTTGTTTAATTCTGTCTTTGGCCCACACGTTGTGTGCGTTCTCGGCCAGTTTATCAACTAGAACCTCCTGACCTGCATTCAGTTTCACATCAGAGAGGTCCAGTGGCGCAGGCTTATATCCATTAGACATCATGTAGCTGCAAACAATACAACACAACAAAACGTCGAAGACAGACGCATCATCATCTAAAACACTTCAACACAAGGCAGAATTTCAGCCACATATTCCTTAAACTGTTTTATTTTATTCGAAAACTATTCATGTGATATAAATGAACTCATAGCAGTGTGTCGTACTCTTTGGGTAGTTTAATCTTCTTCAGATCGTCTTCAGCGTGAATGTTGACCTGGGCAACATGGCATCCCAGTGCCAAGAGGGTCCTGAGGACAGAAAGAGGAATATGAATTGGAAAACGAGATACAGACATAATGATATCAATACTCAAGCCCCATTACACTTTGTTAAAAGGACTATGTTTCATCCTCACAGTGGCCAAATCCATCGGGAGACTGCTACATTTTTAATACAGCTCATTAGTCACTGATAAATCGCAGTCAATCGATACAGTAACACACTGAACAGCAGTCAGTCTTGGCTGTGTGGATCCACGGCAGCTGGTCGTAGTATGTAATTGACAAAGTCCATAACCGACTGAAGCTCACTGTAACAGGACGTTGCTTCATTGAGCCAAACCAAATGTTTTTACAGTGAGATGACTCAGTAGTTGGCTCAAATAAGCGTGGGACCCAAGATTTCTGAAAAAATCAATACTGGACTTCACTCAGAAGATGCAAGTCATTACAAGCTCTGCTTTAATCTTAGCCTTAATCTTCTCTCGCACGGCATTCTGCAGGGAGCAGCAGCTATTCCACAAACAGGTAATTGGATTATTTAGCAAACTGCCTGGCCTTACTTCAGTGTTTCGCTGGACATCTGCAGGTTGTAGTTCCTTTCAGTTTCAGGCAGCTTGGTGAAATCCACAAGGCAAGGGTGCTGCCTCTTGTTGTCATCACGAACCTGAGGAGAGAGCAGCTGGGCATCATCGCTGTGCATTTCATCACGCAGCAGCATCAACTGCACAACAACAACTGGATTCCTTTTCCTTCTCTTACAAGCTTCTCTATCAATTCCTGTTACAGATTTAAAGGAAATAAGACCTTGGAGGTGAATATGATTAAGCGCAGCTTGATATTCAGAAAGTAAAAATACTGAAACAGCAGCTGCATCTCTTTAAAGTGGATGTCGGCGGATTCATATTGGATTGTTTTCCACTTGGACTACCTCAAGCCTCAGGTGTTGATTTTTTAATGAAACTGAGACAAGCCTGAATAAGCTCAGGGAAGAGAGTCGCAGTGGCAAGAGGCTCAGCTGTCTGCGCGAGAGAGTCGACTGTGAGAAATTCACCGCTGCGCCCTGACTCTCAACAAAACGCTGCCAGTGAGCGTTTCTTCTGATAATGCACTATCTACTGATGACAGAGGTTAAATACAACTGCGGTGCACAAAAGGTATGAGCATTATAGACTAAGGCCAAGCACTCGCATGGAAAACAATGAAGTCATATCCAACTTTATTATCTTCCACTGCCAAGTACCTGCGACTTGTCCAAAGAGGCCTATGACTTTGAGTTCATAAAGGCTTGTTACTGCAAAATTAACTAAAACATTTCGGTCCAAACAGCTGTTGGTATTTAAACTATAAGACCTGGGTGAACCTCCAATCCCCCTCCCTCCTCTCTTTAGTGCAGCTCTATCCTAGACTTAATTAATGTAGATGTCATCCTTGTGGAGGGTGAGACGCTCATTAAGTTTGTTAAATGGCCGCTGTGGCAACGGTCTCAGTGGAAATGATTCTATGATAACCACTACAGTACAAAAGAGGCAGAGTGTGTGATCAGACTCCTAACAGGCCATCGGTTCTGCAGTGAACAGGCAGAGTGATGGACAGTGAAGCAATAAGAGGGAGAAACAGTGAAGACACGGGAGATTAAAACACCTTCATGTGTTCTGGGGATTAACATCAGTTAACCACCTGACCCTGAACAACATCCTTGAGCATCCAATTAAAAAATAAACAACTTCCCATCTGACACACTGGCTTAATAATCACATACTGTAATCACTTGTGTTGCACCACCCAGATTTGACATTACTTACTGTCTGCAGTGCAACATGAAATATGTTATGCTGCTTTTTAGTTTTATCTCAAAATATATTTAAAGGCAATGTTTTATGTTTGTTTGTTTTTTTTTTAAATAATAATAAACCTCTATTTTCTCCTCTGGTGCATAACCATCAACTTATTTTATTATTTCCTGGGCTGTGCTTGCTGATTTCTTACAGCTGAGGCACATTAACTTTTGGATGTGCAGTGACATATAAATGTCCAGGTGAAAGAGACCAGTTATTTTGTGGTAAATGTCATCCATCCCTCCCATTCAACTACTTTCTTTCATCTTTGCCTGACCTCAAAACAGGAAACCCGTCAGTGAAACTATACTCTGCTTCTTCATGAATATTACTTTGGGTATTTAAATACATTTCACTTGTCATTTCTGAGCAGCCTTTGATAGACTGTTGTTTTTAAATTGTTTATTACAATCTGAAAACCACAGTCGAACCCTGAGAATATGAGTTAATAGCGCATTAACATGCAATTTACTGGATAAAGCTGGAGTTGACCTCTGTTACTCAACATTTCAGTGTGTTTTGTATTCAAAGTGGTGGTGAAAAGCAGGTTTACCTTGCCGTAGGTCCAGCCCAGTTCAATCTTGTTCATCGCCCACAGTTCATGGATGTTTTCTGCCAGCTTGTCCCGGACATTGTCCAGGTGAGGGGGAAGAACAATCTGTAGAGAGAGAAGGGAAACAGATGGTGCAGTTGGATGATAAAAAATGCCAATGGGCCAACAAATTAAAACCGCTCTATTTTTTCCTGACTGTGCAATTCTTACATTGGCCACACCATCACATCATCTTGGCTTTGTTTAACTGTTAAACTATTGAAAAAAAAAAAGATTCTGCAGTTATGCTTCTCTGTCCCTAAAGCTCTTAATATTATATAACCATAGTAACATAAACTGAATAAAACCCAATCGCTTAGACTAAAAGATTTATTTTCTTTTCAAATAATTCTCAGAGGAGGAGCCAACCAGACAATCGTTAATACTGGATGTGGCTGGTAAATGTTAAAACTTTATGAATTCAGTATCTACACTTGGCAGACAGACAATGGCAGCGAGTGCTCGGAAGTAATTCCTTTTTGGAAACAGAATTTATAACTCATGTCGTCACCTGGGTGGTATCAACAGGAGTGGGGATGAAGGAAGCCTGAGAGAGGAACTGGGTGGTTCCCAGCAGATCGCGGATCCCGTCCAGGTCTCTCTTGTACTCTTTCACAGGCTCCACATGCATCTTCTCCTTGGGCAACAGCGCCTCGTAGCATGGAGAGTAACCAGCAGGCGGCAGGAACTTGAAATCTCCATGGCGCCCACCCAACAGGAAACGGACCCTGAGATGAGAAGTTATATAATACATCATAATCACGTTACATAATTCTACTCCGACTCTTCACTGTCGGTACGTAAGGAATGTCTTTCTACTGACTTTTTCAATAAACTTTGAAACCAGCACTTTATTTCTGCCCAACCACAATGTCAACAAACAGCACTCTGCACCTCCATCATTACGTAATAGCAGGGCTGCAGTAAAGGCTCCCAAAGGCAGGGATTATCGCCTCTCTTATGCTGGCATAAATATTTCTTTCTCAAAATCATTTTGTACTATGAAACAGATAATATTAATCTGACTGAAGTTTATTTGACAACCACCTAATATTCACTGATTAGAGGTCAAATAAAAAACACTATCAAACCGCAATTGCATCTCAAGCACTGAAGCAAAAAAAATAAATAAATAAAAACAAGCATCTCAGTTGGAAATGCCTCTTCATATTGTTTTCTAATTACAAATCCGGAGCCTTACTTGACACCTGCAGAGAAGCTGACCACAGGGAAGAAGAATGCCTCTGTATTGAAGTCCTCGAACATGCCCTGGACCGGCTGCCCGTTGATCCTGAAGGACATGCTGGGAGCGCCCAAATCCAGACAGCAGCTGACCACATCATCCGAGTTCAGCAGGTGCTGGTTAATGGAGGCCACGGCCCTCGGGATTCGACCTGCACAACGCCGGGCGGGAAAAACAGAGGGACGATGGATGGCTGTTAGAGCTGCAAAGTCATAGTGAATGTAGGGCAGGATGATGGGCGAGGACAAGAGAGGGGAGCAGACATGGGTGATGAGTGCTTTAAACCGGCTGACATGAAATGGATGAGAGGGAGTGATGGGTCTTTCAGTAGATTTAGAAAGGTAGGGAGCTGAAATTGGTGTTATGCTTTGAGGGTGAGCACAGAGACAAGAGGGTATTCAAAGGACTTAAAGCCTAAAGCACCAACCTAAGAGTTGGCTATATGAATATATACTACTGACTAGTTATTTCCCCTCACGCAGGCTTCACAGTGTCAGACATGTGAGTCAAAGTCCTGAGAGAAAGTATAGTATGTGGAGAAGAGGAAAGTCAAGTAGAGGTCGGATGGAGGAATTTTATATCAGTGTTGATGCTGTGACTTTGTCCCTCACTATGTGGCGTCTGAAAAAAACAACCCAGAGAGTGGATAAAGTCCCTCCAAGTCCATTAGACTATCTTTTTGAATTGTACATAAAAACAATTACTCAGGACTGTTTCACTGCAGTGGTGCAGATAAGTTTAATAGGAATCTGTCAGGACTTTGTTTGTGAGGACGGGTCAGTATTCATACAAGACAACAATTGTCACATCACATGTTGATTTAAGTGTTGATACACTATATAATGTCATCCTTTTTTAACTGAGTCCCGCCTAGTTTAATTCAGAATAAAAGACAACATACATACATCTCTCATGGAAAAAAAAAACACATCTCATATAAGAAAAAAATGTCGCCTTAATGAAGTAAGAACCACTTAAATCTTACAAATCTGATGGAACTATACAAACACCAGCTACACCAGATTAGTGATACTGTTATATATATATATATCTATATCTACATATATATATATATACACACACACACACACAAATATAAACATGCCTCCTTAAATTTCCAATCTCTGTCAGTGCCATCTACAGTAAGATTGTTACAGTAAGCTGAGATGCCTACCTGACCAGAGGTGAAGTCCATCAAAGCTGTAGGAGTACAGGTCGTCCCCGACACCATTGCCTCCCCACCCCTCTCCTCCACCAGGGTACGGGGCGTACCCTTTAGTGTTGGCCCAGCCCACCCTCAGGTGGGTCGGCTCTCCGTTGACAAAGTGATCCACCTGGTCGATCACCAACTCAAAATACCACTTTTTGTACTGGGCTGAACCTTCAGCCATACCCAGGAAGATGTTTGGTCTCATACTGGAGAAGAAAACAGAGGATAAAGAAGCTGTTATGAAGCTGTAGTGGTAAGTCTTTTAATAAGAAAGATAATTATTAGGGGACATTCTATTGAACCTAAAAAAAGGCACACTTTCTTATTTAGTTCCTAATAGTGGCTCCATTTACCCTCTCCTTAAGCCATTTAAAATGTGAAAAATGTTTGAGCAAATATTTATTTCAAAGTTGATAAAATGAAAGCATTAATTTAAGCAGCTGCATCGACATATTCTTCACCTCTGAACATCATTAACCAGTCGAGTCTGAAGCAGCAGGTCCCTTTTGGGAAGAAGGTTGTCACAGATCAGATTCTGATTGGTTCTCACTGCCACCCCATTACAAACACAGAGGGAACACAACACATCCAGAATCTGAAAGACAGAGAAAAACACAAGGTAAGGCATATCTATTTGTCTTTTGTTTTATGGATCCAAGTGTATTCACAAACCCCAACACGGGGAAATCTGCAGTTTGTTTCTCATTTACATTAAGAGCTACTCAATCTGAGTCACTGTAGGCTGCAGTGCTTGTACTGTAGCTGTGGTAAAGTGCTCTCAAGTCGACAGGGACTTCCACCTGTCACTCATGACCAACAGCTGTTGTTTACGAGGATGCCCTTTCATGCCTGGACAATTTACGGAGTAAATATTAAGAGTCTGTGACACTTAATGCTGCATGTAAAACACATGGCTGGAATGTCAACAAACGCAAAACAAAGTCATTTAATATGTGGCCTCATTCAGAACCGTGACAAACATAAATGTAAATGTAAAAATAAGCTGAAGTGAATTGATTTTTTTTACGTTTTTAGTTTGTCTGAACTGATGTGTGCTGAGTTTAGCTTTTGCTGTTGTCACCCAGTAGAGACCCAGAAAAGAGACTGAGTAGAGACTCAGAAAAAAGGCTAATGTCTGTTTTGTCTTCTGGGATTGCACTTGAACTCAAACAAGAATAAAATGCAAAAAAAAAAAAACTCAGTCAAATACGATTTGAATTGCAGAGAAACTCTGTGAAATTCCCTGCAGACACATTTACATATGAAAATATTGCTGAAATGCTAAGTGCCACGGGTAGCTTTGTACAAGATATTTGTATTTTGAAGCCAAGTAGGACATATTTTGACGTACAGTACTGAGGCAAACTTTTAAGTTCTTCATCCTCTCCACCTAGTAGCAATGCAGCTCTTGAGATGGAAATCTTAAAACTGTCAGCTAGTCCCACACTTTGAAAATCTGTAGCTGAGATATTTTATTCAGTATTTTCTAATGACTAATGTAAACTATGCATGATGATAAATCAGAATTTATTCCTTTAGGTTAATGCAAATAAATATTAACTACACATATTTTACAGCAAAGACTTTTTGTTTGGCATGATAATATTGTTAGTCTTGTTATCAATGACACTGTCACACTGTAATTATTCTGTCTACTTGCAGGAGTTTGAAGTGCTTAGAAAGAAATCGAAGTCAGCAACCATTAAATCTGAAACATACAATTAACTAATAAATATCTATTGTGCTCATCACAGCTCTGCCCACCTTGTGGTTGCGTCCATGCTTGTAGAGCAAAGAGATGATGGATTTAATGTGCCCTCTCTGGATGATGTTCAGAGCCTCTGGGCTTTCTACCAAGATACAGTGGAGGACTTCCAGGATTCCTAGAAGGTCACACAAAATATTTGTTACCAATTACCATCAGACCAAATCTATATGAAAACAGACTGGATCTTAGCTTGAGTGGACAAAATTTCTTCTTTCAACAGAGGACTCAAAAAGTAGCGTTTCTCCTGATACCTGAGGACGATTCCAGTCTATCCAGTTTGCTGATCAACCAGTCCAAGTTGCGGGAAAACTGGGTGCAGTTGATCCTGTTCCCCCGAATCAGTGAGGCTGAACAAAGGACACACAAGTTTTCACAAGGTTTAATGAAAACACACCCAAGGTTTAAGCAAATTACAAACAGAATATGAATCAATCCCTTGCAGGAAACTGTTAAAAATCATGAATGTGATATGACCGAAGGTGTAAAACCAGATCCAGGCAGCTGACAGGAATGGAGGCCTGAGACACCTTTAATGAAAAGCAGTCGACCGTTTTCCAGTGAACATTAAGTCTGACATTCTGTCTGACATCTTTGATTCACAGGTAGATATTAAAATTCATTAAATCTCTCAAACCACCTGACATCTATTACCGTATAATGAAGCCTGTGTGATAGAAAATACATGTGATAGATTCTGAAGCTACAGTGAAGTCATGAGCTCTCTTCTCTATAAAAAGTTGAGGTGTGTTTCCTTCTGCCCTTTTCTCTGTCACAGTGGTGACATCAGGCAGCCTCCTCATTACTTTACTGTCTCATTTTTCACCATTAGGATTCAGGGACACAAGACAGATAATACCCGTGAAATAATTTAACAGCGCTTTATGCCGAAGGAATAGTGATGGGTGTTGAACCTCTTTTAATTCTGCCTTTCTGAGGAAAGCTGTCTTTCAATACAAAAGCATGGGTGTGCAGCCATGCCACGAGGCAATGGCAGCATTCACTGTGCAGGATGGGAATGTGAAATTAAAAGTCACAGACAAAGAGGAAAACCTGGGGCTACGCTGATGACAGATTTTAAATTATGGTTACATTAGCATACGCTGCAAAATAGAAGACAGGGGTTTTAGAAATAAAAATTCCTGCAACATACGAATGAAGGAAACCAAATGTGAAGCCATTCGTTTCTGAATCCAGCATCAAAATATTCATCTCATTTTTTTTTAAATTCTGCTGGTCCTTGGACTGCAACATGGAGATTTTCACATAGAATAAATCACATCATATATATTAATCTTAAATTTTAACTGCTCCAAAATGTATACATTATAATACATGCTAGTAACACACCATGGGAAATCTCTTTTTCTATCTGACCACCTGTGGTTAAACTTGCTGAAGTGATGGACAGGTGCACTGGAGATGACCCAGTGACACAACTTGTGAGTGTGGTTACAAGTACATTTCTAAATCATATACCTAAGGGTGTGGTCAGGAGTGAAAAAGCCCAAGAATTAAAATAAAATGCAATAATGCATTGTACTGTAAGACGTTGGGTTGGTTATCTCTAACAATACAGTTATGTGGTCATGGAAAAATAATTTCTATGTCATCATGATGTAATAGGTGAGCTAACCCCCTAGATATTAACTCATAAACTAAATAACTATATTGTATTTAACTTTAAAACACACCAGCAGAGTTATAATGGAGAGCAGAGGAGGTCAGGCCAACCAAGGGCGCTGAACAATTCATCACACAAAACCAGACTGCCTTTCCATCCTTGTGGGTGACCCCTCCATGGGGAAGGCTAGAGTGTACGCAGAGGAGTGCATTTGTGGGTTTTTCTGAGTGTGTGCGTGTGTGTGTGTGCATGTCGGAGTACATGCTGGGGAGGTGATGATGAATATAAGGGCAGTCAAGGTGAGCCGAGGGGTAGCTGTTGATGGGAAAGCTCCATTGACAGCAAAACAAACCACCCAAGAAAAAAAGCTGCCCAAAATAAAAACTTTTCAGGGTCAAATCTTTTAGTATTCATGACTCAACACTGGCTGAACGACAGAGCGGAATAATGCCAGCACCTGTGACGGCTGGCATTTTGTTAATGATGCCATCATTTTTTCAAATATTCAGCTGAATGCTTTGTAATGTGTCCACACTGCTTTGAGAGCAGGATGTGACCTAGATGGGAGGCGGGAGAGATTACACAAGAAGTATACAAGAAGGCTTTCTGTTTTTGCTTCCCTCCCCACTCCCTTGTCACAAATAATAACAAATGAACGTCATGTAAAGGGGCTGTTAGCAGCTGTGAACTCCAGATGTCCCATACAGAAAACAATGGGAGTGATTGGAGGATGTGGAGAAGTTAGGGGGAAGAAGAAAGGAGGAGAGGAGTGTGTGAAGTGTAAAGGAGAAGAGGAGGATTGGGTGAAGACACTGAGGGAAGATTAATACTGCATGTCTAGCCAGGGTCAACAGCCGACAGCGCTGACAGAAGATGTGGATATTTCATGTGATCCATCACTGGGAGCTGCTGCTTACCCAGGAGCTCGTAGAGGAGGTTGAGAATGTCCTTCCAGGCAGCGCCCGCCTCCTCCCCAGCCATCTCTCCAAAGTGGGCAGCACTGTTGTAGAGGTTCATTCGGTCAATGCATTTGGACAAGAGGGCCAGCATCCCCTGAGAAAATGAGAAAAAGCAATGTTACTGGCATGAATAATCTCAGACTCCCCTCAAGACACTAGAAGCATATTCCCCGCCACTGCCATCTGAATTTAAGTGGGTAGAAGAGGGATATTTTGGCTTATAAAGACTTTAAAATGATCTTCATCAGCTTCAAATCGCCACCACTTGATAAACTCTCACCTCCTCTTTGAAGAGGTCTTGGCGTTTGATGAGTGAACGGAGAAGACACTGTTTCTCCTCGTGCTCCAGCTCCAAGTCGGGCTGTTTGAAGTACTCGATCAGGTCGTTGAGCGTCTGCAGCACCTCTTCGACGTACCTCGCCACCGCCAAGGAGTCGCCCTCCGCAGTCCTGTCCAAGGCTCTGGAAGGGGAAGGAATGAGGAAGGTCAAAACCTGACACAGACCAAGCACATCACATGACGTCTTCAAAGCACCATAAAAACGAAGCTAGAGCCCCTGGAGCGCTTCCGTCAACTTCAGTAACTCTCTCCCAATTTTTATTTGACTTTGACAGACCATGTAAAACCGGAGATATGATAGTTTTAATTTGATAGTACAAAATATATTTATCCGGGGGGATAGGATGGGAGCGGCAGGCGTTGCTTTTTTTCCCATATAGCCGAGAAAAAGTGGTCGAATCAGCTGATGAATATACCAGGGACGTTGTTTTTCAATTCGGATATGTTGATTTCTGTGTATTTTTGGGGCAGATTTGTTAATACAGTAGGTTAAAGTGAAAAAAATATACCAAGCATGGGCATGTTAAATATTTTTTTATGTGGTACTGTATACAGTATAAAGGAAAAATCTAAAGTATTCAAAAGCAAAATAGGCTCAGACCCTTAAGGGTTAATGTTTTGTTGCCTCGTCATTTACTTGATGAAGTTGGTGAAGAGAACCGTGGTGTTGCGGATGATGCGTGCGGCCCGAGACTCCTCATGCTGGCAGCGCTGCAGGATCAGCCCATCGTCCATGTGGCCTTCAGAGTGTAGGCAGGCCTAGACCAGGAGGCAGAAACACACATTCAACTGTCAGAGAAGAGACAACAACATCCTGAACGACAGCAACACAATCGGTTCAATAACTTTCCATTTGTCACATCAAACTTGTCAGAGTTGATCTGTATAATATCTGAGGTATCTGTTTTATCAACAAGTGGATGATAAACTTAAAACCCATTTTTACAGCAAATACACTTAAAGCATGACACATAAAGACACAGTAACAATATCCTGGCTTTATCAATGCTCCCAAATTATAAGGAATAACATTTTAGCAGATACTGTACAACATATCGACCCAGACGATACAGGGAAGTCACTTCAGGACGTAATGTACACATGAGAGGTGTGAGTCTCCTGTAGCTCAGTGAAACCTGACTCACTGTAATCAGACGGCATAATCAAGAAGAAGGAGCTGGTGAGAGGATATAAGTGTAGACTGAGCATCACGTCAGGTGCATTGGCGCGTTGCCAAGGCTGCAGAGACTGCCTGGCACTGGCGGGAGGTGGCGTTCAATGTCCCTGGAGACGTGCCCAGTGATGAGCAGCGTTCGTGTGCCGCCCTAATCCCCCCACGTCTCACCCAAAACTAACTGTCACCCTCCGCGTGGCCCATTATCACATTTAAATGGGTTGCTGCATCATTTACGCCGGACAGGTGGGCGTCGGCGGGGAGAGGAGCTGCACCGAGTGTATCCAGGGTGGACAATGTTTTTAGGTAAGGAGAAAGATCAATATTTTCCTGGGTGGCTGAGGTGTTTAAACGGCCACATAACACACTGGGTTAACTGGGCGTGATTTACTACCGTATACACACACTTCGAGGCGATACAGACGAGCGATAGCAGACAGTTCAGACCTTACAGTTATGCCATAGGTACATTGATGACAGATATGATATACATAGTTATTTATATCACTATGCAAGACCACAGAGTTGATTCATAAATTCACAACAGGGCGCTTTCAGTCGGATGTGCTTGCAAGATTTACTCAAAAATAAGGCTGAACGATACATTTGCATTTTTGTAATCGCACGGGCTGCGATTATGCTCAAGTTTCATATCAATGTTTACATCAGACTTATCTATATCAATGCATTGTTATGTTGGCATGATAATTATTACAAGTTAAGTATTGTTTCTGTTGAAGATGATAAGGAACTTAAAGATTTATCGCATATTAGATCGCAATCGCAATATTGGGGAAAAAATGCAATTGGATTAATTACTCAAATCGTTCAGCCCTCGTCAAAAAGTTAGTATATCCTGAGGAGCATAACTTATTGTGAATTATAGGAAACCCAGGTTCAAGTCCCACCCTTTGCTCCATGCTATCACGTCATCCCCCCTCTCTCTCTCTCACTTCCCCGCCTGTCTCTAACAGAAAAAAGGCACAAAAAAAATAGTAACAATCCTTTTCTAACCTTTTCAAGTGGCCCAGGCACTTGCATGTGCATAGCTGCATGGAGATTGAGTAAACATGAAGGTCAGTACAATGTGCGTTTCAAAATAAAAGTTTCATTTACCCGTCTTTTCAGGGGTCCGAGGCGAGACGACTTGGCATCAGGCGCCAGGTAAGACAGCCACAGTCCTGTCGCCATGTGCATGATGAAGCAGACCGAGTCTCCATACTTGATCTCTGGTACTCCCATGCCTTCGATGTCCCTCTTTGGGCCGGTGTCACCCTTTTCCTATAGCGGTCACATTGAGACGCACAAACCCACACACACACACACACACACACACACACACACACACACACACACACAGACACAGAAAGGAAGTGCATGGACACACAGACACACGGGCATGAAAATGAGACAAATGAAGATATATTGTGATTAGATAATAATCAGAGAGGCAGGTTGAGGAGAGTGCATTCATTGCTCTGCTGGGAGGTTGCCTCCAGCCTCATTAGCTCTGCTACATTTCTGGCTCAGGAGAGATGGAGCAATGCAGCCAATTGCAGTCGACAGCGAGTAGCAGGAACATATTAATGCCAATGTTCAACATGACAAAGCACTGACCTTTTTTAGCTACAGGAGCCAACTGCCACCAGGTTGCGTATACAGTGGGTGGAAGGAGAGACTTTTTATGCACTACTACAGTATATTTATTTTTTTAAAACAACATGAACCACCAGTAATCCTAAAAAGCTTGTGGGGTCCTGCAGGAGTAGTGATTACTGAGAGCAATTACACTCTGTTGTCAGGCGTGGGATGGGTTAGAAAATTGAAGCGTCAGAAGTGTACGGCTCTCAGGGGGATTTCATACTGTATACCTGTTGTAGATAAAAGGATATCTACAGGGACACAATGGTGCTCTGAAGGTGACTCATGGCATTGTGCTGTTTATGTGGCTGCCGCTATTCCAGGGTGGGATAATACTGTAGGATTACTTAGGCAACAAACGGTAAATCCACAGAATCAACTGTAGAGGTTTTCACATAAAGGCATTAGCCTGTTGTACTGGGATTAATCCAGGTCTAACTTTGATAGACAAGAGATTTGTGTAGAGGCTCGAAAACAGTGCATAGGAAATAATTGCCTCATTTTGTATTAAAATAATTATGACTCAACTAGACAGCAAGAAGTCAAATCACCTGCATCGAAACTACACAATCTCCAAGTAAACGGAACAACAGTATCTGAGCTTCAGTAAATTATCTATTTTCAGTCTGAATTTCAAGTAAGCCATGTGCCCCTTTCTCCTTTCTCTGAGTTATTTTTGGCAGCGAGACTTTATTTTTGGAAAGCGCGCTATTAAAACGAAAGAACTGAAACACCCTCAGAGTGAGAGAGAGAAAGAGAGAGAGAGAGAGTTTAAAACAAAGTGAGATAAAAAGGACGGGTAATTAGGAAGAGAAAAAACAACGCAAAGGGAATGGAAGAACACAAAGTAGGTATCCTGAAATCCCTCCAATAGATTACATTGAATCTTAATACCATAGTTGTGATAAAAGTGTCCCATCCCTTCCTAATTGAAAGTGGCTATAACCCAGCCAGCGGTAATTAAGCCAGTTGACAACATGAATGCTTGCTCCAGCATTTACAGTGCCGTCTACTCAGCAGCTGTGAAAAGGTCAATTTGTGGTGGCGAGCCATGAGCTCACTGAGAGTTTACAGCCCCAACCTCAGGAGCCTGTGATGAAGTGCGGTCAGATATTTTGAATCCTCTTTTAATGAGGTAAGTCGACCGAGAGCATTTATTTACATTTACACCCAGGGGCCGCTTTCTGGTGATGTAACTGCCTTGCTCAAAGGGCACATCAGGACTGGTTCTGGTTGTAAAAATAGAATAATTTAATTACATCAGTAAAGGGGAAAGAGAGAGCACTAACCTTGGAGACCCTGAAGCAGAAGGCAGTGGCATCGGTGTCGGACTTTGCTCGGTCCTGCAGGATGAGACCACTGTCCTCGGTCAGCGCCAGGTAATAGCCGGTGGAGAGGTGACGTAGCCTGAAGGGCTGGCCCCACCGGATGTGGCTACCGCTCCAGCTAAACACACAGAGTCACAAACTTCAGATTCAGGACTGCATTCAAGGACTTTTTAATGGTATAAATTCTCTGGTAGATAATCTCAACATGCATATTCTATCCTGCTGTTCTTGCACTGGAATAAAACCACTAACCAAAACCCAAATGTAGCAGAGTGCTGCAAAAGCATCTGTTGGCTGGTTGACTAAATTGCTCTCCATGTTCAAACTTCCAAATCATGAATGCTGACTTTGTGAATGACAGAAAAAAAAATACCGCTGATATTTGTTTATGTTACTGTGGACCAGAAGTCTTCCTTTTTTGTTTTAGGTCACATTGGCAATGCCATTTCAATCGGAATCAAGTAGAATATCTTCAAAATGTTTGCAAAAAATAACTACAGATTCAGATATGGCAACCATTTCTTGATCATACCACACAGCAGAGAGGACTCTCATGTTACCTTAAGATCTTGATTGTGTTTGAATATTTATTCTTCTGTAATTTTTTTTGTTTAATTTGATTACAGTCAAGGATGGGCACAGTTTTTCCCACTTTTTTTTCTCCCCCAACCTGCTTTAGAGGAGAGGGGTGGGAAGATAGGGGTAATAGTTTGGGTTGCTGTTAACCTTGATGTTCTGTTTTGTACATCTGAAAATGAATAAATAAAGTATTTAAAAAAAAATAAACGTAACTACTGTACAGGCGGGACAAGTAAGTAGTAAAGAAGTTTTCTTTTACAGACGCAGTAACTAAATTACTGTTAAAAATTCCTCCCTGAGCTGAAGGAGGGAGAACGTGTGCCTCAACAGATGCACCTGCGCCTTTTCAAGGTGTACAGACTGTGACAGGCAGTCCCAGTGAGAGCTGGCAGACGATGCCGGTCGGGGGTGGGGGGGGGTTGCGTGGGTGGCCAGTTAAAGAAAGGAAAGAGAGGAAGAAGAGGAAGAAGAGAGAGGAGGAAAGACACAGACAGAAGTAGATTGAAAGGGATGGTAAACAGAAGCTCACTCTCTGAAGGACTCTGGCAACTAATGTGTAGTGACAGCTCAGAGCGGAGGGAGGTGAGGATTGTACACGACCTACAGTACCGAAGCTGTAACATTCACACATAAAGAAGCAACTCCTTTTTAGTCTTCACAGAGAGATCCCACTGGAAAAAGACATCTTCCTGGTGGTGTATGTCTGAGAGAACGCTATGTCAGGATTTCTACGTTATTGACTGTATTTTATTCAGCATGTGTATGTGTGTATTTGAGTCTGATCTCACCTGATCCTGAGAGGCTCCAGTCTCCACAGTGATCGGGCCCTAGACGCTCCCTTCCCCGCCTCGTAGTTGACGATCCTGGAGGCAGAAAGACAGAGGAGGGGGAGGCTGCTGTTATTTCTGAGTCTTTCAAGTCACAGTGGAAATAAAATACCTTGAAGAGTTCCTACTAGCGCTGCTGCTGCTCTGGCACAGGGAGCACCAACACTTCTCAAGCATTTGGACAAGAAGTTCTCCCATGGTTGATTGACACCTTGCAGTATATTTTATTTACCTCTCCTAGATTCTTTTTTTATTAATAATAAACACAGGAGTTATGAGCCATATATTGTTGCTGCAATGTAATTTTATCAGAAGTACCTTAATGCACACTTGAACAACACTTGGGACCTGGGTAGCTGCTACAAAAAAACACAGTGTCTCTCTTTTATTATCTCTAAAGGTACTTCCACAGTTGTTGTTCAGACTTTTTAAATACTGACTTTCTTGGCTAAAATGTACTTTAATTATCCACTAACCTCTGCTCCTCATCGTTCTTGTCCGCTCCAGGGATAGTCAAGCTCTCATCGTGCCCATGACAAAGACGCATCACATGTCCACCAATCAAATACCCTAATAGGACAAAAAAAGGGGGATAATTTATTTTATCATATTTTTATCAATCATATTTGTTTTCCTCTTTGATTATGCAGATATTCTTTATCATTGGTTTCTGGTTGTTCTTAATGACACGGTGAAGAAATGAACATGGAAATGTAAAGTCTACAGTCTAAAATCTTGATTGACATATGAGTTTTTGAAGGTTGTTTTTCTCCAGAAATAATGTAATATGAGTTCTCCTCTTAACTTTGATTACTTTTTTCCTTATCATTTATATGTTCAGAAGATCTTTGGATGTAAAAGAGCAACAGGATTCGATAACATTATTTAAAATGTATTTAAAAGTGGATACAACACAGCTTCTACTGGGGTTGCTGCTGCCATGAACTTGCCTACAGCCATGTTGCCTGAGGAGCAGGTCGGCTGGACGTTCCACAGAGTTTGCATGAAGGAGGCGTCCACCTGGATGTTGCCATTGGAGATAGAGAGGTGCTGCAAGAGAGAGGGGCAGGTTACACAGGACTTCAGACAAAGGGGAGGAGACAGCGAGTAAAGCAGTTGTGTTTACAGGAGGGAAATATAGATAAACACTGAGATTCAGCAATTCTGCACAGAGGCGCGAGTTGGCATTTAAAAAAGAGATTAAAAAAAACTTGTCTGTCCTCTGGAGCTGCCGTGTTATAACACTGTGGGCTAAAAAACACTACTGCATCAGTGTTTTTCTTTGTAGAAATGTCCAGATAATACTCCACAATCATTCCTTCCAGCAGAATCTCTTGGAGTGGCTCCCGTTTTCCTACAGGCTGGATTCAGAGGCGGGTGGAAGCTTTTAATGATCCTGGCCTTCAGCTACTGTACTGTACATCCTCCACATCCAAGAGCTGATGTGTTGATTGGATAAAATATGTTAATATAGAATGACAACAAACATCTGTTTAGTATTTGTACTAGTCTGTGATGTTCAGTATAACATGTATTTCGGTATCATTTTTCTTACATGTTGACATGTGTTGTGCATGCAACTGCTGAGTCGGTTATGGTATGTTTAGCCTCACTTTCTTTTCACCTTGATCATTTTTTTCCAACTGTCCTGACCTGAACACTTGAAGCAGCACAAAAGGAAACTGCTGACACAATTCAGCCAAACTGGACACAAAGAGATGAAGCAACAAACGCCCCACATCCTAAAAAGACAGTCTGTGATTGTTCACAGTAATTGAACACTGATTACTTTTGCTTGATTCTCTGCGTGCCATTCTTCAAAAGCTGATTTTCTGTCGAGGCCGAATCAGGTGAAGATTTCCCATTGGAGGAGATGAAAGTCTGGCTCTTGGCCAGTTTTGCTTTAATTGCACATTTCCCTCCCGGAGGGGCCAGGGCAGCCACTGGAAGCTAGTGCTCCTCACTCCTCTATGCCTGACACGTCTCTGCCCCTCCCTTTTCCCATTCCTCTCTGCCTCTTCTTTTCCCTCTCACTTTCCCTCTTGAAATCCCCCTCTCCTCTCTCTTCACCAAGTAAGTTAATTGAGGTCGGGTGTATAGCCATGCATAAGGGAGACAGCATTAACTCTAAGCTCATCAGTCAGATGGATGCCTTCCCTAAAAATAATTTTTAGAAGGAAAATGCACAGGGGGGCTTTACAGGTAATCAGATTTCCATTACAGATAGCTGAGTAAAGTTTTAAAGTTTTCCCCTTGAATTGCCTTGTCACTCTGAAGTTGTCTGGAGTGAGACGGCTATCAGAACTATCTGACAGCTATGAAAGTTTGCAAAGTGCCTTTTGAGACAGACAGTGAACCAAAGCGGATAACTCCAGCTATGTAGGGCTAATAATCTGGGAAAATAACAACCCTCCCTTTTCTCATTTTGTATATTGCTCAATTCTCGGAGCAAGTTTACAGGCAGACGATTTTATTTGGCATAAAAACATTTCGCAGCCCAAGAACAACAGAGCAAAGGTGAATTAAGTGAGATCTGACAAAGGAAAATACAGTCTGCATTAACAACAAGAGAATCCATCTGATGTGTCTGATAAACAGTAAATATTCATAAGAAAAAGCTTATCTCCAAGTGGGAAACTGAATGGACGCCTGCTGTTTATATGAAAATTGTGTGAGCTGCAATTAAACCAACATCTTTTAAAACCGCAGCTTCTTTCTGTACTGTGATGTCCAGTCTGAAATGGATAATTCTCTGATGATAAAAACGAAGGAAGGACTCAGAATAAATATAGAAATAAGAAATATATTAATAATTACCAATTCCACATATGCTTTTTTCACCTTGTAACCTACGATTTCTTCACTTTTATGATTAATAGTGTAGTTTCTCTTCTCCTACTGAATGTGGGTGTGTTTGTTGGCCTGGTGAACAAGCTGCTGCTATATTTACTGGGCTAAATAAAGTATTATTGAATTGAATTAATACATTCTACCAGAATTAATATACAGTACATCTTCCATATAAGAAAAAGCATCAGAGTTTCAGTGTCACTGAAGAACAAACTATGTAGGATTAGTGCAAACAAAACAAAAAAGAACTTTTACCCCTTGTCATTCTTCTCACCTTTCTTCTTACAGGTCAGTTCTGATCTTTCGTATTCAGAAGGTACCAAACTTGACCTACCAGGTATCTCTCCGTTGACACGCTGACAAGAATCAGGTCGTCTCCGATGCGGACTTTCTCTCCCTCGGATCTCTGCTTGGACGCAGGGTGGATGGTCCACCAACAGGCTTCACCTGGAGACACAGAGTGAATACATTATTGATTAACTGGTGATAAAACAGAAAAAACCATTGGAGCACATTTACTGTCCATCATCGTCATATACAGTATTAATGTGTAATTTCAGAGAGTCCTGACTTGTCTCAGAGTCCATATAACTTTAGTAGCAAAAAGCATGGGGATGTCCATCATCCTAAAATGACTGGAGGAGTAATTGAAGAATCATTTCCACTTGACAAATGTCCTGAAGCAGCCCTGTAGGTCAAATGTCAAATGTAGCATTACTGTACACACCCAGCAAATGTGCAGTTACACTACTTCTCCCATGGGTATTGATTCCATCTCAAGGTTAGGTTGACCTGAAATGGCTATTCAGGAAATTCCAGAAAAAGGCAAAGTGAACTCTTTCAGTCATACTGTACCTATTGAATCTTCTTGTAGTCCGACATCGAACGACAGCTTGTCTGTAAGAGACCTTGATGTCTTCAAACAGGTCAAGTACTGGCAAGTGAAAAATAAAATTAGTGTTAAACACTTTTAACAAGCTGTGAGTAGAAACCAGCTATTGTTTAAATATCCAATACAACAGTTTAGGCCTTCTGTTAAAACTTACAGTACCATTTGTCTCATGGAAGTTGAGAAGTCACAGTTTTCTGATATTTTACACAGTTATCATTTAATCAATTAATATAATAATAAAAAAAAAAACATATATAGCCTACGTACATGTCTTCTTGATGTCAGCATGTGTTGCATCAAATTATATTAATTACTCACCATACCACTGAAGGAGTGACGTAGGAGGATGGCATGACCATAGAGCAGGGTCCGATGTCCACCGCCTTGACCCGCCTGCCGGGGAAAAAAAGGTAACAGATTATTATGATGTCCTAGCATCCTTGTTTTCTGGACCTGGTCAGGTAAACTGCATGGAACTGAAAGGATCAAGTATTGTTTAATTTGGACCTCCATTCCAAGTGCAAGCATACCACGGACAAAGACGGAGGAAGGAAAACACACAAAAAAACTACACAAACTACACAGTCAAAGAAACTAACAAACACAAACATGTATAGTACCACACTCATTAGAGAACTTGCCCATTCTTGTGACAAACAATAACTGTGCTGCACAGTTGCAAAATGCCTGAGGAAATGTGAGAAAATTGTTGAGCAGCAAAGAAAAAAGATGAGGGTTTTTTCTTCAATAAAGAACATTCTACTTACCTTTTTAATCAACCTCTAGCAGCAGAAGAAAAAAGAAATATACCATAAGCATTGACATCTAAATCATCGCTGTAACAGCACTTTCCATTTGGGTGGATGGATAAACGCTACAAATATGGAACTGTTAAGTCTGTAACATGATTTCCATTGTAAGGGTTAAAATATATTTTGCTAGTTTTTAGAGAGTCGCCTATACATTTTATACTTGTAAGAGATTTCTCATTCCCCCAGTGGAAATCTTTATTATTAAGGCTATAAACTCTTTTAACCTGCAGTTAATGCAGGGTGTCCGGTCTGTCTGATTTGAAGAGTGATAAATAACATTTAAACTCCGGAAACAGCTGTGACACTGCTCACCACTGTGCCATAAACCGTAGTGTTTATCCAACAAGCAATACATGGAGGCTATCATCTTTCTTGCTCAGTTGTCAGCGTTAATTTGTGTGTTTTCTCGTGGGGTCACATTCAAAATGATGACCTAAAGGGAACTCCCGACTGTCCCTCGAACATGACCCTAAGCCAATTCTCCCTTGGCTACCAAGTCTCTCCCAGCTAGCTTGCATAAGACAGACAAAAAAGGAAACTGAGGGTTCGATCAAAAGAAAAATGGGAAGAGTATCCAGCAACAGCTGGGAGTGCAGGAGGGGGTACAGAGATAGAGCCAGCCTGTATTTCAGGCCCGCTGTCATGCTGACACATCACTGCCAGGAACTGTGACCTTTGGTTTGTTGCTCCTCTGGTTGTAAGTACTGTATCCTAAAGAGCTTGGAGTGAATTTGTGTTAAACACAGAGGCAGAGAAATTGTGCATATGTGTCTCTAGGCATACAAGTGTGTTTGGGGAGGAGGAGGTATAAGCTGTATCTATGTTTTTATTAATACCGGCTCATTAGTGACTATTTCCTTTTTAGTCAAGAAGACATAGCTAGAGAGCAAAATTGATCCTGTGCCATGGTAAATAGTTGGCTTTAAACTCCATGCTAGTAACAGTTACTCCAGAGCATAGCTTGACTTTACAGTGCAACCAAAGTTAAATACAGCTAAATAAACAAAATGGACCACTTAGCTTTAGCATTAGCACTATAGGGTCAGGATAGCCCTGGATGGCTTTAGCTACATGAGAAAGGCACCAATTACAAGCTTTTGATGGCAAATAGCTGCTGTTTGTTAGTATTGTATATTTTGAAAAAGAAAACCACCATGGGGCATATGAGAATTGATTTCTTTTTTTTCCCTTTTTTTTTTTTTACAATAACATGCTAATTTATGCACAACAAGCTAGCAAACTAGATATTTCCATATGTCCGTATTTGACTTGCTTACCTCACATAATGAGCATACGGTAATATAAAACCATGCTAACTTTCTTACTTGACATTCCCGGGACACCACCGAGTTCACCTGCACTTCTGTTTGTTAGCATAACAGCTAATTGTTTGCAGCCAGCTTCCACCAGACATTGGTCTTCTTCTGTCAACAGTTACAACTTCCACAACAACTGTTGCTCCACCATCCCGCCTTCAGGTGACTAGCATTGTTACCATAGTTACCCTACCATTAATTAACCTACAGTCCTTACCTGCTTGCCTATTTGATTCTGGTCCCTGCTAGAACCACCCAACTGTCGCATTTTTTAATTAACAGAGATTAGATTATTCTATTAATTAGGCTAATTGATGAATATTTATTTACCAAGTCTTCGGATAATACTACATGAAACAGAAAAAGTCTTCACTTGAAAGATTTTTTTTTTAAGAATCGGAACAGGAACCGGAAGTAGGATGTTGCCATGGCAGCTCGTTTTTTACAGCCAAAAGCTGGTTGCTAACCGCTATGGCCAGAGCGATATCGCTCTGGCTATGGCTAAACCGCCAATAAAAGTCAATAGACGAGGAAGAAGTATGCTAGTTTATTTACCCATGTTTTGTTTTTGTTTTTTTCGGTAAATTAAGAGCCCAGAATTCCCTTTTTCGATGTGGGCATGGACTAACGTTACTGACCACCATCACCGGATTAACGTGACTTCCAAACAACATGATGTTTCCAGGTAAGTTCTGTGAAGAAAACGTGTTCTTTCAGTGATTTCTAAGCGCGTTAAAGGGACATTAATCTGTATCTAGTTTGTCATGCTTTCTTGTTTTTGACAGATTTGCGTTGTTCCAGCTGTTGAACTATTTTGCTCTGGGTAAAACACCCAAATTAAGCTAATCATAACACCCTGCCCATGTTGATCATAAATATAGGCTATTATTGATTTAAGAGTTTTGTTATGTTAAGAAAGTCAAACAACCCATGGATGGTTTTCTTATCTACCTATTCATCTCCTTAACGCATTGTACTTTTTTTATTGCCTGCTGTCTCCTGGCAGAGCCATTAAACCATGACTAAGTAATTTACCCCAATGTACAATATCCTGCACACAGGGAAAGGCACCCTAATCTGTCTTTTAAGGCCATGTAGAAAAGATTTATTGCAGACACATTAGCTAAGTGCCAAATGAAATATTGGTTCTCCTGTACACACTCACTGCCCTGTCCTTCAAATCATCTGGATAATGAGGCAGGGATCATGCACCATTTGCTTTAAATTTACCTAATTACAACCCCCTTATATCAGGATATCATATCATGTAGCCTAATATGTAACAGTTACAGAACGTTAAAATAATTATAGAAATACCAACCATATACTAAAAATTGAAACCAAGGATGGGGGAAAAAAATAATCAAGTGAAGTGTGTTGGCAGTCATCCTTGATTGATCTCAAGCAGCTTTGCTCAACAGTAGTGCTCCTGAAGTTCACTGTGTAACATCAAAAACTGATTTCAGGACATTTCCTCGTGTCAATACCCCTAAATTTAACTGATGTTAGAGACCAAACCCAGAGAAAACAGAGCAGCACACCCAAACCACAAAGTGAGTTTTTTTTTTCCATCGTATGGGCTTTCTGATCCTTTCATTTAGATTAAATTACCGGTATATGACTTATCAGAGTGCATTCCTAAATGATATAAATGTATGCATTTTAACAGGGCAGACATGTTAAGCAGTATACTATGGCTTGAGTTTATTACATTAAAAGCAACAAAAAGGGATTAGTGAATGCTTTGGAGCAAATTAGAGGCATAACTTGAAAGTGCTTGCAAACAAAGTAGTCTTCAAAGAGGCCAGGCAAAATATGTGACTCATGTGCACAAGGTGACAGCACCAATGGATGTCTATTTCGAGATTGTCAAGTGTTAAAGTTCAGAGACATCTGTGACAAGCTAATTGATTGTCCCCAGACTGGCTGCGGAAAAGAGAATGAGTCGAGCTATGTTGAGGTGAAAGCTTAATTTACTGTCCTAGGGGAGTCGGCACAGAAATAAATGTCTTCCAATATCCATTTGTACAATATGTGGTGAGGTGGAAAAATTGAAATGTACTGCCATTAGCTTAATATCTCCCTACGATGTAGGTCCTGTCATACACGTATAAAGTTAATGCTGTACAAGCTCTAAATGCAGCTTTTATGACAATCAAGAAATAGGCGTCATTTCAAGTGAAAGTGACGGACGTTAAATCCTTGTGTTGGGCAGTCAGTATATCTGTCATGCACACTGACAACATGATGGATGAATGAACTGATGGACCTACCCATTTGTCATGGTCACCGCTCTATTAACACACAAATACAGATGAAAAGAACGTGTTATTGGGATGTATGGCAGTCAATTACACAAATCTCAGAGTAACAATAGAGAGAAATGGGCCCTTACTGCAGAGAGGAAGAGGAGGGTGATTTATTAGCCTTGCTACCAGAGAGTTTGTATTCTAGCCAACATCATGTTGTCTTGCCAGACAAGGCCAGCCAACAATGTTGCTCTGTTGAGCACAAAACAAATCTGCTACCCAGGCTAATAACAATGCAGGCCTGAATCTCCAGCGGAGAGGACCCAAGCGGTTTACAAAATAAGACACTTAAAGAACCATCTAAGCCAGAGGGCTGTGTTGTGCATGAAAGTACAACTGTGGCCAGAGCAGCCCAGCACAGCACACAATTTGGGGCTATTTTGTATCTTTATTCAAATTCATCTTGCAAACATCATCGCAATGCTGTGCAATGCTTAGGTTTCTCTAATAGCAACATCTGTACTGCACAATGATTCATTCATGCTACCATTAGCTTTGTCATCTCTGTTCCAAGAATACTAGCGGTCTGTCCTAAGTTTTAGTTGAAATCAGGAATGCTTTCAAAGTAAAAGTAAACAAAGACCATTCGTATCCAATAGGAACAGTGATGAAAAGAAAAACACCACATCTGAGACACAACTTGTTGTAGGCCTATGTAAATTTATTCCTAACATGTATTTGAGATTAAGCGCTGTTTTCTCTTTGTTTTTCCCCAAACATGTTCAGAGGAAAGTGCCAAAAAATGTCATCCAAATGAGGGCGCCGAGGGCCTTTCCATGTCTTGACCCATCCTTATGGCTCCATAGCTGTTAAGAGCTTGGTGATGAGATTAAATGACACATGAAATGACTCCATTAGAGCGCAGTAGCACCAGTGAATATGAACATCTGATGCTGGTTTACAGAGTAGACGCATCATCCCCACCGGATGGCTTCACTGCTGTCGATGACACCCCCCGTGTCAGTGGAGAGAATCTGCCTGATCAAAGATTACTTACCTGCTCTGATAAACATGCCAAGCCAAGTGGAGCAGAGCCCTGAGGAAGGGGCTCGCCTTGCCTCGCACGCACACGGTTTAGCGTAAATCAAAAAGAGCGCAGGGGCCAGGAGAGGAGGCGGTCCTGAATGCAGCAGAGCACTCACAGATAATTCCCCCCACCTTTTCGTTGACCCCTGACGGCCTTTCATTTTCTGAGCCTTCTGATCTCTTTTTCGCAAAACAGGGAGACGTTACAGAGAATGAAAAGAGACAGCTCCTGTTTAGGATTCAATTACAGATCTCTGTGTTGAAGTAGTTCAGCCCATTGTTAGGTCTGTCTGCTTGCTCTAAATACCACCGGGAGCCAATCCAACCTATTCCAACCCCTATTGATTTTTAACATTATCACTTATCAGAGTTAGTGTTTCCAGCAAACAGTTTTATGTATGGGCTAAATAATTAACTCTTAACCCTGACAATCATATTAATTATGTTATGAAAGGGTGCCTGTTTCTGGTTGTATTTATTTCATCCAAACTCATTGTCATGGCCAATGCAATAAAACATTTCTATATTTGCACTTTGTTCCTATCTTGCAGGCCGTCCACCCCACCCCCCTTTGTTTATTAATGTAATATCAGACAAATTTCATAGTATAAATGTAATAATTTAATGATTTAAGAAAAATCTTTTCTTTCTTTTTTTACATAAAATGTAAATCAAAATGATTAACTTGTATTTGCAGGTTCCAAGTGAGGGAAGCAGGGCATCTATCCAGCATGACAAGACTCAGCTACTGTAGCGGAGCCAGAAGCAGGTACTTTTCAGCTTAAAATTTTTTTTGTTACAGTTGCATTTCTTGTATACTAAATATTAATGACCAGCCCCCACAAATTGATGCTAGCTGGACCTATGTTTTATTTCCCAATCTGATATTTAAAGCGGACGTTTCCATCTGGAAGGCTTGTATTCATGTGAAGCCTGAAACACATTTGAATACATTGGGTTAGGGTAAACAGCTAAAGCATCATGGTTGGGCTTGGCCTTGATTTGATGTCCTCAAAAAACCCTTGAAATGTTTCCAGCCTTTGTAAACCAATTCAGGGCATTTGCCCCCCACACCAGCCCCCTCCCCCACTGCTTTGACGGCTGTGCCAGTGAGGGAGTCCATTCAATCAACATCCCTTCAGCTAAAATTACAGTAACAAGAAAACAGTTTGAAATAATATTGTTCCATTACCCTTTATAGATCATCGTACATAGAAATACAAGAGTGAAACTTCTAACTTCAACTTGACTCAAGGGCATGTTGTGCTGCTGGTAGACTGCAGATTGGATTGTGTACAAGAGTGTGCATGGATGTGTCGAGTATACAAGTGTTTGAGTGTGTTTGTGTGAGCAGGACAGGGAGAGGCGGGCGGGGGGTGTCAGTGTGAGGAAGGGAGGTACTCACCCCTTCGCTGCTCTGCCCAGTGTTAGCCAGCATCTCCTGCAGGGCCCGCACTGACAGGGACTGCTCCAGCACAAAGTTACAAATACACAGGTCCGGAGGAACATACTGCAGGATGGAGGGAAAGATGGGAAAGGAAATTAAGGAGGAGAGAGGGAGGGAGAGGAAGGGAGGAGGAGGGGAGATGGAGTGGAGGACAAGGGGACAGAGGAGAAGAAACAGTTTGAAGTTGAAGTGGCAATGACAGGCTCCTCTCCTGGGCACAAAACAATGTGGCAGCGATTTATTCTCCTTGAAATCCCTTCACTGATCCCTAAGAGGAAAATACCAGGTAGCACTAGACCTCAACCTTTCTACAACTGTTCCATTGAAGAGCTCAGAGAGCAGAAATGGATTCAGCAATGCAGTTTATAAACACATTGTATGATGCCCACTGACATTATAAAAGTTGACGGCCAAACAGACTGATGAACTGTGACATGCAGGCAGTTGAGTGACCGATGAAATTTGCAGTGTCAGTTTTGAAATAGCCCCAACTGAAGCCTATGATGGCTCAGTGAAGAAATATATTATACATTTTTGGAGGAAACTTCTTCAGCTGACATCAAAAAGATATTTGAACTCCCATTTACCAAATCCATAAGGACAACTAGACATTGCCTTAACTTTCCTATGATTGACTATTTACACACACATGCTGAATGTTTTTATCCACCTGAAAGAAATGAATCATATACTGTAGATAACAGCAACATTTCATCATGTGCACACACTTATTTATGCGCGTAACATTTCGTCTACAGTCTCATATTTAACGAATATTTCCATGGCGGTAATTGGATACGGTTTTAACTGCAGGGCCTGATCTGAGACAAGAGACCAAGTGAAATGATTAAACTGCTCAGTGAGGAGTGGTGCTCATAAATAATTCTGATGACTTCCAACTTCTCTGCCATCCCGGTGTGTAGCTAACGAGTGGCTGGGGATTATGAGGAGGGCTGTCAAAAGGCGTTCAGAGCGCAACTGCAATGACCGATAATTAGTGTGGGGCGGCCGTATTCCTCTCAGCACCTTGGGTTGTCTCCGTCTGGCTCGGTGCTGTAACAGGCTGCACACTGGTCCTCCACTTGTGAGCAAACTGTTTATGTTTGTGTGTAAACTTTTGAAACAAGGGGATAATATACTGTCAAGGTGTGTTTTATTGGGAAGCAATAAAAAAAAGCCAACTCAGGTTTATCAAAGAGCCAGTGCATACTGATGAGAGGAATATGAAGTATATTGTGGCCTATATTTTAAATCATTATTTAGGTAATTAAAAAATCGCAAGTCATCTGAGATTACATAATCCTTGTAAATTAGTTTCTTCTTTAAAGCAGTTCAGAGACCTGGGACCTCCTTATTAATAGCATCCGCTGTTCAAAGTATGAAAAATGTATTCACTTGGTGATATGCTAGATGGCACTGTTGACTGTGAACACCACACTGCTGACATGGCATATATACAACATGTAAACAAACACACAGTCATATATTATTGTTTCATATCCTCACCCTATTATCCCCTCGGTATGATTTAGTACGTATACTTAATAGAATTTGTCTCCTATTTCAAAACAATAGCTGGCTTCATATGCCATGCATCACTGTCCATCTCTACCCGACACACCAGGAGTGATTTAAGGTGTTGGGCGCCGGCCCCGACTCCGTAACACAACCGGCCGACCCTTGAACTCTGCAGTGAAGTGAGAAATGTGAGCAGAGGGGAGGGCTGCTGGGTGATAATGAGGATGGCACCGCTCTGTAACTCAACACAAACATGCAAGGGAACCTCCAGCAACCACTATGTGTGTGTGTATGTGGGTGTGTGTGTCCACTTCTGTGTGCTATATAACCCGCAGCCTGCAAGCAGATTCTGTCCACTCTGATATTCATCATTTAATTGCATTTACACCCAGATAAGATTTTGCCACTGACCAAAAAACAAAAACTATAATGGGAAGAGGCGTTGATAATGGGCCAACAAGCCCCAAAATCTATTTATCTCACCACATAACTCGAGCGAGGGCCAGAGGCATATTTACTTTTGCCTTCAAGCGGATGCAACATGACAAGACGCAGCTACACCTGTGGTGTCATACGACCTTCTACAGCGATAACTCGCAACCTGCTGCAGACCTTACACCTCTTATGAATTATTCACTGACAATTTTCCAATTATCATACTTCTTCCAGGGTTGGGCAGACATACTGAACATTCTGCCATGTCTTTGAATAGAAAAAGACTGTCTCCATGGTCACACTGACCTTTTACAAAGTCTAATTTTTTTTCCCACACTCTACAGGGAGCCTGAGACAGTACAATGATATAAGCTGTAAAAATAAGTGAAATGATCCTTCAGAAGATCAAACAATTTGACATTTTAGATTATTACATTATATGCAGGCTATTCAAAGGAGATTTATATAAAAATAAAAAATAAAAATAAAAAGTGAAATATGGAGATTTCTCCCATCTTTTCAAAGTCATCTGCTGTTCCCATTAATCCCATTAACTCCCTCTTGTTCCCTAACAAACAGCCGTGTAAGCAGAAATGAAAAGGATCATAAAATTATAAAGTCTGGTGATAGTCCAGAGATTTCTAAGCGTCATCAAAACTGATGAAAAGACCAAAGCAAACAATGAAGTGACCCCACTGTCTAAAGTAGCCAGTGCCTGATGGGGTTTATTTCTCTATTGTTGTCAAAAAAAAACTATTAAAAGCACATCAGTGAGCCACAACCTCACACTGGGTAACAACACATTGCTTCATTATACTGAACATGGACACTGCAGTTTATTCTGAGCTCATCCCACACGAACCATTCTGATGCTGTTAATACCAAAACACCGCCGCCAACGCATTTTTGCAGAGAGGTCTGCCCCAATGTCGTTTTTTAATGAATCTTCATCATCCCAAAAACAGTGACAGCACAAGAACGATGGAAGCTTAACAATACGTTGTTATAGTATATCATACTGTATGTGGAACAATGCAAACATTTAGAATTGTTCTTCAATTGAACCTAATGACTCCCATGTTTCATCCTCTCTTCACCTCCAGCAGCAGCAGCGGCAGGCAGCCAGGCTTCATTAGAGTCTGGAAAACGAGGTGTCAACACCTGAGATCAGCCAGCAGATGACGGCCCCTCCCCGCGTGCCAAACCACAGCCGTCTCCCCCTCGACACTCGGCCACATTTCAAACCCAAGGAGGTCCGGAGCATTGTCACCGGTACCAAGGTGAAAGGAGAGATGTGTTTGTGACTAACTGTCTTTAGAGCTCTGCAGGTGTAGCTGAACAACAGCTCCAGGTGGGTGAGCAAAAACATGCCTCACTATTCCAAATTTTTCACAGTCTTAATGCTCAGTGGCCCAATTTAAAAGAAAAAAAAAAGCTGGCTTTAATTGATATGCACAGCTCCAAAAAACATCCAAACCTGGCAGTGGAAAGTTTTACAGTTGTAGCAACTAAGGGTGAAGCCAAAACCAAAAGAGTATCTGTATTATCAGTATAAATATATCTGCTGCATTGTCTCTTCCACGTACATCTGCAATACTGACTGACAGTGAACTCTCCCATCGAAACGTTTCAGAAATATCTCTGAAAATGCTGTGACTAATGATGCACAAAATGATATACAATGACTATGTTCCTATTTAGAAACAGGTTCTGCAGAGCCAAAGCAGTGCCTCATTTCAGCATGCTTTTTTTTTCTTTTTTTCTTTTCTTTGAAGACCATACAGTGCGTCTTGTCAAAAAGAAAATTAATGAGACGTGTAACAGAGAACTGACAGCGCTGGTGTGTTGTTACATCACCGCAGATGTGAAAGATGCATATTCACATCATTCAGTCACAATGGGAACCATCACTCCTCTAAACAATAAGGCGACACAAGTGGTGACAACCGTAGTCTGCACATCATTGCTTGTTGTTGTTTGTTGTCTCGTCTGTCCGGGCACCGTGACCGACCACTGGGAAGCGCCGGTGCAGAAACAAATGCAATATCCCTAACTGACCCCCATAAAGGCTGTCAGTTATGTTTGTTGGGCTTCTGGCCATGTTGAAAACACCACAGTAGGAAGTGAAGCTGGTTGGCTGCAGCAGTAGGGGTGTGTTTTTCTCTCTACACCACCAAGGCACCCATTTTGAGATTTTTTTTTTAACCTAATAGGCATAGTTTGCTCAGCAGAACCTGTACTTTCTGATTCAACCCCATTATTAGACAGGGCAGCTCATCGCAATAAGAGCAGGTGGACGGGAAGGAGGATAAACAGATGGGTTTCAGTCAGTGTTTCTTTGATTTATTCAGTTTTTCAGAGAGAGGCTGCCAAGAATCAAAACTGGACTGCAGACTATATTTGGATGCAGTGTTATTTTGTGCATCTATTTAACTATGCAGGAGAACATTTTTTTCAAATGAGGATATGTCCCATATTAATTGTTCAAGGGTCCAATTACTGGGAGATGTACCGGTTATTAATTATTGAGAAGGGGAGACAAACAAAACATGTGCTAATAAAGCTCCAACTTTTTTGTCCTTTCATACTTTCTCTGAATTAACATCACCATCGTGTAGATTAAGGACATTCATCCACTTATCATTTGGATTAAACAATGGATGAGACCAGACGTCTAGTTTTCACAAAATTAAATGTCTGAACATTCTTATCTGGGTCAGTTTCAAGAAGTTTAATAAGCTGCTCTTAGTTAATTACATTTCGCAGATTTTACATGATATTAGCTGTTGCAAATCCTCATTTCATTATCTTATCAAAAGAGTAGCTGTCCTGTATCAGCATGGTGGGTGTCCACTTATACATTAAATACCAACCAGGGGTACTCGTGCCACATGGGGCTACTCTGCAGTCGCTAGGGGCTCATGGAAAACTGGGCGAGTAGCTTATTTGAAGACATGCACAGGTATAGCTAGGTTTCGTGCTAACATCAGTCATCATCGCACATATTGCAATTACAAGTGGCATAGTGAGTTGAAGTTGAAATAAGTAGCTTAAGGTGATGGATAAGTGATTGAAACAGCTAAAAGCGATGGATTAATATTTAAAATAGCCAGGATATATAGTTGAAATGGATAATGGATATATGGTTCGAATAGTAAGGGAAGTGTAAGGTTAATGGTTCAAATAGTTATTGTTTTAAACAGCTCTAATAGTTAAAGCAGATATCAGCTTCACGGCCGTTTCGGCTAATGCTGCGTTCAAGGCAGGCTTTTGAAACCGTAAGTTACAGCTTCAAGTCACAACTACGACTTGGTAGCGTTCCAGGTAACCCGTAGCTCGTGTTTTTACCATCCTGTTGTCTGTGAAAGTTCCCTATAACGGCCACTCGTAACTTCCGACCCGTGAACTCGTACCAGATCGAACTGGTATGACTTCACAGGAAGGAAAAACACAAAGTACGAGTTTCTTTGAACGCACCATGAGTTAGCAGCCCCCGCCCTTGTCAGGCATCAATTGGTCCTCGTGCTACGTCACCACATTCACGCGCATCCCTTGGCTGCACACACAGCCCTTCATGCCGTTCTCTCTCCTCATTGGATAACACTTGTATCCCACAAGGAAAATTTTCTCCTCGGGTTACAGCAGAGCAGAGTGACGGAGAGACTCGTGTTTAGGCTGAAATACTTCATGTAAGTGATTGCTGACGGAAAATAGGACTATTTAGGACTTATATTAACAAAAACATTCCACTGATATCTGCTTTAAACTTAGGCTCAGAAGGCAAAGTGGTTAGCTATAAATAGGTTGGCAAGCAATGGATAAATTGTTCAATAAGTTATAGCCTACATGAGGATACATTTTTTGAGTTATTTAAAAGTTGTAATAAATGTAGATAAATGTTTACAGTACAGATAAACAGCTTAAATAGCTCAAATACAGGAAAAAAAGGTTTAGGTTAACTTAGATAAAAGCTGCCGGAATAGATAAATGCAGGCTTAAGATAAGTGTGTGGAGATCAGTTAGTTAACTAAAAGTAAAGATATATGGTAGGAATGTCTAAAAGTAAGTTCAACTGTATCAGAAGAAAATAATTTTAGTAACTATTTTAGAGTCAATAAAGGTAGATAACATCCAAATGAATATATTTTAAACTTGGTGGGTGGTGTTGAAGAGGGGCTACTGGAGCTTATCTAATAAGGCTGTGGGTTCACAAAGACAAAAAGTTCAGGAACCACTGCACCAACAAATGGAAAATGTAAAGAAATGTCAGCCACATTTTCAGCTTGAGAGACAGTGGTGGACACTGGCTGTCAGCCGAGACAAACATCTCCAGAGTACTGCCCCATCTTAAAGGTCATATTCTTCTCTAGCTGCCAGTTTCAAGCCACAGCTTGTCATTTTTTCCCACATACAGTAATATCAGCATCAACTTTAAAATGTCCTATTTTTAAACTGGAAAGCTGTCTGCCGTCCTCACCTTAGCTTCCGATGTGGATTCCAGGTAACATACACGGTTTCCTAGCCCCTCGGCGGCCAGGCAGAACTTGCGATGCAACTTCTCGATGGTGGCCACACTCTGGAGCACCACTTCATCGTCCTGCCAGAGAAGAGAGGAGCATTAAAACCAAATATATTCAACAGTGACCTATCCAAAGTAAACAAGACACGACAGGGAGAAAATAATCTATACTGGCTCGATTTTGTTGTTTCCTCTGCTTCCCTGTTTTGAAATTCAAATGTACAACAGTTCAAACTGTACTGAACTCCCCGAATGCACGTTTGACTCACAGTACAGAAGACACTGCTGCTTATTTACACAAAAATGGCATAAAAGATAACTGACTGAGTAGCCTCGAAACCAGTAATCGTGTTACATTGTGAATGTGCCAAGAGGAGTAAGATCCATCACAGTAAAAACACTGCTTTTATAGGAAGAGAGTAGAGGTAGCGATATTTTTGTCATGTTTTGATAAGTGAAATAACACCTCCTCAGTGGATGACAGGATGGAAAATAAATAAAAAGTGCACAAGACGCTCCAGCGAGGATTGAAAATAAAAGCACAAGGACACGTCTTGTTGATAAATTAGGGGAAAAAAAAAAAAACACTTCAGAGGCTAAAAAGAAGAGAGCAAAAACTGCATTAATCAATAGCACTGAGGGCAGTCCAGCTTTGAGTGGTATCATTTCTAAACCTGTTACGCAGACTTCGGTATCTCTGTAGGAGAGATCAAGACCTCTATTCAATCAGTGCAGCCAATAAATGAACATCTGTATCTGTCAGGGCAGAGAGGTTCAAGCTCTAGTTGGCAACACACACACACACATATATATACACACGTATACACATATTGATTTGTTTGTGTGAGTGAGTGTGTAGTGTGTGCGGTCTGTGCATGTCTCCTGCCAGCTCACGTCCCACACTAATCTGAGCTGATGGTTGCCATGGTTCTGGCTCCCACCTCCTTCACAGCAGTATTAATTCAATAGATTTAGATCCAGGCTGCAGAGCACCCACAGACTCAGGAGGCAAGATAACGGACCCTGACAGTGTTTCAAAGAAAAGATACTCTAAAACAAAACCAGACAGTGTTACAGTACGGTGGCTGCAATGCGAACGCCACCGTGTGATGAAAGTTTAATTTAAGAGGGTCTTTCAGCCTTTCAGTGCACTGCATTATACCGTAAGACATCCACCACCACTTGGATGGAATTGGAAACGAGATAATATCTCTTGAGAGGAATCTAGGGGAGTTGGGATTGAGTTTTTTTCTGTTCTTTCTGTTTAAACGGACACTGCAGGAGTCAACTTAAGTCATTCTCAGTGTTTCATTGTTCTTGAAGATGCTCCATTGTGTGTGTTGTGTTGGCGTCGCACCACAAATGAGATCTTCTTTAGTCTTGTGGGAGTTGCTCGAAGTCAAAGCGGTGCTGAGTGGACAGTCGTCGTCGTTGTCTTCTTCAATAGCAGCGAGACAGTCTAAATTAATTAACCAACACTATGAAGCTGTTGTTGTGAAGTCTTGCACAAAAAACTATAAGTGGATGGTTAGACACGAGTGATATTGAACAAAAGAGAAACCACTGATCCCTGTGATAGAAGCAAGTGCAAGGGAATTTAGTAATTAATGCCATGTTTCAGACGTTGAACTTGATGGATAAACACATTAAGGTTAAAGGAGCATTTTTACAGACGCTAATCAGAGCAGAAGTTAATTAGAGGAGAATGAAAAAGGATATGTTGTTGAATATTTTGCAGTACACCAACAAGCCTTGATTAAAGACGTTGTATATTTTCAGTGAGTTTGTGCTGCAGGGCAATAAACATCCATCTTGGAGGACTTTTAACGGATAAAACCGAGGCACAGTGGAGTTAAATGTCATGGTGAAGTAAATGAAAGGCTGAGCTGGCACAACGGTCCATACCAGCAGCGCTTTAAATACCCCACCGACCCAACTTTGTGCTTCAGGGTGGGTGATTAGTGATCGCAGAGAGAGTATCAGCGTTGGCTCTGAATCATAGCCGCAGCTTTGCTTTCCTGGTAGTTTTGTGATCGCTTGTTGTTCCAGGCTACAGACAGGGAAACTCAATATGGCCACAGGATGACCGGAGACTTGTCACCTCTTTAAAATCAAGTCAATACACCACTTTCTTTACAGCTGTTTGGGATAGACTGGTGGCCTTGGCACCAGGTCCTGGCACCATCACCTACTGTGTCTACATGTGTACGTACTGGCTGACCACGCCTCTTTGTGAGGCTCATGAGCAGACATAATATACGGTTGAGTATTAGTTGAACCTGGTACAGAGAGGTGTTGATTCAACTGTACTGCTCTTTCGAAGAATGAACTTTATGGTGCTGTCGAGTTGCATTGAATTATACTGACAGGTGTTACTACTGTATTATTTTGCCCACCACTTTTATAGCAGCGAGAGCAGACCAAATCAATATTCAACAACAGCACAAACACAGTTGGAACAGACACTGAACATTTTAACCTTCATGAGCACGAGGTTTATTGTAGGACTGTATTACACTGCATTTATTCTAGTTGGGCATACCAAACTTTGTATTTTGACTCTACATTCGTGCATACTTGAATTTGAAAGTGGGTAACCACACTCCAAAGCTCAAATATTGATTTTTCTTTTTCTTTTTTTTTTACCCTCACTGTGATAGTGCAGCTTCAGAACCAGAAGTGGTCAGAGTTGCACTGGGGATCAAAACACTACATAGACTGGATGCCATCCAGTCATCTGAGCAGTGTGAGGCAATGGGAGGAAGAGCAGAATGGATGATAATGCCAACGTCGTTCTAAATAAATACAGCCACAAGAGACGCCGTTTATGGGGCCATTCGATGTCAAGGGGTGAACGCGTAGTGGCTTTCGCTCATAAATGTCCACAATCGTTATGATCGGAACCTCAAAGAAAACCCAATGAAACGCCCATTTGAATCGGCGGCCAAGACACTTTATTAAGACACTTTCTGTCACTCTCCGCGCCCATGACTTGATCCCAGGCCAGAGAATCTGGCGAATCCAAGGCAAAGTGATCCTCGCAGCAGCAGTGTGACCATCTGCTAGACAGCTAAGGAGCAGCATCAGTACTATGTATAGGGTCCTGGCCTGTGGCAGGAGGAGGTGAGTGAGGGTTGGGTGGCTGCTTCACCCAGCTTCCAAGTGTAGAGCGGGAACTTGACCCTGCCCTCTCCCAACCCCGACCCCACCCATTCTCACTAGCCCTCCATATCCTCCTAAATCCTGCAGAAGCAACGTTTCTAAACTAGAAATCCAAAGTTTTTCTTGAACGACCTATTGGATGTGAAACTGCCCCTGCAAAAAAAACAACAACTCTTAAACATTTCCCCAGTCTTGGTCTCTTTTCCTTTCCCCCCTCCGCCTTCGTTCGCCAAGCACTCGGCCTCCGTGTGCCTTAACAGACAGCGACAGGTGTGTTTCTGTGTGTGCGCCCCCGATGCATCCAGCAGCCGAAACCCGAGAACTCCCGATGCTCCGGCGTGCCAAATAAACTCCCACAACTCACCCGGCACTGCCACCAATGTGAACTTGAGAAAAGGTGAATCTGTTCAATCCCTCAGCGCTGCTATTTTCACACGCATGCTTTGCACATGCTCAGTAGGAGTTCCCCAGGCAAGCTTTGAGAAGAAGTAGAGGCAGGCGGGTGATTAAAAACTGAACGAAACAAAGAAAATTCCAGCACATTTGCCTCCTTGTTCACACTGTCTCAGCAGTGTAGGCTGTCTAAATAGCTCTGACCACTCAGGAGTCGTGTTTCTCATAAATGTCAGGCAAGGTGCTAAGTGCAGGTTGAGCTACATGTTTTTAGTGAAGCTTAGCTTAGCAACATGGTAGATGCAGTGTAGATGTGTGAAGGAGGATAACCTGCTAAGCTGGACGGGGGGCTGACGACATTAACCGATCAGAGGACTGAGATTCAAAGCCTGACATTTGTTTCAGCCGTACAAGAGCCTGCTGTGAAATAAATAGACTTTTGGACTTTTTGCTGTGAACGCATCACAACTAACACAGATCTAGATCTAAATAGTATTTTCATTCATAGGTGATCCGTCAAAAACCATGAGCACCTAAATTAAGTTATTATTCACAAGAGTTCCAACCTCATGTTTAATTTTTAAAAACCCTGTGGAGCCTTAGGAGATGAGCGAAACGCCGGCTGTGTGAAAAAATGATTAAAAGGCAAAGGAGAATGTGACAAAGTGCAGTGAGGGTGAAAAATAGAACAGAAACAGATGAGGACGTAAACAGGAAACAGAGAGGGGAGGAGGAATGAATAACTCACTTTTTGGGGGGCAGGATGACATTTTAGTTTTGCAGATATTTTTCCCACCACATTTATATCAATGAAGGTGGGCTATGGAAGAGGAACAGCTCCCTGTATGATGCAATACAGTTCAACAGCAGCACAGACTGCAGCCTCTGAAATGATCACATAGTTGAGCCAACACCTCTCTAACACATTTTCTATTAAAAAAAAAAACCTTAATAAATACAGAGCTGTTTAGTTTCCCATGTTTACTGAATAAGATAAATAAACCACCAACAGAGTGTATTTAGAAATAATATCATTGGTTGAATGCAGGCTGATGGGAAGATCCACAGTATACTTATGGTTAATGAATGAGTCAGCTGTGGATGCACCTGCAGCTATTCGCAGGCATAAAGATGCAAAAGACGACCTTTATATATTAGTTTAATCTTAATCTTTATGCTTAATTGTTGCCTGATTGGACCTATAATTTAGATAAACTCAAGAATCTAAGGTTAAGTGCTGAGACTGTTCACTGTTCAAGTGTAGTTTGACATTTTCACAGCAAAGATCATTAGATGATTTCATAGGTCACACTGATCTATATCATTTTGTGACAGAGAAAAGACAGAAGTCTGCATTTTGAGCAGCCACCAGCTGTTTATATATATATTATTGGTTCCAGATCCATTTGTTTCAATATGGTCACCGAGATAGTGGTACAAAACAAACTAAAATATTAGAGCTGCAATCATTTAATCAGGTAATTAACAAATATTTTATCAATCAATTTATTGTTTTGAGTTATATTCTACTTTTAACCACACATAACATGACATTTAAAAAAGAAACCTTTGATGGGCATTTTCACCATTTTCTGACATCTAATGATGATTTACTGTAAACTTGTCAGTCAATAGATAATTACAACAGCTAAATTCGTCTTTGCATTTAACACCACTGAGACGGTTGGCCCTAACAGGAAAACAATAAACCCAAACATTAAAACAGTGATGAGAACTGTGTGATAGAAGATCTCCTAGTCCTGATTGAGTTTTTAAACACGCATACGCATAAATTTCACTGTTGCATTGTTAGAGAAAGAAAGAAACAAGTTTAGTAAAGTTTTCCCTGACATCTTGGAACCACAGCAACATGACTGATGTGCCCTGTTGCCATCCAGAGCAGCTAACTCAAAGTGCAAACTGGAGGCCTCCATCATTGTTACTCCTAATCAGTGATGGGGAAATGTCGTCATTATTTTTTAGCTCCGTTGTTCCCAAAAGTCATTCTTCACAATTACGCATTCAGCTGCTGCTGCTGCGTCTTTGAGGGAGAAGACAGAAAGTAATACAGAGTGCAGGAGAGTAGGACACGGGCAGATGGAAAGATTATACCCATTCACTCAGAAAGTTTTAAACTTCCATAGAAACTCTTCATCCTCCCCTGCATGATAACAATTCATAATCTCCCCCACTCTGTGTTTAAGCATTAAAAGCAGTTACACTGGGGCCATTCAGAAGCCAGACTGCTCTCCATCGTAACTGATTAATGAGGTGTTTAAACGAACAGGATCTAGATCAACGTTTTTCTTTCCAAGCTGCCGTTTAGGCCCAAAACACAAACAACATGAGGTGAACATGGAGCTGCTGTCCGTGCTGCCTCAGCAGTAGAAGCCATTATTCAGATCACACTTGGTAAATTATTCATCTAGTCGTATTTTATATGAACAAACAGCTTCACGGAGCCCCCGCACACCTTATTACACATAATGACATTGATGTGTGGTTTTCCTGTATGCAAATAAGACCGCTAATGCAGCTTAAATAGAACAACAGTACTGTAAACAGGAGGTACATGTTGTCCAGAGAGAGATTGAAGGCCACATAATTAAATTGCTTTTCAAGCTTTGCCGTCACCCTGTCCGTTTAACTTCTGATTGTTCACTCCAGTGCAGTGCTCACTGCTCCTGCCCTTGTTGTCATTACCGGGTCACCCTTTGTAGTTTGACAGGTGACACTTGCTGTGTTAAGTTTGATTGGGTTTAGATTAACTTTATTACCATCAGTGGCGTTTTTATATGTAAGATTATTTAATAGAAAGGCTGCACACTAGAAAAACTGCAGTGCTTTCTCTTGTTAATGATGTTCGTCAGGGATTCATGCATTATAGGAATCATGCAAGTCTAAACTAACAATGCAATATTTCACATTATAAGGTGACAAAACTAAACTCAGAGCAAATGAGAGAACCCTTTGTAGTTTGATAGTTGACACTTGCTGTGTAGCTCTTGCTGGTTTTAAGTTTGATTGGGTTTAGATTAACTTTATTACAATTACAGATTTGATACATGTAAATAATTCAAAAACAAACCCAAATCTGGAGGACCACTCAAGACAAATGTGATTTTAAAGCTTTTTTTGTGGATATTGCCATAAAGGTTATTGAAGAATACCTTGACCTCAAATAAAAATAAGTTTTGAAGTAGTTTGGGGTATTCTGCAGGTGAAATACTGTACAGTCTGAGAGAGTCACTTTGCAGAAGATCTTTATGGTATATACGTTTTTTATATAATAATAATAAATCTTCAAAACACTATGCAAAGAGCAGAACTATACCTGCTCCCAGGAGTTACACAGATTTGTAAAGATGTTTAAGTTGTCATGTGTGTAGGTGTGCATATCCAAGTGCGTGTGTGCGTGTATCTGAGACCTCATAATGGGTCAGCATGAATAATGCAGTCGCCATCTGAGCTCTGTATTAAAAAAAATGAAATAAAATTCAACATTCAAGCAAGTTTTGCCCGGTAGTACACTGCCATGGATCACAGACTCTGAGATTTATATGGTGTTCTTAGAACAAATTGGATTTCCTTGGCTTAGTTTGTATGCATATTGCTTTAGAGCGGCTTCAAAATAATAGAAGCCTCCATGCATGCAAGGCCGCCGCGTCCACCTCAGCAGAGGCGCTGAGAAATGAGGGTCCTCTGGTCAGGGATGGAGCTGAAGTCCATCATCCTGTCTGATGAGACAGAGCGGACATAGGCGAGATGTAGTGGGGTGTGAAGAGGGAGCGGGGATTGTGTGTGTGTGTTTGTGTGTGTTTGTGTGTGTGTGAGAGAGAGAGAGTCCAGACAGAAAGAGAAGTGCAGAGATAAGGTGAAGTGAAGACATTCACCTGAGGCAAACCTAAGTCGTCTTTTCTCCGTCTCTAAGCTCTCGGCTCCTGACCCAGGCCAACAGTTGTTTTACTCTCCATCCTGTCAGTGCTGTGCGTGTCCAACTTTGATGCACACTTAAGTTGATTTGATCTCTCATGCTGCAAAATCCTCTGACGACATCAACACAATAAGGCAAGCACTTTTTTTGTTCTCCCTCTGAGCAGATTTCACAGAGGTCATATTTTCATTGCTCAGACACAGAAGAGCTGTGGGTCAGTGGAGGATTTGACGAGATAAACGCAATGAGCATTTCAGAGCCTCACACAATGCATCAGCAGCAGAGTGTGACAAGGTAAACCTTCCTCTGCAGAAGCAGCACTGAGAAATTGTTTCCAATTCCGATCTGCCCAGCTACAAGATGTCATCTCTAGGTGCCACGGTTGGACGCGCAACTGCAAATATCAGGGGGATAAGTGAAAATCTGAAAATGAGGGAATTATTTGCAAAATGACAAATAAAACCTGAAGTGAAACGATCTTAAATCCCATCCTGTCAGAAAGTAATTTAAAGGGGATCAGTAAGTCAAACAAAAGATTGTTTTGTTTATTTATTTAGTTAAAGTTACTTTGGGGCCTTTTTTTGAAATAAATGCACAGAGAGAAAGAGAAGGGTCATGACATAATGCAACAACAATAAGTTATTTTTTTGCAGTAATTGTGAAAGTGACTGAGCAGTTGATTCTCCTTCATTCTCTCTCATTATTGCTATGACGTGCCCTTGAGCAAGGCACTCAGCGCCAGCTCTGTTCAGTCACTGTATAACAAAGAGTTATGGTTGAAGGTGCTTTCATGGTCAGTACACATCACTGCTCCAACAAAAACTTGGCTTCAAATTTATAATCAATCATTTATAGTATATATAAAAAAAACAACAACAATAAACCAGTACATTGAATGATATTGTGAAAGTCGTGTTTTGTATTGATGAACCTGCAGAAAATGATCACATGACTCTGCAGCTCCCTTCACCTTTATAGCACGTCGGCTTATTAGGTCAGCAGTTCAGTTCACTCTTACTGCTTAAGTGGTGTTTTTTTTTCTACAGATAAAAAAGTCTTTAGCAGCGACATAGCCCTAGATTTCCCACAGAAGTTGGTAAGCAAAGCTACTGTATAAGAGATGGACTTTATCAGGTGGTGAGAAACACAACACCAACTGAATGATATTGTTTCACAGTAATATGTAACTGTGGCCAAAGAAAGTGAAGTATTGTAGGATTCATGATTACTAAATAAGAAACTATAGATTTAAAGACTCAAAAACTTAACCTATGCTCCTCATAGTGACAATTCTCCTGTAAACAATCATTCTCACTAGTTAAACTGTGAAGGCAGTTTATTACGACCCATAGCTTTGGTTTTTTGTTGGTGACCTGGAGCATGTGTGGTAATTACAACTTGAGGTAAGGTGATGCTGCATCTTGTCAAATTTGTCAGAACCTGTACTGTGGTAACAAGAAGCTGACTGAAAAAAACACATATTTAGGACCTTTATAGTCCAGTGGATTAATAAAAGGCCAGAATAAAATAGTCTCTGGCCTCAAGAAGAAAACCTTAATGGCCAGAGAGCTGATAACAAACTGAACAATGTTGGCTTTAAATGAAAATGAACCGAGTGACCTGAGGGACACTTAAAGCGCTAAGAGGCTGCACCTTTTTCAGTCCTTGGTTGATTAATGAAGGTAATTATTTAGGTTTAACGTCCACTCACACTGCTGCTCCTGCTCCTCTTTGGTTTCTACAACTCAGTCTGCCTGGAACCTGCACAACAATATACCACACAACATTTCCTGCTGAACCTGAAATATCAATAGGCTTAATGTCAAAGTTACGTAATATTGCTGGTTAAAGGAAACTTGACCCACACTATAGGAATATAACATTGTAAAGTGTAGTACATTTAGAGCCAAGGTATTGATTTTGATTGTGTAATGCATCTACAATCATTCACAGTCTTTGTGTTTGTGAGACAGCAAAAACAGGCTGTAACTACAGCCAATTAAGTGTGATTTAATATTACAGTAATTTAGTTTTTCAGTATTGATATGAATGAGCACCGCAGGTGAGGACAAACCTGAGGCCACACAGTAGCTTAAGAGCCTTGTCCTACCTGCTGCATAATTTATGTGTATTTTATAAGCCTTACAAACCAGTTCAAGGTTGAAGACGCAGAATAATGCAAACATAAGACAAGTCTTCTTTCTGGTAAACAAAATAAAGTTGACCTTTTCTCCAGGTAGAAGCAGCCAGAGATGAATAAAAACATTTCCAGTTAGAATTTTAATCTGATCTCATATACATATAGTTTCAGAGCTAAAACAATTTGATTCCATTTATACAAAACATTTAAATACAACTCAAAGCAGCTTGGAGCCAGTGAAATACTTAACAAAGTCAGTGATGCCAGCTTAGATGATCAATTAGTCCTTCATCCAACGATACATTAAAACCCATAACATCCAATTTGTGAATGAAAATCACTGAGGCGCAGATTGCGATGTTGGGTGCAGCCACCTCTACAAAGCCAAAGCCGTGTAGATGATGACGATGATGCCAACCTGCCGCCTCGCTGTCCTTCAGTACTGATGACTGAAAGAGCCGGAGCTGCCAGAGAACACTCTGTTGCATTGGCACCACGGCCTGCTCAATCAATACACAGGAAATCCTTCCCATTCAATTTAGATCAAGCCGAGCGAGGTTCACCTGAGGTTGCGGGACAACGCTGCCTCTCCGTTCCCAGTGCTCACTAAGGAGGGGAAACTCTGCAAGGGCATCAACTAGTGCAATATAAAAAGCTGCTGCACACTGGAGTGATGGCTCAGTGACTCAAAGACCGAGCAGATTTTTTCCTTTCACAAAGACATTACGAGTCCATTGTGCTCTTTACTTTTGATTATTTCGGCGGTGGCAGCTCAGAGTCAGCATAGAGAAGATATCTGAGCTCATTTTCCAAAAACCATTTGCTTGGATTCATCCTTATAGAGTATTATTTGCATAGAAAATGCCTCTCCTTATGCCTGATTGATTGATATGAACGTGCTCTGGGAGATATGCAATGATCCACAGTGGATCAGTGATCATCTGTAGAAAGCCCCAAAACATCTACTAAATGGCTCATTTGGGTGAATGTATCCTATTTCCAAGGATAAAATCAAACATAAAAGTTAAAAATGTAAAGCCAATGTGGACTAGAAATCCTGCTCAGGCAAAAAAAAAAAAGAGACATTTACATGACACCTGTCTGCTGATGAATATAGTGTGATATGAGCCGAAGAACAAGATCGTCCTCTAAATGGACCTTAAGGTGAGATAGTTCTCCTGTACAATCCAGTAGCGAAAAAGAATAATTATGTTCAGGCAACTGAGGACACGTGTTAAATATTAAAAATGTCATCTCCAGCTCCTTCTGTGAGAAGGTATTTCCAACTCCAGCTCCAGCCTCTCTGCAATGGCACTTCATTAGCAGTGAATAGAATTATAATATAATTGCACATTATGTTGTAGGAGTCAGGAGGAGGAGACAAAGACAGAGATATTGTAGCTTATCATTGTGATATTTAGCTCCTTTGGTTTTGTTTCTGTTAACCAGCTTTTCAATGCATGCCAAATGTTATTATAGTCTGCCTCCTGGCTACCACATACACACCCACACATATACATTATTACAGTACAGTATCTATGTGACTGGCAGTTGATATCAAGTCGGGGTTGCTATGGGGTTTTGTTTTTTAGCTTTCTTCATGTTTTCTGACACTCGACTCCACTCTTGTCATTCCTCATCAACCATTCAGCCAATTAAATTAATTAGAATTTATCCAAACCCACACTCTACATGTTGACACTATTCATCTCTCAGATCTGGTTCAACCCTATCATCTCTTTACATTGTTTAAACAATAATATGCAACAATCAAGTCTCAGATTACCATGACAGTGACCTCACAGACTTATAATTATGGAAAATGCCATATTAAACTTTAAGGAAACCCCTGAACAACGTGTTTTACCCAGCACTGAAACCAAACCAAGCGCATAAATCTCTTAAGTAATCACATCTGTCAGTTCCCAGCACACTACAAATCGCCCCACTACAGTTCTACAACATTGGTTTGTCTAATATATCTGACAGTTAAATGCAACACTTGAAGCCCTCCTGACACCGTCCATTACTTTGACATATTAAGCTTTAGAAAATGCTGTATATTGCTGTGTGGTAGCAAGTATTTAGTTTCTAAATGCTACTTTATCCCTATAAAAATGGCGTTAAAGTGTTACTGGTCTTATGTTGAACCAACTCAAGCACTTCCCCGGGTGCAGTTTAGTGCCAGAGGGCCAGAGCTGTATGTGCTTGTGGAAGCATCATCTTTAAAAAGGCTAAATTTAAACCCCCAGAGTCCTTGCCTTGGTATGCAGAGGGCTTCCAGAACAACATAAACTCCAAATAAGCCCAGAGGAGTTAGTGGTGGACTCTAGGCCTTTCAAAAGGTGAAACTTGTCAAATAGTCTTAAATATATGTATACTATAAACCCTAATATTAAAAAAGCCTCATTTAACAACCATAGTCAATTATTATGGTTACCAAAACACTTATAAAAGGGCCCTACTATGCAAGTGAGAGCTGTCCTATGATACTGTCCTAAGACGTGGATTAAAAGTTTTAAAAAAAAGTCATCACTTGAATTATTAATTCAAGACATAATGGAATAAAGAAACATCAGTTGCACTGCATGGTAGAGGTAATTAGCCCCAGAACTGTGGGTGTGAGAGAAAGGGAATAAGTAAGATCAGATCATATTTCATTCTGACATAATCCTATTTGGCTTCTTAACGTACACTAATAAGCCAAGCCCATAAAGGCTTGTTGGATGACGACTAACCAGTGTGTTTGGCAAACGCAAAACACGCCATCTCAGGTAACGTTAATTAAGTGTAAATTTCCTCTAAATCAAATGAAAAACCAGGGCAGACGTGCTTATGTAACACATCCTTTATGTGTTTTTAGCTTTGGGGGAAGATTTAAAGAGATAGACACAAGCTGCCAAACTGTCGAGATGCTAAATATCACATAAATATCAGCTGATTGACCTGCCATGTCTACTTAAGCTTGTTTTGATCCGTTGCTATGATTGACACCTTGGCAGAAGAGGTTAGAGCAAAGATTCAATTTAGGCCTGAACACATTAACATTCTTGTCTTGTGCAACACAACATCATTGTTTCACAGAGGAACACAGAGTCGATGTGCTGCAATACACCAAATAAAACAGGTGACTGCACATCATTATCTGATGGCACTGCAATTAAGAGTTCTTATATTACAGCAGTTAGCAAACTAAGCTAATTTCCTGCGTACTCTCCGAGTCCTGCATAAATTAAATCCAGAACAATGTTGTCGTCGTCGTCGTGCTGTGCAGAACAAGCCAAAACTGAGCACTGATCATTTTTCTGGAGATGAATCAAGCAGCATTCGCTTGGCTCACGATATAAAAACTGCTTTGTTAGTGTTTCACACGTACAGAAGAACGACAGTAAACAACCTCAAACTACCAGGACAGAGTGGAAATAAGCTTGAGTGTGCGACTATAAAGTTACAGAGGGGAACTGCTGTCAGGGGAGGTGTAACATTTTCCTCCTCTCGGCTGCTTTTCGTTTTCGCCGTTTCCCTTTGACAGAGAAGCTCTCGTCGCTGCCAGCTTCCCCAGCGTTGCACATCAACAGCGAGCAGAGTGTAGCACTGGAACTGATTCCCCATGTCTTGGACCTTTGTCACCACCTGACAGCCGGATCATATCCCAGGATCGTTGTGAGTATGCACCTCTCTCCTAATCTCTATTAAATCTCAGGCTTAGACCCGCGGCTGCACACACCACCAGAAATCAACCTTTTATCTGTAATTTCCTTTCAAAACTCAAACAAAAATGTCAATAAAAATTCTATAAACCCAGCTGGGGAACAAAATCTATCAAACTATTTTGACTCCGTCCTCCACAAAACACTTGCCAGTTGTACGCAGGCTAATTCCATAATGTTCAACAGATTGTGATATTCGTGTATTTCAATTAGCACTCTTATTTTAGGGTTTCCTCGGAGGGCGCGCCTCTCTCACCGCTGAGGTTTGATAACAAGGCCCCTGTGGACCCTCAGGGGAAACCCCCCTCTCAAATCGCTGTTGTCATCAGATAAGCAGGATGCCTTTGTGACAGTTGAATCTGAGAGGCATGGATCCGGCTGTCTCTGGCGTCACAAATAGTGGGAGCTGTTAAGTGCACGGTCCCGCCTGCCAGTAACACCCAGCCAAGCATTCGGGGGCCTGACGTATAGATTCACAGTTGTTTATGAATGTGTGTATATATACAGTACATCAACATCTCAACCACGAGACTCCATTGTGTTGTAGTTTCAGCTAAACTGAATGGACATCAATGGATAAACCAAAAGAACTGGACCTACACTGCAACATGTTTGCAAGTTTGACTTCCTTTACAGATCCCTTCAGCCATCTTACAAATTAAGACTAGTCTCACTTATCATGAGTATAAACTCATCTGTGTCTCTGGAGAGAGCTTTCCAAAGTTTGAGAGAATAACGCAGCTATTATCCCATCAGCTTTGATTTGACATTTCAAATCTTTAACACAAAGCCTGCACTACAAGTAAACTGAGCAGCGCTCAAAACGATGTGGGCGTTTACCAGGGAAGCAGGGTCAAATGACGGAAGATATCAAGTTGCATTGTGGGAAATGTAGGACCCAGGGAATTGAGGGTGTGACTCACACTATACGGATGTAAAAGTGAGAGATTCCGGCCTCTACTGCTTTGATCTGCAGCCAAATTTATGGAAATAACTGGATAATCCTAGATGTTTCTCTACAGTTCCAGGCAGCCGTTGGTTTATGTCTTTCTGTATGAGATTAAAGTTATTTCTATAATTGGTGATTGTTAACTTTTCAGTATTACTTGTAATGCAGCTGAAGAGAAGAATATATGACCTCAATGCAACTTTGATGGACAACCATGCAGACTTGACGATGGATTTGATGGACAACACACACAACTTGATTATTTCCATTAGTAAACCTAGATTTTCATATTGAATAAAAATGAATGGAAATCAATGGTTGCCTGGGGGGAAAATACCCTAAATCAGCTTTCCTAAATGACAAAATATGCAAAACCACACATATAGCCCTTTAAATAAAGCATTTCCAGACAGCAACAGATTCAGTCAAAGCCAAAACAAACAAGTGAGAGAAGTTACAGCTCTATGGAGGTTAGATGAGGTGACCCAGAGATCTCCAGGGTTTTCAATCACACCAGCAATGAAGCCAATTAAAGGGCGAATTCAATTTAAAGGTTACAATCAGCTTCATGTGCACGAGCTCAAATCAGCACACATTTGCTCTACGTCTCTCGGGGTGGGGGGTGAATATTAAAGTCTTATTGATAAATCTGCGGCATGGTACCATGAAGGCACCCCTGCTGTGCTCACCGCCTGAGTCATTATTTCTGAGTTTTATTATTGCTCCCCGCGTGCAACACCTGGGCCACAGGGCTTCACGAGGCAGGAGAGCAGAAGATTACGTGCGCGGTCAAGCAACCGCGAGAGATATTCCCTCCACACTAACATACAAGCTGTCATATCATTTACAAGGATAACTGCTGTGCATAACCACATGAACCAGTGGCACCGTAAGCAATCTGCGTCAAACAACTAAAATAGTAATCGCAGGGGCTGGCAGGCTTGCGCGTGGGCACAACTTATTGAAAGTCGTGTCCCCCGGGAGGAAATGCATTCATAAAAATAAAAAAGTGAAATGAAAATAAAACAGTGCAGAGTATAGTTAGGTTATGTAGCTAAACGAGGTGTGAGATTTTTTATTATTTCTGTCTCAAAGGCGTTCCTGGGAGAAAACAACAACACAGCGATCAAAGAGCGAGGAAGGGTGGGAAATGAGAGGGGGGGATGTGTTTATGAAATAGTGTTAAGTCATTTTTGCCCTTGCACCTGCAGACAACGAGAGACTCATTGGGATTCGTCACATCAAAGTCTCCTGTCCTGTCGACAGGTGCGCCGTGGCCGCGGGGCGCAGCGCGCGACCTGCCGCAACTTCCAAAGGATAGTAAAAAAAAAAAAAAAAATCAATCAGTCAGTCATGCAGGATCAAATCCAAAAGATTAACCCCCTGAACTTCACATGAATCCAAGTTGGATCAGTCGGTGATTTTTTTTTCTTTTTTTTTTTTTTCTTGGAGTTAATTGACGACCTGTCTGTCTGTCTGTCTGTCTGTCTGCTGCCTCTCAAAGCGATAACTGACTGACCGCAGCCCCCTTTGCCTGTACCTGTGCCTTTTGCCTTGCACCGAGGAAAATTATCTTTACTTACAGTTCTCAAGAACTGGATCTCATCTTCCCCTTCTCCGCCCTCAGCCATGGCTGTGAAGGAGCCTGCTCAGACTCTGGAAGCCACCACTGACTGCCGGCAGAAACGCGATGCTGTGCCTCTCAAGCCGATATTAGCATAGAGCTCATCCACAGCCATATAGGGCAGCCCGGCGAGAGCCCCCCCTCCTCCTCCTCCTCCCTCCCACCACCACCACCACCACCACCACCCGCCCCTCCCTCGCTTCTCCCCCTCCCTCTCTCTCTCTCTCTCTTCCCCCCACTTCCACTCCCACCTACCTACCCCTTCATCCCCCCTCCCTTCCTCCCCCTCCTCCCTGAGACCAGACGCCAGCAGCAGCAGCAGCAGCAGCAGTGCGGACCAGCGGACGGATGGAGCCGGGGCAACAGAGGACGAGCTCCCGGTGGTGGTGGTGGTGGTGGTGATGCTGCCTCCCCGCTGAGGATGAAGATGAGGATGATGATGATGGTGGTGAAGCGAAAGTAGCAGTCCAATACTTTTTAAAATGTTTGCCGTGAACCCCCCACCCCCCTCCTCTGTCAATTGAGTCAGCAGTTTTTGAGGACTCCCTGACAGTCTGACAGTGACGCACGGTGCTCTTGAGGTGGATTTGAAAGGCAGCACTGGGGCTGAATGTAAAGTTTCTTTTTTTTGAATGGCTCTGTCTCTCTATTGTCTGCACCCACCCACCACCACCACCACCACAGTGCAAATCCACCTCCTCATCTCACCTCTCAGCCCCTCCCTCACCCATGCACCAGACACTTCGCCCTACACATTGCAGACAGGTGTGATGATCTCAGTCCACAGAAATCGTCTGTACTATATGATCTCAGCTCAACAACTTTGATTTTTTCTCTCAGCTTTTGCTTTTTTTTTAGTAACACTTACTACCTGCTTACATTGGCTACCCGCCTGTTTATTCATTTGTGTGTGAAAGGCAGTGGAGAGTCAGGCTGCAGCTGCATCAGTGTGCAGTCATTGTCATTGTGGATTATGTAGAAAAACTGAAACTTGTTGCTAAGAGTGACTCTATTAAATTGATTTAGACATTGTGTGGAGGATTTAAAAATTATATCAGCAAGCTCTAAAATATATTGCTTCTTTAAGTTTTATAATTTCAGTATCAAATCTCATTATATAAGGATTCCATATAGATGTAAAATACTCTGTTAAAATAATCACCAACCATTGTGCAGATTATATATTCATTATACCTTCCACCAGTGTTGGGTAGTAACGCGTTATTAGTAACGCCGTTACGTAACGCCGTTACTTTTTTCAGTAACTAATAACGTAACGCGTTGTTTTTTTAAAATCAGTAACTCCGTTCCCGTTACCAAACGCTGCGTTACTCCGTTCCTTTCCGTTCCTTTGGGTGAGGTTTTACAGCGGCACACACAATTCCTATAACATTTCAGCAAGTTTCATTGAATTGAAAGAAAGACAGAGCACAGACACTAAGCACTAGTTGGTGGCCGCCCTCTAGCGTCCCACACGTAATCAAACACACTACATGAAGAGGACTGGGCAGGTCAGAGCGATTCTCTGAGCAGGGCATGACGGCGAGCTAAGGTAACTTTGCTAACGCAGCATCCGAGACCGAAGCTGTGTCTCAGTTCAGGCTGCAGCCCCTGAACTGGGACACAGCTTGAGTCACAGCGCGCACACACCAGCACCCACTCCACCCGAGCAGCAGCGGTTAGAGTCCGACAGACGGACTCGAATTATGACGCCTGAAACGGTAAACACAGCTGATCGCTCTGGGTAAACACAGCTGATCGATCGATAAAAAAATACCGCTGGAGTGAATTTACTTCCGTCACTGAAAACAGTCTTAAACGTAACTGCTGACATCATGCAGCAATGCAGCATGATGATGATGGTAAAATTTTACAGATAAAAACCATAGACTGTAAAAAGAAGATAAAACACGTGTTTCTTCATCAGCATCAGTACAGAACTGAAATGAGGCTAGAGGGGAATTCAATCAACCTTTATTTAATGGGAGCATTGGGAAAAAAAACCTTTTAAAGTAACGAAAAAGTTACTTTCTCAGTAACGCATTACTTTTTGGTTTAAGTAACTGAGTTACTAACTGAGTTACTTTTTTATGAAGTAACTAGTAACTGTAACTAGTTACTATTTTTCAGTAACTAGCACAACACTGCCTTCCACTGAGTGTGTTTTGGAAAAGAGCTGCTCATGAATTCTAATATTATCCTTCAGCATTCAAATTAAGCATCTATCTTTAACGTCAGTTCCTATAGGTAGCAAAGCCTGATTGTTAATTAATTACTAATTAACGTTCATGTGGTGTCATTCACTGATAAGGAGGCAGATGAGAAAAGGGCTCAGCAGCAGGAAGGAGATCATGTTCGCTGTCAAAGACTTTACTGACACCTAGTGGTCAGTTGGTGAACTATCAGTGCAACTGCAGAGTAAAACATCAAATGTATGTAGGCTACAACTTTATTTGGATTTAAATAAATACCTTTCAACCATAATCAGTTATTAAAACCTTAGGCCATGCATGCTATATATATCTACATGCATGTTTTTAAGTTAAAGGAGCAAAAATGTTGACTAATGTTGCACTCCTTATCCGGTAGCAGTCTAATGAATAATCTCCTTCTCCTAAAGATGTCATTGTTGTGGTTTCAATGACATTAACAGCTGTTTGTTTTCATTAAACGTCTGTAATCCGTCACAGACAGCTGGCCTGTAGGTCAGATCAGCTCTGTGCACTCGCTGACCAGCGTGCAGCTCAGCGTGGTGCACAGCATGACCTAAATAGAGTTCATGGTCAGAGTACGGCTGGAGGGCAGATGTGACTTACACCACCCAGTTTAGCATATTGATTAGCACTCAGATCAGAGACCGGCTTTAACTCTGAATGGTCAGAATGGTCAGTCATGCACTTTATCACGTAGCCTACATTTACTAAGGCACTTCATTCAGTGTTTCCATTTCCCACTACTGTATATTTCAATTTCTCTACATTTCAGAGAGGAATATATTTGTTTTCAGCCACACTTTATGGTTACTTTATATAGTTTATTTACAAAAGTAATGAAACATTAAGTAATCATGCTTTAATAATGAGACCTATATTATGATACACATCAATCTAAAGTCAAGATGATGAATACTATGAGTTAAGGTACTTTTTGCTATGAATCTGGTAACTTTATTAGTAGCCTACGTATGTTTTTGAATGCAGGACTTTATAGCTTGCAATGAAGAATGCTATTGTGTTGTTACTTTAACATACATTTAAGGGTTTGGATTCTTTAATCATCAATGATTTTAAGCATATTGTTGTAGGGATCCTTTGATAAGATAGTTGATATATTTGACATATATGTGATGAAGTAGGCTAAACATGTCTACAGTAAACATGAATGATGCAAAACCTATGACGAGAAGATTAAATTGATCAATCTAAATCCTCATTGAGCCTATAGACGTCTGTGTGTTTATGAGCCCCTCAGTAGCTACCTGACAGATCTGATGGGATTACCCGTCGCGACCTGTATCCAATGAGCCAATGGGAATCGTTCTAATTTCCCCCGACGCCGCTGATTGGACGAGGCTCCTGTCTGTCGCTTCAGCGGGCGGGCGCTTGTCTCCTGTCACCTGGACGCGGCTGAGAGCGACAGAGCTGCGACCTGCTGCTGCTGCAGCTGCTGCTGGTGGAGAGATGCGACAGTTACAAGTAAGTTCATGTTTAAAGTGCATTCGTTTCATTTGTTCTTTTAATACATATGCTTGATTCTCCACTGACTTAGTAGGATATATGAATTTTAAAACATGAGTGATGGCATGTTTATTCTGTTTTATCAAATCGTTTCAAGACGTAAAAAAAAAAAAACTTTGTGAAGTCTTGTGCGTGGACAGTGATGTTTGTCAAGTAGAAATGAGAAGTAAACTTATAAACTGTAGAAGCTGGTTGAAGTTTGTGATCCAGGTTGAGGAGTTGCAGATGAGCTTTTCATGTGTCTCCAGTGAACTGATTATTCTGTGAAATTGCATTTGAGTTACATAACTGGTAAACAAGGTTAAGACGTTTGCATGCCATCCTGACAGAAACCTTTTTTTGATGCACTAGTGCAGGGCTGCAAGAAAAAAAAAGAAGAAATATCACAATTTCCCCAAATTAAAGCTGTATTCAAACACATTTTTTGATACAGAGCAACAGCAAATATTAAGCTACAACAAGTAGTTACATTTTGGATTGATTTTTCCACCTTTTGCTTCCACTAATAAAAAATGTAAACAAAAGTATGTTTTCTTTAATCAGGAGAATAAACCAAAATGCAGTTAACTATCACATCAGAGCACAACAGAAGAAATCAGCTTTTACTGTACATTCAAGGATAGGATTTTACTTGCACTGTCTTTAGTTTAGTTTAGTTTTTTCATTAAAGGGAACAAAACTAAGTACTGAGGTGAGGTATGAAGTAAAGTAATGAAACAGAAAAACCAAAAGAAACATCTCATTCTGCTTTCAGTCTGTTTTCTATTATGGAAAGAAACATCTGCAGATGTCTATTATGAGTATGAATACACTTTTTTTTTTCTTTTCTGTGGTTTTCAGAGGTTTTAAAAACTCCAAAGAATCCATTCATGCTTGACGAGAACCATCACCTGCTTTATCTCTGGTAATCGAATAACATCATGGAGAGCACTCACACCACCTTAAGCCTCTACAAAACCATCAGAGAGAGCAGCTGTATGAGTCCGGCCCTCTCCCTCTGCAGGGGCCCATCTTCCCCCTTCAAAGCCCCCGTCGGCTTCCAACTAACCTCTGACTGGGAGGAGGAGGAGGAGGAGGAGGAGGAGGAGGAGGACGACGACAGATTCGGCCTCACAGACTTTAAAGAAAACCTCAAAGCAGTGGACGAATCGTCTGAGCTCCACTGGCTGACGGAGCTGTTACCGTTGTGTTTGGAGTGCCAGGCCTTCATGAGCATGGGAAACCAACAGGGCACCAAACTTAAGTCGAACAACTGTCACAGCTACGCGGAGAGTCGGGATGCTTCACCTAAATCGCCAAGACTCCAAATCCCTCGCAAGAGAAGAAGAAGAGCAGACGGGCTAGTTTCCACCAGCACCCTTCACCACAACTTCAAGATGACACCCGGGGCTCTTCGGATTCCTCTGAGAGCAAGGACGCTGACAAAGCTTCAGATGACGAGCTCTCCTGCTTATGAAGAGTGGGACTTTGGGGCAGGAAGGGCAATCACCTCCACCCCTGCTGCCAGGAGGAAGAAAGCTACAGGAAAAGAAAGAGAGGATAAAAACGCTTCAACACAGGATTTAAAGCCGGTGTGCAGAGCAAAGCTGCCTGGTGCTTCATCAGAAAATGCTCCTCAATCTTACAGCAAAAGCGGTCCTTTCTTTCACGGAAAGGATTTTCCTGTGAAGGATGAATGTGCTGCTGACTCAGACACAGACCTTTCTGAGTACGACAATGAGATGTTCTCTCAGTCTAGTCAGGACCCATTAAAATCTCTAATCGCCGTGTCAGCAAGTGAGAAACATGAGGAAAAGAAGGCAGAAGTTGGAGAAGTGAGTTCCCCTCGCTGGTGGTTTGAAGACGAGTTCGGGGAGAGGACGGCAGCAGGACGAGTCATGGGCAAAATTGAGGAGGTTGAAGGAATCATACAAAGAGTGAGTCTCACCAGTTCAGACTGGATCAATGAAGGCAGTGAAGCTGTTGATGAACCTCAGTCTATCCCAGATGGATGTGCTGATGAGGATCAACTCCAACATCTGCAGCAGACATGCAGCCCCGAATACAGCACTGACTCCCTGGTTGAAGAGCTTCATCTCCTGGGTGAAGCTCTGAGCCAGAGCCTCCACCAGGCTCTGATGATGGAGGGAGGTAAGGCAGAGATTGAAGCTCTCACAGAGGACGAGGAGAGGATGACTTTTAGTGAGCAGAGTCCTCTGAATCTACAATCACATCCTTACCGCTTCATCTTCAGTCCTTCAACGCTGCCAAACAATTCGTCACCCTCTGTGTCGGCTGGTGGAGAAACCTCCCCCGTGCCGTCACCGTCTCTGTCTGCGATCCTGGATGCTTCTGCAAGAACATCCAGCAGCTTTGAAGGCATGTCCCCGATTCTGTCGCCCTCAGTCACGTCCACGCTGTCCAGCGCAGGGCCCGGCCACCGCTCTCTCTGCCCGACTCTGAACTTCACCCATCAGCACTACGAAGAAGAAGAGGAAGAAGAAGAAGACATCTCCAGGACTCACAGAGTGTGGACAAACTCAGAAGGAAACAGTTTATTCTCTCAGGGGGCTGGAGGCTGTGGCAGTGCCATCACGGTCACTGGTGCGACAGAAAAGGGTCAGAGGAACCCAAAAAGGAAGTTGTCGTGGGCGGACAACCGGCTGAGTGAGCAGAATCAGATGCAGGCGAACAGATGCAGCAATGAGACAGAGGCCAGCCACGACTATCTGCTCTCCTCAGGTAAAAACTGCTGATTACATCATCAAAGAAACAGTTGTTAACAAATCATACAGTCTCAACTTTAAGTTTATCTTATTGTGAAACTCTGATCTATTGGAAGCATTCACTCGGAAAGCAAAGTGTAATTGAGATTTGTCTGATTTAATGCATATTCATATGCATTGGCAGCTGTTTTTTCCACACATCTCCTATTTTGTGGTAGTTATTCTGTTGGAATCATTCAACATAAAACTATAGCATCATTTCAGCTATACAGCTCATCCCTCCATCATAAGTTTAAGTGATTAAAACAAAACTTCAGAAGTGTGAATGCAACATTTAAATATCAAACCCAGAGGCAAAATTGAGCTTTTTAAGATAATTAAACTAAGAAAATATGAACCTTTTTTCTGTACAATTCATGTTTTATTGCTAAATATTACATGTTGTCTAAGCACAAGCAGCTGCACAAGAACTTAATCCAAATAAAAAAAGCACTGCCGAATTCACAAAATGATCATATGCAGTAAATGAGAAGCAGTTTGAACAGCATCGCAACTTTCAATGCCACTTTTACAACTCTTGAAAAACTTTCAATATGTTTTGATCAAAATATGTTTCTCCTTTGAAACCAGGTCAAGTCAGCTGCTAATGAAATGGTACAAATAACTTCAAATGTACAGAGAAAAAGTTAAGGCAACTTTTTTATTGCATCTCTGACCAATATAGTTACAAAAGCTCTGTTTGTGTCCAGAATCACTGTGTTTGACACCGTCATGCAGGAGCCTGTGAGATATTTTAAAGGATTTTGCTGCATGTCTGAGACCCTGATCAACAATCTCTCAGCAGCACTGATTTACAGACGCTGCTGTGCCTCCACCTTGTTAAGCATGCTACACGTGCTTCATGGCCATTTAGCATATGGCGGATTAAGACGGTGGAGTTAAAATGCCTGCAGAGAGTTTTCAGAGTAACAGGGTGGAAAGTATGTGTGTGTGTGTGTGTGTGCGCATAACAGCGTGACATTGACTTTTTAGTGGTTGGTTAGTGAAGTGAACAGAGGAGGAGGAGGAGGAGGAGGAGGAAGAGCAGACGGGCTGAGAGCTGGTGCACGCTGAGTCCAGACTGTCAGACTGTGGCCTCCCCCGGGTCGATGAACACAGACACACACTTTCTATCACCGCAGCAGCTGGATCAGATGTGAAGGATGTGTGGTAGTCTGTAAATGATGACTCCCTGCTGGTCTGACATACCACTCTGTGTGTGTGTGTGTGTGTGTGTGTGTGTGTGTGTGTGTGTGTGTGTGTGTGTGTGTGTGTGTGTGTGTGTGTGTGTGTGTGTGTGTGTGTGTGTGTGTGTGTGTGTGTGTGTGTGTGTGTGTGTGTGTGTTTGCTCAGGCATGAAGTACAAGCTGCACCTGATGAGGATACCCTCGTAGTCCTGGGGTGGCACTGATCTGAGACGAACAGTTTCCTTTTTTAAGAACAGAAATGGCCCATGAGAATTGACCATGTAGGATTTATTTACTTGCTGTGCCACTTATTTAAAGGTGCTCCTATGGTGCACTGCAGAGCTGAGCCAATAAGTCCTCCCTCAACTCCTTTCTTAAATACTGATATCTGTCTATATGTCAGCAGCTAAATGGTTAAAAAAGAAAAGTTCAGAAATACCCACTGTCAAAGATATGTTTTGAAACAGTGGTGCTCTTGAGACAAATTTAGTTTTCATCAGTATCTCATGAGATGTATAAAGGAAGTGAACATTGGAGGAAGTATCTGTACCATTCTTCAAAATAATGTGGCCTATAGTTTATTTTAAGGAGATTTAGTTGTCTAGGTGGTATCTCTGATAGCTCAAGATGAATGCAGATGTAAAAAAAAAAAAAGTTGATTATCTGATGCAGTTTTAGAAAATATGTTAGCTTGGATTTACTTTAAACGTTTTCTGTAATCCTTAAGCAACCTGTCAGTGGATCAGTTGTTACAGACTCTTTCTGCAGCCAAAATGTGATGAAACCCACAGAAAAATTTCAAAAACGCATCTTTTTAGTGATCAAAGACATTACACATAACAATGCACAACATACTGTGGAGTCTTTCGCTGGAATATTTAATTTAGTTCTAACATAACCTAGTGTATATCAGGAGCTGGACGATGATATTCAATACACTGTACAGTACATACAGCTACACAAGGGGGGAATAAAAGGGAAAAACAAACTGTAACTTGTAACTGCTGTATTTCCTCATAAACACATCTGCAGCAGCAGAATCAGGCTCGATGACTCTCTCTCAGCCGGCTGTCCAAAGTGGATCAACGCTCTGAGCTCTGTGACACACAACAAATCATTAGAGGCCGGCGATCAGAGCGAGAAGAAGAAAGACATCAGAGCCTTCAGAGGGTTATTCTCAAAATCCATTGCTCTGTTCAACGTGGTCAAACCGAGGACAGATAACACATTTCCATAAGCTCTTTAATCTGGCGCACTGAGAGCCGTTATGTGTCCACTGGAAGTTACACAACATCGACATCTCTGTTGGCTCCTTTTTCTGAAACGATACTGACAGATTTACTGTGGAGCAGCTCACGGAAGCAGAAACACTCTTCTCCTCTCAAGGTTGAGCTGCCTTTTTCGCACTCCATCTGGTGTTGGCGAGATGGTTGTTTAGCAAAATGCACCCAATTATTTGGACATCCAGAAACATTTCAAAACATTTTCTGTGGGATAATTAAATCCACTAGTTTTCCAATTAGCACAGTTGGCAGCAGGTGTCACCGTTGCAACATAATGCATCATCAACCTTTCAGCACATATTGGCAGAACAACCTGTAATCAATAAGCATATGAGAGATTTAAAATATTGTTTTGTATTAACTCGATAATAAACTTCTGTAACAGTGTAGTTCCCCTAAAGAGGCATTTTAAAATTTGTAAAAATGCTCTGCTACGACTATTTTTTGATTGAAATTGCTTTCCCACAAAAAAGATGTTTAAAAAAAACCCTCAAAGAGGCTAAAAACACGTCTATTATTTCTCCCTCATTGAAAAATCCAGGTTTTATGAATATTCATGAGTATGCATGCATCATGACCGCCACCGGGTTGCTCGGTATCACAGTGCACAACAAATGAGATGCAAAAAAAATCAACAGGATTGGCTGCTAGGGATTCTGACGTATTAAACCCGACTGGGTGCTGAAAAACTGAATCCAACTTTTTCAGACTCTGGCTTTGAAATGGCATTTTCAAATCTAAAATGCTCAGTTATGGCGTGCATTAGCTACCTCGCTGCTGAAATGTCTTGTAGCAGAACCCAAACACAACATTGACATGTTAATAATTTTAAAAAAATCTATTTTTGGTTTAGGGGGTCTTTAATAGGCTGATAACAGAACAGAGCATGTTGGTTTCCCATAACTGTCATGCATGCCCATAATACACACTTACATTTGATATGTTAGTTGAAATATTAAAAAGAGGGTTTGGAGCAGTTACAGTACTTCCCCCTGGTGATTGAGAATCATTTAGTTGACGAATTTTGGTTATTAGAAAACTATTGGAAGCTTAAAGAGGAGTATGATTTAAAAAAAGAAAGAAGACGGCCCATCCAAAAAATGACAGAACACATCAGTCATAATCTTTCACAAGCATCATATTATATTCACATTAAAACGGATCACAGCCGTCAACAACAGGTGCTTTTTTATTATAACAATTAGTAATAATCAACCACACAAGTAAAGCAGTAGCAATAAATCAACATGTGATGACCGGGGTGGTGGAGGTTGTTTTGTTTTTCTTCCTGAATTGAATAAAGCTCAAGGGAGAGATTTAGCCCTGTTGTTGCTGTTTTATATCCTCACTGCGGCTCTAAAGTGCAACACACTAGATTTATTATTACGGAGCTGGAGAATCAATCAGCCTTTTTAAAGAGCTCACTGTTGATTAATTATGCTCTAAGTTTGTTGAAAGCCATGTTTACAGACAAAGCTCTGAACAGCTCCCTGGAGCACCTGCTGCTGTGACACGGTCACATTGAAAAACACCTGCACCTCACAGCGTTTGATGCCACACTGACGACTTCTCCTTCTCCTTCTCCTTTTCCCCCACAGACGAGGCGCTCCGGAGACAGGAGGAGATCTGGCAGCAGGAGGTCGAGGAGACTCTCTCCTTGTGTCAGTCGCTCTCTCATCCGTCCAGACCGCAGCACGTCGACTTCTTACGCATCACTGCTCCGGAGGATGACATCACTGATACGCCTCCACTCACACCCCTCCTCCCCCAGGAGTGTAGGGTGAGTAGCATCATCACTCCCTCCCTCCCTCCCCTCCCCTCTCTCTCTCTCATGCTGTCTAGACTGGTCGTGGTGGGTTTTAAATATTTTACTACCGTCACTCTGAAAGTTTTTCATTTCATCTCCTGCTGAGCATGATAACGAACCTGCACCTGCTTCAGGGTCACTGACAAACACCGGGAGGAATATTATGACGTTCACCACTGTCCACACACACACACCACAAGGTCCTGGGTGAAGTAGTTGTTTTGTTTTATATAATATAACACAAAAATACAGGTGAAAATCAGAAATTGAAAAATGATATATGCATTAGTACAGATATTTTGGATTTCTTCCAGAACTGCATGCCATCATCTGATCTTCAACACAACATTGACAATCATTTAAAATGAACCTGGAATTTTTATATGGTGAAATTATTAACAAAAACAAGATGACAGGTTCATGTATCCTTCCTTTTATTATAACTTTTCTTTTGCACATGCATGTGGTTAAGGAAAAGTTTAAATTGATCACATGTCTTTCATTACCAATATTCATTTTAATGGCTGCTGCGTAGGGCTGGGCGATAAAACGATAACGATATATATCGCGATATAACTTTACTCAATAGCAATATGAAACGTGGTCGATAGAGAGTCGATAGGTTTCATTCATTCATGTTTTGAAACAGCCAATGAAAACGAGAGTTGCGCCGCGCTGAACCAATGGCTGAGCCAACCAGGTTAGATTGACACAGCACAGGAAGACTGTACACAGCACAACAACACGTGGTAATGTTTGGGCTGCTGCAGCCTGGCGTCAGCAGCGGGGCATCGCCAGTAAAAAAGAGAGAGAGAATGAGTGTTGCCTCGAAAGAAAAAATGGAGGAGAACTAGGACGAGTGACCGCGAAAAGACGTGGTACGTCATGTTTACATTAACCCAGATTGATGGAACTCTAATACAGTACTGTAAACAACACTAAACTTTCACAACGGAGACACCAGGCAGTCGGAGCGAGTCGAGCTCCGGCCGCCGTCACACATCAAAGGGAGCGCAGTCACGGCGTGGCCGCTCTGCTGCTGCTGCTCCTCACACCACAGCGACCCTGTTCAGCTGTGACGACCTAAACACTGGCCACTGGCGAAGCAAGCGCTAACCGCGGCGATTTCTCTTCCTTTTTCTTTTTCAGTCGGGTTTAGGCTGAGAATGATCGCTAATTAGACGGGCCACGTCAGGTCCGGGTTTTAATTTTCACGTCCGTTTATAACTGTAGCAGCAGCAGAGAGATAGGGCAGCTCCTGTAAGGGGAGCCTGGCTCTAGTCTGACCTAACTCCTGTCTGATGTAATGTTAAAGAATGGCTGAACAGCGGAGTGATAATGTCTGTAAAAAGACCTGTATATACCTGTATATCAGCACTCATGTATGTCTCTTGTCCAATCAAATTATTTGGTTGAAACTAACTGTATATAATACCAGTTTTATTTATCTGAAACTGTTATTAGGCTACTCATTGCTTTTATATGTTAATAATTACATCTGAAATGTTACATTTTTGACGAAAAATATATATTTAAATCAGAAATAACCTTCTGATATCTTCAAATCTCACCCGTGAGTATGATAGAACATTTAGGCTTGACAAAAACAGTGACTTGAGTCCTATCGTGATATATATCGATATCGACTGATATGAAAAAAATTATCGTGATAGGATTTTTTCTCATATCGCCCAGCCCTACTGCTGCGTATAATCGACACTGGAAACCAAATTTAAAGGGGACATATTATAGAAATGGCACTTTTTGAAGGCTCTTTAACATGCATTTGGGTGTTTGTCTTGCCTTCCGGCCCCCAAAATGTGAGAATAGACAAAAAGATCTGTAATTTGCAGGCTCCTTAGGTTGAAATCCATGTGGTTTTCCGAGCTGTTCCCTCAGTTGTCTGACAATGATGTAATTCAGTGTTTCCCCTAGTATGTTTTCAGGCCCCTTGGTACCCACTGCAAAAACCCTGATCAGACGAGGCACGTGGGACAGCATATTGCCCCCTCCCCTTCTGTTAAATATAAAAGGAGGCTTCTACATGCTTGAGCTTTACACTGCTGACTTGTATAAACAGACATGTCCTGTGATTTTCAGCCTGAGTGAGAATGACAGCTATTATTACCGGTACTCTTGTATTTTTTTCCAATAATGCTGAGTCATCATGACTTTGACTTTCATATATTTTGCATCGCCGTGGTTTCTTGGGTCTCTTGGGACTTTTGCTTCACGGTCATGTAGGTGCAGGTTCAAACAGCGACCTCACAGCACCGGTGCTGTACAACAAAGAGCGCTGTGTTCCCTGTGGTTACATAACACAATGGGATTTAATGCAGCTCTGTAGTTGCATTGTATGAGGGATGGTATCTGTATAGGTATGAATGAGTGCCTCTATTAATGCTGTTTAAAACATATCCCCCCTTCCTCTGTCACTGTGTTTGCATCAACGTAGCTGCTCATTCAAGTTAGACAAATCAGACCATTTGATGAGAGTTGCGTTTTACATTAAGCTGACGTATTGAATAAGTAATATAGGAGGATAATGATGAAAAAATAGTGTGACGACAATAATAATTAAGTTATAACTACAAACATACTTCATGTGATCCATAGTAGGTCACACAACACGATTAAAAAAAAGGAAAGGAAGCAGAACAAAGATAAGATAGAGCAAATTAAATGTTTTATATCAATAATAAAATACCGTATAATCTGGAAGAAATTCAAAGTTTGGAATGAAAAGAAAAAGCCAGGGGGTTAATTATCATCCCTAATCACCTTATGATAAGGTTTAGATTTTAAATTACTTTTTTAAAAGCAAATTTCAGGCTTAGAAAATTGCGGCCACATCAACAATTTCAAAGTTGAATTGTAATTTCAACATAATTTGTAAACGTTTAACAGCTTAATATGATGGAGAATCAGTTTTATTACTACAAATTAGCATCTCATGGGGTTGTACTGTTCCCATGCACATCCCATGTTATGTGCATGAGACAGGGCTGAATGTCCTCTGAGGTGGAACAAGATGAACAGATACAAAACAGATAGAGTGGCATCAAGTGGAGCTCGAGAAAGACATTGAATTGGACACATGAGATAAAAGCCATTTTTAATGTGGTCACAGTGAATTGCAGCCTGGTGATGTATAAAATTCAGCACATGTTGTGTTTCTGCTGCCTGGTGCTGGATACAGTCCAGTGTGCCTGTTCAGAAGACTGTTGTGTGTGTGTGCGCTCTGAGTCTAATGCTATTTCATGGGATTATCTGGATTCATTCTTATTACATAAACACAGCTCACATAAAGGCCACAGTGTCCCTCCCTGGGAATGTAAAAGCACTTTATTAGTATTCATAAGATTTAAGCGTAGCCGGTTAAGACGCCACACTGTTGTGTTCAGCCTTGTCTCTCCGCCATACAAGACTTTTTCAGAGAAAGTTACACAAGCGTAATGAGACACAGTAAAAGTGTTATCTGTCACTTACCTGCTGGCTGTGATAAGATGAAAGCAAACAAGGGTGGGAACCAGAGAGCTAAGAATAACACAGATGTGAAACAATGAAGGAGGACATTTACGCTGGAGGCTTTTTTTTTTTTTTTCTATTTTATTCAGAAAACCGTGAAAAAAAAAAAAAACTTGATGAACAAAGCCTTTCATTCTGGGTCAGAAATTCAGAAACACACTTTGAAGTTTCAGGCAGCAGCTTGAAACAGAGCAGAAGGAGCCTCCAGTCAAAGTCTTTGTCTTTCTCCTGTCTCTTCTCTTTGCTCATAGTCAGCATTAAAAAAGTGCTGAATATTTGCATCCAACAAATAATTAATATTTCCTATTTTTTCCTGTTTTCATATAGATGTCATCAGCTTAACATTTATATATTTATTTGAAACAAGTTTAACTTTATTTTTTAGGTTTTATTACCATATTCTTTTTTCCCTTTTTTTTGACTTACAGTATCTACACCATGACACAATAGATAGTAGTACCTTTATTTTGAAAAGCAATTCATTCATCAATTTTGCTTCTTGGTGAGCAGCTGTTTTCCACCATTTAGTATCAAATCTTCTCATCTTATGCATCAATATCTCACCAACCATTACATACTATAGTATAATTACTAACTGTGCACTTTATATTGAGCTCAAAAACTCAGAAAAGCATGGCAAGTGTACCTGCAGAGTAACTTTTAGAGCACAGAGGAGAATCAAAGTGCTTAACAGTAATATATGACAGTAAAACAGTAAAATGCAAAGTAACTGCAAGCAAATATTTACATACTGCACAAGTTCTTTTATTTTGACAGTCAATGCTCAGACTACAGTAAGGAATATAAGGAGTGTGCGTTAGATTGTATGTGAGCCGATCAGCTGTGGTGTAGGTGGGGTTAGACCCATAAGACGTTCAGATTAGCCGGGTGTTGCTCAGTACCTTGACGGGGGGAGCTGAGACCTCTCTCTCTCTGTCTGTCGCTGTGGATTTACGGTACAGGCCAAAACATTTAACAAGTGATCCTTGGCAAGGCCTATTTACCCTCCTTCAGCTCTGGGTGTGGCGCCCCCTCCATCTGTTCTGGGTGGCTTCCTTTTGCCTTATGGCTCACGGATCTGTCAGGGTGTTGTCACAAACAGTGGCTGAAGACGCCATCTGCTTCCAATTACACTTTGACAATCTGCAGGACGACGTCCAAGGTGCTGCTGCTCCGTAAACCGTAACAGCAGGTTTAAGCAGAGCTGGAAGGAAAAGGAGGCAGAATTTTTTTTGGAAACCGAAAAAGCCCCGGACCTGGACTTGGATCTGACTTTTAAGTGTGACTGAGGTTGAGCTGAGTCACTGCAGCCGGGCAGACTCATGGAGCCTTGGAAACATCCACTTTTCCATTACTTTGTGGATTTCTCCTCTGTCATTGGCTGCTCTGAGTGACTGACTAACAGCAGCTTCCACTTTTAGGTTTGGAAAATTAGCTCTCTGGTAAGACATGAAGGAGCTGTTGAAACAGTGAGAGGACACATTTATTTCTTTTTCGACAAACTGGAGCGGAAACAGGTTGGACTTTCAGAAATAATGATCTGCCTTTCTCTTCTTTTTTGACTTGCATGCATTTACCGATCGTAAGCAGCAGCTGCATTATCCAAATTGCATGCCATACAGATGCCAAAACACCACTTACACCTCTTCTCACTGCATTTCTCTGATGCAAGATAACGCAATGTCCCATTTAAGTCTCAGATACAAGCTGTACAAACAGCAACCACAATGCTGATGTTGTGGGGACAGCGTCTGAGAAACTTTCTGCTCCCTCTAACCTGGATGATTTTACCACTTTCTCTGTGAGCGACTGTGACTTGTGGAAAATGGAGGAGCAAAAAGCCTTTCTGAAATTTTTCAGGACCCTGTCAGAGGAGCAAAATGTGGACATAATGCAGGATGAGCTGAGGTTTGATCTGAAGAAAAATGGGGATATGAACTTGAAAGATGCTTTCGGGCATCCTGCAGATCCTTTATTTTATCTCATATTGCCTCGTGAAGAGGAGAAGATGACCTCTAACTCAGTGGTGAGAGAAGATGGATGGGACTCAGACAAGACAGAGCATGAGAGGAATAACTTCAGCCCAACAGAGCAGCACAGCACGGATGTAAACACTGACGACGACGACGACGACGACGACGTCTCACAGAAAGAGACGGTTACAACAAATCAAGACCAGAATAAGATATCAGACAAAAACTGTGATGAAGACAATGGTTGTAACACTTTGGAGAAGTTGCTGAATAATTGTGCCTTGAACACATCTCTGCGGCCACAATGTCAACACACTTCAACCGACTGTACAAACGCAGACGGTGACAGTGTCAAGAAGGAGGACGATGAAGAAATAGCCCATGAAAATAACCAAAATACAGATTTACAGGAACATTTTGTCACAAATCCTGAGGATTCTGCCAAAACCAAGCATGAACTGAGTGAGACAGGACCCACTGGTGAAGAAGAGGCTGAACCAACACTGGAGGAACTCATGGAGCAAACTGCTGATCCATCCTGCTCTGAAAATGATGATAATGATGATGAAGAGGAGGTTAAAGGTGCAGAGGAGGAAAAGACACAAGAATTGAAAGATGTAGATCCTGAATCCTCCTCTCAACTTCACCGGCTTCCTCTCAGTCCAACACGTACTTCACCAAATATTTCCATAACATCAGCGGCTGCAGCCAACAACCCTCCGCCTGGATCCACCTTCACCAGAGCCACCTTCTCCCCGGTGTCGCCCACCGACAAGCAGATCCAGCTCCCGGCGCTCTTCAGCGGCCTGAAGGTCCTGAGGAAGACGGTGGTCGGCCCCGAGCCCGACGCCCAGATCAAACCGCCGTCTCAAGAAGCGAAGAGGGCCGATGAGAAGGGTCAGGGCGGCTTCCTGGACCACATCTCCTCGCTTCTGAATCGGGAGAAGAAAGAGGAGAAGAAGGAGACGGAGGCCGAGGGAGAGCAGGATGAAACCGGAGCGATGAATGACAGCGATGAAAGTCAAGAGAGTCCTGAGAAGGAAAACCCGGAGGAGGATGTTGAAGCTTCGGGAGCATTTGATTCTGCAAAACCACCGGTGTCCAGCGCCGAGGCAGCGTTTGATGCCTTCAAGGCTTTTTTCACCCCGAGGCCTCTGAAGAAGGACCCGTCAGATAAAGTGGATCTGGAAGCAGTGAGGAAGAAGATACGGGGTGAAAAAGATGTGTTGAGAGCTCTGTTTGAGAGAACGTCCAACAAGACGCCAGAGAAAATGGAGTCAGACGGCAAAGTACGCAACATGTTACCGAACAGGAGCATCAGGCCACGTAGTTATAGATAGTAGGCCTATCTAAGTGATTCATGTTGAGTTTTACAGTAGACCTTGTGGAGGACCAGTGTTGGGCACGTTACAGTGACTAATAACTTTCCCCAAGAGAAACTGAGTTAGTAACAGAATTACTACATTATAAAAGTAACTAATTACCAGGAAAAGTAACTTTTGCGTGTTTTTAATAAAATACTCAAATATGTCAAATTACTTGGACTCACCCCCCCTAACCAAAACTGTATCACCCAGTATTCCTCCACACTAGTTGATAGGCTGAAAAAAAAAAAGTGTGCATAACGCACATTTTACGGGTGTATTATTTTGTGACAGGACTTCTTGAGTCAAGTAATGGCGAGTAACGGCGCATTTTATTGTTACAGTGTTATAACGGGGAAACACTAACTTTTTTGAGTACTCGTTACTCAAAAAAGTAGCACCGTTAGTAACGCCGTTATTTTACAACGCTATTATTCCCATCACTGTGGAAGACATCCATTATTCTACTATTTTAATTTAATGTAGGCCTACTTTATCTTTAAAATACCCACCCTGAGGACGAGTTATACTGACCATAGTTATACTGACCACTGATCATATATTTCAGTTGATAGGCAACAAAAGGAAAAACCTTTTTATTTAGGGTAAGTTACTCATATGTAGAAAAAGGTAACGTGAATCAAGCAAAAGATTAGAGTAAGTAATTATTGGTATATTGTGAATATTTTGAAATATAGAAGCTGTGTTTCATCTCTGTTGTTAATCTTTTCCACTCTAGTCGGAAGCTTCCACACCTGGAGAAGGAGAAGAACGAACTCCTGGTCGTCTACAAGCCGTCTGGCCGCCACTGAAGGAGGAGAAGGTCGGGCTCAAGTACACAGAAGCAGGTACTGCACTGGCTGATTATTATACTGTATTTTGATGTTTGGTCAATACGCATCTTTATTTGCTTCAGACTGTATTACAGGACAGGAGGACAGGAAAGTAAACACAGCAGGAAAACTCAAACATCTCAGCGATGTCCCTCACAGAATTTGTAATTCAATACTCAGTTGTTACAGTGGAGCTGGTGTATATTCACTCTATGACTCTACGTCCCTACATGACTCATTATGTATCATTCATTATATTATTCATGTTTTAGACAGAGGTGTTTGCTGTGTGTCATCATGTGGTGGATGTGATATCAAGCTACAGTGGTAAAGTAAACACAGCTCCGCCCTGCGTGTCCACAGTGAGTGAGACTCTGCCTCCAGTGTGTAAAAGCATTTACTAGATACTAGACTGCACATTTATGGCTGCGGTCCAGCTCCTCTTTTTGAGAAAGTGGTTTTAGACTTTTATAGGTGGAAACCACTCTGTTTTTGACTGAAACATTTTTATCTGTGCTGCCACCCAGTGGTTAAAAAAAGTTAATGCATGACATGCAAAAACAAAATAAAAACCATAGCCACCAGAAAAGTAGTAAAAGTTAAATAAAAACAAATACATATGTATTTTGTTATCAGTTAATTCAGTTTTTACTCACATAACCCAATATCAAAAATTAGAAATTTGCTTCCAGGAGCCTCACAATCTGCACAGCACACAGCCATCTACAATATCATCTGCCTTCAATTTGAATAAGGGAAAATTCCCTAAAGCACCAGTCATCCTGCTTCAAGCTGTGACTTCCTCAAGGTAGATCAAACAGGTTTAAGGCTGCAAGACAAAAAACCCCAAGTCAGACTCCAGCTTTCTTTGTCTAAATGAATCTGTTGCACGAGTCTGTTTCTGTCTGAACAACATGACTGACTGAGTAGACGTTTTAAACCACACGTCTGTTTTTCTTGATTTGTTTTTAACAACAAGAAAGTGAGTCTCAGACTAGAGTTTAGTGAAAATGTTTTGCATTAGACTCAACGAAAAACAAAGTTAACACAGAGCAGAGACAAAGTGCAACAGATCTCATAACAGGGATCCCTGCTTATTTTGACTTGCATGAAAACTACAAGGAGATGAAAAATATGACGTCAATCTGAGATATTTAAATACATGTCACATTAATAGGCTACATAAATACATTTTTATAGAGAAACAAATGATCAAATACTTTATACTTCCTTCTGTCCATCAGCAGGACTGTCAGTGTTTGAGCAGGGATTAAATACTGTGCACACACCTACTTCCCTGTAACACACGCTCTATAAATACTGTCAAGAAGGTGGCAGTAAATATTAGTACGTGGCCATTCAGTATATTCAGCCATTTATCAGTCATATATTTCATATTTTATTATAGCTCAATTCATACACATCAAATGGACAGGATGTTCAAGAAATCACAAATGTACAAATACATAAAACAATAAAAATGGACGAACACAAATACCAAAACCACCCTAGATAAATGTTTGCATAGAGAGTTTGTTCAGGATGGCACCTGCAGTCATTAAGCTCTTCTGCCTTCACCTGATGAAGTCACTTCACACTGTTTTTGACCCAGCGTGTCCTCACACACCCCTCAGCCTCGGCCGCTGTGGTAAAACACTCGATTTGTTCTGCGAAATTAGTTCCAGCTCTCGAGTGTCTCACGGTCGCTGTAATTTGTTTGTCTGCGGCCTGCACCCGGGCCACATCGTTAACGTGTCCGCCGAGGTAAAGAAAGCGCCGGCGGGCACCACAGCTGTAATAATGAACATGTGTTGTGGTGCAGGAACCAACACAAAGACGTTTGTTTGTTGTTTTTTCTCCTCCTCAGAGCATCAGGCTGCGCTGCTGCAGCTGAAGAGAGAATGCAAAGAGGAGCTGGAGAAGTTACAGGTCAGTACGGAGCATCGAGGCGAAGACATTTCACAAGCAGTTTCCACATGAGATTCAGGTAGCAAATAGAGTCACAACAGGGAAATATCAAGTTTGTTTTATTTTTCTGGTCCACAATTTTATAATAACTAATTTAAATTATTCACTATTATTTTTTAAATACACTGAAATAGTGATGTGGCGCTAATTCAAACAGGGGGAGTGTTCAACTGGTACATTTCCAATGCATTTCATTATTGAAAGAAAAATTGGCATCTGTTAGTCAAGCGAGCAGGAAATTCAGCATAAAGAATTTATTTTCCAGCAATACAACGTACGTGCTTAATTACCTGGATTTAAATTAAGCTTTTTAAATTGATGTTTTTTATTTTCCCTTCAATTAGTAACAAAAACACTTATTTTTCTGAAATGAATCCAGTATTACAGACATGTATTTAGAGATGTTATAAGATTTTCTGAGTTTTTTTAAACTCCAGAAAATCCAGGTTATCTCCGTGGTTTTATAAAGTGAGACCGAAGTCTAAACCAGTTGCTACTTTCAGGACGACTATGGACGGGAACTCTCCAGACTCCGGGTGGAAAACGAGGACATCGTCGCCCGTGTGGCCGAGCTGCAGGCCAGACTGTCCCAGACCGGGACCCCGCGTCGAGGGCAACTCCGAGATGTCGCCGTGTCCACTGGAGACGACTCCGTGCACAGATCCTCTTTCCGCACCGTCTGCGTCCAGACGGATAGAGACACGTTCGTTAAGACCCCAGAGGACGGAGAGGAGGGGACGGGGAGGACGTGCACCAGTCCACAGCAGCAGAGGCTCACCCCTAAAAGGCTGGACCTGGTTTCTGTCGGCCTCGGCCCGGGCAGCCAGAGGGACGATACGGCGTCCTCCTCTTCATCTCCTCCTCCTGGAGCAGCACTACCTCCACAGCAAACGCTACTAATTAATCCTGACAATCAGCCTCCTCCTCCTCCTCCTCCACCTCTTCCACCTCCACCCTGTCTGTCAACACCAGCGAATGGGCCTCCACCACCTCCACCTCCTCCTCCTCCTCCTCCTCCTCCTCCTCCTCCATCCATGCCAGGCTTGGCTCCCCCACCTCCTCCTCCTCCAGGTGGGAGCTTCTTGTTGGACAAACCTCCCAGGAAACCACTGGTGGCGCCGTCCCGACCCATGAAGCCTCTGTACTGGACCAGGATCCAGGTCCAGGACAACAAGTAGGTTACGATAACAATACTTTATTAATCCCCAGGGGGAAATTCAGGTGTTACAACAGTAGGCAGTAAAAGCAGATAATAAAAGCAAGAAAAGCATATAATCAAAATAATAATTAAATAGTAGAATAAATGGATAGTTATATACAAACACCATGGTTGTAAAAAAAAAACAAAAAAAAACGATTGATACAGCGTTGGGGCCGTGCCGAGGCCTCACTTACTGTATTTTAGGCTATTTGAGGTTCACATTTAAAGGACAGTTACTCCCTTACTGTAACTATATGGAAAATGTATTGCTTTCACACAGGGTGATGCTGTTTTCTTTTTAGATTTAATTATATAAAACTGACCCTATTCAAAGATCCTTCAACCAAAATGTCATTTTTAAAGGGCCTGATAAAGCCTAAAGGCTATGGTATGGATCTCTATCAGGGTTGGGGAAAAATAGAATAGAAAGTACATAAAACATGTCAGTGCTAATGTTGAAAAGAAAAAAAAAACCTGATTTATATGTTGCGAAATGTTCAACTAATGTTTAAATGAGACTTCATCTGCTTCATTAGTATGTCAGTATTGTATTTTGACTGTTATCTGATTGTTAAGAGCTCTGAGTTAAAAACAGAGGCTGAAATAAACTGATGCTTTCGTCTCCCATAGCAACAACAACACACTGTGGAACATTTTAGAGGAAACAAACATAATAAACACTCAGGAGTTTGAGGATCTCTTCGCCAAAACCACCACACAGACCAAGAGGAAGCCGCTGTCGGAGGCCTACGAGAAGAAAGCCAAAGTCAGAAAGGTAAGATGGAGAATAAAACTATTACATCATACTAAACAGCTGTCCTCATCTCATGGATACATTTTCTACAAGAGGGAGTGGCGGTTCGTAATGCAGGAGATTGAGATGCAATATGACTTTTGTCCACTTGAGGGCGTTAAAGCCATTGTTTTTATACACACCAGATCACAATTAATATAAGCCCAGACACAAGTGTTGTATTAAAGCTATTTTATATGATTTTTCTCTCTTGTATATTTTATATTTATATAGCCTAAGTATTTTTTTACCTCTGTTTTGTTTCTGATCGGTCACTTCCTCTCAAATCCTGTAATTTGACTTATTTACTGGTGTGCTATTTTACAAGATTATTTCTGTAGCGTCTCTTAATCACACAACTGTAATTTAAAATACACAACATAAGACATGAGGATATATTGAAACACTTCAGAGCAAGAAAATAAAATGCAATGAAACAAAAAAGACACAAAATAGGAGCTAATTTGTTTGTTATCTGTAGCTCTTTACTGTGTTTATCCAGTAACCTGAGTTGTGTCAACTGTGGTCACTAATGCATGACGAGCTAATGCACCCCATGCAATCCCATTATGACCTTGGTGTGTTTTTTTTTTTTTGCTCCATCGCCGCACAATAGACTCGACTAATGACCCACTAATGGTTTCTAGTGGCAAGGTGACCATGGTAACACTGTGTGTGCATGTGCATGTGTGTGTTTTAGATCATTAAGCTGCTGGACGGTAAACGCTCTCAGACTGTGGGCATCCTCATCTCAAGCCTCCACCTGGAGATGAAAGATATACAACAAGGTGACTTTCATTGTCATTTTAACCATAAAACACCTGAAAAAAGATATGTTTTCTTATATCCAAGGCATAAAAAACACACACACATCTTAAGTGTATGTGTTAAAAAAGAACAGCTATTAAAGTTAGACTATCTATTGTAATTCGTCAAAATAGAAGTCCGTTTGGAGCACAATAGCCTACAAATACAGCCAGTTTCAAACCTCAAAATACACTAAACCTATTCATCATATGACCCGTTTGGACTCCAACTAACCATTATTTGCATTATCAGTTATTCTACCAATCATTTTCTTGATTAATTGTTTTATTGCATTGTGAAAAATGCTACAATTTCTTTAGGTTTGAGGTTTGACATGAATTTTCAGGACCGAGGTTGTTCCAGCTGTTTCTACTGTAGCTGTGAAGCCATTTTCTTTCTTTTTTCTCAATTTTTTAAATCCCCACTTCTTTCCCATATTCAGTATTTCAACTATCATGAGATTGACCATTGAAACCTCAGTGTGTATATCATCAAACACACATCATCTTATCTGTTTTATAAAAGAGGGGGATTACAGTAAATCACTAGACGAGTGTTATCCCCCGTCTGTCTGGGAGCTTGAACCTGTGTGTAAACGTTGAGTTCACCGCAGCTCCCTGAACATCGCCCTTGTTTAACCTTAACCCCGGCGTCGCACTGAATTTACCCTGTATTTCACTCTGAATATGAGATGCTGGCGAATTTAAAGTAGGATTAAAGGCTGAAACACTCACCACAATGTCAGCAAGACGGTTACAGAGACGCAATCTGCATTGCTAATCCCAAACACACCGAAAATCTTTGTAGAGCCAACGGTGGAGAGGAGTTCCCCGGAGAGAGGACGGTGTTGGTGCTCATGTTCATGTTTCTCTGGGATCTGAACTTTGTTTTCTCTTTACTTTTTATTTGTTTTTGTTTTTTTTATATTATTAAACCAGAGCCAGAAACATCAGAGACAGGGCTTCAGCCGCTGTTAGTATAGTCTCACACATTCCCATTTAAATCCTGTTGAACACTGCATTGTTTCCATTTAAATGTCAATTTAATTCGATTATAATGTAACATAACAACTTATTGACACATTTAATTGAAGATCCTTTAGATTTGGTTACTAATAACATGTGATGGAGAGTTTAGTTGGTTAGTTTTACAGGACAAGGACTCAGACTCACAGCCATGCTACTGGTGCAGCTAGTTTTGTAGGTTCAAGGTCATAAACCAGTAAGTATTGGGAAAATTAAAAATGAACAATCCAACCTGAACATTTGCACCAAGTCGCACATGAATTATGATGTGATACTGTATTTAAAATTGAACCTCATGACGATGCGGCAGGAAAAGTCAGTAGGTCACCAAAGTAATTAGGCCTCATAAAAGGGTAAATGCAAAACAAAGCAAAAAAAACAAAAACAATCAATAATCCCAATAAATGAAAAACAAACAGAACTTGTTTTTTGTTTTGTCTGTTTTACACATTCCTTCATTCACTGTTATACAACCAACAGATGATGAGACATGTAAAGTGTTGCACTGAACGCGACGTTGCCATCTCTGGAGCCACTTTTGCTAAAAATAATTGTTCGTGCTCTATGAAGGATGAAACAAGAAAAACAGTCCGTAAATCACCTCCAAAGTAAAACTGGCCTCTAGCTAGTGGTCGTCGTCTTTCCTTTTTTCTGCTCAGTGCCGTGTCAGGTTGTTTTACTAAAGGAATATTTTGGATCAGTACTTGAAGGCCTCGTCTTTGTTCTGTCACCATCTGACTTCCAGCTGTACTGACTGTGGACCACGCTGTGGTGGACCTGGAGACTATTGAAGCGCTGTATGAAAATGTAAGTATGACCGCACACTTCACTGTGGTGACAATCTGTCAAAAGGAGCGGGATCAGAGCCACGGCAACGATTATGAACCTGTTTCTGTAACGTGTTGTTGTCAGAGAGCTCAGCCTGAGGAGCTGGAGAAGATCAAGAGACACTACGAGACGTCAGAGGAGGAGGACGTTAAACTCCTGGACAAACCTGAACAGTCAGTATTTCCAGTGTTTTTAATTTGTATGATTTGTTTGTTTTCAGTTCACTTTTTTTTGTAGATTTGTTTTATTCCTTTTCTTTGCAAGTGTAAAAACAGAAGTGACATAGAAGATACTTTGAAAAACATACAGAACATAAAACATGGTGTTAGGAGTTCTGTATATGCTTGTGTATATTTGTGCTTCTGATGCTCTAATGTAAGTTAATCTTACATATATCTGATATTATGTATATCTGAGTAAGTATATGATAATAGTAATAATGATAATAATAATCACCATAATACAAATGCTTAATGATAGTTGTAATAATGCAGTAAAAGCATCAATGTACCTGTGCATTTAGAAAGCATAATAATGTGATAGTTATATCAAAATGACCCAATAATATTAATGTAATACTATGTAATAATGACAATCAGGATAGGAAACCAAGAAATCCCATGAGCCTCCGTAGCGTAGCTCTGAGCAGCTTGCGGCTCTGCTCCGCCATTCTAAAAACAGCTTGCACCGACAACTAAAGATAACAAACCTACTGCTATGACTATAAGGATTATTCCAATGGGCCAATTTGCCAAAATGTTGAACTATCCCTTTTAAGGTGGACCAGAGCCCAACCACCCAGCATCTCCTCATTCATTGTGACTCTGTGTGATGTTTTCTCTCCGTTGTGCTGCAGGTTTCTGTACGAACTCTCTCAGATCCCGGACTTCGCAGGAAGAGCTCACTGCATCATCTTCCAGTCGGCGTTCATCGACGGGATCGCGTCCATCCAACGTAAACTCGTCACAGTCTCGTCCGTCTGTGAGGTAGGAGAGGATTGATAGAACAGGTTGATATCTGTTTGGATTTGTTGGGATGTTGATGGTCACTCTGCGTGTGTGTGTGTGTTTATGTTTTGAGGCTTTGCTGGAGAGCAGCGGGGTGAAGGAGGTGATGGGGCTGGTGCTGGCGCTGGGGAACCACATGAACGGAGGCAACAGGACCAGAGGTCAGGCCGACGGCTTCGGTCTGGAGATCCTCCCTAAGCTGAAGGACGTCAAGAGCAGGGTGAGGACTCCATCACTGTGGTGTCTGCCTGATGTGAAAAAGAAGGAATCTATACCAGATAAATAAATAAAAACCAGTACAGTAGCTGCAGTGACAGAGAGGTGGAGATGGAATAGGCATCAGGGCGTTTATGAGTAAATAAGAGCAGAAGACTGTGGTTACACCTCTGAACTGTCATTTGTTACACAGTTAAATAAATAAAAAATGTCACCTCCTTACTTGTGAAAGCCGGGAGCCACGAGTTAGAAGAAGTGATTTAATTTACAGCATGCATGTCTTTTTCTAAACAGAGACAATATGTTGATGCTGGGTTTTAACTTGTACTTTATACTGAAAGAAGTTTGTTGCTCTGTTTTCTTCCAGGACAATCGTATCAGCCTGGTGGACTTTGTGGTGTCGTATTACCTGCACAACGTGGACAAGGTATTGATTTAAAATAAAAAATAAAAACAGTGATTATAAAAACTCAGTGTTGACCTTGGAAGTAGTAGTTTAACAAAATATTATATTCACTTCCTGGTTTTTTAACTGCAGCTCAACGGCAGATGGAGTTTAGTAAAATAGTTTGTAAAAGTTTCACACAACCGCCATGTTTTTTTTTGTTTTGGTGCCTGTTGTGGGTCGTGCATTGAACCAACGACGCTACACAGCAGAACGCAGTGTGTCTCTGAGATTATTAAGATTAGTTTTGAGGAGCATTCATTTTGAGTGAATAGGCTCATAAGATAAAGTATACATAATACAGAAGGAAGAATGTGTGCATACATCCATACACTCTATATACACAGATTAATCAATCAATTATACACTGTACTATAGTATACATGAAAGAAAAAAGTGATTATATATTTTTAATGAAAATCAGTCAGTTATGTTTGGCTGCCAATCAATCAAGGAATCCCTAATGACGATTATTGTTATGTTATTGATCTTCTGTGTTGTTTCTCATGAGTTTTTTAACAAACAAACATACATTTAACAACATAAAATAATCAAAACATATATAATAATCTAATCTTCATCCCAAGTTTTTGTTATTGCAAAGACTTCCCATCTTTTTTTTTTTTTTATCTCTGCACTATTTTTCTTGTTTTTTGGCAGTATCTTTGTTAGTAAATAATGATGTTTAATGAACAATATAAAATATCTCAAATTAAGCTTTCCTTGATTTTTAAATATGAAGGCTTTCCCAAGTAAAACAATAGTATTTAATAGCATATTTTATTCATAATGACAAAACAAGTCCTCCTTGGTCACATAACCAACTTGCCACCTGGTGCCAGAAAAGAGCAACATCTGGACAATACCGAAAGGATGTTTTCTAGTCCGTCTTAAAACAGCAAACAGGTTCATACATGCACAATGAAACTTCTGTGGTGATCTCAGCACCAAGTTCCTCAGTGTTTTATGTTGGTGGGTCACAGTCCAGAAGGGAAACTCACAGGGAAACAGGAAACAGGAACACCAGATGAAACATGTTGCTGTTGGACCTGAACTCAGTAATGAACAAGAGGAGCGACTACAGCAAGGAAAACCTTTTTTTAATTTCCATGTGTGCATCATGGATGTATTATATTAACGGTGTGCACCTGACCACAGACTTTAACATTTGTAAAACTATCCTCTAATGTGCATAACGAATGGAAAAAGCTTTCTTCAACTCTGTTTCAAGCTTTCTTCACTTTACTGTGTTTCCTTCGTCCAAATACAGTATCTCCTTTCCCTGGTTTCATGGTTTAATGTTGTTGCGTGACTGTTTCCCACCAGGACGCCGGCTCAGACAGGAGCGCGTTCCCTCTCCCCGACCCTCAGGACGTCTTCCTGGCGGCACAGGTGAAGTTTGATGACCTCAGCAGAGACCTGCGACAGCTGGGACGAGATCTAACAAGTATGTGACGTCGATACTGCAAAGCTTTTCTCTCTTCCAGCTCCTGCAGAGAGAAATTAATACCAATACTCTGGTGGAAGACGGATTCACTCCTCCCCCCTCTCCCCTCCCCATCCGAGCCATTAGCTCGCTGCTCTGAGCAGCCCGACATCCATGTGACTGCGTGACCGGAATAGCCTCGCCTTGTGGTCATTTTGTTGTGTGTTTTTGTTTGAAAACCTCAGCCATGCCTGTGTAACTCTATCACTGTGATTTTTGTGCTGCTCTCGAGAGGCTCCCACAGACCAGACCGAAAACCTCGGCCCGGTCTGGCATCGTTTTTCCTCAGACACCCTCCAGCCCCCCTCCTCCTTCCCCCCTCTCCTCCCTCTTCCCTCCTCCCTCCCAAACTTCAACAGCTCACCACCCTGGTTTCCCATCGCTGGCCCCAGCAGCCATTGAGGAACTGTTTATACTTAGGGGGGGCTAAAGGCCTGCTTCTTTGACCAGACTCCAGTCACAGCGAAAGCCCCTCAAGAACAAAAGATTTCCTCTCGTCTTTCTTATTCTTCCTGACTGCTCTCTTCTCTCTCCCTAAGTGTGCCCATATGACGCCATTCGGCATGCCAGCCAGTCGAACCAGACGAGTCACGCCGAGGACAATGCTGACATGTATACGATTGTGACTGAGCGCATTGTTGTGTGTATCCCTATGTATACATGTGTTTTTTTTTGCCCCGCGCTGCGCACACTGATACGCGCACGTGTGCTGAGAGACTAGCAGGAGTCTCTGCTGCTGATACAGGCCTGGCGCCTCTCAGATCCAGCTCCTAATCCTCGTGCCCATCAGATCTCCCATCGTTTGTGCCTTTGTGCCCATGTCGCCAGCACGGGGGAGAGACCATAGCTTCCCACTTATGTAATCTCCAGACCTGCGGTATCTGCGGTATCTCTGCACGGACCTCTGCAGAGATGCATGGATCCTTAACCTGCTCGGCCTGTATCACCTGGGCTCCAGTGTGGCCCCCCAGATGTGTGCCGCAGATTGCTTTCTTTACCTCTCAACACAGCTTTGTCTTATCGGCCCGTCTTCCCAAACCACCGTGCAATCTGGATCTCGCCCCGTCGCAGGTTCCCTTTTGTTCTGCCTGTTTGAACCGCCCTCATGCCTGGTTTGAAGCTCTGCTGCTGCCGTTCTTCACTCTCCCTGTGTTTTCTCTTTGGTCGCTACCAAACGTCTCCCAACACAGTTAAAGGGAGAGATAAGGTTCCCTTAAGTCATCCATGTTGGCTCTTCAGGGAAATGACATCAAGACTGTGTCTCATTAAAAAGACTCCATATTAACTTCATCACTGTAGAAAGTTCAACCTAATTAGTTTGGAGTTGATTTTCCATCTCTAGTTAGCTGCTTCATTATCTTCTATACATCTTATGTATGAAATAATTGAATATGGAATATAGAAAAATTATCTCTTATCGATTATAATGCAGATTTTAAAGTTTTTTTTTCTCTAGATAATTATAGTTATATAGTGATTGATACTGGACTTTTGAGGATTACTTGATATTTTAGCATTAAAGTGTAAAAATAGTTCTCCACAGACTTTCTTGGCACCCACAGGATTAATCCAGGATTAATTAATCACCTGGATTTTTCTCCAGCAGGTCACGTTCAGTTACAGAGTGAAAAATCCCAATGATTAGCTTGACTGACGCCTTAAAGTCTGAGGTACATGTTCATATTAACTATATGCTCCTGAGAATGAACCATAATATCCTCAGAGCTGCTTAAAGCACTGAGCTTTGAGCTAAAGTCCAGCCTCACACAGCTTGTAGATGAAACTCTCACTTTTATAGACTGTTAAGTTAAGTCAAGTTAGACTCCTCTATTCCTCATGATCTGATAATTAATATGATTAATAGTCATTCTATAAAACATTTTTTTATTTTGGTGACCATATATGAACTCATTAAGGTAGAGCAGGTTTTAATATCTAGAATTAGTCAGGATTTGTCAAACTTTTCTTTGCCAAGTCCAGGTACAAACCCTTTATTCTAACCACCATATTTCTTTTTATTAATGTAATAATGATAATTAGATTTGCACCAATCAGGTATTTCCTTTGGCTTGTCCATTTTTGTAGCTAAATGCTAGTAAAACAAGCTACTTAGTTTATGACATTATTGACTGGCAGGTATTTGAAAGATCAACATGAAAAATAAGATTTAAATATGATATGAAATACATTTCATGATTTTGCACATAAAATATTGATTATTATTATTATTTCTTCCTCCCAATATGCTCACAACCTCCTCATGTCCTGTGGCGGCCACTGGCCTCAGTGATTTCAGTCTTGGCACATTTCTACTGCTCTGAAATAAGGATTATAAAGACTGAAGATTAACTATGCATCATGGCGACTGGAGTGACGCTGTGATGACTTCTCATGTGACCGATCCCAAACACTTGAAGATCTCCTGAAGAGATTACGTCTCCATCAGCGTGAGACCAAACCAAACCAAACCACTGCCTCAGCGCAGTTTGGTGTAATTTCAGCACCACACTCCTCCTCATCAGTCGGCTCTTGTTTATGTGACGCTCCTAAACCCTCTTCAGCCTGAAGTAAGCAAACTCTCGTCGTCAGGCCCGGGGGGCAGACAAAAGAGCGAGAGGGGCTCGCCACACAATGCAGAGAGAGGGAGAGAAGGAGAGATACCCGCCTCCACAGTTTACACAAATCCCGAATGAAAACAGTATTCTTTTGTAATCTTATCTGGGAGATGTTGATCGAGCGTTGGGGGCGAGTTGGGGGGGGGGGCTCTATTATGACTGGCTCCGCAGACTGGCTCCTCTGATCCACTGATTGGACGCAGAGCAACGTGGAGCCGCAGACTGGCAGAGGAAGAGAGGGAGAAGGAGAGAGAAGCAGAGGGAGGGAGGGAGAGAGAGAGGGAGTGGGAGTGGAGTCAGCAGTCGCCATCTCTGGGTGAATCTCAATAAGTGATATCTGAACAGGAAGTTGTGCCGATAACCTCCTGCTCGGGCACAGGTGGAGATAGTTTAACCCAGGACTCTGTCGCCTCTCTCTCTCTGAGTTTCTTCTCTCTGCTCTTGTTGTGGTTTTACAACTTCTACATTTCAATGTGTAGAAAAGTGGTTACACGTTATAATAAGTACACACTATTAAGCGTTAGTTGAGCATTAATAAATACTGAATTCATCATTTATAATGCATGAATACTCATTAGTATGTAGTTTATAAATACAGTTAGTGCTTATCAATGATGAGTAAAACATTTTTAACTGTTTATAAACTACATACTAATGAGTATTCATGTGTTATAAATGATGAATTCAGTATTTAATGCTTAACTAATGCTTAATAGTGTAGTGTGTACTTATCATAAAGTGTTTCTTAAAGCTACTGGCTGCAAAACGAAGGAGAGGTTCATTCACAAATTTTACACTTCTTCGTGGCGACTCTTAGAACAGATTACATAAAAAATCAAGGTGGATCTTAAAGAGCAAAAAAGCTATTTAGATTCAAATTGTCTCTAGTTTAAAGTGACATAATTTCTCAACTGTGCAAGAGACGTTTTAAATTATCTAATTTTCTTTCAGGTCCTGGATATTTCACAGACAGTGTCTCACTCCTAATGTGTTTTATTCTCTGTAGGTTTATAATGATTCAGAACGAGACAGCTGCGTTTTCTTTTGATGTGGTTTTTCTGCGCTCCATTTCTCAGGTTTCACTTCACATCTTCTTTCCTGGGAAATGTCTGTCCTAACCCTGTCTGTGATTGACTGACACAGACAGACAGGCTGACTCATGACTTTGTTACTTGTATCTGTACAACATCACATCCTGGACACTAGAACAGCAGTTTAACAGTCGATTGTTTTTTCTGCTTCTCTCTTCCAGGATGTGAGAAAGACGTACAGAGAGTTTGTTCGGACTCTCCTGAAGAACACCTGCAGCCGTTCAAAGACAAGATGGAGGCTTTTGTCCTCACCGGTGAGTTTAACAATCAGTTGAGTCAGAAACCTCTGTGTGACTTAAAGCAGGTCAGTCATTTGGGCAGATGTGTGTTTTGTCTTGGCAACAAGGGAGGGAAGTTGTGCTTATATTTATTTTGACATGTCTTCTCTCCCAGGAAAGCATAAATAAACAGGTCAGACTGATGTTTTATCCAAGTTACATTGAGGATTTTCACATTTTTGTTGGTGATTATTTCAAATAAGGAGATTAAAGTATTATTTATTATCTTTGTGAGTGTGTAGACAGTTCTGGCATCAGAGTTTACTTCAGTTTAATAATGAAAAAACTGAAAAACACGAAAGTTTCACTTCACTTTCACTTTCTCCATTATAGTAAATGAGTCCATAGTCTCCAGTAGTCAGATAAATGTGCTCCTCATTCTCATACTGCCCTGAAAATGTCCCCGTTCTTTTCCCATGCAGTGTCTTTGGTATCTGTGTGTGTGTGTGTGAGGGAGATAGGGCGGATTCAGAGTCAAGGCTAGACACTCAGATAAGGATCAGACAGATTTGGCAGTGACTGAGGCTCCTGCCTGAGACACACAGGCTCTGGGTCTCAGAGACTCTTTCATTACAAAAATATATTTCTTTCAACCGACTGGAGCTCATCGTGCTCATCATGCTGAAAGAATTTTATATATTTATGAGCCATCACGACGCGTCCTGCAACAGAAGAGAAGAGCCTTGCATGCAAAAACCTTCAGATGTCTCTGAAAGAGCAGTGACACAACTGTCCATCCGAATGTCCATATATATCTGTTAAAGGTTGTTTTTATCATCTCTTCTGTCCAGTTTTGTTAATAAATTTGGTTCAAAACATTACAAACCAACTGAACTGGACAGGAAGTCAACTTTTTTTATTGTCACTGGGTTCATGTGAAGTCAGTTTTAAAGATTAAAAAGCAGTAGATGTAAAATAATTTATGTTTCAGTAGACTTTCAAGATACGAATCACAATTTTAACACTAAAAGATGAATAACCCTAAATATTGCAATAGTATAAATATATATAAATGAGTGGGTCTAGGTTGCATTGTCTGGGTTGAAGTAAAAACTGTGATGATTTGCTGTTGTGGCCGTTTTTCTGGGCTCTAAAAGTCCCACAACATTACAGGGAGGCAGACGCAGGTAGTAATGTACCTGTTATTTTGTCGTAATGGCGTTTGCAATTTGAAAGTGGCAGCAAGAATGGTCCCATTGTTGCCTGATGGTCGTCTGGCTCCATCTGACAAGGTCTTCGTCATCGCGCCACAGCTTCTCAGTATTTACATCCACAGACTCTACACAGGGATTATGACTCTTTAAAGTATAATCCGTCTTTTTTTTTTTGGGAGAGGTTGGGGATCGGACCACAACTAAATGATTTCCTTGTCTTGTGTCTTTGCAGCGCGGAAAGAACACGCAGAAGCTTCCTATCAGCTGATGACTGTGCAAAAAAGGTCAGAGACTCGCATCATGTGGACAGTTTGGCCTTTTTCTGAAATTCAACAAATTATGTCTGACATTATAAACTCGATAGATGGAAATATTGAAGATAGAAACTCATTTGAAAAACATTTTGACATCCCCAGCAAAGCAAAAAACTGGAACTAGCAGCCATGACCTAGTTGCTATAAATGTTCAGTCTTGGATTGGGTTCTTTTAACTATTTTTGTTTTATTTGAAAAGGAAAATGTCCATTACAAGTAATAATTACAACTTATTACAACCAATTACACTTATTTAACTTTTTTGGGGCCTTTTTTGATAGCATAGTTAAGAGAGATGGGGAAATAGGGAGGGATTCGAACCAGGGCCAACTGCAGCGAGGACTATAGCCTCTGCATATGGTGGCGCCCATTCATGAGTTTATCTAACTGAGTTTTCTAATGATTCTCCCTGTCCTGAGAAATCATTGCATCCTGCCTCATAAACAGAAAACACTTTGCACTTGTTCTGAAAATCAGATTTAACAGGAACAAATGAGCATCTCCATCTTGGTTAATTGTGTCTTTAATTCCATAAATCCTTTGCTGCTCAGTTTTCAGGACCTGGTTCTGTATTTCGGACTGAGGCCGAGGATGGGAGAGAGGGAGGTGACCGCCGCTCACTTGTTCATGCTCTGGTTCGAGTTTTGCGCCGACTTCAAAGCCCGGTGGAAGAAGGAGAACAAGACTATCTCTAAAGAGAGGTAAGTGCTGCCTGCGTGTGTGCTCTTCATTAGAAACACCTGTTCACCTGTTTTTTCACGCGGTTATCTCATCAGCCAATCACGTGGCAGCAGAAAACCATGCAGATAGAAGTCGGGAACTTTCCTTATAATGGCACTTCAAATATCACAATGAGGGAAAAAAAAACGTCATCTCAGTGGCGTGATCGTTAGTTCTGGTTGGAGCGTTTACATATATCACTGAGCCATCTGCAGAGAGCGGTGCCAGAAATGAAGAACAACATCACGTGCGCATCAGTTTCTGCAGGTGGAAGCACTTTGGTTAATGAGGTGGAAGAGCAACAACAGCTGACGACCACGCCGGGTTCCTCTCCCGTCATCTGAAACAACCGCAAACAAAAAACAACAACTCACATCACAGAAGACGACTGAAAATATGTTGCCTGGTTTGATGGATCTGGATTTCTGCTGAGGCAGCAAATGGTCGGAATTAAGCATCAACAGCATGAATCCATCAACCCGACACCAGTCCAGACCGGTGGTGGTGGTGTAATGATGGTGCAAAGTTTTCCTGGCACAGTTTTGGTCTCTTAATACCAGTTTGAATGCGACAGCCAATCTGAGTGTTGCTGCACTTTATTAATCCCTTAAAAGTCACAGTTTTACCATCTTTTTTTTTATAACATAATGAACGATGTCACACAGCAAAAGTCGCCTCACACTGGTTTTGAATGAACATGACACTGAGGTTAAGGAACTTCAGTGGCCTCCACGGTCTCCAGCTGTGAATCCAGTTGATGTGAATCCATCTTGAGGATGTTGTGGAACAGGCGACTGACTGACGGCCTTAATGTGCAGCTGTCAGATCAGCAGAGATGTTGCGATATAGAACAGAGTGACGGGTGTTAGAGAAAATGTCTCAAACATATTGTGGCATCCAGGACATGAAATACTGAGGAACTACTGAGAGGCGTTCCTATGTTCTGTTTGTTAAATGTATTTTAACTACTACTGTACCTCACTGTTTATTTGCACTGACAACTGACCACCTTAATCCACCTGCCACTTTACTTGATTATATTTGTACTTGTACAGTATGTGTTACTGTATCTGTTGTATCGTGTTATTGCTCAGTTGTTACTGTCCTCATTCTGTATGTCTTTTATATACAGTATATATATGTGTATGTATACAAGTGAGTGAGGATAAACCAGAGTCAAATCCTTGTATGTCTGCACATACTCTGGCAAAATCAATGTGATTCTGTTTCTGTGATTCTGATTAATAATTCAGGAAATAGTCATGAATTCATACAGGGATGGACTGAGACTTACAAAGGAGTAAAGAGTTTTTAAAGAATAAGTTATATTTTTTAAATTTGAAAGCACATGTCGGATGCTGCAACATTAACGATCTGGTTTCGTTGCTGCTGCAGGTTGAAGGAGGCTCAGTTGTCAGTGAAGAGAATCACAGCGGAGAAGAAAGTGGAGACAAGAAAGATCAACCCCAACAGCCTGGTGAGACCAGGATTCATACAGTGCAAACCCAGAAACACATGAGCAGACGATGCAAAAAAAAAAAAAAGTTCCTTGAACAAGCACTCAGCAAGAATTTCACAATCGCCCTCTGTGGTTCTGCTTAGAAAGAACTGGGGCAAAGAATCTCTGCGGTGATCTCGTCTAATACTGATCATATTTTTTTTGTTCCCGGCAGAAAGAACGACTGCGTCAGAAAGAAGCCAACATGTCTCCAACTTAAGAGACTCAAATCTCTAACATCAGGGTTGTTTCAGCCACATGACTCCTCCATCGCTCTCTGTCAGGATCAGACTGGATCATGATACCAAACCAACATTTCCTTGGTAAAACTTCCAACTTTTTTTTTGTTTTTTTTACTTAATTCGCCCATTTTTTGTTTTTTTTCTCTTAAATTTCCATGAAATACTTCTATTCATCAGCTGACAGCTGGATGTTATATCATTTTCCTACCTGAACTGTACTTTAATTTAAAAGACTGAAAGAATCTGTAGAGATCAGAGATTGCTTCAGCTGTGTATAGACTCTTCTATCGCTCTTATATTTTGCATTGATTCTATTGTATAGTTAAAAATCCTTTACCATATTTTTCCAAAAATAAAAAAAAAATCAATGATCAGAAAAAAAACTGTGTTGTAAAAGCTTTGAAATGTTTTATTTACAAGCAACATTACAATACATGATACACATATTATACACAGTGGTAAAATGAAGTGGCATTTAGCAGTGCAGGTCGTTAACAAAAAAAAAGAAAAAGAAAAAAAACAAAACCTCCACTTTTCCATCCCACACAGTGGAAACAATCAAAGCATCCAAGTCCTTTGAAGATGTGTCCTCTTACGTTTCCCACTAACTCTTGCACATCCACCAGCCTGTATGTCTACCAGAAATAAGACATGATGAAGAATTTAGCTTAAAAAACAAGCACTTTAAGCACTTTGGCACTCAACAAAACCATAAACTTCGGCCCAGAAATCTGCAAACACACACAAGTAATGACTGAGAAGTGACTAGATATTTGTTCAGTGTGATAAATTATTAATTGCAGGTCAAACTACTGTATCACCTGGCACCTGAACCAACCACCTATGTTTGGGTGTATTGGTCAGAGTCCTCTCTTTAGGCTCAGGTAAGTTCCTCACCACTTTATTCTCATGTGTCCAAGCAACTTCCCCCTTTTTTTTAATTTTTTTTTGCAAATCAGCTCGTTTTCCTCCTCAGAAGAGAGTTATCACCTGCCAGCACCACGTGTCAGGTTTCCCGACTAATCCGTATCTATGGTTGTGCAGCGGCACTGCTTTACGCGCTGCACCCGTTTCTTCCTCGTGTTGGGCGTCTGTCCCGGGCAGAAGAGGGTGTAGGTGACGGTGCTGAAGGTCTTGGGTTTGCAGGCGGAGCAGGACTCGAAGGCGTTTCCGTCCTGGTAGATGTGCCGCGGGATGTAGAAGGAGTTGCACTGTCCGTAGCAGAAGCGGTTGATGATGGTGCGGCTCAGGCAGCCCTCCTCGCGGATGGTCTGCTTCAGCGGCTGCGTCTTGCACCAGTCCAGCCGCAGGTAGCGACGCTCCGTGACGTGCAGCGCCTCCTGGCTGGACTCCAGCACCTCGTCGGTGGAGGAGGAGGTCACGGGCCCCGGGCCGCCGCGGGAAATGAGTCCACCGATGGGAGGCTGAAGACATCTCTCCGATTCGTTGGGGTTGTATTTGTTTGGATGAGGTAACGCGCTCTGAAAGGTCGCGGCGTCTGTTCTCCTCAGCGGAGGGAGCAGCAGCACCAACGCCACCGCAGATATCAGCACTGATGGGGTCCTCATGGTTTTAACCTGATTGGAAAGCAACATACAAATCAGTCATCCATGGAGAGCTATTACGCACAGCTTTTACGCACGAATTACGCACCAGCATTTCCACCATAAACACAAACCAAATATGATAAACAGTTGATTTACCTGTTGCTTTACACTCCTCACAGTGAACAGTCTTTATCCAGTCAGACAGTTTACAGCCTGTTTCTTCTCCAGCTCCTGCTTCCTCTCCAGTGGCCTCATGAATGACACACTGAGGGGTTTTCTAAACTGTCTTGAGTTACAGAGCTCCAGCAGAGCACGCCCCCAAACCCTGATCCTGTCTTTATCTGTCTGAAGAGAGACAGGGGGGAATAAATCCTCCTACAACTTTGTTTTTTTTTTCAATGCAGATAAATCGTTTATTTGACTTCACAGAACAAAAACAGAACACAAACATATTTGGCTGAAGATGAAGTGATCCGAGACAGATTCCTGCGCCCGTGGAGACTCATGTTTACTGCAGTGAAGTGAACAGATACAAGCGAGAGTAATCTCTTAAATATTTCCCATGCTACAGTCGAATCACAAGCCTCCCTTACATGATAAAGCAAAGCTCATATATGATTTATCCATAATTAATAATATCATAATAAGAATATGATGATTGATTGAAGACATTGAATCTTTTCTTCAAGACACAGAGGTGATTAACTATCAAGACATACAAAAATCAAACTCCATAATGTGAGTAAATCCGTCTTTTTACAGTCATGAATAATAATAACAACAGCTCTGATTCAACATTCCTCCAAAGTGATATATCTTTATACAACTTCCTCTTATAATACAGCTGCAGATATACTAGGGAAGGATTTAACACCATATATTCTTGGATTTTAGGTTAAATTTCAGGCAACGGGACCATTTTACACTCCTTAAAATTCGAAAAAGTAAAAACACACAGGCTTCATTGTTGGATTTTTCGGATCAGATATCTGCAGTAGAAAACTGATTTGACCTTTTTCAGTGTCAACCTCTTTCAAACTGCAAAGTATTCAAAGTTCTTCACCTTCAAAAGAGCGGCTGTGAAACAAAAACCCAAACACAAAGGCCGACCAACTTGTTGTTTACAAAGCTTTGATCTCCAGAAACAACATGGAGGTCGGGTTGTGGGTTGATCTTTGGAGAGATTTTTTTTTTTCCAATTCATTTTTAGAGGGTCGAAAAAAATGACAAAAATTCACTTGTACCAGATTCTTGAATAATAATATTTGCTAGTTTCCCCAGTTTTCTATCTTTATAAACTCAACATTTTGGACGTTTAGGGAACATAGTGGATCATTTTCCATTATTTCTTTGGGACATTTTATAAATAAACGGTTAAACAACTGTCTTAAAGCACTGATAATTAAAGTATGTGTTGTTTACATCCACCATCTAATAATACAACCTTGTTGAAGGTTTTATTGTGTGTATGTAGATAGAGGACCCAGTGGAGCTGCTGATAGATACTGTACAGCTTTGCCCATGATGACAGCTGAGTGTCGCTGTTCCTACAAAATCCTTTAAATTTTATTTCCGTGGGTCTGTGATTATAATGTCTACTACACAATATGTTGTGCCAATTAGTAAATAAGATCTGGACTGATTAATATCTTAGCATTACATTATAAATATTTCATATAACTCACATTTTCTTTACTTTACTATTTCTTATTTCAAAGTCAATGCTCCTTACCCCAAAATAATAAAGATATATAGTGTTAAAAACCTTCATCTGAGTGAATACTTTGATATAACAGTGTGTGTTGCAGGTGCAGGAGTTTAGGTTGTAGATTTGGCGGTGGGAGAGACGGTCGGTGCTGCGTCCTCCTCTTCCTCAGAGAAGTGAGGAACAGATTTCTTGGCGACCACGTTGTCCAGCCTCTGGCCCATTAAGTATGGGTTGACACTCTGTGGATGGATGGGGGGAGGGGGAGGGGGAGGAGGAGGGGGAGGGGCAGAAACATGAGTGTAAACATTAAGTCTTCACATCTAGATGAGTGAGTTTAAGAGGACATCGGTCTCTTTGGGGGTAAACCTCAGTGCTGGTGATGTGGTTTCTAAAATATAATCCTACAGCAAGAATGAAGAAAGACAACCATAAAACACTATACCCTTTTTCTTCTCTTTGGTCCTCCCTTCAGTTTTTGGTACAAAAGCTCCTTGTTCTGAGGGGAAAAGCAGAAAAAAGTACATTTTCAGACATTATATCATATCTGTTGTTTTACAGCCGATCCCTTTGTTCCTAAATTACTGTTAAATAGCTTGAAATGACCTCTTAAAGGGAATAAATATTCTTCTTCAGGCCAGACTTTAGACAAAAGCATCTTCTGAATACTAATTGATATTAAAAATATAATATTAATGCGGCACAAGTTTTACTGTACATGTTTTAATCTGTATGTGTGCACCTGACACTGTGTCTCTGGTTTTCCAATGGGTTAAAGTAAAAAAACTTGATTTGCAGGGGGAAAAAAACTGGAGAATCAGTCGATCATTTAAACATCTTGTAGGTTCCCATTGTTAAAATTTGCTGCTTTTTCTCCCCTTCTCTGGCCTGTACTCACCCACTTGGCCAGGGCCGGGTAGTCGTGCTCTGGGTCAAAGAGGTGCTGGTGTTTCTGAAACTCTCTGCTGAAATCAGCTGTGTCCGGAGCGTTTTCCAAACACCCGTCTGCCGCTGCAAAATATGAGAAGATGCAGAACAGAAAAGAGTGAAAATTCATCACCTTGAAAGTTCGATCCATGAAAAACAGCTCGATGTTTTGTCTCAGAAAGTTATGTCCAAAAACAGCATAATGGAAATTAAATTAGATTAAAGAAAAACAAAAACAAGACAAAACAGTCTTAAGTGCATGATGCTGGAGCCAATTTACTTTATCCTGCTGCTTTTACTGACATTTAGTACATTTAAAAGAAAAACAGAGACAATTTCCCACCCGTCTTTCCAAGGGGACAGGGGTTTGGGGGGTCTGGGTATCCGTGATCATCACTGAAGTCTTTGGGGACGTTGTCTCCGGTCAACTCGGCCACAATGTTTGGGATGTTTCCATAGGGGCCGAGGTGCTGCAGCCCTTCATGAGCACCACCTAGTGGAGGGAAACAAACACGACGGTCGGTCACCACAAATACAATTGCACCAGCACCAACAGCCACATGCAGGAGCAGCAACATCACAACATTTATCCTCCAGTCTGAGAGCACTTTTTTCTGTTTCTTTGGAAATGTGAGTGTTTACAGTAATAGCAGAATTTTCAGAACTACCGCAGCTCTTCCTAAAATGACCAGCTCTATCTGCAGATTCTCTAGAATCAGCTCTATTCAAAAATATGATTTGGCCCAAATTCTGGAAAACTGAAGGTACATTTTTCAAATATCTTTTGAAAACATTATTTTACTAATGTGGATGAGTTTTTCTGGTGCTTGATATTTGTTTATAACAAAGACTTCGTTTTGTAAAAACAAACAAAAAAAACAACAACAGGTGAGTAAAATAGATCAATGTAAAATAAACACATAAAATGAAACGTGTCTAAAACCACATCTAGCTTAGTCTCACAAGGATATGAAATGTACAGTTTTTTACAGAGCTATAGAAAGACTGCACTGAAATTAAATTTGAACACATTTAAACCATTTTAGGATCAAGATAACATGAAATAACAGAAAATAAGCAAAACAGCTCCAGCTAATCCATATCAGCAGCATTCAACTTCCCTGTTATATCACTTATGCGCTGCGCCTATCAGAGCATCACATGGTCAGAATGAGTGATAGAATAAGAAAAAAGGAAATAAAACAAGTTATTCACTATGATTTTACATCTACTGTACACTCACCCTGTATGCTCTGAGGCCCGACGATGTTGGTGGCCTGGTGGGCGGGATACTCCACCCGGGGCCGAGCGATGCCCAGCTGCTCCATGACGCCGTGCAGGAGGCGCTGGATGTCGGCCTCGGACACCTGGTCCGCCGTGCGGGGGCTGCGAGCCGGAGCTCTGCCGAGCTGCAGCCACAGGAGGAGGCCGAGCAGAGACAACCGCACCGCCGAGCCCATGACTGTGATCTGACTGTCGGTAGGAAAAACACATCAGACTGAACCGTGGAGGGGGAAAAAAGATGGACAGGCGTGTGGTCATGTGCAAACACAGCTGCACTTCACTGTCACACAACATGATAATTAGCTAGATAATAAAGAGAAGGCGGTATTATCTATCATAAGGTTAATAGAAACTATATAATCTATTGTATGTGGACTGAATGAAGCCAATGTGCGACACACACACTCAATAAACAACAGAGCCATTAATGCTGATGGAAACAGTCTATAAATAGCCTGCACGTTGTAGCTATTTAACAGAAAACACAACATTTCACAATAAAAGATGCGTTTACTGACATTTAGTTGATGATAAACTTGATTTTTATTCCTAATAGAAACCTCCACAAGTGATCAAAATAAGAATCTGTTTATTTGCTCTTACCGTGGTGGTGATGATGGAGGGACCTGCTGACTACACGAGACCCCTGTGAAGCTGGTCGTATAATAGACCTACGTTTCCGGTTTCCAAAATAAAATGTTACAGCACAAACCACAATTAAACCAAACACTTAAACTTTAATTCAACACCACTTTTCAATCAAATGCAATCCATTTTATCTTAATTCATACTTAGTATTGAAATAGTCATGTGTGTATCGTGTAGTTTTCAAGATATTACATTTTCTTGAATGAGACGTTGTGGGTTTATTTTGAAGGAAAATACCGAGTTTCCGGTGTTGTCGTTGATGTCATTATGCAACCTTGCAGGAGAGCAATATCCGTCTCGCTTCACGGTTCAGATGCAGTTGCTAGGAGACCAAAAAAAACCTCTTCTCATTGGCTGAAGGGATAATTATTTACTTGTAGCCTACATCCCCCACAGGAAAAAGTATCACCACACACACACTCTCTGTAACTAGGCTTACTCATCATGCTCATCATATAACAAATAATTACAATAATCACTGTTGTCTGTTTGAGAAAAAAAGTTGAAGCATTTATTCCCTTGATATAAAAGTAGATGATAAAAACCTCCAGCCATACAAATTGCATGCATGAAATAAATAGTCAAATACATAAATACATTAAAATGCAGAGAGCTGAAATGCAACTCTGGTCTAAGCTAAAGATAAAACCCTAATACCATTTGGTCCATCATAGATCATTCACATACAGTATAGGCTACTTCTTAACACTTTATAATATAAAGTCAGAGTGACGAGCGTCTCCAGGGCGACAGCGTCAGTTTCCCCACGGCGGTGAGCACAGGAAAGCCGTCTGCTTCCTGCTGCCCCCTGGTCAGTCTGTCGAAAAATCCCAAGTGCAGATCTCTGCAAACAACAACAACAACAACAACAACAAAAGGACACAAAGAAGGTTTTAAAAACAAACACCAGATGATGTGTGTGTATTTGTCATCTTGTGAAGCATCTAATCTGGACTTAATTATTCACCTTCTTTGTTTCTCTTGCGGCGTCTTGCATGCTTCTTTGCAAACAGGAGTGGAACAAATCAATGAGTCTGTTTCAGGTTTGAAACTTTGTTCTGTAATTGATATAAATTTGGTAAATAACATTTATTTATTTTTTTAATCCTGGTTTTTACAACCTGCATCTGTTTTTCTTCTTCATATTTAATTCACCTGCACATGGCACACACGTCCTGAACAGCTGGACGTTGGGGAAGGTCTCCAGGCCGAGGCTTCTCCTCAGGGACGGTCTGCGTCCTGCCTGCTGTCTGGACTCGGGGCTCAGCTCAGCGACAGCAGCAGCAGCAGCAGCAGGCGCGACCTTTGACTTTCCCTCGATCCATGGTGTCGCCTTCACAGACCTCAACACTGTGTATTCGGGAAAAATTAAATAGCACACAGGAGGTGGACACAGCTCCATTTTAAGGGGATAGTTCAACATTTTGGCAAATTCGCCTATTGCCATAATCCCTTTAGTCATAGCAGTAGGTTTGTTACCTTTAATTGTCAGTGCATGTTGTTTTGAGATTCAAATTCATCAAATACACAATCCAACAACTCGAAAACGCTCTCGTGGAGAAGTTGTGACCTGCACATTCACCACGCTATGAAATAATCATGAAATAATAACATAACATTAAGAGACTGAGTTGTTTTTGAGGCAAATGCAGCTGGAATTATACATCCCAGACACGGCTGCTGGACGGAGTGATTTCAAAAGCACAAGTAGTTCAGAGTTTTTCCTTCGTGTATCATAATGTTACATAATTATACATGATTATCTCATAGCGTGGTGAATGTGCAGGTCACAACTTGTCCAAAAGAGCATTTTGGAGTTGTTGGATTGTGTATTTGATGAGTTTTGAGGGACAGAGGACCTGTACTGTTCACCTCCATTGTGTTCACTGAGCAGCTCTGCCCCACGGATCTCAAAACAACATGCACCGATAATTAAAGGTAATTAACCAGCCCATAGGGATTATGGCGATAGGCGAATTTGCCAAAATGTTGAACTATCTCTTTAATTTTTTTCAATTTTATTTTTTTACCTTTGAAACTGTGTCTCTTCCTGTGTCCTTTCTTTGAACTTGTTTGTTTGGGGAACTGAAACTGCATCAGAAACTCCATACTGTCCATCACAGTCTTGGGAATCACACCTGATGAAAAAAAAAGAAAAAAAAAGTGAAGATTATAACTCGGCCCCATTTCCTGTTCCACATAAATGCAGCTAATTAAAAAAAACACAGAGTGAGTGGTTATAACCGAATAAATGAGGATTTTCAATGAAGGTGCGAAGGACGAGAACTCTGAGTTCCAGTCTGCTCTCGGACATCTCAGTCTTGTTGGGAGGAGGCAGGAGACACGGAGCGAAGACTGTGGCCAGGTTGGAGCTGGTCATCAAGTTTTCACCGCATCTGACGGCAGAAAAACACATGAAAAAAACATTAGTATGAGTTATAGAAACCTGGATGAAGACGATCCACAACTTTTAACCCAGAAAGTGAAATGACAATCAATAATTTCAAGGTAGACGTGGCCTGTCGAGTCAAAACAAGTCAGACAGCAATCTATATTTTTCAGACTTTTCAACGTTCACTGCAAAAACTCAAAATCTTACCAAGAATATTTGTCTTATTTCTAGTTAACATATCATTTCTAGTCAAAACAAATCTCATTGTACCTAAATTAAGTATATTTATACATATACATACATAGCTGTGCATAAAAAGTAGCTTGTTTTTAGACACTTTTTACTTCTTTCAAGCATATTTTCACTTGAAATAAGTAGAAAAAATCTGATAATGGAGCAAGTTTTTCTTTCTTACTACAAGCACAAAAACTTCCTTTCACTGGCAGATTTTTCTACTTATTTCAAATGAGAATTTGTTTGAAACAAGTGAAAATTATCTAAAAATAAGTTAATTTTTAGGTGATGAGTCTTATTTAAAGTGGAAAGAGTTTAGTTTTGACTAGAAATTAGACATTTTGACAAGAAATAAGACAAATATTCTTGGAAAGATTTTGAGTTTTTGCAGTGTTTGTGTATTCTTACTTGCAAAAAAATACTTGATTCTTCATTTTTTTTATATTTGCTGTACATGTAGTGACTCCATGCCCCTACCTCTGAGACACTTTGGACAGGAAGTTGAACAGGTAGTGCAGACAGGAGGAGCTCCTGGCAGGCAGCAGGCAGGACAGCAGCTGCAGGGCCGACGTCCGGTCCTGCACGTCGGACAGAGCCTGGGCCTTGAGCAGCGCCGCGTGGAGCTCGGAGGGAAACAGCGGCTCCGGCAGCTCCCTGCAAAACTGTTTGATGAGAGTGGCCACGTCGTAGGGGAGGGCTGCGGACAGACAGTCCTCCCCCCCGTTCAGCTTGGCCTGAAACAGACACAAGGTGGAGACAGGAATTCAAATGGAGAGGCTCAAACAAAATTTAAGATATGGTGCAGAGATTTTTTATTCTTGTAGCTTAGAATAGATTAAGATAACTAAACAAAAAGAGTCTCACCCTGAGCCTCTTGATGCGAGGGAGTGAGCCTGGTTTCCTGAACAGACCCACAGTCCCAGCTCGCTCCAGAAGAAACGAACAAGCATCCACCAAGAAGCTGAGAAATCACAATCACACATTGAAAACCCCACATGGTTCATCTCTGTTAAAAGTTTTTCCAGACTCACACTGCAAAAACTCAAAATCTTTCCAAGAATATTTGTCTTATTTCTTGTCAAAATGTCTCATTTCTAGTCAAAACCAAACTCTTTTCACTTAAAATAACAATCACCTAAAAATGAACTTGTTTTTAGATAATTTTCATTTGTTTCAAACTAGTTTTCACTTGAAGTAAGTAGAAAAATCTGCCAGTAATAGCAAGTTGTTTGTGCTTGTAATAAGAAAGAAAAACTTGATCCACTATCAGATTTTTCTACTTATTTCAAGCGAAAATATGCTTGAAAGAACAAGCTACTTTTGAATGTGATGAGTCTTATTTTATGTATAATGAGACTTGTTTTAACTTTTTTGACTAGAAATAAGACAAATATTCTTGGTAAGATTTTGAGTTTTTCCAGACTCACTGGCTCCACTCACCAGGGTACGAGTCCAAACTCTGGGATGTACTTCCTGGGTACATTTTCCAGAGGAATCCCAAAGATCTTTGCACCACCGATGAACAGTCTCTCCTTTTTCTTCTCCGTGCTCTTGGCAGTTATCCCGTACAGGATTTGAAGGTGAAACCGAATCACGTTGCTGTCTGTGACCTTCATGACCTCAGATCAGGTCAATAAGAAATATATAACACGTTCAACAGCCGTTCACTGACACTGTAAACTGTTTGACTCACTGATGAATGAAGGAGGACGGCTTCATTATGCTCATCACTATCACCTGTGGCACAGGAAGTGAGTTCTGTGGGAAAAGTGGTGCATTCAAGTGACTCAGGAAAGGTGGTAAATATGGATTTCCAGATTTTTCTCAGATTGTTGCATCATTTATGAGTGAGATTGAGTTTTGTGAAATTTCACCCTCTATATTCATTCTAAAACTAAAAGCAGACACTTAACATTTTTATCTTTAATCTAAATAAAATCGGTATTTGACACAGCAGAAAAGACACAAAAAAAACTTTTGCAAATACACTTTTCCTTTTGTTTAGCTCAGAGTCATTAAAACAGCATGTTCATGTTTACATATGAAGTGTCTTCATGATTAAGTCAGTTTAGAGTGGATTATTTCATGGGTTTCAAATAAGTGGAGTTCTCGACACATTGTTGGATACATGGAGCTAACTTCATATTACTCTACTGTAAATATTCTTAGTGTTGCTGAGAGTTTTGAACCTCCGATCAAAATTTAATTCCAGCTATCTTCATTTACAAATGTCGATGTAATAAAAATTAAATGTTTGTTTAGTCAGATAACTTCATAAAAGTTTCATATTTTGGGAAAGATGCTCGTTGGTATTTACACATTACATTGTATGAAAAAAAATTATATTATTTCTGTGTGGTTAATATAAAGTTTTGAAACTTAACAAAGCACAAAGAATGGAAACAGTAAGTATCTGCACCTCTTATGTCTCCTAATTAACATATTACATCTAAATATTGTCAAAAGAGTGAACATCAACTTCCGAAAATGTCAAAATAATAATCTTCAAAATAATTGTTCTGATTCAACTTTTGTGTAAAAAGTGTACTCAGGATATGTTCACTCGTGTGCTGCCTGTATAATGGCTCAAACAGACTGAAACGCTCCAGATTACTGTTAAAAGCAACTATTTTTATTACAACAGTACATGTATATACAGCAAAAGGTACAGTAGAAACAGAGATATGGAGGGAGAGCTGGAGTGGTTGTTGTGTTGGGGTTGTGTTGTTGTCGTCGTTGTGGTTTTGGAGATTTAGAAGCACTTCCTGTGGACGATGGAGGGACCTGCCTCGTCGTACTCCTGCTTGCTGATCCACATCTGCTGGAAGGTGGACAGAGAGGCCAGGATGGAGCCGCCGATCCAGACGGAGTATTTCCTCTCGGGGGGAGCGATGATCTGAAGAGACACAGGTGAGACGCAGGTTGGTACGACTCAAGGATGATAATTTACATCACATTTAAATGGTTTAAAGGGATAGTTCAAAAATAAAGGTAAGGTAAATTGGCCCATTGCCATAATCGCTATAGTCATAGCAGTAGATTCTCATGGGATTTCTTGGTTTTCCTCATCAAACTCATCAAATACACAATCCAACAACTCCAAAACGCTCTGGTGGACAAGTTGTGATGCAACGCGCATCATCGGTTTTGCATGAATTTCCCTCTAAAACAACTCTGTCTCGTAATGCTCCGTTATTATCTCATAGCGTGGTGAATGTGCAGGTCACAACTTGTCCACCAGATTGTTTTGGAGTTGTTGGATTTGATGAGTTTGATGAGGGAAACCAAGAAATCCCATTAGCCTCCGTAGCGTAGCTCTGAGCAGCTCGCGGCTCTGCTCCGCCGTTCTAAAAATATCTTGCACCGACAATTAAAGGTAACGAACCTACTGCTATGACTATAGGGATTATGACAATGGGCCAATTTGCCAAAATGTTGAACTATCCCTTTAACCTGTCAGAGCTCATGGCTCACCTTGATCTTCATGGTGCTGGGGGCGAGGGCGGTGATCTCCTTCTGCATACGGTCAGCGATACCGGGGTACATGGTGGTACCGCCGGACAGAACGTTGTTGGCGTACAGGTCCTTACGGATGTCAATGTCGCACTTCATGATGCTGTTGTAGGCGGTCTCATGGATACCGGCAGACTCCATACCTGGGCGGGTGAGATGGGAATAGGTGAGTGCTCATACTTCTGACAGTAACTATGTGCTAAGATGAACGATAATAACTTCATTTAAATATCACCCTTCAAAATAAAAAAATGATTGCAGCTGATTTAATATATTGTCATCCAGCAGACAGGTGCACTTCAAGTTACTGAAACTTATATCCCCCTATGTCTACCGCATCTATAAGATGTTTATTGATTATAAATGCTAAATATTGATGGTTTAAACAAGTGTTACAGTAAAACTTAGCTGTAAGCAGAAGATTTCAAAGAAGATACTAATGCTTTCCTTTCGTATTATTTCAATCAACACTTTCTGTACAGCAATCTTTTTTTATCAGCTCATACAAGTTTATTTAAAACAATCTCTGTCTTATTATTGTTATTATTAGTAAGTATTAAAGTTAAAACGTGATTGCAGTCGCTTTAATATGTTGTCATCCAGCCCACAGGGGCACTTCAAGCTGTTGACACTTACATCCTCTGATGTAGGCTATAGTGATGTTTATTGATTATAAATACTAAATATTGATGGATAAAGCAAGTGTTACAGTAAAACTTAGCTGTAGGCAGAAGACTTTTAGCCTAGAAATCTAGACGCACCCTAGCCAGCAATGCTAGAAGACTTTAAAGAAAATACTAATGTGTTCCTTTTAAATTATTTTCCTCACATATTATTTCAATCATCACTTTCTGTGCAGCATTTTTTTTAATCAGTTCATTCAATATTCTTCTTCTTTTTTTTCTTTTTTTAAATCACTGCCTGTGTTTATTATCAAAGTTATTTTTATATTATCTGAGCCTTTCCGACTGTTTGAGCAGGAAATAAAATCCCACATTAACCACTAGGTGGAGTAATCGCTGCTGCAGAGCCAATCAACTTTATAGGTGAAATATAATCACATAAATATGATATGACCTGCAGAATGAAGTGGTGTTCACTCAGAGAAACATGACTCACCGATGAATGAGGGCTGGAACAGGGTCTCGGGGCAGCGGAAACGCTCGTTGCCGATGGTGATGACCTGGCCGTCGGGCAGCTCGTAGCTCTTCTCCAGGGAGGAGGAGGAGGCGGCGGTGGCCATCTCGTTCTCAAAGTCCAGAGCCACGTAGCACAGCTTCTCCTTGATGTCGCGCACGATCTCACGCTCGGCTGGAGGCAGGGAGGAAAGTTTCACAGTTCAGTCGACCGACCAGTCTCATTTGATAGTTAACTAAAACTAAAACTAGCAGTGAAAAAATAACTTTAGCTATAGTGAACTGAAATGAAAATAAAAATCTACCCAAAAACGAGAACTAGCCTGAATAAAAACCACAATGGACGATGCATAACTATCTAAAACTAAACTGAATTGCACATAACACGAGCTTATAGTTTTAGTTTTCTTAAAGATGGCCAAAGTTGCAGGAAGAAAACGCCACAACTCAATATGGGACGACTTCGAGTAGTTGAGATTGTTGCTCAGTGACATATTAGGCTACTAGAATAATTAGATATTGAGTAGAAGGGGCAATAAAATATGTATCTTCTCCCTGCTCCCTTCCAACCAAGGAATAAGAAAATGTTGTGATTTGCCATGATATTGTCAAATTGAGAAATTGCCTTGGCTGGAATAAATAAAAAGAAAGAATGAAAGAAAGAAAGACACTAAAAGGGAAAAATCCCACAAATTTTGAAGTTCATCTTCAGAGGCCTCAGAGAGGCTTTCTCCTAACACCTGAAAAACTAAAACTAAGAGTAGGCCTAAGACTAAATAAAAACTAGTCAATTCCTCAAAAATAAAAACTAAACTAAAACTGCTAAATCACTTGTTGAACTAACTAAAACTCAACTAAAATAAAAAGGCAAACTGAAAAACTAAATAAAAAACTAATACAATTTTTTAAACTAGCCTATAATAACCTTGATACAGACACATTAGTGTAGGCCTACAAGCAGGAGAAGTAGATGGGAGTTATTTTTTCCCCCACTTTCCCTGTCTTACCGGTGGTGACGAAGGAGTAGCCGCGCTCAGTCAGGATCTTCATCAGGTAGTCGGTCAGGTCGCGACCGGCCAGATCCAGACGCATGATGGCGTGGGGCAGAGCGTAACCCTCATAGATGGGCACGTTGTGGGTCACACCATCACCAGAGTCCAGCACAATACCTGTCCAGAGAAACACAGCACTTTGTCAGATCACAACATACAACAACGGTGCTTTTTTTTTGCATAGTTTTTAATGGACTTATAGCGTTGCACAGTCCTTGGTTGAGAGACTCACCGGTGGTACGACCGGAGGCGTACAGGGACAGCACGGCCTGGATGGCCACGTACATGGCGGGGACGTTGAAGGTCTCAAACATGATCTGGGTCATCTTCTCCCTGTTGGCCTTGGGGTTGAGGGGGGCCTCAGTGAGCAGGGTGGGGTGCTCCTCGGGGGCCACGCGGAGCTCGTTGTAGAAGGTGTGGTGCCAGATCTGAACGGGGAGATGATGGATTTTTAGTGGATGCAACAGAATCTAAATTCATTGTATATCAGGGCTCCAGACTGCCCCTAAATGGAGGCATTTTGCCCCCTTAAATTTGAGAAATCTTTCATCTACTTGCGCATGTGAGACCAGTAAATTGACTGTTTTTTTTTTAACACTGGTGAAACATGGAAGGGGCAACTCAAAGAATCTGGAATCTGCCATTACAGGTGTCAGGCCAATGTGTGTGAGGATCATGAATGAAAAGAAAATGTGAATATTTGCTTTGATTTACGTCAATTTACAGGGTAGCTACGCCTTAAGTTGTGCCCCTAAAGATTTAAGTTAGGGGGCCACTGTGCTCCTTGTAGCCTAAATAAAGTTAGTCTGGAGCCCTGTATATCTATCTAAAGTGCCTCTGTTCTCACCTTCTCCATGTCGTCCCAGTTGGTGATGATGCCGTGCTCGATGGGGTACTTCAGAGTCAGGATACCCCTCTTGCTCTGGGCCTCGTCTCCCACGTAGCTGTCCTTCTGACCCATACCCACCATCACACCCTGAGGAAGAAACAGCAACACGTCAGAATCTCAAAGAACAAAACAGACAGATAGACACCCTGTGTTTTTGAGAAAGTTCAGTATTCCTATACAGTACCTGGTGACGGGGGCGTCCAACAATGGATGGGAAGACAGCACGGGGAGCGTCATCACCGGCGAATCCAGCCTTGACCAGGCCAGAGCCGTTGTCGCACACGAGGGCGGTGGTCTCGTCGTCGTCGCACATGTTTGGTCTTTTTTGGGTTGGCCTTCTGCGCGAGACAGAAGATGGAAACACAAGAAAAAGTTTAGTTGCAATGTTTTAATCTCTCTTTCAAAGCACTGGTTTTTAAAAAAGGATTCCATTGTACTATTTCAATTGGATATAAGACTTCTATCCTGTTTTGACGTGTGTGATGTTTCCATTTCATGTCTACAGGGAGGATGATTTCACCTGAACAAACAAAGCCACACAACAATGCTGAGAAACAATCTATCACTATGTCCAGTATGGAGACACCTCTGAGTGCTCTAATCTCCTCTCTGAGTGTCACAGCTGCCTGAAAAGCCAAAACGGGACATGGCTCGACCCCCGGTGTCTACGCACACACTCAAAGCATCTATTTTAAGCCTCGGGACTCTTGTCGACCCCCTCCTCCGCCCCCCACCCCTCCTCCCCTGAGTCCCATCGTTAAGCTGGAGCCAGTTAACAGCTGAGGTGGTGTGTCTTTTGACAAGTGGTCTGGGGTCTCTCCTCAGCTGTCGCCACATAGAGGAGTCCTCTGTTTGGAGCCAGACCATGTGCGTGGATCCTTCGAGGATCTCTGGCCACAGCCTGCATCCCAGGTGGCAGGATACCCCCCCCCCCCCCCCCCCCCCCCCCCCTTCAAACAGGCTTCCCTATTCAAATCAACACCTGTAAGTACGATTTAAATGGCAGTTGTAGCGTTTGTAGCATTTGTACAAGCGTCTGTTTTCTTGGCGATCAGCCACAAAACAGTGGATGAGATTTATGAAGCAGGAATATTCAATCCTGCAGATGCATCATTCAGTGTTACCCAAACTCTAAATGACCAGACTGGGGTGTTACTTCTGCATAAACATCTACCGGCTGTCCTTACTAATATATCAGATGTTATTTTTTATAAACTTTTGCAAATCAGTGCCAACATGAGAGAACTTCTACTGTGACCAGAGCTCAAGTACAAACCCTTTAAATGTCACTATGTAAGCATCTTGTTATTAGCTTCAATTCAAACTAAATCCTTATAAGCATGATCATGGTCATTCTAGCACGGTCCAACAGGATAAAAATAAAAACAACTATTAAAACAGGTATAAATGTATCACTGTCAAGAGTCCATCTGTATCCAAGGCTTTCCTGTCTCAATTATAAAAGCTGCTTCTGATGCAGAGAAATTATTTTAAATCAGAGAAGTCTCACTGAGATTTAAAAGCTCCTTCTCTAGACTTTCATTGGTTTAGCTTCCTGTGGTATAAACGATGTTGACGAAGCTTTTCACACCTGCAAATGAAGCTCTTGTCAAATGTTGTTGTTGTTCTTGATTTTTAAATTGTCAGCTGTATCTATAATTTTGATTTTGGCCTTTACTTTTTGTAAGACCCCTCTGGTTTTATCTAACCTGATTCAGAGATGCGAGCACGCCACAGTGAGCATCCTTGTTGTACACCCACAGACTATTTCCTTATCTGTGTGGGGTGCAGGTCAGTCAATGAACCTTGAAGACATGTCCATATATTGCAATAGTCTGAGCAGTTCAACACCGCTGAGTACCACTTCCCTTTCCTCCTCTTACACTAAGGTTTCATCCCTCTGCCACCAACACATCACCTACTCTGATCACAGAAACACAACCAACTCCAAACTGTGAAGAAAATATATCCACATTGCAGCAGTGATGTGTCCTAGAGCAGTAGCAGCAGCAGCAGCAGCAGCAGCATCTACTCATCCTCCCTACTCCCTGGGTACCACAAACCCCAACGGCTGAAAGGCACCAACAAGCAAAACTCTGCAGGAGAAGAACTCACCAAGTTGTTACCGCAAGACTGGAATTTCCACTGGGACAAAGGGCGACGGTGCGAGGTGGTCCTTAAATACATCCTGGTGTCCTGAGGCTGGGGGCTGGTGGGCGGGCCCAGGAGTTCACACAAGCCCAAATTAAGTGCTGCTCAGCAAAATGGTTCGGTAAAGTGGATCCTGTGTCAGGGGACACCACCAAACTGGAGAAAAGTTGCCTTGGAGATAAAAGGTAACAGACGGAAGTGAGTGAGGAGAAATGGGAGGTTTTATCAAAACTTCAACCAGGATGGATGAAAGAAGGGTTGAAAACGTGTTATAAGTGATAATCATCTTTACAGTTAGATGATAATTTAATTGACTTAAGAGCTGGACAATCTTCAAATTGCTTTATTGACTTTTGAGACATATATGGCTTGCACATTAAAATGTTTCACCTTAATTGTATTTTTCATGCTAGACCACAGTATGTTATCGATATAATAGTTCTCAAATGATTCATATGTATCATCAACAACAATCAAATAAGGCTCTTTAAAGCAGCTTGTATCCTTTGAATTCAAGACTACAACTTCTGGGAAACCATTAACTGCGATATCATCACATGTAAGTTGAGATTTGTGCTTCATACATAGCAGCATCTTTCCTCCACTCATACTTTATGGAGTTGCCCTTCAAGCCCCTCAGGATGAGTTAATATGACGAAGCTCAAACAGGGCGCTGGGGATGTGTGTGATCACCGGCGGGTAGGAAGGTAATCTGAGATCTTGTCTGAGCAATCTGGTTAAGGAGACCGTCTAAGGGGACCTGCCAGCGCTGTGCCATGAGACAGCTGAGAGGCAACGTTGTAAAAAAGGGGGTGGCGTGGCGGTGGGATGGAGCTAAGGCCAGAGCCCAGACCTCCAGCAGACGACAGATCCCCGGGACAGCCTGTGCAGGGAGCGACGGACGGCCGTTCCTCGGCTCTGATTGGCTCCAGTGTCTCCTTTTAGGGAAATGGAGTGTAACAGGTGCCAGAGGCTGCGTGTGGCTGCAGACCCGGGGTAGGATGACGAATGGCTCGGGCTCCTTATTCGTCACCTTGCACTGCCCCCCACAGCAACCTACAACCCCATGCTGGAGCCCTATCAGGCCTCTGTGGGAGTGCAGCAAGAATGTAAATACCCCCCCACACCATCAACACTTAGAAATATTCCATTTGTAGCCATGTGCTGTAGTGTACCTCAGAGAGAGACGCTACTAACCTACTTGTCTATTTCTATTCCAGGCCTTTACATAACAGAGACCTGAGTTACCTTCAAATCATGTCTCTCGGTAATTTGACAGTATTTCCTAACATTATTGGTTAATGTTTAATTGCTGATTTAATACAGAGATATAGCAGTCAAACAAACACAGAACTTCATACTATAAAATAATGAATGAAATCTATTCTAATAAACTAAAACAGCTTAAACTTGCCCCAACTTTATGTGTAAAAAACAGGACTCAATACTTTTTTTTGGATAGGAAGGAAGTGTGTTTAAATTGACTTAATAATAAAATCAGGATCTAATTTCCAAGAGTTTTAGATATTAAAACAAGTGTATAGTGGTCTCAAACAAGTCTGTTCAATCAGCTCATACAGGGAAAGCCTTTTAGGCATGTGACCTGTGCTGATGTTATGGATGCCACTGCGGATTATGTGCAGTAAAATGAGAACTCTGTTGTTATGACCACAGCAGTAGAGACAGTGAGTGAACACAGTCAGTACCTCCGTTTTTTTTTTTTTTTTTGGCCTTAGATGTTCTGCAACAACAGTCAATACAGAATCCATAATCTGAACCACGAACACATAATAATTATTACATTCACTTCCTTAGTCATTACTGATCCTGATCCTCCTTGGCACTTGCTAGCTTTACCTTCCAAGTTTGGTAGCATTCACATCACGCCATTGAACTAATTAAGTCGATAAGTGTTGAAATTGTTGCCACGTTCAGTAACAGAACAACCTCTGCACATTGTTGAACAGAAAGTACGAGGGACATCCCATCAGTGGTCGGGTGAAGCCGGTGCTGTGTTTTGTCAACATCTCCCCTCAAGTCAAAGAATCACTTTTTGGCAGAGTGCTATCTTTATCACCAGGTCTTTATCAGGATAAAGCAGATTGGTCTTAAATGGGTCATGGTTTTGAGGGACATTCATCCTTATAAGGGCGTGTAGGAAGCACACGGTCTGTCTGTCTTGACAGCTGCCCGCTCTCCACCCCCCGCACCTGCCCCCTCCAACACACACACTGCAGCAGCTGCTCGCAACAACTGCTTCTTGACAGTCAGTCTACCTAGAGGCTTGTTTACTGTTTGTAGGACATGTTTTTTTTGTGTTTTTTGCAGAAGCAAAATACTGTGGTTCCATTTAAGAAAGAACTGCACAAAGAAACCAAGCTGGTGCATCTTCTGCACAAAGATTTCTGCATGTTGCTAAATACCCTTGTTTTTAACTCCTTGCAAAAGCTGCAGAAAATAGATATTTTAACACATTCTTGGTCAGATTGTTGGCACATAAATCGATAGAAATCATTGATGCAGGAGTGTAGTGCTATTTTGTTTTTTTGTTTGTTTTTTTAGCAGGAAGATTACTTGCACATAAATGAACTAAACTAAACAACCACAACACTATTTCTTTGGTTAGGGTTCAAGTTATCATGGAAGCCATCTAGGCCCAAACTAAAAAACCTAACCTACACATATGCAGCTATGCTTATATTGTACATAAACACACACTTGCATAATGTCAGAAAATGTGTGTATATACGTACACAGAGCCACACTTTAGTGGTACACCAACACAGGTGGTGGCCAAATGCATTGAGTCTAGACAATGCAACACAAGTACACAACAAATCTAACCTTTATGCCCCCCACATATCTGAACCTGTGAGTCTGTGTTCAGGCCTGCTGCTTGTTGATTTGGCCATGTACAGTACAGGTTTACAGTGGGAGATACTGGTGAGTCCATGGCACCTCCATGCTGGTCTGTCTCTATTCTCAACAGTATTATTGGATGCTGTTGGAACAGGCATTGCTTAAGAGCTTGGTGCTCAACGCAGTGGATGATTACTGATACCAAAACTTTGGCACACAGAGTAGTAAATTATGGAAAACAGCCACCGACAATGAACAATATCCTATTCTTGGTTTCACAGTGCCGCCCTTGGCACCAACAGGCGTTATCATAACGTGCCACATGCCTGTTGTAAACAGCTGCTGGATTCTGCAGTGTTAGAGATACTAGACATGTTAATCAGAGCGATCACATCAGGAGCTATTTTTCTTATGTGAAAAGCAGAGATGTAAAGTTCCATGACAAGTCCAGATGTGTCATCACCTAAAAATACCTTTTTGAGTTGTGACCCATCTGAAAAATGTATTATTAGGCACTACATTGGGACAAAGATACTAAATTACACATTTTTGGCATTTAAAAAAAAAACATTACTGACTGATATAGGCTACTGTTTGTGACCACATAGGCCTAATAAATCTAAATAGTTAATATTGCATGCATGTAAGTTAATTAATTTCTCATATCCTTTTGAAAAAGTTGTTCAATTGGCTGGTTTGTATCAGTATTCCAGGGTATCTCAGTAAATGCAAGACTTGGAACAGCTGGCTGAATGGAGCACACTGATTAAAAAAAACAAAAAAAACAATGGGCCAATTTAAATTTAGGGGTTTACTATACATGGCAAGAACCTAACAATCACCCCCGGAGCTGCTCTCTGGTATCGCTCTGCTTTGAATATATGACAGGGTGTGTTTTACTGATTACTGAGACCTGTGTTGAGCAGACACCATCAAGTACTTTGGGCAGTTTCTTAGATAGTGTCAGCTCTATAAATATATGGGGTGCTTTGAAAGTTTCCATGTCGGTGCTCCATTGTCCTGTGCCACAAGGGGTTCAGACCTACAGGCGTGTGTGTGTAGTTTGTATGATTTGTAAGGTGACATGACTCATAATTGTAGGGATCTTTGAGTGATAGGCCATAGCAAGACTGTTTTTGTGGTCTTTCTATATCATCAAGGGGTTTTTATTTAGAGGACAACTGACTGACTGGAAGTATTACATTTTACAACATTGTATTAAAAGAAAAGTTTTTATTCCTTCCCCAGATTTTTGGGATAGGCCTGGCCTATATCTACATCAACCATAGCAGAAAAATCATAGCCTATGCTACTCAACCATGTGGTTAATTTAAATACACAATTTATGAAAAGTGATAAAAGTATGACACAGGGGATCTTACTCACTGTTTCTGGTCCTGTGTAAAAATACAAAAATATGAAAGGTTCTGAAGAAGGGGTTTGAACTCAGTTTCCCTCCTTCTGGGTCTTTCCAGTGGCCGTGTGTGTCATCAGAAAAAACTGTATAATGTCATGACATTTTGTGCCAGGAAAATATTCTTCAGCACTGGATTTCAGATAAAGCCCCCTCGGTTGTGGGATGGCATATAGGACAATAATGGACTGTACCTCTGGACTTTCTAACCTGTCTCCTGCTGCACTACAAAACTAATGCCTTGAAAGAATATAGAAACAATTTCTTGATAGTATTAATGTTAACTTCTGCTATAATGACAGGATGTTTTGTATTAAAAATAAAAACTGTATTATTTTTCTTTATTTAGCTCCCATTTAGTCTTGTCTTGTGTATGTTTGTTTATTGATATACATAAATTATTAATTAATAAACACATGTAAAAAAAAAAAGAAAAAAAAAAAGAAAAAAAAAAGTAAAAGACAGTAGTAGAGTCTTTGGTTAACGTTCTAGATTCTAGATTAGAACGTTTCCTAGCTGAGCAACTTGAGTGGGCCCATAGCAACCCAGGGGAGTCCATAGCAACGGGTAAGTTCTTCCTGTCAACAATGTAGCTAAGCTGCTAGCTAGTTGAACAACACGTCTTTTCCGTGACAAAGTGAACTTAATTATCTCTAGGCGTCAGGAACTTGAGTTATTCGTGGCCATAAATCGTCGCCTTTCTTAAAATGGGGGATGAAAAGCAACGGACTCGTCCCAAACGTATTTTTATCAGCAACGCCGACGGTTATTCCTCCAAGCACATCGCTAAGGTAAAAGTATGGATAGGTCGGTGTGTGCTGTATGTAACATGAGCAGTCATTAGCATCAGTGTATAATAACTTACTGTGTTTATCCCACTTCAATAGTTTTTGTCGATGTGCGCGGCCGGGGGGAGCTCAGAGGATGAAGAGCCAGAGACTTCAGCCTCGTCTCCAGCTGAACCTGCTTTCCACATAGTGGGGACTGTTTCCTCCTCCTCCAGCGACGAGAAGACAGGTTTCCTACTGGAACGATATACAGTAAGTATGACATTTTGATGATGTTTTTGCACTCTCAAAATTGTTGGTTTTGCTCTCAAATTATCTCTTTTTTTATGGGACTATATACTTGCACGCCACTTCATTTAAAAACCATTATCTTATCTTTTTTTTCTCTCATACAGAGCATAATCAGGTTGTATGAGGATGTGATTGCAATAGATTAAAATATCCAGCACTACACTTTATAATGTAGGGCTATATTACATAAAAGATTATTGAGACCATTATATTCTTGACTATTGAGTAATTTTGAATAGCAGGCTTTAACTTGCTATAATGCCTTACCTTTTCCCAAGTATAGGATCTAAATGTTTGCTCCACAGCACAGGAACATTTTCAGCTTTAACTTATATCTATTTCTGGGTAATGTGATTAATAAAAGACGATGCGTAATATGCTATACAAAATTGTTTGGTAGTCACCGACTCGGGATGAGCTCCTTGAACATCTCCTGGAGTGTGATGTGGTTGTGTACAACATCTCAGAAAATGCAACTCAGCAGCTGATTGAAGAGGCAACATGGGCATTCACAGGTAAGGGAATGAGGTAGGCTTATTATTATGTGGCATGGTGTCATCCTATCAATCTCTTGCAGTTAAAAGATGATATAATTCATCAATGTGACCAAAATGTAGGCTTAATGTCTTCCCTCCCTGTTCTTTTCCTCCTGGTTTCACAAACAGCTCTTCATGCTCAGTTGGAAAACCTAAAATCTCGGAAAATGTTCATCTTAGTCTCAACAGTGATGACCTGGGCCATGACCAAGCCGCAGAATCCAGTGAGCCTGAATAAAATTAAGGGAAGCTTTTGTCTTTTCCTGGGCATAACAAGCCACAAGTGTGATTATAATTTCTCTTTTCAGGCGGATACAGATGTTCTGCTAACAGAAGAAGAGTTCAGAAGAAGAAGGCCACATCCCGCTTTCAAAAACCACAACAATCTGGAGAAACTTGTTCTCAAATTGGGGAGAGGGGTAAGTAAATTATGATACTGAAAATATTTCAGCACAACAACAGCAAATCATGGCATCACCTGACAAGACAAACACTGGAAAACATTTGTGATCCATATTGATTCAATTGTCCCCTGATTTCAGTCCAAAAAGTCCAAACTTACTGGTTATGTTGTAGCGAGTGGTCTTCAGTACGGAAAGGGGGAGAACCTGTTTCACTACTTTTTCAAGGTAACATAATAAACATATTTAAGATGATATGACATGATACACTGTCAGCTGCATGTACAATTTACAATATCTTTATTCTCAACAGGTATCTTGGTTGATGCAATTTCCAGAAGTTCCTGTGTTTGGACAGGGCACAAATTGTATTCCCATGATTCACGTACATGACCTTGCAGGGTAATTGTTGTTGTGTCATTAAAGACAGCCATTTTTGGATCTTGTGCTAAAATTCCCTCAATTAAACTTTCTCCCGTCAATCGACACTCCATTATGAAGAAGTGCAAACAATTTATATATCTGTAGTCTAAGGTCTGTATAGAGCTGAACCGGGTTTCCCTTTTTTCAGAGTGATCCAAAACATCACTGAGCTCAGGCCAAAGTCAAAGTACATCCTTGCCGTTGATGACTCTAAGAACACATTGGAGGATATTATAAAGGTAAGCTTGTTATAAGCAAGACTGTATCATGTACATTTTCAGTATATATAGCATAGTGGGCTGCTGTGAGACTGATTGCACAACACAATGACAAATAATCTGCAAAAATCTCTCTCTCTGACTCTTAACAAGATGATAAGTGATACACTGGGGCCAGGAAAAATTAACAAGCTACCAGAGCAGGAAGCCATCACCATGAGGGCATTTAAGGTGAAGTTTTGCATTTTTTTCTTATTCTCTTGAGTTGCGTTCCTGTCTGGCAATAGTTCTCAGTCTTTTCCCTCGGCTGTGCATTCTTTGTGTATTTTGTTTGTCAATATTCAGTATTCAACAAACTGTGAAATGTGTATTCAGCCAGAGGAGCTGGAGTACTTTAGTGTCAACCTCCGCCTGGATGCTTTTATCATCAAAGACTCCTTCAGCCTACAATGGACTTCTGACTCTGGGATGATTGAGAACATGGACAGCATTGTGAAAGAATACAAAGACACCAGGCAGCTACTTGTAAGTGTTTAGGTCATTCAGATGAGGAAAAGAGTCACAGCACATTTGTTTTTGATTCTCATTTGTACTTGATGTAAACAAGGCTTCAGGGTTAGATCATTTCTGAATATACTGTATATATGTCAGTAAATTCAGGTGATAAATGCTATTTTGATATCAGATGAAAGCTGACATGATGCATTCACAAGCCAGATGTTTTTTTCCTCATCCGTGTAGCCCATCAGAATCTGCCTGGTCGGACCACCATCTGTGGGTAAAACCACCGTTTCAGAGAAGCTCTGCAATCATTACCAGATACACCACATCAAGATCAAAGAGGTCATTGAGGAAAAGATTACACAACTGGTCAGTGGAAGCCAAAAGTTTGACTGGAGTAATAGATAGAATTTCTCTCATTGTTTTTTCACCGGCATACAGCTGAAGGAAATATACTGCCCTCTTGTGGAACTTCTTCTTTGAAAACAGGAGACGTACTGTAATGAACATGTACTGTAGATGGGATTTAAAAGGTGTACAGTGAATCTTCTTTATGTCACAGAAGGAAATCGTAGATGGAGGTGACCCTGAACATGTCAGTGAAGAGGTTGAAGCAGCTGCACGGGCAGAGCTGGACAATTTTAACAAAGGCATGGAAATGAATGAAGGTTAGTAATGAAAGCACAGAGAAACTCCACCAGTGTCTCTCAGTGTTACAAACACATGGTTGTTTCTTTTTAGTTCATTAACATCATTTAGATACTTTGGATTGCACAGTGTCTTACGTATTAACCAGTATTCTGATCCATCAGGTCGACTGGAAGACCATCTGGCTTTTAACATTTTGCAGGAAAAACTGAATTCGAGGCCGTGTAGGAACCAAGGATTTGTTCTTGATGGCTTCCCTAAGACCTATGAGCAAGCCAAGATCATTTTCATGGGCAAGTTTCATTCATAAAGCTAAATACCATTTTACTCTTGGTACTATATATATCACCCATATGTGTGTGATGTTCTTTTATCGTTTAGATGAGGACACAGATCACCATGAATCAATGGTCAAAGCTCCTGCGTACAACAAAAAGATCACCCCAGGTCAACAGAATACTTCATTACAAACTAATAAGAGTTGGATCTTCTCTTAAAAAAACAACTTATTAAACTAAAATGTGTTATCCTGTGTGTTTATGCTTTTCAGAGCATGTATTTTCCTTAGAAGCATCTGATGATTTCCTGACAAAAAGAGTACAAGAGCTTCCAGAAAGTGTTGCAGAGGAAATGCGTTACACCCAGGATGAATTCCTCCCTCGCCTGATGAGATACAGGAAGCTCAGCACTGCTGATGAAACCCTGCTGGACTACTTTGATGAGCTGGAGATTCACCCTGAACATATCGGTACTACTGTCCTACATCTCAGGGAAATAATGTGATTTAGACAAACGTGAAAGAAAGATTAGTGCAGATATGATGAATGGGAAATCGTAAGGAAGGCATATTTCAATTCAGTTTATTCACACGTGTCTTGTTTCTCTCCAGATGTCAATACAGATGATCCAGAGTACACAGTGGTCATGGAGAAAATCACAGAGATTGTTGGGCTTCCCAAGAACTATGGCCTGAGTCCAGAGGAGCAGGAGGAGGAGGACAGGATGAAAGAAGAGGAAAAGAAGCAGAAACTGTCCACAGATGCTGCTGAGAAGAAACGCAGGAATGAGGCTGTGCTGGCTGAGATGGCTGCTCAGTACGAGGAGTGGGTAAGACGAGAGAGAAGCTGTGCTGTTCACAGAGGACAAAGATGAGCTCTGAATGTCATTCAACAGTGGGTTAAGAGAAATCTTGCAGCGCTAGAGTCCAAGAGAGAAAATAAAAACCATGTATATCCCATTTCCCAATAGTCAAGGGAGTAGATTTTACAGGATGTTTTTTCTTTTGTAGCAGAAGAATTTGTCTGAGGTGAAGAGGCAGGAGCTGGAGCTGCTGGAGGCTCACTCTCTTCCTCTGAGGAACTACCTGATGAAGTATGTGATGCCCTCACTCACTGAGGCCATGTTGGAGTGCTGCAAGATCAAACCAGACGACCCCGTCGACTTCTTGGTGCTCCTCAGTTTTTTTATTGAACTGAATCGTCTTTATCACATCAGTGAACCCATACAACAGTTGCCCCTTCCTAAATGTTGTGTTTTGTTTTTGCAGGCTGAACATCTTCTGCGAAGCAACCAGCAAGATTAGAAAGTCTATTTCATGAGGTGATATATTTATTTCCAACATCTGAGGGTGTGTGTTATCTACAATAATAATAATCAAAATGATGGTGGTACAACAAATGGTAAGATAGATTTTGCTTTTTTTTTCTCATCCTATCATTCATGTACTTGATGTGTCTGATACTTACATACATTAATGACTGTAAAGTCACATGTCATGCTTGGTTGGGCCTTTGTTGTTATATTTGCCTGAAGCAGAGAGAGAGAGATGACACTGATCTTATCAGGCAGTGAAAAAAACTTTCTTTATAAAACAAGAACAAAACACAAACAGTTCTCCACAGTGAGTCATTTCAGTTATTATGTAGAGCCCCTGGTCCGTTCCTAAATTGTAACCAGTGGATTATGTAACTTTTTCTTTTCTTTATCAGCTACAGTATATGACATATCTATTAATAGAAGCAACTTCTTGTGTTGCCAGGTTGTGGAAAGAATCTCTGGCTGTTGAGACATTTACAATCAAGTAACTGAAAATGCTCATGAACTTTTCACCTCTTAATAAACCACCAGATCAGGTATTAATGTTAATAAAGCGCCACAAGTTCCTCACCTTGCACTAAAAAAGAACAAAAAAGGCAGTATTTTGCAGCCTAATGCCAATGATAAATTACTTGTTGTAATAATCTTAAATTTGCTGCTTTAAATCTGGAAATTGACTTTGCCCTTTTCAGCCCCTTTTAGAAAGTTAGAGGTCAAAGGTCAAATGTGCCATTGGAGGCTCTACTAGATAACGTGAGAATTAGGACTACAGCGATTTGTCAAAACTTTGCAACCCAGAAGCACTTCTCGACAATGGCTTAAAAATCATAAAACAGGAATAAAACATTTGGTAAGAGGAGACTGGAGAGCAGTGGTCACAACGACAGCCAAACAGCCAAAGTGGAAAATAAATCTTTTTATTGGCTCCTTGGCGAAGTCAGGAAAGTCTGCACAGTGTATAAAGTAAAATGAATTCTTTCACCCAGGAGGGTTTCAGGAGGAATTACATCATTGATTATCAGTTTAAATGGACTAAAACTGCATTTAAAGCAAATTAGATATCCAACAAACGAAATACCACACTTACAGTATTAAAAATCGTCTTAGTTCAGGACTTTGTTCAGTGATTGCGAGCTCTGTCTATAGTTTAGCCAGGTTTCCACTCATTACAGATCATAGCCTCCATCTGGTCTGTGACTCAGCTCCCACTGTGTTGTACAGTCAGCGCTTACTGGAAGTAGCATGCTGACACTGGTTGTACTCCAGTGAGGATGTAAACACGACAATCTTCAAGGAGACTATCTTATTTTGAAGCACTTTATGGCTGCAGCTGTTGGAGATTATTTTTGAAAAAATGTAGATAACAAAAATAGAAGCTGATATCATGTGGGATGTATATTTATGACACTTACCGTTAAAGAGAAATTTGATAATCATTTCACCCATGAAAAAGTCAAATTAGGAAAACTAAATTTAGAATATAAATCAAGCATATAATTGTGCAATGGTCAAATTAGTTAGCAAGAATTCATTGTGCATGCAGTTATACAGAAATGTACAACCCAGTCTTTCAACACTAGGTGGCGCAGGAATTCTTTCTAGAGAGACAAAAGCCTGGACTGACTGAGGTGTTTAAATTTGCATTTTTTTTCGTCACTCAGTGCTCCTAATATTAAATGCGCTACAATGCATCTGTGCAAACCAAATGAGTCTGGCTGTGGCGAGGGGCCTTTGTTCTAATGTGGTTGTAAAATGCATCGTAAAATAAGAATGTGTCGCTCCCGTTTGTTGTGGATTATTGAAGTTATTAAGGTCAGAAGTGGTGTCTGGAGTTTACTTTGTAGTTTGTTTGTGACTGAAATCCACCGTCAAAACAGAGGCTGACTGCAGTATATGGAAAATAAATCATGAGATTGTAGAAACACTTCCTTGTTCTATCTACTTGTCTGTACCACTATAAGGTACTGTTATAGCTAAGCGGTACTGCAAAACATTACCTGCCTCTATAGTCTTTGTTTTTCATACTGTGAGACGACAACCAGACAAGCCTTGAGTTTTTTTCTTAGAGTAGCACCGGACTGTAAAACTGTTATTATCTTTTCCTATGTTGAGTTATTTCCAGATTACCTGTGGAGCCTGTACTGTACGTCCTTGCATAGTAGCAACTAGAAACCATCAAACCCCCACATGGCTCATCCACACAGGTGTTTTGTGTTATTCTTGCATTAGGCCTGCTCTGTTTGAAAATAAGTGAAAACACCTGTGTAGGTGTGAGTGAGGACCTGTACGTGAGTTGAGCACTGACAGCTCTTATTTCAGGCTTTGTATTACTTGTTACAGCAGTTTACATAGTGAACGTGGCTGGATTAACCTCCAAGGGGCCCCTGGAGGCAGAGGTTTGTTGTTGGGCCCCTGTTGACCTTTGCCCATGTCAGTCTTAGTATTTCCTCAGGGAACCATAAACCAACCAGTTGGCTACTCTTGACCAGAAATAATTCATTCATTACCTGGCAGAAAATTAATTGGCAACCATTTTAATTAATCAAAAAATGAACTTGTCCCATTGTGTAAAATTTGAACATCTGCTGGTCTCCCAGTTTTCTATGACAATAGACTCAATCTTTGGGCAATTTGAAAATGTTATTGTGCCTGATGATTTTATACACTGAGCAACTGATTGACAAAGAAAATAATGATCAGATGATTTAACAGTGTCAATAATAGTCGTTTTCAGAAACCCTGTAGATTTTGATAATTGAGTGATGCAAATTTCAAAATTGTAATTCAGTTTTTACCCAGGACCTTTACAAAGTTGTTGAACCAACCTAACAGTAGCAGTTTTATTGTGGTTTATATGGTGATTTTAGTATTACCAGAGAAGAAATGTTACAGCATTTACTGTGTTGTAAAAACACAGTTTATATTAGCAACCCTTACCTGAACCCCTTCATGAGTACACAACTTGGATTGCTGTTGATTTAATCCTGCATTAGTTGGATTTTGTCCACTTGGAGGCAGTGCAGCAAACTGTAACCATAACATTATACATATTAACAGCTCATAATGTTTATTTATATGTTGGCAAAGGTTTGATCATTATCCAGTGGACACAGAGCAGCTATACAGCATTCATGTCCCCTGAAATGGATCTCGTTTCCACAACCTCTGTTCATTGTTGTATTAATAACTCTGTTGATTACATGTTTTATAATAAATATTGATTGGGGCAGTTCTTATTTTAATTTCTGACAGTAAACTCCACTTGAAACAGTAATATCTATTAATTAATTAATGAATTTGTTTGTTTCTGTCTCTTTTGGATGTTTAATTCCTGAGCTCTATTGTCTCTTGTTGACCTAATCCAAAATCACATAAGGTCATTTAAAACATATTGACAGACTTAATTGGCCGCTGCCAATAGTTGTAACCTGGCCAACAAAACTTCTGTTAAAGTTCTTTTTCCATTAGATAATATTTACCTATTCTGTCAAACAGCTATTTTAGTAATCAACATGTATCTCCCTCATCTTATCTCCCATGTTTTGCTGTTATTTCAATAGCTTTGCCACATATAGCCTTATAAAGTGCCTTTTACATGAAAAAGTTAAATAAAGCACAATTAAAAGCCCTTCAGGTGCTACAGTCTATGTTCAGGTGATGGGACAAGAAGGCGACTTTAGAGCCTATCACTAGATGGCAGCACTTAGCCATCTATAATACTATATCCGTGATTATAGGCTTCCTCTGGCCTGCATTGAAACTGCTGCACTCCTCATAGTTGGATGTATTGGTTGTATGAAAACCAATGTTTATGTAATAGCACACATACAATTTGCTTTTGCCAATGCAAATTATTTAGCCTAGGATAAAACCAACTGACTGACAGCAAAGAATTGAAAAAGAAAAAAAGATTGAGTAATATATCTTTTTAGATATATACATTTATATATATTTTTAATAGAAAATATTTTCATTTTATATATTATATATATTTTTTAATAGACTAATCTTTTTGTACAGTCTTTGGTAATGTTCAGGTTCACGCGCACTTGAAGGCTCACGTGTCGCCATAGGGACCGTCGCCAGAGCAAAGTGTAAATAAAACAAAAACCAGCACGGCTGCTTTTTTGCCTGTTTGTCAGCAGAGATGTATTGTTGTTGTTGTTGTTAGTGTTTCGAGCCTGTTTTTTTTTTCTTTTTCTTTGACACAACGGTGTTGAAACATGGAAGACGTCGACAGCGACCTCGAAGAAGCATCAGAAGAGCAGGAACTAGATGTGCTGACCGAATATCAGCAGAATGAAAACAGGTAATAGGCCTACTCCTCTGAATGTAAAAAAAAAAAAGAAAAGAAAAAGAAAAGAAAGAGTTTACGTCTGTGCATTTAACAGGTTGGATTTTGCAGGCAACATGGACCTCACGTATTTTGCATCTGCAGTAACGTTAGTAATAACAAAAACCCATAGGTTTATCAACAACAGACATACCGTTTACGGACCGGACGCTGGATCTGACGTCAACCTCGCCGCCATATTGGATCGCGCAGATAAATGCAAGAGTTGTAGCTTTGTTGATACAAAGATCTACATTTATAAACACTTTCAGTATGATTTGTATGGAAGCCCATTTCCGCCACTTGATGGAAAAAAAACAAGATCTAATAATTGAAAAGTGAGATAAGTCAAAAATAATGAGATATTATACCAAAATAATGAGATACTGTCTAAAAATAATGAGATACTAACTCAAAAATAATGAGATATTATACCCAGAATAATGAGATACTTTCTTAAAATAATGACGTACAGACTCAAAATAATGACATGAGGTAATAATAACTCACATCATATCGAACATAAAGTGTGGCTTTGAGACAAAACAAACTTGCATGTAATTTGCATATATTCAATATGAGTTATTACCTTATTGTTTTGAGTCAGTAAGTCATAATTTTGAGTTAGTATCTCATTATTTTGAGTTAGTATCTCATTATTTTGAGTGATTAGATGTGGCAGAAATGGGCTTCCATAAATTTGACCAGTAGCTTAGAAAAGTCTGGCGTCTACTTCCTTAAACTTGCAAAGTTTTATGATTTACGTGAAGTAAAAATTAAAAAGTCAATACATAATGTCTTAGTGTCACTTGGTCGAATGATTTAATGAAACTTCGTAGACTTCAGTGTTTTTTTTCTGTATATTATTTATCGTGCTCACTTTTATTTTTAATAGAATGTAATGACAAATAAGTCTACACATTTAGGGTCTCCACCGAGCTAGACGCGGAGCAGGAGCTCACCATGTATGAGCAGCTGAAAGAGGAGGAAGATGAAGATGAGGAGGAAGAGGATGAGAGCATAACGGTTTGTTTTATTCTAGTGTCATTATATTAACTAACTTGTTAGATTGAATTTTTTTATTTCACCCTTGTACAAAGAAGCCATCAAATCACACACCCAGTGGTATGAAAATACCTGCTACTCTCTAACATTCACTAGATTAATGAGTTTCTTTTTGATTCACCTGTTAAGAAAACCAGAAGTTACACAGCTTTAATAGAAACCCTCTTCTTGTGTGTTAGCAGATTCCTTCTGAGAAGATAACCAAGCTGCAAAGAGATTTGACAGCATGTGTCACCAACATCCAAACTGTTGCTGATGCCAGAGAGTCAATGCGAAGGAAGGAGGTGGAAGACGCTCACAAAATTAGGTAATGTTGTTTTGATTTCGCAGTGAATGTTAAAAAAAAACTAGCATGTATACAGTATACTGAGAAAAAATTTGCCCATCCTGTTTGTCATTATGTTTGTTTTTCTCTCTTCCAGATTGGAGCGACTGGAAAATCATATGAAGTTGAGTCAGGAAAAATTTGAAGAGATTACCAGAGGGTGGTCGATAGTTAAGGAGAAGGCGACCCTTCATGAGCTGCGGGAAGCTCGGGACCGCCAGCAGCAGATGTGTGCTCTTCTTTTAGAAGACAAGGAGAAATTTATAAATGACCTGCAACAGGTATCTATATCTATCTATCTATCTATCTATCTATCTATCTATCTATCTATCTATCTATCTATCTATCCATCCATCCATCCATCCATCCATCCATCCATCCATCCATCCATCCATCCATCCATCCATCCATCCATCCATCCATCCATCCATCCATCCATCCATCCATCCATCCATCCATCCATCCATCCATCCATCCATCTATCTGATTATTTCTCAATTTTACTGTATTCTGAGTAGATGAAGATTGAAGACGATCATTATGTGAAGGACTTGAGGAGGCATGCAGAGGAGCTGGACCTCATGATTGAGAGGATGGAGGACACCGTGAAAACCTTGAAAAAAGCCTACAGGGAGGAGATGAGTCAGATTCAGGTAAATACAGTAATAGATCAAGGCAAAGAAGATGTAGGCTACATGTGAATATTTTGTAAATAACAACTTTTTACAGATGATGCATTAGAACAATTTAGGCCTATTAGAGTTTGCAGTTTTTACAGGGTTAAGAAGCTGCAGCCCACCACTTTGTTCCAAGAATGAAGTATCTCTAAACCTTTGGAGGTGTTACTGTGAAAGTTGTAAATGTGGGATTATGGGTAATTTCTCCCAGAGGATAAAAGCTAATGGCGTTGTCATTTGTGATTATGTGAGAAATTTGGTTTGATTTTTAATTAAATTATCTACAAAACAAATTCAATTCTTAGCTTCAGCTGAAGTTTTTTTTTTCATTTTGTGCTATATTGCTAATGTCAGTGGACCTATTGTACATACTGTTCAGTGTTCACAATGGTAAATTGTACCAAATACCAAATATACCAAATACCAAATACCAAATACCAAATATCATCATATTATATTTCCTTTTAAACATGATTACAGATTGCTAAAGTTGACGTTAAGTCTGTGTGCCATCATTATCATTCTTGCTAATGGTTGCACTTATGTTGTTTGCAGAGAGTTTATGAGCAGCAAATTGAGTTCATACTTACCAAAGATGTGACTGAATGGGAACAACTCATGCAGCAACTCTTGGACAAAGAGGTCAGGATACACACTCATCCTTCAGCCCTCTGTCACCTCCATTCACATCTTATATCTTACCACCTCTTCTCACCTCTGTGTCTAATCATGTCTAATATGTTTACAGCAAAAGGCACTGGAGGAGAGGAGGGAAACAGTGGAGGAGTATGAAGCAGAATTCCACAAACAGATACTGGAGTCGATGGACAACGAGAACGCTCGACAGCTAAAAGACAAGGAAAAACTTCAGGTTTGCATATCTCCTTTGAGTGAATTTTTTCTGCAGTGTGCTGTATTTGATTAAAAAAAGAGCAGCTACTAGTGGTAGTGATTGTGAGTGCAAAGGTGAGCCCTGGGTTTACAGTAATACACCAAATGTATTATTCTTGGTTCTGGACTCTGCAGGGTGTACAGAGAAAGCAAGAGCAGGCAAAGGGGAACTCCATGATCAATAAACTCCTAGAAATGAGGCGGAAGCACGAGGAACAAGAATGCAAAATCAACCTGGATGGAATGAAGAAGAGGTTTTTGAGGTAGTACTGTAGAGATTATCTCACACAGACACACTGTTTTTTATTTAAATATTTAATTAATATTTAATGTTCCTGGCATTGGTTTTTTGTTTCAGTTTGAGAGAAGAGCTAAAAAACCTGAGGGGCCAGTACAGCGATCACATGGAACGGACTCGGGAGGCCAGACGTAATTTGACCAAACAAATCAAAAGCAGCGTTCAGAAGTATGAACGCGTACAGAGGAAAATCAAGTGAGTCACAGTTATCCAGTCAATTTAAAGTAAGACTGGCTCACTGTATGACTGTTTGCTTCTTTTACCTCAATCATATTCTTCTCCCTCCTTCTTGAAACAGGCACTTTGCTGTTGCAGATGCTACAAAGTTCGAGGAGATGTGGATCACCCTTGAAGCAGAAGTGAAGCAACTGGTTGAGAAGTCTTTAGTAATTGACTCGTTGATCTGCAAGCAGCACCTCGGCTTAGCCTGGGAGCAACCTGTGATGGCCTTCATGGAGCTCTCTGGACCCATCCATCCTCAGAAACAGGTTCACCAGGCCGTCGCCCAGGTCAACACCTCAGACGGACTGAGGCTGGAGACTGAAGCAGAAAGCATGGGCATGGACGTTTTAAAGGAAGGGACAGAGGATCAGGTTGAGAGTGATGCAGAGGGGGAGTACGGGAAGCTGTCGCTGGACACAGTGAATAAAGTGTTGGAGCTGCTGTGTGATGAAGCGGTAAGACACAAGTGCAAGAGTCATGTTTGTACTAATCACAAATATATAATACATAAACTCAAAGAAAGTCGGCCTTTCTCCTATGTCAGGGCTTTCTGCTGGAGGATTCACTCGTGCAGCTGCTGGCTCCCGTGGAGAAGGAGAAACAGACTGCTCTGAAGATGGGCTCTCTCCTGTGTGTGAGTTTATGATCTCCCACAGACAAATACACCTCAGTCGGTCGCTTCACTTGGGCCATGACTGCACAGTGCATCAGAGTATTGTTGGGGTGGCACGTCGCAACAAATCCTGAAAAACCACTCATTTTGTTTTTCTCTTCCAGTCCTTTGGAATTGAAGACAAGGATTTGCCCACTTTGGTTCATTTCATCTTAAATTACAAAGATGAGCAGAGAGAGAAGACGGAGGTGAGGAGGGAGAGACATGGATGCCTGCTCGCTGAAATTTCTGTTTTGAACATTTATGATAATCACCAATCACCACTCTGCTTACTTCCAGCAGGAAGTAAACGGCGAGGCGGCGCAAAGCAGCTCTACGCCTAATTTGACCCCCGACCTCATCCATCCGAACCATATCCTGCCTACGCTCAAGAGTTTCCTCAAGCAGCACAGGAGGTGAGACGCACCCCGACCCTCACTGGAACCACTTGTTTATGAAAACTGGATCATATTGTACCATATATGTTATATGTTAAGTATCTCAAAGTACAGCAACAGCAAACATTTTGCTGCTACCTGTGTTTATATAGTCTTTCTCAATGAATATGTGATTCTAACGTGTTCCTGGTTCTTTCTAAGAGGGAAGCAGCCGACCAGCTTTGTGCAAATAGAAGCCCGGGATAGTTCAGAGGACAAAGCCTTTTGGGAAAGTATGGGCAAGGTCATCTCTGAGGACAAAGTCAAACTCTGGGAAGTAGCAGAGCGCATACTCAACCAGTACCTGTGAGTAACAAACCACATACACACACACTCAGACAGAGAATTGAAAACATCCATCAGTTATCAAGGAGAATGTTTTTATTCTTGTCTTGTCTGTGCAGTGAGGTCCTCACAGAGATCTCTGAGCTCGTCCCTGAGGCGGACGGTCTGTGGCAGCAGAACGCAGAGCTGCGGACGCTTCTGCAACAATTTCTCGTCTCCCAAGTATGTGTGTGTTTGTGTGTCATGCTGTTTTTCAGATATTCACTGAGGGTGAAGGTTGGGGCTTTTCCCCAGCAGCAGTGCAGAAAACAGTAACAACAGCCTTAATGTAGTGTGTGAAATAGTACAGTGTTTCTAACATAGCAGTGAATCTAAGGTTGAAGGGATGAGGAGTAACTGATTAATTGATCGGCAGAAAAACTGAACCATTTAAACAAAAAAATCTGATGATTAATTGAAAATGATTGAAAAATATTGAGAAATTGTTACAAGCATTTTTCACAGTTTTCTGATTGAGTATTGATTGTGACAATAATCATTAGAATTAGATCTAAAATAGTTAGTGGAGTAATAGATTCATCAATCAACAGAAAAAAAGGATCAGCAACTATTCTGGATATCAGTGAAGTTACTTTTGGTTACAGCTTCTTGCAGACTCCAAGGTTTGTTACTCCTTAACAATGACAATAGTAGATGACAATACGTTTCAGTAGGTTATGGACAAAAAAAAGTTCTTTAAGGACATTACCTTGGTCTCTGCTGAAGTAGAAGTCTACAAATAATAGACAAGCCTCAGAACGTTCAGTATGAAAATAGAAATGAATGTGCCTCTTCTTTCATATCATCCACCTGACAATGTATTCTCCTGCAGGTCGTACATCAGGCGCTATAATCGATAATCAATGATCAACATCACACCAGCAGAACAGGATTACAGGATATATGTTCAGGGTAAAGAATAAAACTTGTATTAAGTCATGTTGTGGTTGCACTTTTAATTTTTACAGCTCCAAAGGAACAGATGTTAAAACATTACAGTTGATCAAAGATGTACAAGATTTCCTGTGCTACACACGGTGTATACAAAATAGTACAGGATCCTACAGCAAACTATGTGTGTCAGAGGACTGCAGTTTGTTGGTTTCATCCAGCAATGTTGAAGAGCTTGTGGCTGAGCTCTGAGGGCAGGGAGAAAACGAGCAGTGCCAGGAAGAGCAGACCCAGCACAGCAGCCAGCAGCACCACACAGTGCAGCTTGTAGTGCCTCCAGGCCATGATGCACATCGTCCTCATGGGGCTCAGCAGCCACGACATGCTGGTGCTGGGACGACTGGACACAGAGATTCAGACATGAAACGGCAGCTCCAAACTTAACCGTAAAGAAAACTCGAACTAGCTTGTGTGTCCTTGAGGAATGTGTATGTGCTCACTGCTCAGAAAGTTGAGGCTTTGGTTGAAGCGTTGAATGAAGCTGAAGTCTCAGCATAGATTTAAGCGCTGAATGTGTGACCACAAGTGAAGCTGAAGTGAAAGTGCTGAAAGGAGTTGAAGAGTCAGCCAAAGCACATCAGATAATCTGGGTTGAAATGACAGTAAAAAAAAAAAGAAATTCATTTCCTCAAACACTCGCAGCAAACTTTTCTCTGAAACATGTCAACCATGGAACAGCGTTTATTTTAAATTGCCAAAAACAGACAAAGGAAAATAAATATCGCACACGTTTCAACAGATATACGTATAAATACACAAATTCATCGTAAAAACAGGCAAGTTTAGTGCAAACGAGAACCCCGTAAATCTGTGAAACTCAGAATCACAAACAAAGACCGCAACACAAATTAGATCAAGCACAGGCAAAATTTGAAAATAGTTAGGAGGGGGCTATGGACACTGCAAACAATGCCATCTGATATGGAGCCAGGTTCAGAGTTCTCACAATCAACTCTGACCCACGTTACCAGTCCGCTCAAGTGCACTTTAATCGTACTTCCATCTTTACATTATCTGTAATAGAGTAGAGTTGAGTGATTTGGTTTGTGTCGAACTGGAAAGACAAATCATGCCAACACACACGACCTCTGTGGTCATTATCACAATGACGCATGCATATCGACATTTAACTCTACAGTCAGGTAGAAAACAGTAATAAGCTCTAAGTATTTGTTGAATTTGAGGACTTTTTTTTCTCTTTTTAAAAAAAAATCAGTCAAATGATATTTGCAAATAATTTGTTTTAATCCCCCGTGAGGATTTTGTTATTGTGATACAAGACCGTGGCAGGAAGGCAATTTACAGACTAAGCATATGGGGCATTCTGGGAGAACAGGCTCAACTGTGCTCTTAGGCAACATGAGTTAATTATACCAAAAAAAGTGATAAAAAAAATGTTTTTCCAAATTAATTGCAAATAATGTTTGCCTCATGTCTTGTTTGCTTGTCTTGTTTGCTTTCATGGAAAATATCAAACATAACACTTCAACTAAACCCTGTAGAGAGCTTACTCACCATTTTATTGTTTAATTCTTAAGTCATCTTGTTCTATGTCTCATTGAATTTCATTAGGAAAATAGACATCTTTTTTTCTTCATTATTCTTCTTCAAGTGTGCAAAGACCGCAAGAGCTATAGCGATTAAAAAATAAATGGTAACACTTTGCTGTGACAACCAATGTTTTGCCTTTAAAAGCTACATATAAACATGTAATAGCATATAACACAGTGTAATGTAGTTGTGCACAGATTTAAATGTGTGAAAACACATAAGTTGAAGCTGGTGTATAAACAGATAAGAATGAAGGACATTATAATAAAACAGGGAAAATACGTATTCACAGGAAAACGTTAGTGTTATTTACATTCTTAAACACTTAAAATGTCCTTACATGTGCTGACAACTACATTATAGTGTGTTATACAGTAAAGCTTTTATCTAATGTTTATATAGCGCGTATAACTAGAGGGGTCGAAGCTGAGTGTTACCAAAAATATTGTTCATTTTGTTCCCTATTAACCCAAATCAGTAGCAGATGTTGGGAGATCTTACAGCATCGCTTGAAATGAACATCCCATGCAATCATCCGACCACTAAAACCTGACGCTCTGATTTAGCCTCATGAATAAATAATTAAATAAAGTAAATAAATAAATAAATAAGTTATGAGCTGTATAAACAGATAAAGAAACATTCACTGTCATGTGACGTCGCTCGAAGAGAAGATCGGGGGGGAGTCGCGTCGTCGTGGCGTGTGATTGCTGTTCAGTCAGTTCAAGGATGGAGTGTAAGGAGTAGATCTGTTAGGCTTGCTGCAGACTGGATGGAGGATTAGTGTTTCTCATGACTTTTAGAGGGGGGGTTGAGGGAGGGGGAGCAGAGGGGAGGGGTATTTTGGGTGGTGTCTGCCTCCCCCCTCAGAGCTGCAGTGAGAAGTAGCAGGATATCAGAACGGATTAGAGAGGAGAAGTATCGCTATCGTTCTTCCAAAGAGCCTTTTTTTTTTTTTTTCTAAGCCTGAGGGAGACCGACTCCTCTGCGCCTCCCTCTACTTACCCACCACCACCCTCCCTCCCTCCCTCCCTCCCTTCCCCCCCTCTCCCCTCTGCTTTCCCAGCATGCACTCAGGCCCCCAGCAGCTTCTTGACAAGGTAGCCCGGCATGCTGTAGAGGAAGAGGCCCAGCATGATGAGCAGCAGCAGGGCCACCACGATCTTGATGATCAGCCACTTGTAGCGGTTGCACACCAGGTAGCGGATGGCTTTCAGCGGGCTCAGGAACCACAGGAAGGTGGTGTCTGGGCGGCTGGAGGGTGGTGGGTGGTGGGGGGGATGGAGGAGGAGGAAAGGTAACGGATGTGGTGAAGAGGACATGCAGGAGGATGGAGGAAGGGGAGAGAGGGATGGGATGAAACATGGGAGAAATAAAAAGAAGAAAGAGACAGAAAGCTGGCATTAGTGGTTAGTACGGCATGTTGCACTTTTGCGAGTATTATTTTCAACACAGCATGCTCACAGCTCACAGCTCACATTCGTATATAAACATAACGTTTCCAAAGATCACACCACAGAGTAAAAGCTCTACATTCAAAACATGTGCACAATGGAGATGTTCATAGAAATAGATGGATGATTGACCAACAGCTCTGTCAATAATATTGTGGTAACACTTTACTTTTTTTTATTACGAGTCCATAAATCCGAGTTTATTTCCTGCTAATGTTTCCTGGAGAGGAGCTCATCATTTGCTGCAGTAAAAAAAGAGAGCGATCCGTCTGCACACTGACAGTTATTTCTAGATGCCGTGTCAGCACAACCTGGATATTTGTATTCATACATGTGTCCAAACACATTATTCACAATTCGAATGATGAATAAAGTTTCCAATAATAAGTCACTGAGCAGTAAACATTCATTGGGCTTGAAATTGAGTGAATCTAAACTAATGGATATAAACCATAAACTACATGGTTCTCTCTGGGAAAAACTTCAAGAAATTATTTGGAAATATTACCACTTGTTAGTTTATTGCCTGTTTTGGCATTTGCTTTTGACTTGCGGTGATTATTATTATTATTATTAAACATAATCTGGTAGTTCATGCTTCTGTAGCCTATGATTCTGATGTTATTCTGTTTTTATAGATAATTTGTTGATACTATCACTCCGACACTGATTCAATTTCATTTTATTTTTAACTCACTTTAGTTTCTGAATGATATCTGGATATCATACAGGATATGTTGTCAAAGGAAATGAAACTAAATCCTTAAGTTTTACAAAACAGAAGCATGAAATGTCACAGTTTCAGGGGAACAAAATGAATAATGAAGCAACATAATGTCACTGAAATTTATATAAAAGACCATTTTCTAAAGGTAGACTGAGCATCTGACCTAAAAACATTCCTGTATTTTTCCATATCGCACAGTTGGTCACTTATATTACACTCAAATGTAATGGCAATTTGTGGCAAAAACACTGGTGACACGAGACAGAAGAGACACTATTCTACTGCCAGGACAGCGGAGGAGGAGGGACAGAAGACAGAAGAGTACAAAGATTGAAGTTGAGTTTGGCGCCACAGAAGAGGAATGTGCTACAGGAAGGACAGGAGAAACCAGGAAGCGAAGGGTTTAATAGAAGAAGCAGAGACAGCAAGGAGGGGGCGGAGGCTACCAGCGCTTCAGGCCCCCAGCATCTTCTTGACCAGGTAGCCGGGGATTGAGTAGAGGAAGAGGCCCAGCATGAGCAGCAGCAGTATCAGCCCAAGGACCTTGAGGATCAGCCAGCGGTAGTTGTGCCAGATGAAGTAACGAATGGACTTCAGGGGGCTCAGAAACCACATTAGACTGGTATCCGGACGACTTTTCGCAAAGGAGGGAAGGAAACAAGGAAGGAAGGAGGATGCAGATGGAGGCAGAAAACAGGGAGAAGGGGTAAGGAGAAGAGGAGTTACACAGAAAGGAGGGAGAGGACGAGGGGGAGGGAAGAGACAGAGGGAGACAGTTGAAGAGATGGTAGGAGGAGAAACGAGTGTGAAAGTGTAACAGTGGCTTGTTGACAGTGCAGAAAGCAGCCGTGGTCAAACACAACCACAGCTAATCTCTATTAAAGGGATAGTTCAACATTTTGGTAAATTGGCCCATTGTCATAATCCCTATAGTTTTAGGAGTAGTTTCGTTACCTTTAATTGTCGGTGCAAGCTATTTTTAGAACGGCGGAGCAGAGAAATGAGCTTCTCAGAGCTACGCTATGGAGGCTCATGGGATTTCTTGGTTTCCCTCATCAAACTCATCAAATACACAATCCAACAACTCCAAAATGCTCTTGTGGACAAGTTGTGACCTGCACATTCACCACGCTATGAGATAATAATGGAATGTTACGAGACCGAGTTGTTTTCGAGGCAAATACAGAAACTGCTTGCCAAAAAACACATCAGCTGTTTTGCATGAATTTACCTCGAAAACAACAACAACAACCGTCTTGTAACGTTCAGTTATTATCTCATAGCGTGGTGAATGTGCAGGTCACAACTTGTCCACCAGAGCGTTTTGGAGTTGTTGGATTGTGTATTTGATGAGTTTGATGAGGGAAACCAAGAAATCCCATTAGCCTCTGTAGCTCTGAGCAGCTCGCGGCTCTGCTCCGCCGATCTAAAAATAGCTTGCACCGACAATTAAAGGTAACAAACCTACTGCCATGACTATAGGGATTATGGCAATGGGCCAATTTGCCAAAATGTTGAACTATCCCTTTAAATTACATTAAACTCAGAACTGGTGTTGATTTCTGGTTTGCTGCGTTTTGCACTGTAAGAATGATTTTCCCCAAGAGACGACTTAAGGGGCTCTTGCTTGTGTCTGGGTCTAGTTTTAAATGAGTGTCAGTGAAAGGCTGATTGAAACGTATATTTTCAGTAGAGTAGATAAAACATGTCGACATCTTACTTTGGTTTCTCCAGTGGATCTGGTTCGTTTCGTCCGAGTCCTACAGGACTTTTCTCTGCCTCCTCTGCTGTTACAAGGTGAAGCTCAGCCTCAACTTTACCCTGCAATGACATCAATAACCCAATTCAATCAAAGGCAACATGTGGATTTAAATACACATATACACACATACAAAAATACACATTCTCTTGACATGGGAGATTTCCATAAGACTTTGATATTTGGTGCTTCTCAACCTTTTAGACATTTGACATTTGATTAAATTACTGGTTAATGTTGACTCATGTCAAATCAGTAAATCATTTACTTTATAGATGATCTTACGAACCACTGACATCTCCTCAGTGACCGTGATTTATGTAATATTTGATTCATAAATGTTGAATCCATCATTCATTCTTCCTTTACGGATTAATAAAGTATCTTGATCTTGATCTTGATCAAGTATGAAAATACAAACATTAAACACAATATAGATAGTGAAAAATGTGTGACTTGTTTATAAATTATATACAATTTAGTTATCAATGCTTTTCTAATGCTTTATAGTCAGTTATAATAGTAAAGTGTTACCTGGGTCCCATGTGCTCAACCCCAGTTAAACACTGTAAGAACAAATTTTTGTGGCACAGAGCAGAAATAATAACACTATTCTCCCTGTTAAATGTCCCATCTAAATGATTTTCAGGTGTTTTCCAAGTTAAACAACACCTTAAATCCTGAGTTTGGACATGAGGTATGAGCCATTAAAACAAAATAGATTTTTCCTTTAAAGATTCTTTTCATTCGCAGACTTGGGTGTATTACCGTGAGCTCCATCTCATCGTTCTCATCGCGTGCGACAAATGGCCACCAGCCCTTCACTCTCTTTTGTTTGAAAATGGAGATGGTGGGAAGCTCGTGCTCATTTCGGATCATGTCCAGGGAGCATTGCTTGGCCGTCTTGGCTCCACGGGGGAACCGGTTCAGGTCCAGCTCAATCGCACCTGGGATTAAGTGAGAGTTAAAGCAGTTACATTAAAGGAGGTGATGATAAATAAAAAAAAACAAAAAAACATTGAAATCCATCCAGCAACCTTCTCCCATACGTCCTCACCCAGGAAGTCGTCAGCGGAGAAGTGGTCGGCATCCCAGACCTGCATTGTGAGACGAGGAGGGATCTTGTATTCGGTCTCATCCCAGGAGAACATGGACTCCTTCTTGGAGATGACGATCTTCTCCTCGGCCATGAGGTAATCGAAGGGGAAGACGAAGCGCCAGTTGAAGTTGCCCTCGCCGGTTAGTGAGTGATAGTGCACATCTGTGTCCTGCTTGTCCTCCTGCTGCCCTTTCAGCCACCTGTGGGAAGGTCACAGGCAGGTAAAGGTCAAAGAGGTCACAGCTGACCTTTAGGATCATGGTTTAGTGAGATGAGTGAGTAGGTCCAGTTGTTAAAACCATGCATTAAAAAAGTCTTACTAGGTAGGAAATTGCAATTGTCTGTTAGTCGTTGTGTATTAATTTGGTTGATTTAACAAGGAGCATAGGGAAATATACCAGTCTGCTAACAAGAGAGATGATGCTCATAGGTCAAAATCAAAAACACATCATGTGACTCCCCAACAGCAAATCAGATTTCTTCATATATGTGAGTGGTTTTAACATAAATGCTCTTGAGCAAAACAGAAAAATCTGATTTATTGTTGGAGCTTCACACGATTTTCAAAGCCATGCACACACAGAACTTGCAATAATGCAAAAAAAAAGAAAAGTTAGTGTCTGGATGCAGATAACAGGGGAGCAGAGGCCTCCGGTGTTAGTCTGTGTCGCCTGGAGCTTTTTCATTAAAAGCTGAGTGAGGATTCATTAATCAAAAAGCTGCGCGAGAGAAGCTGCACAATCAGTTCTCAAAATGCAACAATAAAAACATAAAGGAAAATAAAGCTGACATAAGATATATGTCAGAATAATCTTAAAAAGTAAATAAATAGTGAGAAACTGTGAAAGAATGTGCTTCGGTTTGGCAACTGAGATGCACTCGTTTGCTTTAGGCTGCAGTGAGAAAACACTGGGGAGTTTTAGCTCGGCTACAAAGAGCACAGTGTCACTTAAAAAAAAAACATGCCTGATTTCAGCATTGCTAACTCATCATTGCTGTAACTGGGTCCATCTGAAACAATCCCACAGTTTCTTCTGCCTTTACTGACACAGTGGGAACATTTAAATAATCTGTGTTTCTTACAGTGAAGGTCCTGAGGTGACACATCCACAGGGAAAAGTTAGTCTAGTTTCAAGATGCAGGAGTGAGGAGGCTGTATACCAATAACTTAAATAAGGCTGCGAGGTGACGATGTTGTTAAAAATCATTGGAGCTCTGTCATACAGACATGCACATTGTTTGCACACATAGTATATTTCAAGTCCTTTTTTCTTTTGTAGAATTACAAATATCTGAAAAGTCTTGAGTCAGAAAAACATCCAACAGCAATAGCAGAACAGGACCAAACCACAAGGATTATTGAATTTCATTAATTACAGACACTTTCACTGATGTGTCCATTCATTTGTGTCTGTTAATTGCATCTGTGCTCTCTGAATGTCTTTTTTTTAATATTACTAATAGATCATAACAGACCGTGCTGCTCCTAGCTCTGTTCAGCTTTGTAGCATCTCTTAACTTATTGTTTTGGTTTGACAGACCTTTGGCTCGCTCTCACTGCTCTCATCACTGTCATTTTTTTTCTTTTTCTTTCTTTTTTTTTTTTTTAGCAATAAAGCTCTAAAAATTCAACTCCACTTTTTCTGTTCAACCCCAAACAGCACGTTAGCAAATAGCTGCTGAACACAGTGGTGCAGTTCCAGGAGCAGAGTTGGATTAGAGCTAAATTAGATGTAAATCAGATGTAAATATGGGACGTAACAATCATCAGGTGGCCAAAGAATGGATGCTAATGTTGCTCCATGTTGCTGGATGTGTGAAGGAGCAACTATTTGCTAACAGTTTCACTATATCAGTGTTATTATAACAGCGTATTGCACAGTGGTTCAACTAGCTGACAATACTGTCTATCTGACCTCTTGAAGTCTATGGTTTATGTGCTTTGGTCCTGTGCATATTTTGCATTTGGCATTAGATTACAGCGTGCTGATGGGAGACAAGCATGGCTGCGTGCTGAAGAGGGAAAAACAGGAAGTGGATAGAGATGTCGAAGACAGGAATCGAAGGGCTTCATGGGGAGGAAAAGAAGGGAGGTAGTTGTTTTTCGAGCCATGCGATGGGATCGTGTGTTTACCCCCTGACATAGATGTCAGACATCTTCTCTCCTGTCATGAAAGCATCGTCCTCTAGAATTACGTCATCAGTGTTCCAAATAACAACACGAAGCTCAAAGCTAGACACCAGCAGAGCAGTGACCAGAGAAGAGAGAGAGGGACGACAGAGAGGAGACACACCACAAACACAAAGACACAAACACGCACACAGAAAAATGGAAACAAAAAAACAAACAAAAAAAATAATGGTTAACTGCAAAAAAAAAATCCACACACAGCTCACACCCACGGGACTAGGCTTGGTTCGCCGCGTCCCGCTGTACCTACCCCCTGACAAATATGTCACTGGACTTTTCCCCAGTGAAGTAATCATCGTCCTCCAGTATTACTTCGTCTGTATTCCAAATAATCACCCTGAGCTCATATCTGGTAAAGGATGGGAGGAAGGAACACATACACACACACACAGTTGGACTTATATATGTCAGTAAACAGAGAACTAACTACTCAAACAGACTCACCATAATTTAACCTGGAGATAAAACTAATAATTCTGTAGAAAAAAAAAAAACTACAGAGGTTTAGACACTTTGTTATCCAATAAGCACTTTGCCCCATTTTAAAATGCATTGGATTGATGTTTTTGTCGTGATCCGATTTTTTTCCCTCTAAATTGCTGCATACACAGGATTTACCTCTTTGGTTTCCGTGGTGATATCTCAATCGCAGGCCCAGGAGCAGGCATGTCCATAGGGAACATATCCACCCACATCTCAATACGGCCCTTTGGACACAAAAAGGAAACAACGCAATGTGACAGTTGTCTTTATTCTATGTTTTATGACTCCAGATGAGCTCCTGAGTCTCTCTCCTGCCTGTTCGATGCCGGGCTTGTCAAGATTCAGCAGGGGTCGGGTCTCCACGTGCTCGGGGACGAGCTTGCAGCCCACTCTGGGGATCTCCTCCCAGTGATTCAGCACCGTCAGAGCCAAATGCTCCTCAGTCTGCTTCTTCAAACCTGGAAGGGCGATACAAAGTGGAGGCAGAGAAGGAGGAAAAACACAGAAAGATGTATAGTTACTTAAACTGGGATGAAAGAGTATTACTGGGTCTAATTCAAGACATTTATACTCTTGTCTAAAACAATAAGGCAACACGTGCAATGATTGCAACAGAGATCCCATTAATAAGCTACAGAGCCCTTATAAATTCATAGCTTTGAAACCCACATGTATCATGGTATCCCCAATACATTCGACAGAGGAACAGTGACATTTTGGGTCCTATACTGTATGTAGGACCTTTAAATTACATTCCAGCCTTAGGGGAAAACTGCAGCTGTACCATTCTCATCTTCAATCTCTGTTGGTCCCTGGAAGATTCGATTTGCCACCTTCACTTTTCCCCCCGGTCCATAATGAGGTCCATCGATCTTGCCCTCCTTGCAGAGCTTAGCCAGGATCTGGCCGGGCTTCATAGGGTCCCGCCACACATTGTACCCGTGGCTAACAGCAACAGATGATAAAGAGGTTAGGTAATTTCTGAGGTCAGAAAATAACTATAATATTAATATTCTAAAACTTTACAGGACACGTCAAGAAAAAGTGGAATAGTGATTAAAATATTGGATGAATTTTATGATGGTGACATTCAAATCTTGTTTAGCAGAAGACACACTGATGCTCACAGAGAGTAGTTGGATGAGATGCCGCAGGTGGCTCTGTATTTGCTGTAGAAACGATTCTCAAGGTCAATCTTTGTCTCTCCGATCAGGTCGTCAGTGCCGACCAAGTCCCAGTCGTACACAGACACTGTGAGCATGGACTCCATGGGGAACGTGGCCTCAATGTCAAATGATCTGAACAAAGAGGAAGAGTGGAGGAAAGGAGCAGAGGTTTCAAAATACTGCAACACAAACAATACTCTCTGGGTGAGTGCTGGGCATTGCTAGGTTTAATTGGAGAAAAGTTTCCCCTGCAAGAAAACAAAACGGGACAATATTTCTCTCAACTCACTTTCCGAACACAGGATTGAGCTGTTTGGAGATGTAGTTCTCTTTGTCTTTGACCTCTGACTTGCCCAGCTTGATGACGACGTAGGGATCGGCCTTCCCGTTGATATCAGCAGGATGAAGATCTGTCGCCTGAGATAATAATAATATTAAACAATAAGCAGAACAAGAGAGAGTATTTGTAACTGTTGTATACGCTCATATGGTGAGAAGGTCACTCACCCTGACCACATAGACACGGACGAGGACGTTGATCGGGTCGTTGTGGGGAATGCTCTGGAACATGCCCATGTTGGGATCGAATCCTGCCTCTCTGGTGATCTCCTCGGACAGAGGGAGCTTGTACATACACAGGGAGCCCTGCGTTGGGGAGGAAACAGTTTCTGTCAGCCACCGTGTGTGTGTATAGACATGTATTTGTTTTCACTGTTTGTTTTCTCACCTTGAACCTGCCGACGATCCTGTCGTCATCCAGAGCGTGTTCGTCGTCGTCTCCGGCTTTTCCTCTGTACAGGTTGAACGTGTGAAGCCAGTCTTCAAAGTTACCGTACTCGGTCTCCAGCTCCTTGTTGTACACCTGCACATAATAACAACACATAAAGTGAGAGTGTGTCTCCATGTTGGTAAATGTTGTTTTTTTGTGGTTTTTTTAATCCAAGTATGACTGGTACTCACCATCAGCTCGTCCACTTTTGCTTTAACCGGTCGTTTCTCCAGCCCGTCTACAGCCTGACCCTTCTTCTTGTCCTTGGAGTTCTTCTTCTCTTTAGTCTTTTCTTTCGTCTTGGAGCCTTTCAGAAGAAGGTCATCGGGTTTGATATCTGATCGGGTGGGTGGATGGAGATGGAGATGGAAAGAGCAGGGCCGGAGTCATGAAGAGCACTACACAGCACTACACAATGTCACTAAACATGAAAGCTGACAGCTTTGTTGATCCTCCCCCCTTTTGTTTTTATTTCTTCATGTCGTTTTGTTCTGTTTGCACCTTATTTAGGTGCAGGTTTAATATTATTGTTATAATTTACGGTAATCAATATTTTCAGTTCTTGTACTGTCTCTATTGTCTAAATGAGTGAGTTGTGTTTCGGTTGTAAACTTGTGTTCTTTTAAAATAAAAACATTTGGTCACAAAAAGCTTTGTTGATCAGGGAGTTTATGGGAAATGTAGTTTATATCTACAACACTGAAATATAACTTTTGTAGATGTTTACAGCCTACACCAAATTTTGATGTTCATTCTCATAATACTAGTGCTTTAAAAGAGGTTTCACACTGCATAAGAGAATGTTAGTTCAGACTTTGATTCATTTTGCCAACTTTCATGTGCACTGCAGAGCTGATGAATGAGAAAAATGGTCATGGACATGATCATGTTTTAGTCTGTTCAAGATAAACGACGGACCCCAAGGGGCGAAGGAGACGGAGAACAGGAAGCGCAACCTTCTCTGGACAAAATTCACATCGAGAAAATCTGCGTCCATACTCACATCTCCTTTACTCCTTTCATTTTGATAACACACACTTGTTACCGCATAAACTGCGATTTTGAACTAAAGTTTAACTAATAACACATTTGTCACGCTTAGAGATACCAACTTAATATACATAACAATAACTAGGAATCCTTCTTTAAATAATCCTAAGAAACTGACAGAAAATGCTTGGAAACTTGTGCACACTTGCAGATTCACAGCCTAAAAACCAACACTGGTGACTTCTCCCTCTGAGAGAAATCACAGCAGCAGCCGTGGCGGCGGTGGCCTTGAGCCTGTCTGATCAGGTGGAGCTCAGTACCTGCCGACTCCGCTGCTATCTCCAGGTCTTCCCTCTCCTCCGCCTCGGCCTGAGCTGCCTCCTGGGCTCTGAGGGTCTGGAAAACCAAGGATAGAAAACATCTGTCTGATCTGAGAGACTCATAAAAAAAACACATGTGGATTAGAAAGGACCATACAAACCTCCTTCAGGGTCTCTATTGAGGCGAAATATTTGGACCACCAGTCCAGCACGCTCTCGTCCGTCTCCTCCTCCTCCTCGACTCCTCCCTTCTTTTTCTTCTTCTTCTTCTTTTTCTCTTTGTCTCCTTCCTCCTCGGTCTGTTCAACAAGTTTGCACACTGTGAAGACTCTTTTAACTTTCCACTTCTCTCTCATAATGTGCCACCATTTAACTAAAAAGCACATAATATGGTCATTGCCAAATTTCTATAGGAGCGACTACTCACCATGTCAACTTTTACAACAGCATCAGACATCTACGACAGGGAGCGTTACATGAAACAACACAAGGGTTAATACACACGATGGATGGTGCAGGTAGGAGCGGCACATGTAAAGAGGCAAGGTAAAAAATGAACTGGACATAAAGCAGTGTTACTACTCCCACCAATATGTAAACACATGGTATGCTATAGAAATGAGAAGGCAATGCTCTACTAGTACGTGATCTCAAAGACAGGCTTACGGCATCTAACTTGACAACTGTGTCCATCTTTCGGACCAGAGGATCCGTGTCCACGTTGACCATGAAGTCACCTGCGGGGCGAGAGAAGGTGCGGGAGGAAAGGCTGGGTGAGGAGCGAGGCTGGGAGCCGCCATTGGCAAGGACCATGTAGCCATTCATTAGCTTAGCTGGAGCGGAGCGGAGGCCGGAGGACAGAGACGGCAGCAGCAGCAGCAGCAGCAGGTGGAAGGAGAGGACAGGACGGACGGCCGAGGACATGCAAGGAGGGCGAGAGGAAGGAAAGAAGGTAACAGATGGAGGAAAGGACAGAGGCAGGAAGCAAGCAGAGAAATCAGCAGATTTAATAAAGAATGAGAACCCATTCTTTAGTCACCAGAGAGCTGGATCAGAGGTAGTTGAATATAAATCTTAAAAGTTTGTTTTAACCTTCCTCAACTTACAATATCCTGTTGTTGTCTAAACCTTTCTGGAGCCGCGTCCAGCTGGCATTTCATAAAGGTTAAAACAAAGTCTGAAAATCATTTGCAAACATAGTTTCGCCCATGTTTGGTGGGAAACTACAGGTCTTATTAAGGAGAGAAAATCCAGAACTGACAAAGAAATATTTCACTCTGCCTGGTTTAAAAGTATTCTCTGTTTGTGTGTGTTTATGTTTTAAGATAAAAAGTCTGACTCAGCAGTAAATACAAATCAATTAAGATGATGAATTGCTTGCTTTGTGCATTGCCAATAGATCATTCAGTTAGGACTGTAGATAAAAAAAACCTTTGTCTTGAATTCTGCAACTTTTTAGTTCAAATCAAAATACAACAACAAACAGATAAATGCAAGCTGGTAGAAAACCTGCTTTTTATAATGTCTGTTGTTGAAGTTTCTAGTTTTTAATCTGGCTTGGCATTAACTACTGAACGTGTTTGTTTCCCCAACACGAATTCAGGAGACAGGAGAGACTGTAGCTGAGAGAAAACATATTGTTGCAATTTATCATCCAGCTATTTTATTCAACCTGGCAACTAGAATATTGTGCTTCTACAAACACACACACACACATGCACACATGTACGCATGTATACACAATACCACAGCTATTAAGCTCCTTGAGAAATGATGAATAAACAAGAGACTGTGTTGAGTGTCAGCACCTGCAGTGGCCCAGTTGTTGGACGACTTGTCTGGGGCGCTGTAGATGAAGCGTCTCAGGCTGGTGACAGCGTGCGAACCCACCAGGATGTAGCGGCCGAACGCTCTGCAGTCCACCACCCGGATGTTGAGAGGAGGGTGCAGGAGCTCGTTTTCTGGAAGGTCCTGACGACAAAGACACAACAACAAGCTGAAGTGCTAAGAAAGCAAAGCCGCCAGCAGAAGAGCAGACCAATTTCAAGTCAGGTTTCATGGTTATCGGTGGATGAAATATCTGAGGTGCAACTCACCACTTCAAACCATTTGACCAAGGTGCTGAAGTTGGGATTTTTCTTGTAGTTCTGGATGAGGGCGGATTGAACACCTCTTCCTGCGCACTCTATATCCACACGTGGCCGATCCACCTGAGCTAAGTTAATCCTCTTCAGGTCCCGTAAACCCCAGAATAAAACCTGAACCGGAGAAACAAAAAAACAGCGGCCCAGCAGTGAAGGATGAGGACATTTACAGATGAAAAAAAAATAAAAGCAGACCATTTAAATCTGACCTCAATACGGTAGCGGCTCAGGATGGGCCGAATGCCCAACGGCACCGGAAGAATTGGGCCACGCTCAGAGTCTGTCGGCCCTTCAAGGGGAGGAAGATCAGCCCGACCTCCTTGACCAATCTGCTCAGGACAGAGCGAGGGGAGGCGAAGCTGAGTTTACCAGGCTGCAGCACTTTTGACATCTCTGCATTATGATTAAGTGTGTGCAGTGCGCCAGATCTGTTTCCAATGGTTGTAATATTATCTATCGATTTGTTCTTTTCTAAATGTGCCAACTTTAAAGAAGTACAGAGAAAGTTAAAGTTAAAGTCATGGCAGAAGAGAGTAAAGACAAGCAACTGCAGTACAAACAGTACAAGAGTAGGATGTAGAGGGATGAAGAGAGAGAATGAAGAGAGCACCTTTATTTGAGGAACAGCAAAGTTATGGACAGCGATCAGAGCTCGCCTTATCTCCTCCGCATCGAAAGGAATCTGTAGGCAGCAGGAGGAGGCACAGAGAGGAAAAAAAGACACCAGACATGATGGATAGTTTGAAGCAAAGTGGAGGTAAAATGAATATGTAAGTGGATGGAAGCGTACAAGAAGGACGGCAGCAGGGGAAACAAATAGAAATGGTAATGTAAGAGGGCAGGAGGAGACGTGCAGAGAGAATAAATAACAAGGAACAAGGAGTATGTGATGATGGAGGTGGAGTGATAATGGAAATAGGTAAAGGCAAAGTGGTGAGTTATAAATAATAAGAAAAACAGAAAGAAGAGCCCAATTTTTCTATTTCCCTCATGCTTTGCAAACTCCTTTTTATGTTGTTTCTCCTATTTATATTTACAACCAACCCATAAAGTAGTGACATGCAGTCTCCAAAGAGGAAAACCCTATGGAGTTGCATGTGTGTGCATGCATAATATAAACACGTTCATTAGTCTGTGTCTGTGTGTGTGTTCGTGTGTGTGTTCTTGCATATTTCACCTGCAGCAGTTCAAAGGCGGCCAGCAGCTCCCCCGCCGTGCAGTTCCCTCTGAATATCTGGTAATACTCCAGCTGCGGTGGGAACCTCGGTGGGCCGTAGTGCTCGTCGCACATCTTGATGGTCGGCTTGGCGAACGTCCGACCTATGAACTCTGCCTTGCCCTGAACACGACATCATGACAGCAGGAGGTCGGGACAAGGGAAGGGAGTTAGACACGAGTGTGGGAGGTGCAGTTTCCAGGGTGACCACTCGGTGTCAGTGTTGGTCAAATCAAGGTGGTTAAAGGTTATTAAAAAAAACATGCAATTCACAGAGGAAAAGCTTCACTATGAAAAATGTTGACTGTTAACATGTGGCGATTGCGGAGTATAACAACAAAAGAGATTTCTATAAACACTTTGCAGTTTATATCTGTAACTGTTGCTTCTGTTGTTACAAATGAAAAAGGAAAGGTTAATTTTCCCGAAGCTTTTCCAGGGTTCATCAGCAGCTATCAACCAAACAATTCACATAACAACAACAGCCTCCAGTAGCTATAAAAAAAGGGATTTATACAGGCTATGAAACACTGATGGTTATACACTCTATTTGGCAGGACAGCGTGAGCGAGGTCAGAGGTAATGTGCGAGACAGGGTGGACGAGCAGGGTGGACACAGTCGGAGGATGAGGGATGGAGAAGCAAAGCAGATTTTAGTTTTAGTGGCGCAAACAAACAAACTCCTTTAAAAGTAATTTTTCTCTTGGATGCATCTGTCCATTCGTGTGGACTGGGATCCTACCACTGTGTCCTGGTCGAAGATTTCGATCACGATGATCGGCGGGTCGTCTCTCAGCTCGCTGGCCTCCCCGAACAGCTCCACGTCGTCAAACACCAGCAGCTGGTCCCACGTGGGACACAGAGTCTCACTCAGCACCTGAACAACACACGACACGCAGCAGACTCTCATTCTCAGGCGCCGTTTGTCAGATACAAGTTAAAAACACATGTGCACATTCACGTTCCTACCTCAGTAAGCTGGCTGTGTGTGGAGAAGAAGACACGAGCGAAGGGATCTGAAAGCCCGCTGCTGTCGGCAGCAAACAAACTGCGAGCCTGGTACATGTGGGCTCTGAGCTGGAACACCTGCTTCACTGTTGGACACACATGTATTGACATATTAACCGACAATCAATCCCATGACAGACAAGTGAATCAGAAAGTAAGTCTTTGTTTGGCTGCTCATTGATTCTTTGGTTTAAACCAAATGGTTGATCAAGAGGAAACCTAATGCAAAGCTTTATGGTGAAGAGAATAAAGTGAAAGAAACTCAAAACTCCAAAACTTAAATTCTTCAATCACTGCAAGTTTAGCATCAGCAAATTACTACGAGGACTGACTCTGGATCAGCTGCTCCGATGCGTTCAAGTGTCTTTTGCAGTCATTTCTGGTGTTTAGAGCACTTACTGTTGTAGACGAGGCTGACGGGGGGAACGGACTGAAGACCGGGGCCCATTTTAGCAGCTTTGATCTCTTCAAAACCATTAGGCAGACCACTGAGGAAGTCCTTTCTCTGCTTGTTGAGGCCCAGCCACAGATACAGCTCCAGCTTGGCCTGAACGGTCCAGCCTGCAGGACCGAAGCCTTTCTTACCAGGCAGCTGTGGACACACAACACAAATTAACTTAATAGCTGTGACGACTTTCCTGCAATTAAAGCACTCCACCAATGGCAAAAAAACACTTGCTTTTGACTCTCTGGTGTTTACACTCAATCATTAAGCATGTAGACAATGTTACAAGGAGGTCCGGTCCATAAATATTAATATTAGTATTGATTTTCAACCTCCTCCCCAGGAAGCTGTCACAGATTTACAAGCCTATTAACCGTTAACCGTTGTCGATACTAATCCTGTGTCAGGACTATTCACTAATACTGATCATCTGACATAATGAGAGGCCTCGTTCAGCTGATTCATAGTGTCTTTTCGGGACAGAGGAACAGGGAGAGTTGATCTTACCTTGAGGAAGACAGCTTTGACTTTACCACAGTCTTTGCCGGTTTCCTCGTCCACTATGGAGTACAGGATGTCTTTGGAGGGAACGCGGGCGTACGCGACGCGCTTGTTGTTGCTCATCATCCACACGAACACATCTGGGATGCTGTGTTGAGGCTGGAATAAATATGCAGAAGAGCTCTCATTAATCACAGTGTCCTTCCCCCAGCTATAATCTATCTATATTGTCAAAAGTTAATTCCCACAAAATTAAATCTGTACCTCGTCAGCGAGGAAACGAAGCCTCTGCAGGAAGTGCTGCGCGAGCTTGAGTTTGTCTCTGAATGTGTTCTTCTTCACCTGAGTCCTAATCTGCTTGGCCTGCTGCCCCATGCTGTCCTGCAGGAGGAGGAGGAGGAGGAGAGCAGTGATGATGAAGCTCACTTATACAGATCACACAATCTAATCAAATGCAAGTGGATTTAAAAAACAAAACAAAAAATGAAGTGAATTATTTAAAAACCAACAGAGAAATCATTAACTTTACAATACCTTGTTAATTACTAATTAACCTCTTTATCTAATAAAAAAAATAGCATTCCTCTTGCATCTCTTCTTGAATCAAATTAAAAGTTCACTTGCAACACAAAAACAAACATGGAGCAGAGGGAGAGTGGGTTCAGAGAACGAGATAGCATTGCAAATGAAATGCAACGAATTATTGAAGGTAGCGAAAAAGTAATTTAGAAATTAATCTCCTCGAGTGGCCTTTCCAGGGACTAAGGCGCTGGTATTAGTGGCTGAATCGCAGCAGAAATTGATGCCTCTAGTCACTTCATCTTCTCTGCTGAAAACAAATGAAATCGTACCATCTCTCTCATGCAGGACTTGAGCCGTTCTCGGTCCAGTTTGGTTCTGCCGGCCTGGTTCACATCCTTGTTAGCCAGAGTGACGAAGCGACTGGAAATGACCAGGAAGCAGGAAACAGAGGTGTGACTTAACTCTGTATAAATTCATTCTGAACAACTGAAAAACTTTCACACCCCAAAAAAACCCTGAATGACATGAAGAGAAAGAAGAAACTTTGAAGACAGCGTTCGTTTCTTTCACCATGACTGTGTTTTAGAGCTGCTAGCTTCACTAACTGCAGCTTTGTCTGATAAAGATTGCAGGGGAAAGCTTTAAAATGATCATCGTTCATTGTTTTACATCGTCCATTACAGGATAAACTCTCTGTATCATTTCTGACCACTGTGTTTTGGGGCCAGTTTTGATAGAGGAGCATTGAAAATGAATATTATTATGCAGCTTGCCTGCAGCCAACGCTGAGCTCCTCCAGCACCCCCCTGAGCCTGCGCTCTGGAAAGGCCTTCTCTGTCTTAATGACCTCCTGAACATCATTCAGTCCTTCCTCCTGCAGAGACACAAACATACTGGAGCTTAGCACAAAACACATTGTTAGTTGTTAATCCAAATATTTAAATCCAAAACAACTTTTATAAATGTCAAACACCAGCTATCTGCACATACTGAGGTGGACTCTAACTAAATGTAAATATGAATATTTAAAATAGTTTTAAAAGTCACCTGAAGAAACGACATTAGTGACAAATTCAGGTTTTTAATGATCAATGTGACGCCCAACTGTCTGTTGTCACTTTATATTACTTTCCTTTATATATTATACATATTATATTGATGTTAATTGAGGAACTTTTGCATAAGCAGGACTTTTACTTACAGCAAAGTATTTTCACATAAAAGTACAGTATTGCAACTTCAACTATACCACTAGTACATATTACTTTACCTACAGTATATTTAGTATTTTTACTTAAGAATAATGTTTTCTTCTTCTCATTATTTTATTTCTCTTTTAATATAAGAGATTTGTAAGCTGAATCATATTTTCTTTTCTTTGTTGATTTATTGAATAAACCGGACCACGTGCAGTGTGCAGACTCAGAGAGAAGGAGCTCACTGACCAGCTTGTCTGCGATCTTATCCATCATATTGGAGTTGTAGAGTCGCCTCCTTTGGTCCTGCCACCAGCTCTTGATGTAAACACATGGCTTCTTCTCAAAGTAGGGGAGGTGGAAGTAGTTTCTGTAAAAGTAGAAACAGAAGTCACTTAATGTTCAGTTTATGACCTTAAAGTTTAATGGACTGTGCAGCTGCTTTCTCAATACAGCTAATTATCGCCAACAATCTGCTCCTGGCCGTTATTAAATGTGCTATTTATGATGATTGTGAAGCATTTAACAATCAGTTTGGTCTTGGCTTCATTAAATTGTGAGTTGAACAGCAACACATTTGCTTTCCTATCCCCCTGTGACCTTTGACCCCTGACCTGTCGGTGATGACGGGCTTCATGGGCGGAGTGGTGGACACGGAGACCAGGTCCCCGTCCTCGTCCGCCTCGTCCTCGCTGGAGTTCTGGATGAGCTCGCTCTCCTCCTCTTCATTCTCCCCGTCTTTCTTCTTCTTCTTCGCCGACGACGGCTTGCTCACGCCGTCTATCTGGTTGCCGTAGTTGCCTGTGACATTACAGAGCTTGTTATGGCGCGTGCGCAGCTACAAGAGCCACTTATTTTACTGTATCTTGATTACACTTGTAGAGTGCGGTATAAGAGTTAGTATAAACAAGATTAGTTTAAACTGAACTCACCTATTGTGATTTCAAAACTTATCGTTTTGTCCCCAATCTTCCTGTCGATCATGGTGGCCTCCAGGAAGGATCCAAACAGGAAGAACTCTTCTATTTTACCTGTGGCGCTCTGAAGTGGTGAAGAGACAGACATGGAAGAAAAAGTGAATCATTTTATTGGAGCTAAGTGCATTCGTTTTATTGTCTGTGTCTGTGGAGCCGCGGCTGCAGAAGCTTCTCTTTATTATTCACTATACACACTCCTGTCTTGTCTCTGAATTACTGAGCCATTTAGTTTAAGCATTAGCATTGTAAGTACACTAATCTCTACTATGTTTTATTATTCCACATGGTTGTTGTTAGAATATAAAATATTAATCATTTCTCCTTAAAGATTTAGCACTTTCAAGATGGCTCCCAGGTAGCCAATAGATCTTGGTCCTAAATCAAACCCTAATCCTTATCTGAACCCTGACCTGCTGCCTGAACTCAGCTCGGAAATGGTGGGAAATGTCCATAAAATGTCACAGTGACAGGAGACGTCCAGCAATTATGACTTAAAAAGTAGTTTACATGAACAGAAAATCAAGACACATGGGGGGACGGGACACATACAATCTTAGTTGAGGCTGAGTTAACTTGCTTTCTGAGCAAATTTAAAGTATGAGTCATTAAGTGCAAAAAAAAAGAAAAGGCAAGCATCACTGAACAAACTCTCAAATGAAAAGGGGAGGGATGAATCATTTTAGCTGTCCGCTTTCAAATTATTATACTAGTGCATTAATTATTTCCTCCCAAATTTGTTTAACTTTAGGGTGAGCCCATAACAGCAGAACCTCTCACTTCATAAAACAGTCGTCAAAAATAGATAAAACCAGTGGGAAAATCTATGAACTCTAGGCTTTGAAAAATTAATGCAAAGCACGACCTGAATCTGAGTTTGCCATTAGTGGAAGCATCTTTGACTTGGGCTCACAGTCCAACTTTCTTTCTCACCTCAGAAGTCAGTTATTAGCATCATTTGTTGTGGTTCCCAGAGGATGACAGGATGACAAATATATCACTGATGCTCTTTTAATTTGTGTGGTAAATAATTTGTGAAACCAGCATAAAGTTTAATATTTAGAGGGGAGAGAAGTGAGCTAACTAAGTTTCATTCCTCGGAAATATTTTCTAAAATTAGTCATTTCCTTCTCCTTTAAGAAGAAGACTAACTAAATAAATAAAATACTTGACTGGCACAGACTGATGCTGGCCTGAATTACTGTGGATCCTGGGGGAGACATTTACACCCTAACAGCCGTGAGGGTGAATTGCTGGCGAGTTCGCCCCGGAGCTCCACATCTAAGGTTTCTGATTTCCCCGGTGAGCAGTTTGTGAAATGTGCCAATACAATGGTGGATAATGGCATCACATTGTTTCTCCCGGGGTCAGGAGGTCAAACAACTCATGAACGACAGGTCAAGATAACAGCTTTTCTTTGCTATTGTGATAAGTCTATCATATATCTCGCCGTCTTTACCGTCTTCTTCTCACCTCTGAGATGTTGGAGACCCCCTCCACTGAAACCTCAGTGGAGCTGATGATCTCAGGCGAAGTGGTGTCCAGCACCTCCACAGCAACGGAGAGCAGGAGACGCGCCCTGAAGGACACGCCCTCTCCAAGTCCGTCGTTCAGGTCCTGGTGCTCGTCCATCAGAGTGTACTGACGAGTGGAGCCGTACATGTTGACCCAGGCCGGGCCCAGCGTGGGCAGGAAGCCTGGAGGTGGCGGGTGGAGAGGAAATGTGAAATTTATGTGGAAACAGAAACAGAAAAAGAAAATGCAGACAGATAAAAAAAAAACTGGCAGCAGTAACTGGTGCCAAATCATGCTGAACTTCTCCCTGTTGAAAAGCAAATGTTTAATTCTTCAAGATAAGTGTTTTGACTCTTGCACGGTTCCCACTCCTTTCTTGAAATCATTTTCCAGGACTTTTCCAGGACTGCTGCTACAGTCTGACAGACATACACTAACACATCCCCCGTCCCATTTGTGCTTTGGAGAATTGTTTTTTTTGACAGTTGTACCCTATTTTGTACATTTAACCAGTTTTTTTCTATGTTTATTCTCTTCTCACCCCCATGAGTCTGATTTAAAGATGTGCAACCTATGGCTCTAATTTATCTATGAAATAATCTCTTACATGCTTCGAAATTATGACAAATTTACCATAGAACAATGCAAAAACATGTTTTTAAACCACACCTAAAACAGCTCTCCTCTATCACCCATTAACCCAAAAGTTACTAGTTTTCTCACTAGGCACTTCTTTGGAAAAGAAATCCTTATGTCACAATGTGATAAAAAATTTTCCAGGACATTTGATGTTTTTTGCTAATTTTCGCTGTTGGTTCAGCGTCATCACTCTGAGAGAAAACACCGGAGACATTTCTATGTTTTCTTTGCATTTTACACAAGTACTGTTTAGTAATATTTTCCGTTCACTGGCTGCGTTAATACATTTTTAATCAAATTATTTAAAAAATAAACTCCAACAACTTCAAGAAAAGTATGATTTCAGACCTGTGAGAATTTGTCATAAATGTTGACAAAAGACGAAACTGTTTCACACATAATGTGTTTGATATAGTCTTGACTGTGACTCATTCACAAAGTTCCTCTCAGTGTATATCATGTAGTTGAGTTTAATATCCTCTGATGTACATATTGATTGGTTGTCAATTTGAATACATCTCATTAAACTCAAACAGCCAGTATTATCAGTGGGGCAGGTATGTCGGCTCAGCTAATTACTACATTCAGAAAAAAATATGAACTGGTGGTCTGACTCATTTTTTAAACCCAACAGAAAATCAATGCTAATAAGACAAAATGCTCACACGCTGCCCTGTGTGTCTTGACCCACCTTTGTCACCGTCATTCGATATCTTGCGCAGGTCGATAAAGTGAGTTCCTATGGCAACGTCGTTGACCTTATCCGAGTCTCGTATCTGGACCTTCAGGCGTTTGCAGAGGGGAGGGAACAGCTCGGTGAAGATGATCTGCTCGTTCCAGATGGGCTCGTAACTGCTCTTCTGGACCGTCGTCTTCCCCTGGAGACACATGAAGGAGGAACATTGATTTCTCAAAGCGGGGACATAACAAACACGTCTGTGATGGTCAGGTATGTGTTTCTATTCTGTCCTTGCTTTTTGTTCGCTGTAATTGTTTCTTGTCTTGCCACAAAGAAATCCCTTTTCAAAGCGAAGAGACGGGACAAAAACCCACAGTGCTTGTTTTGTGAAGTAATTCATTTTGACTTAAAAAAAAAAAAAAAAAATCCTCTAAAATTGCCTTGTCTTTCTACGATGTTTCCTCTCTTCCATTGTTCAGCAATAAACCTCTCTTTCTCTGTTGGACTTTCACGCTAAAGGGCTGTGGAAATACAGAGAACAAATTTAATTTGTTTAATTCACACAACAGAAAACTCAAATTAGCTTCAGCAACACAAGTCTTTTATGCAGAGAGTCAGAGTCTGGAGTTTGTCCCCTCATTACCTTCACTGAGATAACTTTTGGGAGGGATCTCTTTATGGCCGGTGTGGACAGGGAGAATGATTACAGCAATTAAAAGCACTTAAATGAATATGGACATGTGGGCAATGTATTAAGACTTGAAAAATGGGAATTGTTATCCAGTGAAGCATTGATTTGAATCTATTCACAAAGTCAAATGGAGGATTTTTGGATTTTAATTATCTTTTCAAACACAGAGTACGATTATGTAATTAGTCAGAACCATTAGAAAGTGATATTTGAGTCACTGTAAACACTGTAATATCTCAGAAAAATTGAGCCGAGAGAAGTCAAATGTAACGACCTACAGTAAAGCTTTTAAAGCTCAACCCAAAACTTTTTTAATTTCCTCTCTTTTCTGTTTCGAATAATATTATGTCTTGGTTTATGAGACAGATGCAGCCTTGTCTTCATGTTTGCACACTTGCACTGTGTAGTAAGTGAGAAAGTGGTTTTCTCGCCTAAATTATTTAAATGAGGAGTAAGATCTTAATGTTTTTAAGGCAAAAATAAACAACAGTTGCTGTTCCTCTACACCAAAACACATTTTTCTACAAGTTAGACTAAAGTTTGGAAATCCACCTACGGATTCCTGCACTTGTTTACTATCAAACACACGGTATGTCCTGGAGGAGAAGTGATAATCCTCAAGGCAGCAACAACAGCTGTCAGACAGCAGCAGAGAACAGCAGAAAGCAGGATGTAGAGTTGGAAGAGTTACAGTACCTTCTGCCCAGCAAACTGCACTTGAACGTAGGGGTCCACCAGGTCTCTGTTCTCTCCTATAAAGGCCTTTTTCACATTCGCCATGATGCTGGTGTTCATTTTAGGAAGTCCCTCGGCGCGGTAGATCTTCACATAAAACCTCGCCCACTGCCTCTCCGCTGGGATGCCCTCTGGGAGCAGGAGGTTTCTGGAAGACAAATGACGGCACAACCTCTCATTGCGAGACAAGACTGGGAGTTATTGATTACTGTTAATATATACAGTATAGATTTATTACAATGGTTTCTGTTCAAATTTCAAGCCTATGATCTATTACTCACACATATATTCTTTGCTACAGCTTGTTTAAAACTGTGTATAATCTATCAACAAAATGGAAAATCAGTTCAATCCGATCATTAAAAAACTAATCACCCCTCTATGTCGTCTTCATCGGTCTCGTTGGCCTTGTGTGGAGTCTTGATGTTGTCGCCCTTCCCCACCACAGCGATGTCACACTTTACATAACCTTTGCATCCGGCCGTGATATCGTCAGGATCAGACATGATCGCCCACTTATGGTAGAACTGGTGTTCTGGGAAATAAAAGAAGACAATCAATGAAACAACCAAATATAAAAAACTACAGTCTTGTGATGATGTGGATGTGTAGATGAATTTTTCTGTATAAAAACAACTATGTGCATATTATTAGCAGTTATCACTGGTGCTACAGCCTGTAACGTACCAGGCTGAGAGTAAACAGTCCCAACGTCCATTTTGAAGGTTCCCACCAACGTCCCACTCCGAAGAAGGTTTTTAGAGTGAATCACCTGTTATGAAAGATTCCCAATGTGCAGAAAATACATCAATCTGTGAATGCTACAGAAAAACAGACAAGTTTTCATGTAATGTTAAACAAAGTGCTGCAGAATTTCTTCAGCCTTTTACATGAAACATAACCGGTGACTCCCTTAGATCAACATCATAAATGTAATAACTGGAAATATCTTTTTTATGGTGGTATAATAACTACTTTTCCCTGAGCCAAATATTTAAGTATTATCTAATTTTCAGTTATTTCTTTTGCAAAGTGCTGTGAAAAAGTATGAAATCTCAACAATGCAATGTTCACAGTTATTCTGCCAGACAAATCTGACAACAGTTTGTTGAGCTGGAGTGCAGTGCGTACTTTCAAGTATAACACATTACTCACCGAGAGCTTGATGATCTTGTCAAACATAACGTGGGGAGGGACGTGGAAGTCAAAGACGAAATACTGTGGAAGGTAAAGAAAAGATTTGCCCGTTAAAATCAATTCTGTTATTCACCCTGAAGATTTCAGGTTCAGAAGTCATCAATACAGAACTCAACAGAGGGACTGAGGCAACAGAGAGAAATGTGACATTCCCATTGATGGGTCCTTTGTATGGCGGTGAGAGTTTTGTTTGATGATGCACAGATTCAGTCCACACTGGGAGACCCAAACAAAGAACTAACCTTTAAAAAACACATATTTTATGCAAATGCACGCAGGACGCAGCTCCAGCCTGCAAGGTTTTTAATTCTTTAGAAGCAAAGATCAGAGACTTGAAAAGAAACGGCTGATTTACACGTCTGCATCATCGTCTTTGATGCCGTTTTGCAGCAGGAGTCTCTGTGTTGCCAAAAGTACGTTGTGTGCAGTTTGAGTTTCTCTGCACTTTGGCCAAATCTTAACTCCAGACTGAGACACGGCAAAAAGTCTCACTGGTCTCACTTTGTCCTTGTACAGTTGGTTTTTACATGCGTCCCCAACTCCCTTTAATCATTATGCAGATGAATTATGTAACAAGAAAATTAACAATTCAGAATCTATCTTTGAATGAAGCTCAATATTAAAAGATAAGAAATGGTAATGGTGGGGACTTTTGTGCTTTTTTCACCATCTATACTTTAAAATTAACCATTTACCGTATTTTCTGCACTATAAGGCGCACCGGATTATAAGACGCACCTTCAATGAATGGCCTATTTTAGAACTGTTTTCATATATAGGGCGCACCGGATTATAAGGCGCATAGAATAGAAGATACTGCAGTCAAACTGGGGTTACGTTATGCATCCGCTAGATGGAGCTGAGTATGAATCAACCAATTAACCAATTGATCCATATATAAGGCGCTCCGTATTATAAGGCGCACTGTCGTTTTTTGAGAAAATTAAAGGCTTTTAAGTGCGCCTTATAGTGCGGAAAATACGGTAATCTTATGCATCTGGAGCCACATGTGTATTTGCATGTCGATCTCTTCTCTCTCATTGCCTTGTCCCACTAACCCAAACAGAAACAAATGAAATGTGACATCATTAAATTTCTCCTGTGCTGCTGAACAAACAGAACCAACTGTGTCTCGGTGTGAGGACAGAGAAATCAGAGGATTACTGTCTCAGTCACTCTGGTTTCCAGTTTGTCCACAGGGGATTTTCAGACAAACAAATCGATGGCGGCAGCAGGACACGGCGATTCTCAGCATCACCGGCTAACACTTCCTACCGAGAGGGATTTCTCTGCTCATCAGACACACTTCAGGAGCTTCTCTCTAGTGCAGAGTGGTGTGTGTTGTATTTTAAAGTCAGTGAATCGTTACTGTACTAGACCATCAAAGAGAACAATGTCTGACAGTGTCTGTCCTACAGTACACTTAACTCTGTTCATGTCAGGGTTTCGCTTTCCCAGTTGGATACTGACTGACGTCTTCATGTTGAGAGACATCTTCCTCCTCTGACTGCACTACTGTCATAAGATACATTTACTGTACAACAACAAATTCTTTTGAAACTTGGCACCTTTCCAGGCACAAAACAATGATGTGAACGTGTGTGCAAAATAAAGTATTACAACATTTTAGAGGACTTGGAGGACTTATCTTATTGTGTTCAGATGTATCCTGTGTTTTCTGAATCCAATCTCAACCATCTTCAACAACAAAACTCAGGGGAACTTCAGTGTTTGCCAGAATATGATTTAAGGCAGATTGTGTCTCTTACATCCTACAAGTACAGCACTGCATTGATTGTGAATGAGGCACGGGCAAATGAATATATGAAAAATGTAAGTGATGCTGACATTCAGAGGGGGGAAAAAAGGAGGTTAGTTATGTTACATAAAAAAGTGTGTTAACAAGTCTCACCTCGTTGTAGTATGGGCAGTTTGTGGACTCCTTCATAGATGTGTACTTCTTGTCATCTCCAATCTCCACACACACCACAGGGTCCATGTTGAGCCCGATGAGCTGTCGGGCCTCGATCACCGTGATGCTGATCTGATGAGAGACATTAACACATGAGATCTGAACGCTACGACGAGCTGAGCTGAGCCTCCTCCAGCAGAGAGTCAACCAGCAGCTCCACTATCATCATTCATCAAAAAAACTGCGCAGTAATTACCCCCGAGGACAATTCAAAGGCAAACAATGCAAATTGATCTTTCACAGTCTTTAATGATGAGGCTGATTCCAGGCAATAAGGGCTTTCGCCAGATTTCACTATCTCCGTCTTTGGTTTAACTCTGACTGTGTGAAAAGGTTTCGGGATTCAGGCAACATCCCTGTGGTTCAATTAGTCTTCAGATGATGAAGAGAAACAGAGGGAAGTAAAAACGAGAGAAGGCGAGCATGAGTCTGCACCGAGACTTTACTTGATTTGACTGGTGTATAAATCTATTCATATTTTTAAGTTAAATAGGCCATGAAATTAGGCCACAGGCTCGTATTGGGGGACAATGTGTTCACAATTATTCCTTTATTTCTTTTTACTGATGTTGTGATGAATAAATTCAATAAGGCAGGCAAACAGCCGGAAGAATAAATAAAAGTATTTGACATAACACCTCAGTAAAACTCCAAAATTGTCATTGTTACACGTTCTTACGCTGCTTTTTGCACAGATTAAACAAACAAGCTAGAACCAAATGTTAATTAGTGAGTTGTTTGTCAGACAGGTTGTTTGTCTTTTCTTTGGAAAGAGCAAGGTTTGCTGTTTTTCTCTCTTGTGCTAAGCTAACCAGCTGCTGACTGTAGTCTTATATTAATGCAAAGACATTAGAGGGGTATTAATCTTCCTATATAATGCAGTTTCACCAAAGGAGCTGAAGCCAAGAGATGATTAGTTTAGTTTAGCATAGAGACTGAAAACAGGGGAGCAGAGTAGCTCATCTCCTTTCAAAGTTTAGAAATCCGTCCACCTCCAAAGCTTACACATTAACATACTTTATCTTGTTAGTTTAATCTGAATACAAATGTGGAAACGACTGTGTGGATTTAGAGGAGTTATCTTCTCTATGTTCTGAGCAGAGGTGCTGGGAGGTGGATCTGAGAGCAGCATCGATCTCAACATCTCACAGTCTTGCCAAGAAGGAGAATAAAAGTTTTATCAAAAATCTAAAGGATTCTTCAACCTGCCATTGGAAGCTACTCGTCTCTTCCATAAAAAATTCAGCACACATCGAATCGATAGAAGAGGACAAGTAGATAAATAGTAACACCCTCAATGACACGCAGATTCACCAACCTGCACACAAAGGTGCACAATCACGAACAACTGCAGAAACACACACATACCTGATAATCCACAGGTCGCCCAGAGCTCGGTTCCATCTTGATGTCTGGCTTTGACCTGAAGAAAACACACACATTAAACATAATCAGTGATTTTCATACAGTGGATTGACAAATTACAGACGAAACTGAGTGGGAACGGGGTCACAAGCTCCATTTTAGGTTTGATTCAAACTGTGATTACTCTGCCTTTTTCCATCTTCTCACTTGGAATAAGTTTAAATCTAGAAATGTATGCTATTAAATGGTAGCACTGTTCAGTCTGCTTCAATTTATTCAGCAGATGAAAGCAGCAGCATTAAATCTCTTCCTTTTACCAGTAGTTTCCTGTACTGTGTGGGTGTATGATCAAATCTCTTATACCTCTTATTCGACACATTGGTGGTGACGGCCGTGACAGAAGCCAGAGAGATGGTGTCTGGGTCCAGAGTCCCGGCGAGACGCATGGCCTTCCTGTCCAGGTCCTCCATGTCCAGGACCGCCGGCTCATCTAGACCCACTGAAAACAAGTAAATCAACTTTTAAAGTTTTATCTCAAAGGGCTCCAATAGTTTTCTATACTCAGTGCAAACAAAGCTGATTTTTTAAGCTGATCCATGAATAATAAATAAGTCAGTGGTTCCCAAACAGTATTTTATCCCAGCATGCCCAAGGCCTGAAACATATTTAGACCTTCAAGTTGAAAAAAGTAAAAGTACAAGTTCATTATTTGGCATGTTTTTGAGAAGTCTTTTTTTGTGTGTGTCTGTATTATCCTTGGGAATGGAAACTTAAAGGGAACATTTTTGGCAAATTGGCCCATTGCCATAATCCCTATAGTCTTAGCAGTAGGTTCGTTACCTTTAATTGTCGGTGCAAGCTACTTTTAGAATGGCGGAGCAGAGCCAATCCAACAACTCCAAAACGCTCTGGTGGACAATTTGTGACCTGCACATTCACCACGCTATGAGATAAAAACGGAAAGTTACCAGCATAGCTCTGAGCAGCTCACGGCTCTGCTCCGCTGTTCTAAAAATAGCTTGCACCGACAATTAATGGTAACGAAAATGTTGAACTATCTCTTTAAATCCAGTCAGAGTAGGAAAGGCCATTTTCATTGCTCCTTATCTATAGGATCAATAAAACATTTCAACATGTTAACATACAGGAGAGTCTTTTGTTGTCTGTTGTTTTACCTCCTCTCTTGTGATCGTCTCTAGAGCTCTTGATCTTGCCGAGCTTCATGGCTGAGAAAACTCCCTTCCCTGCTCTGGTAAAGGAGAGAGAGAGAGAGAGAGAGAGAGAGTTGATGGGAGGAAAGGAGAGAGGAAGGGGAACTGATATCATGACAATTAACTTCTGTCTGATTCGCTGCTGATCCATCCTCAGATCAACCATCTCCATGTGTGTCAATTTCACTCCCTGTTAATGAGCTCAGACCCTCGGATGGAGAGTCATTTACCTCACGTCACTGAAAGCCCCACTGCCCACTGACTGGACATAATCAAAATGCAACTCAACACCATACATTACCTCCATATATCATGGACATCTTTGTAACCTGGCTAGACATTTAATTCCAGTGGATTTAATCCCACCCACCCTCCGCCCCCCCCATCCTCATCAGCACCACCAGCATCACCAATTCTCCAGACCCTCAATCACAAAACAAGAGTATCCAGTGTCTCCACATTGATATTATCTGGATCACATATCACCACAACAACAAAGAGCTTATGATGTCAGCAGCAGGACGACAAATGAGAGGCCTTAATAATTAAAAATGAGTGTGACCGTCCAATTTGCTGCGGATATGGATACATGTCAGAGTATTAATGAATAGGAAGGTTTTTCTTTTGTTTCTTCAAGCATTCAGAGTCGAGTGTATCAGAGCCAGGCTTCTGCTTTGATCTAACTCAAAGCAGAAGAGGCACCCATCAACCTCATATCAGGGAATATGAAGAATTGGATGATTTTATGTAACTTGTGTCATCAACAATGTCTCAGTCGGTAAGTTCACGGCTGACTGCGAAGTATGATTTAAAAGTAAAAGCCTGGGGGACGAGAGAACTGGAGCCGGAGTCAAGAAAGACAAAGGAATCAGAGTTGAAAAGCTTCTCCAGTCAAATCAAATCAAGGCCATTCAGCATCACAGATAAAGCTCTTTGGATCCTCAGCCTCCATCACAGCTTGACAGATACATTTACAAGTGACGGACAGGTTTATAAAGTCGACAGAACACACATGAAAAACTTTGTGGCAATGCAGCATCTCCTTAATGAAAAAGATCAACTGATTATTAAATTGATAGAGAGCTCACAGGCAACGATTTTAATAATAAACATAATCCTCCAGGTTATTTATCAAGCAAAAGAGGCAAAAATTTGCACCGAAAAGCTACTGAAGTGTGACGCTTTGCACAATTTTCAATTTTTTATGATTGTATATTAAATATTTCTGTCAGAAATATTTAATATACCATCTCAGAAATTTTCAGAGTTTGGATATACATTTTAAAGTTTAAGAACTTGAAATGGGCATTTTCCTTTTTGATTAATAGTTTAACTGAGAGATTATGAGCCAACGTTGAAACAAGTTTAAATTGCAGCCCTGATTATGCTAATTGGAAATTCATTTGTTCCAGTCCAGCCCATCTCCTTGTCTCCATACAACACAGGACCAAGAGAAACATGCACATACACACATGTCTAAATGTGTTTTTCATACATACCACATGAAAGACCCCACTGATCCTACTCAATTCCACAGAGAGGTCAGATGAACATCAATCTGCTCCTATAGTAGCTTCTCCTTAATATTTGAAATGATATTTCCACATTCCTCCACTGTCAGGTGCAGATATACAGACCAACCAGGCAGGTCACAGGCGGACAGATGAGTGGGTGAAGAGAGGAGAGAGGAGGGGAGGGGGAGAGAAAGAGGTGGAGGTACACGGTTGGAGATACAAAAGAGAGGAGGAGGTAGAGGAGATGGGTGGAGTGGGTGGGGCTCAATGTGCCACCATCCAAGAATTTGAGAGTCTAGACAAGTCTGCAATGCACATTGTTTGGAGAATTACCTTCAATTTAACTACAAAATGAATGGTACATACTTAACCAACAGTCTCTACTTATTTTATATTATTCTCTTGTTTTGCCATATTTGAGTTACTGTGTGGAAGTCTGGGGTAATGCGTATAAAATCAACCTGTAGCCTCTACAAAAACAAGCCATAAGAACAGTTTTTAATGTTAGGTTCAATGATCACACGAAGCCACTTTTTTTTGAAGGCATCTGCATTAACATTTTTTGACTTGGTAAAATTTAAAACTGCATTAATCATGTATAAAGCAAAAAATAATCTTCTTCCATGTATAATCCAAAAATTATTTCAGGAGAGGGAAGGTTGTAAAAGATATGACTTAAGGGGAGAACTCAAATTGCAACAGCAAAGTGTAAGATCGACTCTTAAAAGTATGTGTATTTCTGTCGGAGGGGTTATTCTATGGAATAGCTTGGATGTAGAGATTAAACTCAGCAAAAGTGTTAATCAATTTAAAAGTAAGTTTAGAAAAGGAGTGTTTGAAATGTATAACAGAGAGGAGGAGAGATAAATGATGTAAACTAATGTGATGACTGTGGGGGGGGGGACCTTGTGTTTTGGTTGTGTTGTATGTGTGTTGTCTGGGGTTGGAAAGTGATAAGCTCTGCTTCTTCCATCCCCATTTCAAACAGTGTTGGTTGTTGTTAGTGTCTGTTGTTGTTGTTATTGTTGTTGTTGTGGTTTGTCCTGTTCGATATTTGGTTATATGGTGTCCCGTGGATGTTTTTGTTGTTGTATGTGAGATATAATTTTTGTTTGGTTTGAAATAAATATGATCAATCAATCAATCAATCAACTCTGCACCACATTTTGGTCTTGTCTCAGAATCAACTACAATTTTACTCGGTCTAACCCAAACCCTAAACCCCCTTGGTCTTGGTCTTGACTTGGTCCTGACCCCCTCAAAGTCTGGTCTTGGTCTTGACTCTGTCTCAGGTTAGGTGGTCTTGAACCCTAGCTCACAGCACACCAGACCAGAGGTTAAGCAGAAGTGTGACTTGACATAAGGTGTGAAGCTGAACCAACAAAACATCTGCAGCTCCACATTGACCAGAGAAGCTTGTTTTAGTCTTCATCAGAGATGTGTTTCTGATCTGCCACAATTGTATTTGAAGCCTTGCTAAGTTCGATTGACTCTTTATACACTTTATATACTTAAAATGTTTTGATGGACCTGTAGAGCAACAATATTGTGTTTCATGACACTTTATCAGCAGTTGCAGGCCACTGATATCTACTGCAGGTCTGTTATTGCCCAGGAGTAAATCCTCTGCACAAAAGAGGTGATTTTGAACCAACGAAAGAGAAGAAGGTCACTGGAAACAAACTCAGCTAACAAATACTTTACTCACTTGTCATTCACTCCTTTCACTCTCTTTTCTTTTCCTTTGCTGATCTGATTTAAGGATGAACACAAGGACAAAGATCAGAGCCATGTTCTTCCAGTAGGAGGCCATGTCTGAATTTAAAATGAGATAAAGTGTGAAAGTTTTTTTTCTCTTAAAGTCATCCCTCCCAGCTGATTTAATGATGAAACTTTCATAGATATCAGTGACATGGCAAAGAAAGTTCATGTGTGGTTTCCAATTAGAGGAATAGAAATATGTAAATTCACAGTGTGAGCACAGGAGGTTTGCAGTAAAACTCACAACATGTCAAACTTTAAGATTAAATAGAGAGAAGAGGCAACATGTTGAAGAGTTGAGAATTCAAGAGGATATTTGACCGGTTATTTTCTGTTATTTATAAAGACACGTGACACTCTCAGAGCTGCAAACATATAAACAAACATCTTGAATAAAGTTAAAATAACTTTGAAGATGAGGAAATAACAAGCTGACTATTATTTGCACAGCACAGCTATTGCATAACAGAAAACCACAGAACATATGCACATTTGCTCAAAGGAGAAAATGAACCGTACAGTATGTCTGGGCGGGACGTGGGGGGCCGATCAATAATACATGAAAGCATGAATAAATTGCCTCGTTACACGTGTAAATTGCAGAAAAGATGAATGATCTAAACGAAGCACAATTATATTATTCCCAAGGTTATTCGCCGGTACCTGGCAGCCTTGGTTTCCATCTCTGCAGTAAAGCAGAGGGGGCTCAAATCAAACTGTGCGTGAAACATGTTCCTCACAGTTATGAATTCATATTTAATGTGCATGTCAAGCAGTGGGATGAGCTCAGACAGCAGCTGGGTGGACAAACATGAAAATGTGCACGTGTGTGAGTAGAGAAATGGTGGATGTGCAGCATCACAGTATCACAGGTCACTGTCCTGTCACAGTCAACCAAGCTAGACTTGATATGGAGGATGAGATTAGCATGTCACATGACTCAAGCAGCATGCTCGCTGAGTGATGGAAGAGCTGGAGACACACCAGTCTCTAAATATGGAGTACAGAATATATTGTAGTGATTTTCTTTCTTTCTTTTCTTATTTTTCCTTTAGTTTCTTAATTCTTTGTGTATTTTCTTGTGTGTTCTTCCTGGACTCGTTCAACCACGGCACAAAACTCCCATTCAGAAGAAAATGAATGAATAGAGGGGGAGATAAAAAAAATAAATTGCCCGTCAGCAATCAATAATTCATTGACATAGGCTGTACTGTATGTTCTGCTCTGGGGGCTGAGTTGAATGGAGCTCAGTGAGGTAGACTACACACAGACACACACACACACCTGTTCTGGCTCACTCACACACACACATGGGTTTGATGATGCACATATCTCGGTGCTTCCAGGATCCTCTGGACTGCAGCCAGACAGAGATCAGCTCCACCTGATAAGATGAAAACTCTCACTAAACCAAGAACTCTCTGATCTGAGACCTTATTGAACACCCTGCAGTCCTCTCTCTCTCTCTCCCTCTCTCTCTGTCTCTCTTTCTTTCCCTCACTCTCTCTCTGTCTCTCTTTCTTTCCCTCACTCTCTCTCTGTCTCTCTCACAATACTTGATTTCTTTCCTTGGCAGGCTTCTTCGTCTGCTCAGGGCACCCAGTAATACCGCTCCAACTTTCCACTCTGACCGAAGTGAGACCTCCGCTTTTACTCGACAACAGCAGATCAAACAGAATATCAATATTATTTATCTCCGTGGTGATACTGACACCTCTTCTCAAGTTTTTTTTTTTTGTGTGTGTGTGTGTGTGTTTAGCCGCTTCATTTGTTCTCAGTGAATTAGTAATTGATATTCTCTGCCTGTGATGCTTTGAGTGTTTGCTTATAAGTTTACCCTCATTAGTGTCACATAGTTAGAAGCTTATGCAAGATTAATGCCTTCACACTTAAAAAAAAAGAAAAAAAAAAAAGAGCTCTGAGCCTTCATGGCCTACATACGGCAAACAAAACATTTCTAAAAAAAAAGTCCTCGGGCCATATTTTGTGTTTATTTGTGATTTTGTGGATGTGTTTATATTTAGACTAAATATACTTCTGCAATATTTTATAATGTGTCTTTGGCTACAGTTTAGGCCATAAAGTCGGAATAACACACAGATGAGGAAAGAAAAAATAGAGACTATAAAGAAAACAAAAAGGAAGGAAAGAGTATGAGAACGACAACCAGTGTCTCCATGAACATGCATCACTTTTAAAATTTTAATATCGACTCCAAAATAGAACTCTTGCATTTTTTACTCTGTTATTGCATCAACTGGGTTAGAACAAAAAAAAAGAGTCTCTGGACGATAAGCTATGACTCAGACTGCTTCAAAAGTTTTCCAAGACAAAATGTTCCTGTTTTCTCGACAACCCTGATGACGTCTGAGGGAACCACATATTCCAAGGACATTTCACTTCATGTAATCTAATAAATAATCATCTCTAATGAAGAAACAGCTTCACAAAAATCCTAGGATTCCTATCTGGGACAAGCAGACAGGTGTTTCCAGAAATTAGGATTCGCCCCAAGAGGCTTGTTTTCATGTTGTCATCAGGGCTTTGGAGAATAAAGGGGGAAAAAACCCAGCAGAGTGTGATACAAACTCAAAGTGTTCACACTCACACATCATCATATCACACAAACTGAGACTGCAAGTCACAGCAAAGCCGGAAAACAGAGCAGTCCCTCGAGAAACCACGTCTACACAACAAGAAACAATAAATGTCAGACTCGAAAGACGACTTCTTTAATCCAGCGTCTGTCTCAGCAGAAGAAAACAAGCAGGAAAACAGATGAAGAGAAAAAACTACAGCCTCTGGATAATTTAAATCCAAGTATGAGGGATTGAAAATGACAACTCACATTTTTTTATGATTGAATACATGAAAAATTTAACTTTGCATAAACTTTTCATGGCACTTATCTCAGAGCTTCAAACAGAAAGGGACTGTGAAGCCTTATCGGTGACTGCAGTGTGTCTGTAATGTCGCGATTCACTGATCTTTAGATTTTTCATTTGCTGACAAGGACTTAGTCTTTGAAAGCTGAAAGCCTGCCACGGTGCACAATAACTGTGTGTTACAACCTGCATCAGGAGACCACTGATTCATATTTGACATCAATAATAGCTGAACACCAAGGCAACACCTGCAGCTTATTTTGGGTTTATGGTTGGAAAGAAAATCATATTTTCCAGTTACAAAAATAGAAATCTCTTGAAGGTCCTAAACACCATCACTGGGGTTTTAAAATTACTAACATAAAAAACTAAAGATTTTGGAGGGTCTCTTATTTTTAAGTCTGACCCATAAAAATCGATGATTGATTAACTGACAATAAAAGCCGACTGAGTTTGGTCCAAAAAATCTGCTGATACACAATCAGTCAGTCACAGACAGACATCATTGGTCCCTGGGGTTATTATGTAGTAATCACCTACAGTAACTGAGCATATTTGGAAATAAAATAACAAATGGGACATGAACACCATGAACACTGTAAGCAGCAGCAACATCCATCCATCATTAATACTGTTTATCAATGCAGGTGGGTTCAAGTCAGTCCCAGCTGACATAGGGTGAAGGGGTGGGGGTGGGGTGTAAATCCTGGAAGGGGCACTAGTCTATCAGGCGAGAACAAGAAGTCAAGACTCAAACCCAAAGCCTTTACGCTGTAAACCTGTAGACCACCGTGCCACTCCAGCTCCTTCTTTATGGCAATTCTTATAGGACACGCCTGAAAAATTAAAATAACCTGTGCACACAAGATAGTCTTTTACAATAACTGATAACTGATAACTGATACAATAACTGAATATCATAAATGCACAAGGACTATAAAAAGGCAAAACAATAAAAAAAAATCTGGCTGGTGGCAGCTCTGGCAGCTCTGGTCACTATAGGGTCTTACTGTAAAAAGTTGCCAGGTTGAACAAGAAAATCCTATAGCTGCACTGGCCCTGAGAATAAAATCTGATTGGGCAGCATAAGTGGAAACACCAGAGGACTTTTCAAAAGGCATAAGAGCTACAGTATAGCCACATTGTATATGAATGTACTGGTCTCTCTATCAGTTGACATATCTGTTGTTATGGTCTCTTCCCCCTGGGAGTCAATGCTGCAGTGAGCAGACACTGAGATAAAAGGACCAAGCAACACCTGCACCGTAGCACAGTGTGATGGTACATCATCCACATGTGATGCCAGAACTGTCTTTGAAAACAGTTCACACTGACGGACACATGAATCACACACCTTGGCAAAAAATAAAAAATAAATCTGAATAAATACATCAGCACTTGTTTGAGTAAATTATTCTCTCCACAGAGGCTTTGCTGTATCCTTTGAGCAATTTGATGTTTTGCAAATGATTCATGCATATTTAGATGGTTTGAATAAACACAATGACTATTTGCAGCTTTATGTTTCAGTGGAGCAATGGCGATTAATTTATGCATTGTTTCAGCAGAGTAAATCCCGTCTTTGTAGCCCTTGAGCCAGTGTGAAAATAGGATCAAACTCCCGACAGTCGAACCCCATTTCATCTCATTATTCCATCTTTCAGCATTTGATGTCCACAGATCAAATGACAACCGCAGCCTTAAATCCATTCTTTTCATTCCTGGCACATGTGCTCCACTGCATGCACTATTCAGAAGATCTGCCTCACTGGCAGTAACGCCACTCAGGAGGTGATTTATTTATTTATTAGGAATAACAAAAACCCACTGCAAAGCCGACTCATTGTGGCGCTGCAGACAGCACAAAAATGCTCCATGGGTTCCACCATAAATCATCCTGCAGGTTTGGATGCAACGTGGAGGGAGATTGAAGAGAGGTGGGAGCGTTGGCAATTGGTAAAGTTCAACTGCAATTTCACTAAATTCAGATGATGAGGAGAAACCAGTGTGCTCCAACAAGCTGGCTACTCTCTATTGCAGTTATATTATAGGCTACAGTTGTAATGAAACTCGATGCCCACTGAAAAACTGCCCATGAGGACAAACTCTCCTGAAAAAGCGCAGACGTGACCTTTAAGTTGCAGGCGATGCAACAGAAATAGACAGCGGTGGGCAGAGCTCCGTGTACCAAACCAAGTAGACTTGAACTCTTGTGTAAAGTCAAAAAGGAGTTTGCATGTCTGCATCTGGAGTGTTTTAAAATTCAGCACAACTCCAATTTTCACAAAGCTGTAAGTTTAAAGCCACAGAAAGACTTCCACTCCTTCAAAAAAAGAAACTTATTGTGAAGGTGACACTGCTGTGAAATATTCTGTTCACATTAAAGAAGAGGTACAGAACCACACACCAGAATCAGGTAGAAGCAGACAGGTGGCTGCGGAGAATTTACCTCCAGGCTAAAGTAGTGAAATTCTCCTCCTCCTCCTCCTCATCTTCCCCCCAGGAATACCAAAGTAATTCCCAGTTATCATGCTCTGTATATCCACGCTTCATTACCTCAAGATGGACAATTAACACGGAGAGAAAATTGGCAGAATTCAGGACACAATGAGACATCTTTAGAAAGTTTAATTCTGGGAACCCCTCAGCCAGAAATAAACTGAGCAGCTGGTAATTCAAGATATAAAAAAAAAAAAGTTTGGAGGAGAAGAGGTAAGGCTATTAAAAAAAATCTCTCTACAATCCCATCGGTCTGCGCTGCCTACTCTGGAGTGAGGTAGATTAGAGTTGGATTTGAAGGCTAGGTTGGAAGATATTGGCATTTTCTCAGCAACTTGTTCGCTTTTTCTCCCCCTCACCCCTGCAGACAAAAGCCCCACAGCAGCCCTCACAAAGTCTGACTGACGGCTCTGTTCTATCACAGCAGCTGGATGACAGGTGCCCTCATAATGCCGCAAGGACAGAGGCTTACTCACCTGAAAGAAGGCGAGACAAAATGTTAATTTGTGTATACTTGAAATGCGGCATAATTAATAATCTGTCAGGCCCGTACTGTAGCTGAGTTTATGTATTAGCTGCATGATTGCTTTCATCCCACTTTTGTTGAACTTCTTGTACAGTATTTCCCTGTCATCCAAATCCAAACACCGTATCTCTTATGTAACGCCCAAGGGACGCTCCGAAAGTTAGATTAGTCAACTTTTCTTGTTTTCCTCAGGCTGCTCGGAGTCTCTTAACGGAAGACCCTGAACACTGTTTTAATTTTATTCTGTATAACAGCACAACTTTCTTTCAGTGTCAACAAACCTAAAAACACACACACAAAAGCACTGAGTCACACACTTATACACAATTCCTCACTTTCCCATTCAATATGAGGTCTAATGATGGATTTAGGGCTCTGTGCTGCTGCGGATGGTCTCAGTGGAGATCGATACACCGCGCAGATTATTTCACAGAGTATTCAGAGAAACCATAACAGACAAAGTACCACAGAGAAAGACAGCAGAGAGGAAGAGAGCTGCCTGCAGGGTCGACACTCATACAGTATTTCATACTTTATCTATATAACCTTGCACAGCCTGAAGCAAGTGTCTGTTTTTATTAACAGCCATTTGCAATATACACAGTACACCATGCCACTTTAACTTGTTTTTTCCTCCTTTTTTTTTTTAAATCAAAAGTTGACAACCTTCAAGTAAAAAAGTAAAGTTTCCATCCACACAGTTTCCATGACATCTGACACAAAATGTATTTTTCTTCTTAAACCAAGTTTTTAGGAAAGGTTCCTATCAGTCTCTGCCATGTTGGCTCTTGGAAAGACATCAAACTATGTGACAGTGACACTGTTTATTCGAGGCTGAGTCAAACATCTACAAGTTCACTTATCTACACTCAAGTAAACTCTGATGTGCCAAATTAAAATCTGTCTTCTGAGATAATAATGAAAACAAATATTAATCATCAAAAGTAAATTTCACATCTAATGCTTGGCTGCTGTTTTATAAAAACTGAAGTCTGAACTGCACAAATATTGACCATGACTAAATGTTAACATTACGCTCTGTGAGCAGACATTCGTATCTGCTCATTTTGCTGGGCATTACATTTAAGTTTATTGGTTGGTCTGCCTGTTGTCATGATTACTGTGCATTTTCCTCCATAATAATGGAAGATGTTACATCAGCTCATCAGTGTATGAACACTGCACCCGTCAGTCAACCTCCACCCATTCAGGTTATTTTCTCACCCACGTGTCTCTCAGCACTTAAACTGAAGTACATAATTAAAACAAAAAAATCTGGTTTTCTATTGTGGAGATCAAATTAATATTCAAATACAAACAGCATTTCACAGCCAGACTCACTTTAATGTATTGTAATCATGTTACCATAGGGACGATTTGCATATTTGACTCACTTTCTGAAGGTGGGTATGGATCCCTGTAAGGACCGCCCGGGGGACGTCCCGGACCCGTGGCTTTGTCCGGAGAGCAGGCTGTCAGTTTCGAAGGCAAACATCCCGTCACGGTCGTCAGGAACGTCCAGGAACTCCCCGTCGCTCCACACGCCCACTGTGCCATCCATCGCCTGGTATCTTATCTCTATGGTAACACTGGTCTGAAAATGACGAGGAGGGAAGTTGATTAAATTCATCTTCGGTACACAACAAACTTTCACTTGCATAGATGTCACAGCGCAGTTACATAACTTCAAATCCCTTCGGAGGAAGGTCGTGAAATCATCCACCTCCACCTGTTGAGCAGATCTGTTTATTTCGACCGTCAGCTGCTTTTGATGTGTGTATCATCCCTTTAGAAACTCTTACGATGCCAAAATCAAAACCCAATTAATGTGCCTGACACTAATGTAATTTGTTTGTTTGTTAAGATGAGAGTGCTGTCATAATTTATGCTCCTTCAGCTGTCAAGATCATTTTAAAGTGATTTAATAATGCCCGAGGAGCTTAGACTTGACAAAGCACATCACAATTACTTCCTGTGAATTGCCTCTTCAAATATAGTCACTTTCGCCCTGTTGTGTTTTTTTCTGAACATCTTGTAATGTTTTATCAGTCATACTCTAGAAATGTACATACCATACATTCTTGGTATAACATTGCATTTTAGCCTAGTGCACATACTGTAGTATAACGTAGTTTAACAGAGTTTAACGCTGCACCCACTGCCAAACCAAACTTTTCCGACCACCATCCAGTTAAATCACAGCCAACACCTGAAGGCTCAGTCTTGGCGTGTCTAGACCATTTAATTGTGTTTAGAAGAATCTCTCAATTCAGGCAACACACTTTAACAAGATGATAAATCGCCTCCCTCTGCCTGCTGGTGTGTTTGCTGGAGGAATTTAGATTGACAGTAACCATTGGCTAAAATGTGGAGCCAGAAACGCTGCGGTGATGCCCGCCGTATAGTTTGTCTTTTGGCGTTTGTCTTTGGGCAGCTGCGTCTGGTGTCCGGACAAATATTATCCTCCTGACAACGACCTGATGTTTTATTACGAGGTGGCCAATTTATTCTGCTGACAAAGACGGATGAGGAGAAAATATATACAAGTCTCTCGTTCCCCTCTCTCTCCCCCCCCCTCTCCATCTCTCTCCCTCCTCCCGTGTTGCTCCTTCCTTCCTTCCTTACATCCTCGCAAGGCAATCACTGTTGGTCCATGAGGAGCTGGATTTGTTACCATGGCAACCACACCAGTGCAGAGTTGCGGGTAGCGGCGTTGCTCTCGGGTTATGGCGGGTTTAGTTTTACCACTTTCTTGCTATGGGGCGTAGGGGGGGGTTGCACAGTGCTGTGATTCGCTCATCTGTGTGTGTGTGTGTGTGTGTGTGTGTGTGTGTGTGTGTGTGTGTTCGTGACTTGCACATCAGTCGTGTGTGTGTGTGTACAAGCCCTGAAGCACTCCCATGTTGTGTGTCATCATCTCAGAAACATCACATCAGCACTGCGAGCTCCGCTAACACAACTCTGCACCCCGGGGTGCTTTAAAACCTCAGACGGTTTGAGCTTCTCCCTCGCACATCCCACTGCGCTGCCTTCGTTTCCACGTTACATATTCACTCCTACATTATAAATTCAGAGGCAAACCCCCCCCCCCCCCCCCCCCCCCCCCTCACACTTCTCTTTACTGTAGAGCTGCTCTTTGTTTGGCTGTTCTTAACACAATTACCAATCAATACTGAAGATCTTCTAGATTAATGTTAATGGAAAGTACCGTGATATGCTGATGTTGTATTTCCATCAGGCTCTCGTTGATGAGCACAGTGGTGCTTTTATGAGCCAAACAAAGCTCGTCACTTCTCCTACTGTCTCTGCTGAAGATTGATTTCTCCAATTTATGTTCCCCCGTTTGCTTATGAATTCATTTTACTGGCTAATAAGACTTCTGATAGGATTTCTTTTCTTTTAATTCTCTTGGTGTAAGGAAAGTCACGCATACAATGTAAAACTTTAAACTTTTGGAAACTGTTTTTGTTCTCTTGTTAGTTCCCCTTTAAGTGACAGATTCCTCTGTTTCTGTTCGTTCCAGATTCTCCTTTGTACCTGTTCGATGAGTGAGTGAATATTTTAAGCGTAAATGCAAATGTGTTTACTGCTGCCCTCTTCCATCAAAGTATTCAAACTGTGCATCATGCATATTTCTACCAAATTCATCCTGACATGTTTGGTGTGTGTGTGTTATTTGAAAAGTATGGCTTTACAGAATGAGTCTACACTGATGGATTAATTGAGGTGAGACATGTATCCTACCCACAGTTGCTGTTAAACCAGTCCTAATTGTTTTTATGGCCACTTGGGGCAGCACAACAAGCTGCAAACACAACATTGACATACTAGTGTCCATTGTGTGGAAGCTAATGGGCTCCGAATGATGAAAATCATCAATTTATGAAGCAGTAAGGGAGAAAATATATGCAAACGGCTGCCAGTTTGCACATCCAGTAAATATATAGGGACATAGCCTTCATTTATAGCTGTTCCCTATTGGCTCTGATTCAACAGCCCATAAAAAAATCAGCCTCTTCTGCTGCTTGACGCTCCTCTACGTTGTCTGCTGTTTGCCACTGGACAGGTAGCATACTGTGGGTATAATGTATAACAGCTTTTTCACTCAGTAACAGTGTGTATAAAATGGAGCAATAAACTGAAACACACTGTAAAACTCTTCATTTAAATAAAGGATATTTATGCCATGTTCAAACAGCTACTGAAGCACTAAGCTCAGTTGAAGTTTTGATTCCGTTGTTCAAAATAGTAATTTTTTTATTCCCTGTTTGATGGTGTTTATACACATTAAAACAAATACACATTTTCTTGGAAATAACAACGTACATATCATTCAGCAAGTGATCTAGAGAGTATATTTATATATATATACGCTGTTGCCCATAAAGTTGGAATAATTTTGTTTCAGGCGCACATTTCTCTTTTTATTCCTATTTATACACATCAGTTATCACCTTTGACCAGGTGTAATGATTACATACTGAGCACCAGTTACCAGTTTTGAGAAGACATATACTTTATCTATCAAGAATAAATCACATTGTCACAATCATTTCAGGAGAAGAGGTAAAAAAAAATATTTTATTCCATCTTTACGGGCAACAGTGTGTAGATAATGACACTCCACTCTGAGGGAAGTGTAAGCCGCCATATACCTTTATTGATGTGTTGTTATCGTCGATGAGTGTGTCGGTCAGCTCTAGGTGTCCCTCCTCAGCCACCTTCTGAAGGACCATACAGAAAGTCCCCACCAGTCTGCAGGGAAACAGCAACAACAGGGGAGCCACATGTCGTTAACAGAAATCAATGAGATCAATACGTTGCATTATGTGTTTTTGTCCTTTGTTCCCCCTCTGCTGCCCATATGTGTTGACTCAGCCTCTTCTACGTATTTGTCACACTGACAGTCTACATGCGTTCATAGTTGCACTAAATACTGACAAATTGTTCTTTTTTTTCTCAGTGGCCTAAAGCACCTGTTCTCCGCCACCGTGTCTCACACTGAGCAGGCGAGGGTGTGTGTGTGTGAGGGTGTGTGTGTGTGTGTGTGTCAGTGACAGACAGTGGATGGGTGCTGATGGGTATGTGCCGTGACAGACGCTAAGAGAGTGTCAAACTGCCTTTGTTCACTAAAGTATGTCACACCTCAAAAGCAGTGTAATGAAAGTAGATAGCAGCTCAAATACACAAACACAATGTCAATCAATCATCCTTTCCACCTCGCGTCTCTTATTACTTTGTACACACCTAGGGAGAGGTGTACTTTTACTGTCTTCCAATCATGAATTTGTTTTGTTTTTTAATGACAGAACTAATGTCAACTATAATGTAAAGGATCTTCATATGATACATAGTCCAGCATTTAGCAAATAGTTGTGTTGCTCGTGCACGGTATACTGTGTTATTGTTCAGTGTGACTCAGGTGTTGTCATTTACAGCAGATATGACAGTTCACTGCCTGCATATGCGATTATGAATACTGAACGGCTCATAAGCTGGTGGTGTATTTTTGATTTATTTCTCCAATGGAAGAAATGTCTTCCAATTGTGTGAGTTAATGAGCTTCTGCTGGTTTGTTTAGGGGGTCTGTCTGTATGGCTGAGTTTTGTTTCTTTTCCACTAATAATAAACGAATTTCTGGCAGGGCCTTCGCTGCATGGTGGAGCATACACCTTGTCCTTTACAGTGCACAGCAGTATATAGGAGGCTGCTAAATTAAAACTGACAATGTTCAAGATTAAAGCATTGGGTAATTAAACAATTAAAGACAAAAAAGCTTTTCTTGCTTGAAGCTCCAAGCTAATTACACAAGCTGCATTCATACTGTGGCCAGTGATACAATAAAGTACATGCCCTGTCTGCGGTTTTTTGCCTCATAAAATAACATAATAGCACCATTAAAGCAGAAGTGAGTGATATATTTGTGTTAATATAAGTCTTAAATAGTTATATCTTCCGACAGCAATCACTTACATAGAGTGTTTGGACTGAAACACGGGTCTCTCAGTCCCTCTGCTCTGCTCTGAGCCGAGGAGAAAACATTTATCGTATCCTACAGTTTTTATCCAATGAGGAGAGAGAACGGCATGCAGGGCTGTGTGTGCAGCCAAGGAACGCCGTGAATGTGGTGACGTAGCGACGAGGACTGTTATGGTGCGTTCAAGGAAACTCGTATTTTTCCGACCGTGAAGTGGTACCAGTTCGATCTGGTACGAGTTCACCGGTCGGAAGTTACGAGTGGCCGTTATAGTGACTTTCACCGGTAAAACAGGTCGGAAAAACACGAGTGGGTTGCCTGGAACGCTACAAAGTCGTAAGTTGTGACTTGAAGCTGTAATTTACGATTTCAAAAGCCTGCCTGGAACGCAGCATTAGCGAAAACGACCGGATCACTCACTTCTGCTTTAAGAATGCAGTTTACTTTGATGTGACAAATGGCAAAATTTGTGTTGTAAATTGTTCAGAAAATACCACCTATCTTCCAGCACATCAAAGAAAATGCTAAAATACATATAGATATATAAATTCCACTGTGATGTCTGCAAATATGTCAGACGACTAAATCTCCGAAGCTTTCAACACATTTCAGTGGCAACACTCAACCACTTCTCTTCAGCTCTTATCAATGTCCCCAAGGACATGTGACTAAATGGATGAAGACGCACACACCATCATTCGTTCACCCACCAGCACCACTAAATTAAAAAGTTATTCTCTGCTTTCGTTCAGACAAGACAAGCTGGCTGTTGGTTGGAGTCTCTCAGTTCTGTTTTAATGAGAAAAGCTCAAAGCTGCAGGGGCTCAGCAGCAGCGCCGCTGACCTCAGACACGACCTGAAGGGAGTGTGACACATTTAATTTACCTGCTTCACAGTTTGTCTTTTGAATCTTCATTTAGAGAAAAGATGGTTACAAATGTGAAAACAATTCAAGTTTTACAAAGTGATTCAAAAGCTTCATATTTATCAGTGTGTCACCACCATCAACCATCAGTTCCCATGGTCTTTGTATATGAATGGCTTATTTCAGTAGTGTTTCATCATATTTTTCTGTGTTTCCCTAACAACCAAGTTCAGATAAAATCGTTTGCACCTGTATGACATCATACTATCATTAATTTCTCCTTCCTCTGAAAGGTTTTAGTCATTTAGTTTTGGGAGAAAGAAACCGGGAATCAAAAGACCGAATGACATAAAAACATGTTCAAATAATGCCAGACACTGCCTTATACAATCCAAGGTACTTCATAGACTTCATTACTCATCACTTATTGTCTGTGGCAATAACTAATGTAACTAATGTCATGGAAACAAGAGTTTACATGTAATTAGTGGCTTTGTGATCTAATCGGTACGTTGGAGAGAACAAGATGAGACTCTCACATTACTGATCCGCTATAGGATCTGGCAACAACCCCTTATATTGCCTGTCTTGCACAAAGGGTTACAACCCGTGTTTACACACTGTTCTTTTCTATTTTTGGAGTAAATGAGTGAAAAAGGGATAGGGGATGGGAGGATATAGGATAATGTTGAGAAACTGAATCTGAAAAAGAGAATGAAGATAGGAAAGATAGGAAAGCCTGGATTTATTCATCTCAGTTGTGCTTTACTCAGACTATTTAGCTCGTACATTTTTTTGTTGTTGACAATTTTCAATTCTTAATGTTTAATGATTTGTGTAATATCGTATTTATTAGTTGTTGTTGTTTTTTTTTATTGTCTTTCACTTTTTCACCTTGGACATGTTCAAAGTCCAGGGTCATTTCCTGTACCATCATATCACATGTTTTTATACATGTGAATGTATTTGAAAATAATTTTACAGCTAAAACTTGAAACAATTTTGATTGATTGGATTGGATTTGATTTGAATTGGAATTGATTTTCCTTGACCTAATAAAAACAGATTTAAAACAGATTTGTAACAACATCTCTGTTGTGTGAGTTACAGACAAATGTATTGAATATAATGTTATAGTATATTTAACCCTCACACAACCAACTCTGCAACATATGTCTATGTCAACTGAGGTCACAAACATGGGGATCCCTCCAATCTCTTCACTCCGTACCATAATCTCATGGATGTGTGGCGTTAGAAAACCCTTAAAAAGGTTATAAAAGGCTTTTACACAAGAAAAAAGACTCCAAATCCAGTCCCTCTCTTTTGTATTTCCTCAAAGAGCACATACAGTAACAGAGTAGGTAGGACACGTTGTTGTTGCTCCATACGCAGTGTAACATCATTAAACATTAGGTTCATTCCTACGCTGCCCAGGGATCCCTAGTTGTGCATAACAGTGCAAAGAAACCCAGTACAGCCCCCATTCAGCCAGCCAATTAGAGCTGGTGAATAATTCAAAGAGTTTCCCCCTAAACAGTGTGTTGTTCTCAGAGCAATCAGTCCCACACAAAGAACAGGCACAACACTGAGCCACAGCCATTTGCAATTTCTACTTTAATGGTCACACACACACACAAACACACTGTAAATACAGCTGTGTTTTACATGTCAGTTCATACAGTATGTGACGTAGGCTACATACTATATACATATGGAGCAACAAGAAAATCATTAGGGAGAGCTACGCACAACCACCAGGCTGGATACGAGTCCGCAGGGAGAGATAATGTAATGATAATAAGGGCATACTGTACTGTACAGTCAGTAGCTTTACCACATGCACACACACACACACACACACACACAGAGAGGAAACCTGTAGGGGTCGCAGCTAATGATGCGAGTGCCCCAACATGACTATAGAAACTGACAGATAAATGTGAATGAGTACAACACACACACACACTGTACACAAGCACACCTGCAGCTCAGCATGAAAGGCCACCAAACACTATCTTATTAAATTCAGAACCAATGAATAACGACAAAGGCCGTACGTGGCGTCTTATCAGCGAGCAAATAAAGAGAGGGCACTGTTTGTCACCTGCTATTAATCTTTCTTTCTCCCTGGATTATTTTATCCTCCTTCCTTTTTTTTTTATCTCCATCTCCACCCTCACTGATACTTTCTCCCTACAGCCCCTTGGAGTCAGTGGTGATGAATTCAACCTGTAGCGGAAAGAGAGGCTTCATTTGTCAGCAGAGCTTCAATGTGCAATAATGAGGTGAATTTGGATTTGACTTCACTTTGAATTCCAGTGATCTCTCTGGCTGGATGTTTTCCTCCACGGAGGAGTCGTCCTGCCAGGTTCCCCAGATAAATAACTCCACGTTCGACTTTACAGCCCTGACGTGACTCAGGGAGAAAGACTGCAGGGTTATTATTTATGGTAAGAAGTTTTTATTCTTTGAAGATGGATAGAACGTTTTGCCCTGAAGACATGAACCCCACTGCCTGTGTAATCCACTCTTTCCTTCACCAGACAGTGGTGATCGATGTATCATGGGTTACTTAGAAAAGCAAATGATCTGTCATTTCCTTTCAGCCATTGTAACGTGTGTACAAGTGTTGAATAATTGAACCGAGCGGGGCCTATCATGTTCTGGCTCACTTTTTAGCACTTCAAAAGGTGGCATTCATTATTGATTGTAGTTCTGCAAACAATTTACTTTCATCTGCTCTATAATTCAAAGCTCCCTTCCCTTTCAATTTGTATTATTTTTCTTTGTCAACCTGAAGTTTCTTTTACAAATCGAGAAGGGGGGAGAGGGGGAACTGTAACGAAATGACGGGTCGAGATGAATTGGAGCAAGACTTTGAAATGTAAAATATTTTTTTCCCCGAGTCAAACAGAGTTGTTTCTCAAGGTTGCACTAATCCGCCGCAGCTGCAGGTAACTGAAGCTGGAGGACAGTGTGAAATGGAAATGTTACAGCTGGCAGGTGTGTGTGCGTGTGTGATACGGCCTGGGATGAGCAGCGAGGACAAACAGCAGTGCCCCCCATCGGTGAACATATGCCGATATAAACATAAACAGACACGGTGAACATGATTCACCTGGACACAATCGATACTCCAGTTTTCCTCCTTTTACACACACACACACAAACATACAACAGAGTCCTTTTGACCACAAACAAAAGAAAAAGCTATTAAGCCTGTCAGTGTTCATCAGCATGTCACTGCCAATCGAGGTGTGCGGTTTACTCGCTCCTGTTGCTGCGCTGTGCTCCAGCTTCACAACAGCTGTGTCACAGGACAAAAGGCACATTACAAATTCTGTGTGAATAAAGTATGACCCACATTTGATTTATCAAAATGTCATCTATAGTGGAAAGAGAGGGACAAAGAAAAAGGGAGCCGGTTCATTCATTTTTCTAAAGAGAGAAAAGATGCTCAATGTAGACGTCCATTAGCGTATTACAGCATCACTCAGATGCAGTCAGGACTGGGAGATGTGGATACAACCTTATCCAACCAAACTTCACAATTCATCTTACTGTAACTTTATAAAATCCAACCACAGTTTATGGCAGTTTTGATGAGAAATGTCTGTTTTTTTGCCAATAATTACATAACTTGTGTGAATCTGTGACAATACAGTATCATATTGCCCATGGATGCAAGGCTGATGATGCTGGGGTTAAAGCAATGCCATAAGGCGTTGTTAAAGTTATTGCAATCCATCCTGAGGTCGACAGGAACGGCCATCTGACAAGACAAACAAGACGTCTCATTCAAAAACACAAATGTCAACCTAGTTAAAAAGTCAAATAAATCACCAAAGTGAGGGATTCACCCCCTGGGGACAATGAAAGTCTTAATTATTATTTTTTAATTTAAACCAGTCTAAACTTTACCTTCTTTAATCGTGAGCGGCTGCCATAACTAAAAAGTTTAAAGAGGCTTTTGCTTGGAAAGAAAAAAAAACACACACATGACTTTATGTCAGTGACATAATCATAAAAAAAAAGTATGCTTCTGGTGAATTGTAAACACGACACAAAAAATAGCTCCACAGTGTTCATTCATTTCTGCACTTCAGGCATACAAAAACAAATCCCACATAAATTATGAGTTATATTCACTCTCAAAACAACATAGAAACTTTTTCAAGGAAAAATACAGAGCTTGTGCACAAGATATTTCTCGTCTTTTCTTCTCTTTCTAACACATTACTGTCTGAGTGGAGTGAGTGCTTCTGGCAGCAGCAGCAGCAGCCGAACACAGAAAGTTTATAGCATCAGTTTTCAATGTTCAGGCTGTTCAGATGAACACGTCCGACTCTCAGACTTCAGTCATTCTCATCTTATTCAGTAACAACATCAGAGTCTTCATAAATGCCGCATGTGTCACCAAGGTCTCATCTCAACTCATGTCATATTTACACAAGATGTGGCTGCACAGATACTTACTAAGGAAATGGCAGCTGTTAGTCAACACATGAGTCATTGCACATTGGTGCCATATACAGACAAAAATACACAGGACTGCATAAAGAAAACGCTAAATTACAGAGTCAAACTGCTGACGAGGCACCACTATGTCACAGGCTGATGAAATTATTGCAGTCTGTCGCAATAACACCATTACCCTGCAACTGTAAGTGATCGCAGCTTTGAATTTTGGAGCCTTTCTTCTCCTCTTTGATTTAGGGGATTATTCTTTGAAAATGTTACAAAGTCAATATGAATCAAGATCATACATTCTTAAATAAAACAAATCATCTGGATCTTATTTTAATAGCATGGAAATATATTCAGTCTTTTCCCCTGTGGACAATTTTTGACAGTATGAGCTCTGTGTGCTAGTATAATGAGGCGTTACTTTCATTTCATTATACCTGGACTCCTGAAGGGTTCTTTGCCTGTGTTGGCCAAAAAAAGAAAGAAAGAATATAATAGATATTGAGAAACAGGTCTAGCAGTCACTCAGCAGTGATGCGGCCTTTAAATTGAAATTTAGAGACACACTACTTGCACTGGAGCGTACATTTTTAGCAACCTGTACTTCGTCCCTGTATTATCGAATGTTTTACTGTTATTCTGTTCATATCCCAAGGCCTCTGAGAGCTTGTTCAGACTGATAAAACAACTCTGTCTTAAAACAACAGGAAGCTGCATCGGGGGCACATGCTGCTTCAAGTACAAGTGAGACACAAAATAAGGTCAAGAAATGTATCACTGCTTTTGTTTTGTAGCCCAAATGCATTGATGGACTAACGTTAGTCTGAACATGTAATCAGATGACTTTCATAACTTATTTTTATGTGAAAGCTATACACCAAACCTTTCATTTTTATGATTATGGTTTGGTTGGGAGATTCTTTCTTACATGAAAATTATGTTTTTACTTTAATAAAAACGGATGTGAGGGTCTATGACCTCAGCAAAAGTCTCAAAACTGACAGTCCAAACTGTTTCTCTTATGTCATAACATTTTGTTACGGTCTAGTCAACAAGTCATGTCGTATTTAGGCTGGAAATGTTTTGCTCAGAGGATTTCATCCCCTGCATTGGGACACAGCAACATCACGCCTGGTGCTGATGAGCAAAACATGCATAAAACAACATATTAACTATTCCAATTGTAATTTCAAGGACCCCCTGATATTCCCCGATGGACCTTGAATACACAATCATATCGTCTAACCACCTCTCCAGAGCTCAGTAACACGCAGTGTACTCCACTGGGTGCAGAGTATAAAAGCATTATCTCTGAGCCACGAGGGTAAACAGATGATAAAACATCGTCTATATGGCACTACAGCACAAAGACCATCATGCAACACTGCCTCCTCTTTGTGTTGTGGTAATGCGATTGCACTTGTGGTCATAGGGGTGTGACACACTGGCCTTACAGTGAGTTGGTTCCTTCAGTGATGAGGCAGATCAGTTACCGTGGTAATGATGCAGCCTGCGAACATATGGAGCAGGTGTGAGAACAACAGGAGCTGTGACTCACCTTGAATTATTTACCCACTTTAAATGTGTGTCGGCGGTTTGTGCTTGTGTGTGTGTGTTTAAGTGTCTTTGCATGCAAGAGCACGTGTTCGTGTGCACACGTATTTCCAACTCAGATGTTGCGATGCAGTGTGTGGGTGAAAAAGTTTCATTTAAAAGTAGTAACAACATTTTTTTTTTGTTTCAAATTCCCAAATGTTTTTATTGACCTGGATGCTGATGTAGTTGTTTGCTTATTGATGCGTTATAGCATGGTTGGAAAAACAACCAGGCCATTCAGAGATTTGTGAGCTAGTTGGAATGAGGGCATCATCATCATCTTCCTGTGCTACAGCCAGAAAAATAGCAAGAGGAAAAACTGCCCTGAAAATGGCAGTGTATGGAGGAGTTTGATGCAGCTGTACAGGTTTATATGAGTCAACTTCAACTTCAAATTCATCCTCTGGACATCACGACTGCCTGTGCAGGGTCAAAGTGAAAACTTCTGACCTGCATGTGGTGCTGAATAAAGTCAGAGTTATTATGCATCCCCTATGAATATCTGTATCTGATATTTTAGTAAGAAGAAAAATTTAAATGTCTATCTGATGATAGCCTTGCAGGAAAAGTCAGGGATCACCAAACTCACTGGGATCTGTCCTCTGGAGACCATGAATGTCATCAGCACTTAATGGTACATCATGGTACTAGGGATGTCACGATAATACATTTTCTTGGTACGATTACTGTCAGAGGAATAATCACGGTATTATGATTATCATGATTATTATGCATTAATTAATTTCACAACACTATAACCAAATATAGTCAAAATATAATTACATTACTCATTGTTTACACAAAATATTTCAAGTATCTATTAATATATGACCAATTATTAATCCCCCAGGGGAAGTGTTTGAAATATAAGTCCTATAAATTGTCATCTATACCAAATATTTACGTTTATTTTAATCGTTTAAATAAAATTTTAATTCCCACCAATTCAATGTCACATTAGTTAAATGGACCAGTATCTGAGCATTTACCTTTATTTTGGTGCACATCTGCCGATATGGTTCCGAGTCATAATATTTTTTGGGAAGTGATGGTATTTAGGAATCTTTACGATTAATTAATACCACGATTAATTGTGAAAACAAGTAATCGTGACATCCCAACATGGTACTGTCGATCCAAGAGATGTTATGTTCAGATACTTCAGTCTGCACCAAAGTGGTGGTGGTGGTGGTGGGACCAAATGACCCAACAAATCCTGAGAGTCACACAAGCTGTGACGGACACAAACAACAAACACAACATCAGAATGAAAAAACGAAAACGACAGAAACAACCGCTTCGGCTTAGCTGCACTACAAACTGAGTTCTACACATTTCTCCAGTCGCTGCCTAAACTTCATAACCCCGCAGGCTGTGAAGTTCTCATGCTGTAGAAAAACCATGGTGACAGTTGAGAGCTGCCTTGATGCAGAGTTGATACAACATCTGCCTGCAAACCTGTCACCTGCTTTTAACTCGTCTTTGTAAGTGGATGTGAGATCTGCCACCAACTACAGCGCACACTTCTGATGACATGACATGATAAGGTCACGCAGATAAACTATAAAGACAGAGCTACACCTACACACACACACACATTACCACCTACGCACATTGACAAAGTTCTAATGGCAGCGTGGGCGATGCAATTTGTCCTTCGCGTGGACACGTCCATGATATGATTGCATTTGTTACGGACACAGGAGACAGACCGGCTTCCTGGCACAGCCCGACTCTGTCTTTTCAGATCTGGATGCATCATCATCCAGAGGAGCTAGGCTACAGGATACCCTTCAGGGCCATTGGAGATGAAGAAAAAAAGATGTGGAGGAAGAGGAGGAGGAGGAGGAGGAGGAGATGGTGGAAATGTCTTAATTAGCCAGTTTTCATACATAGCAGCCACACAAATGATCATAGAAGTAGTAATTAGAGAGCAGTGAAGGATCCTTGAAGCAGGTTTGACTGTCAATGCAGGGCTCAAGAGTTCATTAATGAAAGATCTAAATTAGTCTGTGGTGGAAAATTGCTATGATGGGTATTCTTCTTGTAATAAGTGGTAACATAGTCTTTGAAGTAGTTGTAGTAAGACCATGTAGCAATCCTGTTCACTCCATTAGTGGAGACATTTGTGTATTGACCATAATAAACCTGGGGGCAGAGGAAGGACACTAGGATGACCCATGTACAACCTTGTTTACTAACTGATCTAGGCTGTAAATTCCTATAGGGAAACCAACAACTGGGATAGCCATTTGTTGAGTAACACATCTGTTGATTGTTTTATTGTCTGAGAAGTGCTTGTAGTAATGAAGTAACCAGAGTCATAAAGTGGGGTATAAGAAGGGACTGCAATCTCTGTTCTTGGGGCACTACTCTGAACTGCTACCTGCCATGTAGTTCTGTGTTCTGTTCCCTTCTCCCCTTCTCTGTGGAGAATGGAGAATAAACTTGGGTGCATGCTACCTCTCCTGTCTTGTTCTTTGACTCGCCACCGGCAGGACCAATATTTCCACGACAAGTCGTAACTCGAATACACTGTCCTCACCTCAAAAACATATAACTTGGAAAGGTAGGTAGGTGTACATTCTCATTTTTAACCTCGTCAAGGCAGGATCACACACACAAACACACACACCCGATCCCAGTTGCCTTGTCCACTGCAGCACCCTGGGTGTTTTTCCATGATCAGATTATCTGGAGAGTGTGAGGTGACAAATGTGCCCATTACTGAAGATCTAATGCTGTTTCATTACCTCCACCATTCTCCACATGTGAGTCTCATTCACGGCCAGCTCTGTGGTTTGCAGTTTGTTACACACACAATTGAGTCAATTTAGACAACGCTCTCGGGGGAATACACAGTCAGTGCCCACACACACGCGCACACACACACACACACACACACACACACACACACACACACACACACACACACACACACACACACACACACACACACACACACACACACACACACACACACACACACACTGTGTCAGTCTGAATCAGTCACAGGCTGTGACAGGGAGGAAGGAAGGACACTGAAACCACAAACAGTTCACGCTGTGTGGTGAGCTGTTCGCTGCTCGGTGTGGTGAGTGTGGTTTTTGAAGATAAGCAGTGTGTCTCTCACCTGTTGGAGAAAACTTTGCTGTAATTGTAAATGTGGATCTCCAGCATCTCGTTTCCATCCAGCCTGCTGGCAATGGGCCATCGAAATGTCTGAGGGAAGAAAAAAAAAAAGACAAATCACTTAAAAACGTAGTCAGACTGAAACTAACTTATAGAATAATTCATGTGGGCTTTCTTCAAATTGCTTCTTCTCTTCAACCAACAGCCTAAACCCCCCAAGTATCTAATTAACAATAATCAGAGCTGCAATCACAATACAATATACATGGATATTGCAATTGTGATTTCAGTTGAAATAGTAATTTTTTCTTTTCTTTTTTTTATTTAAGAAAACATAAAACTGATGATGTGATTATTTTGTGGGGCTTGTACCAAACAAACATGTCTTTTTATCTACAGAATATGATTTTTTAGCCTGGGCTTCTCAACACAACATTTATGGTGCCGAGTCTGCCGACGGTGTACAACAATGTTGTGGCATAAAAAAACAAGACAGCATCTCCTGCAATCTGGATATTACTCTTGGCTATATTGTAACTTCAATTACAGTGCTGGAAAAAAGTTTTAGGACACTCTTAAAATTTTACACAATTCCCTGCACATGCGGATCAGGATGTGGACATTTCTGGACGCCAAGATCTTGGATTGTCTTCCAAGCTGTTGGTTCGTCTGTCTGTATTTCTGCATTGTGTATCCAACTGCTGAAGGACTGCATCTATCTGGCGGCAGCTGGACCCTCCTGGCTGAGAATCTGTATCTTCAGGCGTTTTTCCTGCGTTAGGTTCCTTGTTTTAGCCATTTTTGTCTCTGAAGAACTTTCACATGTGCTGCCTTTATACAGACATGAAGCACACCAACACAAACTGTGTCTTTTAATAAAAAATCACGACCTTCATTAGTGGATCACTGGTACTAAAATGACCCAATACTCAAAATGTCTTATGTATTTTTATGGAACCAATCAATTTTAAGTTTTTAATGGCTTCTTAAGGATTTGTTTAGTATTTTGGCTGTGACTGTACTAAAAGAAATTGATTGGATTGGAGACAAAAATGGCTAAAACAAGGAACCTAACGCAGGAAAAACGCCTGGAGATACAGATTCTCAGCCAGGAGGGTCCAGCGCCGCCAGATAGCCAGGAAGTCCAGATGCAGTCCTTTAGCAGCTGGATACACAGAAATACAGCCAAACCAACAGCTTGGAAGACAAACTAAGATCTGGGCATCCAAGGGTTTCTTCAACAAGAAATGTCCGTATCCTGCTCCGTGCAGGGAATTGTAAAGTTTTGAGGGTGTCCGAAAACTTTTTTCCACCACTGTATATTGTGATCAATTGTGCAGCCCAACAATAAAAAACAAAATTCTTTCATAAACCTATTAGATGTGATGTGATGTTTGAAACCACTCATACAGTATGAACCAGTTGAACAGGTGACCCTGACTTGTATATATACAGTAACCAATGCGTTTAGTTTTTGGTGTCATTTTTTATCTTTATGGGTGGATTTTATTATCTTTTGGATAGAGTCTAGTGGTATCAGGAAATAAAATGAATAAGTTATATCCCACATGTTGTGTATTTTGCACATGTAGAATCTGTGGTCCAAGCCTACAGCTGAGCTTGAGCCCACTTGCAGCTTGCAGCACCAGATGAGTCAGTCCTTTAAGTGAAGCCTCAAAGTTACTGACACATTTCTCACACCTCCAGCTACTGCACATGTACTAAAACCTGCAGTACAGTAGTACAGTATATTGAACCAATATCGACATCGAACTCTCTGCTAAAGCACATGAGGGTGTTTCCCAAAATGTAAGTCTATTCGTTTACGTCCATCAGTGTCCAAGAGCCGGTACAAGGCCATGTCAGCGTGTATCTGTTTCTCTCAAGTGACCATGAATTTAAAAGAATCCTTGCCGGATCCGGAGGAAACAAATCATCATAATGTTTTATTTATAAACAATAACGTCTCCAGGTTGTATATATATATGACTAAGAATATTTATAACCTGATTTGCTATAAGGAAGAAAAGAAAAACAAGCAAAGCCAAGCAAAATCTTATGGTAATACATTTTGAAAATGTTGGGATATCCTTGAGAAAAGAGCTCAGGTGGTGAGAAGTGTGGAAACAGCTTTGAGCGATAGCTCTCCTTTGGCATTTTCACTCTAATTAGCTCTGAAACAACAGTTTGAAGGTATTTCAGGTGCTTTCATGTAGTTTTGACAGGAAAAGGAAAAACTGTCAATCTTCTTTTTTTATTTATGCTAAATCATCTGCAACAGATATCTCCTCAGCGATGTCTTTCCTAACAGGCTTTGTCAGGCTGATCAGATGATGATTATGCCACTTGTCTCTATTTTCTAGGGATAAGAACTATAATGAACCCTGACTGGAGAGCTTATCTGTCAGCACCGCTGTGAGACAGGTGGATTAGTTTTATCACTTAACTTGCGTATGTTAAGAACTTTTAGAGACTTCATAAATAATGAAACACACTAGAGCTATTAGGAAACAGTAAAAATCAATGAGGTAGAATCATAAACAGACGACAGATGACACAGGTTTGGATAAAAAAAGAACTCATCATGCAGGTTGCTCCAAAGTTTCATGCAGGCTCAGACACTTTCAAAACAACTAGTGGGATCCGAGGTTTTAGGCAATAAAATGGCTACTTGGGAAGTAAATCCCTTCCGACATAATCTGGTGCCAGTGAAGTCAATGAAAACCTCAAGACTCACTTTAAATGAAATAAATTGTAATACTAAAACTGATAAATTGTGAAACTACAGCACTTCAGATCCTGATAGAATTTTTATAATGGCATTGCATTGATGACTTTGCCAAAGACATAATCTTCATATTTATGATACGGTAGTTTTTAATGCACAATTTATGAGGCCAATAAAAGGATGTGCATGTTAATAGAAAATGTATTTCAGTCAGTGTAAGTGGTAACTGTGTACAATAAGCTGCAACTTTTCACTCCATAAAAAATATCAGATTTTAATATATGTTGCATTGTTCCCCTGCTGGTTTACATATCGTGTATCTATAGACCAAACTGATTCATATTTCATCATTTGTGGGAATGTAATGTTGTTAGAAAATGAAAATAAGCATGGGCAAATATCTTAACATCTTAAAACTCTCATTAAAGCTCAAGTGAGCAAGGAAATACATCAAGAACTCCCTTTCCTGCTGGCTCTGCATTGGCAGATTAAATCATTCATTCAACACGAATCAGTATAATTTAGACGGATACTGCACGAAGAAAATTCTCAAGTATCAACTATATCAGTGGGAAAAGTATGTAATGATAGATGTGGTTAAAGCATCAAAGCAATTCCTATTCACAGGATTCATTAACGGGCACATTAGTAAAATCCGACACCCTTGTGTGATGCATTATCCAACTCTCTCGTGTTGAATTAATTTTGACAAGGCTGCAAAATGAAGTGCAGAAACAAAAACATTCATAGCAAAGGTTGGAAACGTGATGGATTCAAGTGCTGATTCACATTCAGTAAATCCCCTCAGACCCTTGTCCTCTGCGCTGCACTACCAAAGGAACAGAGGGTATACGAGGGCAGAGGGAGAAAGGTTGCACAGGTGATTTAAAACTCATTCGCCCCCTGCTGACATTGGCCTCTCCGTCTGGAGAACACTGCAGGCTGTCAGGCAAACGATCCATCAGGACTGTCCCATTATCGAATCCTGGGGTTCCCACCTGCTACTGGTACTGTAGACCTACCAATGAAAGTGTGTTTGTGTGTTTGTGTGTGTGTTGCGTCAAAGCATCAGTCTGTTCTCTCTGCCTCGAGGCCCTGCAGTCTGCGGCTCCTCCTCCTTGACTTCATCCAGGCATGACCAGTAGTCCTGCCTTCCCTCTTATTCAGCTAATACAGTTTGTACCACATCTCATTTATAACTAAATCTCCTCTAGTGTGTTTTGAGCAGCCGAGAGTGCAGAAGGGAAGAGGCCCCGGCGTGGCGTTAATGTTGTACGGATGACAACACTCGCTGCTAATGGAGGAAACAAGGGCTAATATACACATACAAATGAATAACACACACACACAGTAGCTCAAACAATACAGACACACAACTGCAAACCTGATTAGGTTTTGTTTATCTACCACCAGGGACACTGGGCAACCACATTAATTTCCCCAGAGTAAGAAAACCATTCTTTCTAATTCGTCTGCAAACACATGTGCAGGTACATGTTTCGTCCTGCGCCCTATTTTCTCTTCTTTTCTTACACAAATAGAGATTTGCCAACTTTAAGCCGCTGCTGCCTGCAGCCATGTTAACTCCATATGTGTCTCAGTGCTTCGTTTGTCTTCACCCGTTGCCACAATAATGTCCGAGGCTCCTTATCTCCAGAAGAACACACACTGAGGAATCCACAGCATAAAGGAATGAGCTGTTTCTGTTGCCTAATGCTTTCACAGCCACTGTGACGGACAAAAGTACTTACCCCGGTTTAAATACCAGCACAGTGCAGGGAAATAAAACACGAGACGAGAATCCATTAAGGTAAGAAAGTGGAAAGTTAAGTGTGTTTCAAAGTTTTTAACTGTGCAACAGCCCGGTAAACGATCGACTGGCCTCTGGCTTTACGCTATTACCACCATCAGACAATACAATACGATACAATACAATATTGACCGCTGCATTATCAAAGGGTGCTGCTTTTCTCAGAGAAAAGCAATTTCAGAGAGGGTTATGCAGCATTAAGCGGCAAAATATTCCCATTTGTCAAACTAAGCACTTCTCCAATATATGCATTTCTTACTTTCAGAAGAAAAGGAAAAAAATGCTCTGCAAAAGCTCACACTCTTTTGAAATTCAGAAAAATAGAGATCCTTATTAATTTTATTCAGGTATCTGCCTGCACACTCTCCCCAGATTTATTTTACTCCGCTGTGTTTATTTATTTCACAGGTACTACAGAAACAAATAAATAACATAATTATTTGATGACTGTGGTTTAGCCAAGCGTCTATATTTAATCCACCGTCTCTGAGCAGCATGATGTTAAAATTTAAACATGTTCAGAAGCACATTGCCATGCTCTATCAGTCCGCTGAACGGATGTAGGCACTTGTATGAAACGCGCTGGTTGAAATTTATCGGCATTCATTATTTTCGATTCGGTGTTGTCATGGTTACCTCAATAAAACATTTATGGGATCACTTTATTGCTCGTCAGGTGACCCCAGTGGACAGAAAAACACATTTCCCAAGAGGTTGTGAGGCTGTGCCTGACAAATGATAACAATCAGCTGACAAAGTTGAGATGAACTGAACTGCCAATGGGTAAAGGCAAAGGCAATTTTCTACAGTGTCATACGACCTTTAGTAGTAGATGATGATACATGTTACATCAAAAAGATACTTTAGGCAACAGTCAATATTTTTGGAAGGAAGAACAAATTCTCTCCTTAACTTTTATCAAACTTTCATGGGCACAATAAAACACCTCCTCATAAATGTTGCAATGTAGGAAAGGAAAGTTATTAATCTGGAAGTAAAGTGCACAATAATAATCCTGAAGTCGCCAACCTTTATAATCATCAGCTCTCAAATGGTGTAACAACACGGACACGACAGCCACTCTTTGACTAAGTACGGTAATATAAACATAGGTTAAAGATTTGTCAAAGTTAAAGAGAAACTATGCAAGTCCGTCTCTTTTCTGCTGTTTTGCTAACCCTCATCCCGGCTATGTGCATTTGTTTACAACAAAGCCGTCGAGAAATCAATCAATAGAGCGGTAGATAATGTTATATATCATATACAACGTGTATAGTCATAAACAAAAGATTATGGGTTACGGAGCGCTGTTGTGTCATCCTGCGTAGTTCTTCTTTAATGCTGCATCATCTGGATCCTACACTTCCCATAATGCACCCTGGCCTGGGCCTGTGTTGAGTTTGCATGTTCTCCCTGTCTTTGTCCCAGTCCAGTGATGAGTGTGTGAGGTTGTTTGTCTCTATATGTCCGCCCTATGATAAACAGGGGAAACACAGGCTGAAATGATGCAGTCCACAAGCCCAAAATAATGCCACTCTGATTTTTTCTAATTTGACACGAGGTCCCCTCCAGAGCATTATGAGACATCATTAGTATGTGTATGTATACTGTATGTCTGTGTGGTTCACTGACATCATCCTCAACATCCTGCTGGGATTTGTTGAAGCTCTAAGGTTGTTAACGCCTCTATAGGACACTTTGACAAGTATATAGGTGTGACAAATCCTAACATGAATGAAGGCTGAATTCAGTTTCAGGGTCCTGGCCTGTATTTTGCACGGCTCAGTGTCACGGATTACTAGGGCACTTGAACAAAGCAGAGCTACCTGTGTTTATTTGTCTAATCAAAAATACCTGCTGTGAAAAATGCCATGTTATCTACACAGCATGGCTCCACATGACCTCTAATCAGCCCCAGTTGGTAAACTCCTGCAGTGCTGTGCAAGCGCATTTAAATGTAACAAAATGAGAAGAAACCACAAACAGACATAAATATGAGGCTACACCGTGTTCTTGTTCTGCACGGCTCGGACTTGAAACTGTCAAGTAGTCGCTGTGCCTCAAACGCTGACTGATGTAAACTCGCTGCAATGCGCCCACACCAACATTCAACACTCATACATTTATTCACATTATCTGTGATACTATTTCATAAAGAAATGTGAGATAGAAATGTAAAAGGCAATACCACTGCACTGACGTGTTTTATATATAAATATATACACACCCCACTGGTCCTATCTCCGTCTCTATTTTTGTGCTTGTCGGAAGGACGCACATTACTATTCCCAGATCCCCCCTGTTGCCCTCTGTACCACCCTAATTGGTGGAGTAAGGGGCGCTCATTAAAAGTGACAGGTATGATCTCAGTAACCGGAAGCCTTGAGGCCACAGTGGCCAATCAGAGGGTCTAAATGCTCGGCTGAAGAGCAGCTATTACTGGTTTGAGCCCACGCTGGAGGATTGTGGCGAGGAAGAAGAGTGACCAGACAGTCCTCACTTTCCCTCCTCCTGCCGCACCACCATCCTTTGATATCTTATAACTGTTGCCATGGACACAGAGGATGAAAACATCTCCATGATTAATTATGAACAATATGTTCTCTATTTTTCACACTCAAAGGTTAGGAGCAACTTGTTATATTTACTGTAAGGCCATTCTCTATGCAGCCTGTCGTCTTGTTGTGATCTTATTATGATGCAGCTCTCCACACTGCAGCTGAAAGGGTAACAGAGATACGGGCAGATGGACTACATAGAGGAAGTATAAACGACCCTCTCATTACAGCAGGCTTTACTACTCAGCTCCATATACAGTATATGCTATGCAGTATAACATTTAGTGTTGTGAGTCTCTGTATTCGCTGAATGTGCTGTCATGTACAATGCAAGAGAGAGTCTGCAACAGTAAATTATTAAATGCTGGAATTTCACTCGCCTATACGTTCAGTAACCTGACATTACCTTTCATGATCCTGTTTCTTTCACTGATATTCTCCCACTTTACTTTTTTATGAATGTGGTTTTAATTGTACAACAATCCTGCCTGAGTGAGAAAAGCTCCCACTTCTCATTTTCAGGGACATTTACTGTATCATCATGTCTGACGCTGGAGGAGGATTAGAAATTTTTAGCAAATCTGTAACAAAAACACTGTTGACTTTCTGTCTGTGTCTGAACTTTTGCATGCGGAGAGAGCAAATGCATCACTCCTCCACATACACATTACCATAGAGCTTATTCAGTCATTTATATTAATCTAAAGAGCATTGAGTTGGCTCCACTCTGGTTTATCTCAATGATTTTTGCATGAACTGACATTCATGGTCTCCAGACGAGTCTAACGAGTCCCAATTGTGATTCTGAATGAGATTGCTCAACAGGAAATTTAGTAGACGTTCACATTCACATTGTACAGTAAGCACATCTGTGATGCCTCACTTTCAAAGCCTTCATCAGATCAAATATCGACTCATTTCGTCAAGTGTTCACACAAGACATGTATATAAGTGACAGTGCGGAAGACACAGCATTTCTTATAAGAAAATCGATCGTGTCCAGTTCACTGACATCGCTGCCCATGTGTGCATGCACCCAACCCCACCACCACCACCACCACCACCCCCAACCTATAGTCTCAATTTACTGTCTCTAATTGGGCTGTCCATCACTGTTTTCCTTTTCATTCCCGCTCTGTTTCTCGTATGTCACTTTCTCTGCATGCCTCGATGTTTCTCCACTCATCTCAGTCTAATTTATAGGACGTGTCAAATGAAATGCCACAGACGTGAACATACTGGGATTGAATCACAGTGACTCAGTGATTGTGACAGCAACAAAACATGCTCCAGTAGTTTGTTTGTTGTTGGCAATGTTTCCTGTCTTATTATTGCAACTAAAAGGTCATCTTTTTTCTTTCATTCATCAAATTAAATCAATCTGAAACATAACAGCAGCGACAAAATCAAACACTCTTCCTCCTCTCTTGAAGACTGAGTGGCACTGTGGACAGGTGTGGGAGAATCTTTATCCAATTGATTCAATGAAATTTCACTTTGTTTCAAGCTCCGCTCTAATAAAACTGCAATTATCTCCCCAGTTACTGCTGTGGAGGACCAGATGGTGCGGAGATAATGAACTGCGTGCTTGTCAAGTAAGCAGCTCCTTGTCCTTGAGAATAGACGGCGTTGTGCTGAGAGAAAGCAGCTCACCCTTCAATTAAAAGAAACAACTTTTCTGCTGAGATGGATTGTTTTTCATTTACTTCTCAGCAACAGGGGCTCAACTGTCTGTTGATGTGGTGGCAAACCAACAGCTGGAAGTGACTCCAGTGCGTTTGTTAATCAAAAAAATCATATAGAGTTCATCCAACATACAGTAAAGCCTATCACGGCTCTACAGGAGAGTACACCTAAAAGGCTTAAAGCTGAACATGCCTCATCTGCTGCTCACCGGAAACATGCAGTTGCAGATAAAAACATAATTTTTTCCCCCTGCAATACAATAAAGGAAATCTATTTGGCCTTTTTCCAGCTGGTTCCTAAGGTGGGCGCTTTGAGACAAAATCCATTCAGACTGTACTGTACTGTAGCTGCTCCAATGTCGAAACTACACCTATAGAAAAGCAGCTGAAAGTCTGTTCTTGTTCATATGCTGTTCTTATACAGTACGAGATACTATTTCACAGTCAAGCGACTTTTCTGTGGATTGTGGATTGTTTTACTTTGTCTACTTGATTTTTGTGCCGGTGTTTATCGAGGCACCTTGTCACTCCTGAGAGAGAGAAAGAAAGACTCCATAAAGCAGAGGAGTTTCAAGAGGATGCACATGAGCAAACACAGACACAGACAAAGAGAAATGAGCGCTTTATATATTTTTTTCTCTCTCTCTTCCAAGGGGCTTACGATAATGAAGTAGAAATAGACAATTCCCTACAGGAATAATGCTTTTGGTTTCTGTCTTTTGCTTGCACCTGTGTGCATGTGCAAGTGTGTGAACTTGTTAAAATTTCTCCCGTTTTTTGTAACGAGTCTAAATCCACAATCCGCTTTCAGCTTCCCCCCTAACTCTAAGCCGAAGCAAAGAAAATATTCTGCTCAGATCATCATTTATTCAGTGCACTCAGAGATGGGAAAGCACCTCCCTGGAGCAGCCCTGAATTTTGAAAACTGGTGAACTTTCCTTTTTTTTTTTTTTTTTACTACTAAACATATTCCAGTAAGTTTCCAGCCAATAGGCTAAAGTTACTCCTCTTCTACTTATTGGTGGTCAAGTGAAGCGGCGGCTGAAATACGACTCGGAGACGCGGATCACCTTTAATGCATCAATTTATGTTTTTTGAGACGATTTCATTCTCGGGTCTTGTACAGGATATGAATCCTGCTTCTTGGTATGATGTAAATTAGTTTAAAAACCTCACCCTGATAGTGATATCCTCTCATATAACAGATACGCCTCACTCCAGCCCACTAACTTCCCAAACCTGATTACCAAGGGAAGTTCTGAGGAGGAAGTGTGCTCACTGCGGTCTCTTCCTCCTCTCTCGTTGGTCAGCCACAACATGACCTCCAGTTCACAGTCTCCATGCGGTCGACGTGAGGCTTTCAAGAGCGAAGAATACAGATATGGAATCTATCAGTCAAACGTATTTGTCTTGTTCTCTGCAAATTGTTTGGGAGCAAGAGTCATTCGTGGAGCATAAGGCTGCCACCACTTGAGGCACCATGCACTGTGTGTGTGTGTGTGTGTGTGTGTGTGTACCCAATGAAAAAAAATCATGGGATTCAGACTCTGATGTTACATAACAGTGAGACTGTGCACTTGCTACCCTGTGGTGCTGCTGCAGCCGAAGAAGGAATATTCTTGCACTCACTGTGTTGGAATAATAATCCCCTTCGCTTTGGCGGGATGGTTGAAATCTCTTGACATCTAGTGTTGTAAACCAAACAAGCACAAATTCAACATTTTTTCAACACGGACATGCACACATGAACAACACAACCAAAAATATATCCACGGGCCAATACTCCGTGAACCCAGTGGTCACATCCAGCGCTCGCAGGGCTTTCTATTCTTTGCTCCAGTTATGTCTCACTAGTGAGTGGGGTGGGGTGGGGGGGGAAGCCCTGGTGTACTGCAGCTAAAAGCCAAGTCCCACCACGGGATGAATAATGAATACAGATTCCCCATCCAGTCTATCCGCACACTAGTTCAAAGGCGTCCTGCTAATCCATGCATAAAGCAACAAGACACACAGCTCTATGCTAATGGCCCTCGATTCCAGGGGCTGGACTGAGCTTACTGAGCCATGCCAGTGTCCCAGTGCTGAGGATGAAGACGTCAAACGAGGAGGGTGTGAGGAGGAATTGCTCCAGTGTTTTGGGGGGCGACTTGGCAAATATATAGTGTGTACTGTACGCTTGGGCACCAGCAGAATGCAACACACCCACACACATTACACACGCATAGTCTCAGGGACCACTGGAAGCACAATCCGTCCCCGAGGGGATGCCTGGCCATTTTATTGATGCTGAGTGATGCTAACGACCTCCACAGCAACTATACAGGAGCATCGGGTGAGGCTGTCACAAGAGATCACGTATCAGCGCCAGCCACTCAGTTGTGTACCAGCTACTGTAGCCATGCAGGGCCTCAGGAACAATACAATACACTGTCGTAAACATTGCTGACACATTTCTCCCTTTTGTCTACTTTTGTGTCGTCTGTTTCACCGGTGGCGCTAGTACCGAAACAACAACATTACTGCCGGGGCGCTGTATGAGCCGATGTGTGTGTGTGTGTGTGTGTTTCTGTCTCTCTGTGTGTGTTCGTAACAGTGTGTGTGTATGAGTATGCAACTGGTCAAAATTGTACAGTCATTTGGCCATTTGCCTGATTGCACTGAAAACAAAAGCCCTGGTTATCAGCAAAGGAAGCAGCCTCATGCTTATGAGTCCATCAAAGGAAAAAATGTGCTTTCTCCATAAAGGCAAGCAGCTCAGGGAACAAAAAAGAAAGAAAAAAAAACTTATGCAAAGCCTCCCCTGGGAAGGTGGGAAGGTGTTTGAGGCGCTTTCTTGCTTTTGTTTTTTTCTTATTTCATTCCCCGACTTTATCCCGATACCTCTGTTGTGTCTCTTTTGCTTCTGTTGAGGAGTGAGGATTACTTCCAACACTTCCGTCTCAATCCCTCAGCCCTCACCCCCCCTTCTCATTTCCACCCTCTGCTCCCCAACATGACTCTGTGCATTTGAATCCATCATAATGCTGGTTTCTCAGTGTGACAGGAGCCTGTGGGAATCCTATTAGCAAAGATTTCCCAGAATCTCACAGCAGCCACATTGGCAAGAGGCTGACCAAACCAAACCAGCACCGGAGGGGCTCGGCTGCCGCCCGTTTGGGTTTTTAGAAGGCGACTGTTATATACGCAGGTCTGTGCTGTTGCTATAATGCAATTTACTGGCCTTAAATTGACATGGGAAAAAGTTCATACCCAGTAAACTTTCTCCCAAGTTTCAAGGACAGAAAAGCTATTTAAGGGAGCAGCTCTTTCTAGGTCCAGCAGAGAGTGGACTGTCTGGTTTAATTACAACAGAGCAAGTGTTCAGTGTCATGCATGGGTGGAGGCCAGCCACTACCTCTGCCTCGCCTCTCAGACCCTGATAGCACATCATCGAAGAGCAGAGGGCCATTACGAGACACTTGGCAGGACAGCGGCCATTTACAAGTGAGAACCAGCGACCATTTTTTGGGATCAGATCAGCAAAGTGGGGGAGCCCAGCAGAGCGAGCACGCCACATACCATTAAGGCAGAGTGTTTACTGTAGAAACTTGGGTTTGACATGTCATCACCCTCTCTCTCCTCAACTTTTCTGTCTCCCTCTCTCACTCTCATTGCTTTCACATTAAAGGCAAAAATATGTAACATATAGCAGCAATGAGGAGATGATACATTATCTTTCCGCTGTCAGCGCTATCGCCTTATAAAAAGGCTGAGTTATTTCATTATCCCAGGGTGGATCCGTGTGCTCAGACTCTCTCCGACAGTTGATGTGAATGAAATAACATAAATTCACTGTGAGCTTCATAATGTGATCACTTAAATCTGAGTGCACACGTGCTGGGAATTCAAAATAAAACATGATTTAAAAATACTGAATGAAATCCCGTGTTGTAATTACTATTCTTCCACCTCAGTTCATTAACAAATCCTGCAGCTTGTGAAATCAGTGTTTACTCTTTTGTTATCTGCATTGGGGGGGGGGGGCGGCTGGAAAAGGTTGCGGTTTTAATTGAGAGATAATTACTGATTGGTCATTATCCAGGTGGGTTTGCGGATGAGAGGAGGAAATGGAGATACTGACCTCATTAAAATGGGCCACGTCCTCACAGTTCTCTGCCACACGGCTGTAGAAGGGCAGGCCTGAAAGAGAAAGGAGGAGTCTGGTGGTTAGAAACCATTCATTCACTAGCCATACCGCTTTTCCTTTTAGCTGACGTTGGGCTATACGGCCGCCAGTTCACCCTGTCCATCACAAGGTTCACACAGAGACACAAACAACCAATCAGGCTCAGTTTTGGATCACCAATGTTTTTGGGCGGTGGGGGGGGTAGATGTCAAACTCCAAAAAGTTCAAGCCCAGAACCGTCCTGCTGTGAGGGAACAGCGATAAACCACTGCACCACCGCGCCACCCGTAGACCAGTATTGACATTATGACTGTTGTTGTTGCAGCTTGACTGTTTGGACACACAGCGTGAGGCATCTGTATGGTCCCAGTAGCAGAGAGAACATTTACTCAAGGACAGTACTTAAGTACAATTTTTGGGTACTGAACTTGGTTATACATTTTTTATATTGCCTATCTAAGAGCGATATCATATGTACACTTTACTGAACATTAAAGGGACAATGAGGAGTTTTGGAAAGCAATGTGTTTTCACACTACATTTCCCATGAGCCTCCGGGCGCACGGTGAAATTCTTGGACCGGCGCAAGACGGACGAAAGCGAAGACATTTGCCAAGAATGTTTTCATTAATCAAGAATGAAAGTCGGAAGTTCAAAGACGATCAGATACCGTTGTAGTTCCGACCATAAACGGTGATTCGGCGGCGTTATTCCCATGACCCGCCGGGCAACGTCCGTGAAACCGAAATGGGCGAGTCGATCAATAATATCAAAATAACGATAAAGACAAAACCATACATTAATCGAAAATGGACCATTAATAAGTGTGGGTAACGTTACGTAGATTCATCCACATTAATATGAAACTCTTTTATAACCAAAAGCAAACTCTTCGGTGTCTCTTTAACAGTTATCCTGTTAAGAAGAAGACTGAATTGGCCAACTGCATAAACCTTGTGTACACTCATGTTGTCTTGATAAATTATCCTTTCTATTTAACTATTAAATAATAAATAAAAAAAACAGAAGGTAGGCTCCTGAATGAAGGACCTGCACTGGAGTCCTTTTTCCTTTTACTTTCTATTTGCGTAAAGGGTCTGATCACTCTTTCCACCACTGTCACGTACAGGTTTAATACATGAATGTATCAGTGCTCTATGACTGTCTACAGTCAGTTTACATTTGTCCCACTCAAGCCCATTGGAAAGACAAATGAATGACTTAAGCACCTGAAAAACACACAAACCAGACAGGCTGTGTGGAGCCATGGGAGACAAAAGAGAAATGCAGACAATTAGGTGTCTACAAAGCGACTCACTATGCGACAGATGAGAAACACATAGAGGGGGGAAAAAAAGACTACAGCAGAATCAAAGATGCATAAGAAGAGAAATTAGACGTTATAGTCGAGAGCGCGTACAGGTTTCTGCATGGTCTCCTCAAATGTCTGTGAAAAGCATGTGCTGGTGGTGCAGTGTGTGTGTGTTCAAGGTTGTACACAGAGCAGAGAGCCGGTTGTTGTACAGTAACCTGACTCACTCGGGCGTGCAACAGCCTTTGTTCACCTGGCTGCTTTGTGATGCTCATGAATGTTGCTGCTGGAGCCGCTGTGCGCATCCTGTTTTGTCGAGTTAGTTTGCTTTGTGCGTGTGACGCTTTGTGTGGGTGTTGATGTGTGTTTGGGTGCAGGTGGACCGCTGATGTGTACTGACACAAATCTAAACACACACATGCACACACAGAAGAAGACCCACAAAGTTAATTACATCTCCAGTCAGTTTTGGCTGTAATAATAAGTTTGAATGGGAATAAACAGATTCTGCCTGAAATCGTTAGCTGTATCTCATCATATATTCACAGAGCAAACAGTCCTTGAGTTTAGAAAGAGAAAAAGAAAAACACAAACATGCATAAAAGAAAGTGAACACACATTACTGATGAGTGAGTATTTTTTGACCAATATACTAACAAGAAGCCCATTTTGAGTCTGGTTCATAATCTCTGTCGCACTCTGCTTCACTCTCTGCAACCTTTGAAATATATTTTCAGAAAATAAACACCACTTAAATGTCAGAGAGGGAGAGAGACAATATTCCTCCTACATTATTCAAAACAGAGGCATTGCTGCCATACAGACATTTTCATCTAACTAGAGACGTGGGTTTGGGAAAGTAGATCATGTGAAGCTTACGTAAGGTGCTCCTACACCGAACTAAAACAACATCGTGCTAATCAGGCTGGCTTTAGGCCTTGGTGGAAATCAGCGAGGAATAAAAGCGATAGGGAGCAGCAGAGTGAAGAGAGAGATCCATCCTGTGGTGGGGGAAAGAAAAGGAGCGGAGGAGAGTACATTTTTTTTATTTGAAGCAGGCCAACTGAGATGAAAGGAGTGACTGAAAAGGATGGAGAACGAATGACAGACTCAAAGTAACAGAAATGAAAAGCGCACAGAGCTGCTCATCTGCTCTTTTTTTCACTTGGAGCTACTGTAGGAGGGTTGAAAGAGAAAAATATAATGACCAGAAAAGTGGGCACCATCATGTAAATCTGCCCTAATGTTCAGGGGTGCAATCAAAGCCTCTCAGCATCTTAGCATCTCATTTTTGTCGTTCCATACTGTGATTTCATTTTATCCCATTCCCTGAGCTGAACAATAAATGGTTTACACTGCAAATAGGTCCCTCAATTTAAACTACACCCACAGTGAATGTTGGTTCCAGCAGAGAGCACATGGAAACGACCCCTTCAGGGAGGAAGATGAATTTAAATGTTTGCAGGATACAGTGGTTTGCGCAAAGCTCAATTTCAGTGTAAGAAATAAGGGAAGATTCACCGTTAAGAACCTGACAAACAAGCTGTCTGTGCAGCACTGCGGGTATCAAATGTGTGATGCTGAGTAAGAGTGCTGATGTATGTGGTAAAAAAGAAAAAAGAAGCTGGACAGTGAGTGGAATAGTTAATCTGGAAGGCTGCGATTGAATATCTTAAAAAGTTATTCGAGCACCGTGTCATCAAAGTGGAAAAAATTCTTAATTTATCATTTAATTCTGATGTACAGCGTGTCGTTTTAAAGTGTGTGTGTGTGTGTGATCCTGCAGGCTACAGTGCAGAGGCCCAGCTTAGACTATCAGGAGTGAGAATGAGCTGCAGATAACAGCGAGGATTCAAAGACTTGTCATGAATTCAAATACGTTTTGACGCCTTGCCTTTGAAGGCGATTTGCTTTATTCATAATTTCTATCAGATATGGTTTTCCTCAAAATATTGGACGTTTCATTCTGTATTATGTACATTGGCAAACGCTATTAGATCTCTCTTTCCTGTCAGACACAACATGTCAAGTGGGTTTCACATACATACTGTAACACCTCCCATCTGTCTTTCAAAGGGTCTTTTATGGTTTGACGTACTCTGGGGAGGGGATGGGGCTTCCTGGCAGACCCCTTCCTCTGCAGACAGGAAGTTTTTTTTTGAGCCAAAGGCACTCAGGAAGCTCTACTGACAGCCTGTAGGGAAAAGTATGACTCAAAAACCCACAGCAGGGGCAGAGGAAGAGACTGGAGATTGCCACACAACATGCATCAACCTCGAAATCAGTCAGTAATAAAATAACAGATGATTATGTCCTTAATTAAAGGCATAGGCCTATGTGAAATACAACTGAGAGGTGGTAGAAGTATGGGAAAGAGAGGAAGATGGTGAGGGGGTAGAAAATAATAAATTGTGTCTTTTCAAGATGTGAGAAGGGTAATGAAATTTCCTTCACTTACCATCTGTGCCAAAGTGATTGCTAAAGATGTAATTGAAGACATTAGTCTACTCCAACCACTTAAATGGAAAATGATAGGCTACATGTTCAGTTTTTTTTTTAATGAAACTAATAAGGTGGGAGTCCATGGTGAATCAATGAATGATGGGTTTGATCCCTACTCAAATATCTCGCTCGCCCACCTTTCCTGTGACTCTCTGCTCCCTGTTATCTAATGATTCCCCGTCTTCTTTTGCTTTATTCTTTGTTCAATTTCAAACATCACACCTCTTATTCTCATATCATGAGAATTTATGAGAATCTTAAAAGGGTTTTCTATGGAGTTTTTCCTCAGTCGATGTGAGGGTCTAAGGGCAGAGGATGTTGTTGTGATGCCATGTAAGCCCTTTGAGACAAACTGTTACATACAAATAAAATTGCCTTGCCTTGCCTTATCCATGTACCACAGGCAAATGCAAACAGTAATCAACTTTAAACACAAAGAATCAGCTCAATTTTTAATAACAGGCCCCCACCTGTTGTCACCAAAATATATAGCCTAATGTCAGTGACAGAATTAAACAGTTAATATTATGAAATTATGTGCAAAAAAAGTGTGGAAAGTTGTCAAACTCTATGTCAATGTGAATGTGTACAAGAGTGAACGTCTAATTTTATAGTGCCTTTAATAAAAGGTAATCTGCTGATTAATTATAGCTATCTGCTATTTTTTTGTCAATGCTATAACTTACAGTATCTACTCATCGAGCTAGCCTATATTAGTCAAACTCAAAGACGGTTTATAAACCATTTATTGAATATCTTTGGCTAACTTTACATATCAAATGACTGAAACATGTGACAATGCGAAAGTGGTTACTCCCACTCATACTGATTTAAACCGGGAAGTACTGTTTTAAAAACACATACCGTTGTTCTGAAGGTATTCATACGATCCCCAATGACTTTTCCAACCACCTGAGTGAGACGGTATAGTCCTCTGAATGGTTTTTTGGCTGATTTCCAAACGTACACCGGTGTTTATGACAAAGATGGCGGCCTCGCGGTGTTACACTAATTATGACCCTGACTAAATACAGAAGAGGTTTGTGTTAACACCAATCCATTTAAATGTCATATGATAAAACGCATGTTTTTAAAAACAAGAACAAACAAACATTTACTAAATAAAAATAAATTAAGTAAGTGCGGATATGGCTGCTTGCAAGTCGTACTCTTGTATAAAGGTCAGAATCGGACGGGTTATGTGTAACACAGGAAGTCATACAGAGTCGGAACCGTCTATGGTCGGAACCTTGGCTACAGGTAAAAACCAAACCAAACCGTATTTATTGTGCATGATCAAAATATTTTAAATTAAGGTGATTAGAAGATTTTTACCGTTGAGAGATTGGTGCATTTTGATGGCCCTTTGTTTTCAAACATAACCACATGCAACTATGTATGTAAAAGAGAAATCAACGGGCTAAGTTACCTAACATTGCTAGCGCAGCACAAGTAGACAGACGCAGAGATGAGCTACCTGGCGAATATAGTGAAGCATAAATAAATAAATAAAAAGACAATATTTTCCTCAGGACTCAGGAGGTAACAGTTTTCAAAAAAAGTAGATATTGGTTTGACTTACTCAAAGTGACTGATAATGTTACATCATATTCATAACTGCTCTGAGTAGCCTAGATTAGCAGTTTGTATGCCATAACTCAAAAGTTAATCATCTTTCCCAGTCTTAAAGCTGTGGCTGTCACCATTTTTGTCAATGCTGATCAAAATACACTAAGAATGGTTTAAAACCCTTTCCAGTGCGAGTGCATCTTAATTTCCCCATTCAGGCCACACTCTAGATTTATTACAGTGTAAGGGTTGGTTCAACTAGAAAGTGTGCACTGCATCTGAACCTTAACTAAATTATACATAAAAGCTCTGACATTTTACTATAATTTCTGTTTGCAAATGCTTGTTTTCAGTGTTTGGTATCTGTTATTTGTCCTGCAATATCTGATTGGCATTTTGACTTTTATTTAGAAAAAAAAGAAAAGGCTTAGAAAAAAAGCATCATAGTGTTTTATACATAACTTGTAAGTGAATTCCAGTGAAAGTCACTTGTGTCTTCTTAAGCTGAGCTAGTTTTAAAATAGTAATGACTGGTTCAGTCACACTCACTGCAGGGCAAAAATCTGTGCAGAAATGCACTTACACTCACATCGTTACTTAGGCTATTTGAAATGATAAACAGATGAACGCCTGCCACTGTGCTGACAGTTGGACCACAGGGAGGACGAGGAGGCGATTGAATCTGTGACATGGATGACACGCCTCATATAAAATCAAAACCCTGGTGAGCTCACTGCAGAGTACAGGCTATAGAGCACAACACTGAAACCCAGCCTTTACCCAGTGCACACCCAGACACACAGAGAGCAGAGGAGAAGAGAGGAAGAAGAGGGGGAGGGGGATGGTGATCCTACAAAGCTGAAAACAGGAATCTAATGAGAGATCAGCTGAGACTGAACACTTGTCATCTGTCATCGAGTGGACTGATCGCTGTCCAAGGTGCTGAAACACTCACACAGACACACACACCTCTCTTCCCTTCTCTCTCTCTCTCTCTCTCTCTTACAAAGAAACCTACTGTAGGATGTCGATGAATGAATGCCCCCCCACCACCACCACCACCACCACTAGTGATTCCCTCCTGCTGTGAAGAGCAGCACAGTAGCTGTGATAATGACCCTGTCCAACCCCGTCTGTACTAGTGGACCAGCAATTACCCCAAAGGTATGACAAAGAAGATATGACCCCCCACCTCCAACCTCCTCCTCAATAATCAATGGCATCAGCTCAGTCAATAGAAATCATCTGGCCTCTTGCCCTTATGAGTAAAAAGGAAACACGCTGTTAAACAATGGCTGGAAATATCAAGCGAAATCACTGTGATGTATTTATCTGGTGTGGTTAATAGTCAGTGATAATTATATAATATTCCCATAATGGCTTAGAGCTTAAGTGGGATTTCTATGTGCAGGGTAACATCAAACATCCAACAGTAAGACATCATTGTAACTATAAGAAGTTGTTAATCTGAAAGTCCGTTTTTCTTTTTCTTTTTTTTTGTATTCTAGTGTCTTGAGGCTGGATTAAGTCATGTTGTCTATTCTAAATATGTTCTTTAGTGATGAAGAGACATATATATATATAAAAAAAAAGGAGCATTGGTACATCAGAGCGCAGCGCTGATCCAACAGGGGCTTCCCCCAACTTTTTACGCAAGCAGGAGCAGGACCCGCTGCCCATCTCCCATCATCCCGTCTGACGTGAACCAAACCCGGACACACCACCTCACAGCGTGCGCTACTACGTTTCTATAGATGCCCACAGAAATCCTGCAGGTTGAAGAAGATCTCCTACCTCTAAACGTAACTTTGGCGATCCGGTCACCTTTTCCCCGAAGGTGAGCGGCCGTCTTCAGGTGAACCATTAGAGCCATCATTGGTCCACGCTGACAGTGGGGGAGTATTTCTACTCCACGCAGATGAAACTTGAGCCACGCAATCTGTGCTTAACGGTCTTTAAGTGAGCCTCTCCTTGCGTCTGGATTCGCTGGACCCAGAGATGGTTTTTCCGTACGGGCAGCATGTAAAATACTTTATATGATGTGTTACCTCGCAGCAGCAGCAACAACAACAACAAAATAAAACAGAGATTTAAAGGCAGACTCCAGTGAACATTGTCCTCCTGCTCTGTGCTCCTCCGTGGCTGCTGCCGGTCTATCGCGCATCTCTCCGAGCTGGCACTTTGGTTTTTACTCTGCTCGTTGTGCAGGAAGGGCGGGTGGGGGGTTGGGGGGTGGCAGCGGCTGGGGTGGGGGTGGGGGTGGGGGGGCTTCAGCTTCAGCGAGGGGATGGTGGATGGTGGATGCTCTCATTTTTTAAAAGATCAGACCAACTCTGGGATTTGAGGGATTTCACTGCCTCCTTTCCCCCCTCTGTAAAATCCTTCTTTACAGCCATGCTTACAATAAGTGTGCCATCACAGATTCACATTATTTACCCTCATTATATAGGCTATTAATATTCATTTAGATTATTCCAAAACAAGTAGTAGGCCAATTGATCTTTTACCGTATCTTACAAATGCAGATTTTAATTTTTAATACTATAGTTTTGTAAATGGGAAGTTAACATTGTACGCCTTTGTCTGGTCCTATTTTGAGTATTATTTGATCGGACTATGACGACTAATTAAAAGAGTTGTAGGATTTGATTTTATTCTTAATACACCAGATGAGATGCTGTGTGAATACGGTTGCCAGGCAACTCATTTTATACCCCTCTGGTCTCAGGTGCAGATGGCTGTGGGTCAGGGGTCCGGTGAAATAATCTTTGCCAGTTGTTGGTCCCTGTGTGGTGCAGGGCAGTGGTCCTACTTTCAGCTTTGGTTAAAAAAAACAACTGCAGTGGCTGTGTTTTACCTGCTGGCTGGCAGACGCTGAAAGAGCGGCAGGTGGGCAGCTGTGCCAGGGCATTTAAAAAACAGAGTCCAGGTGCCTGTCACCTTCTTTTCTTTTCTAAGAGAAAGGATAAAGAATAATTGATTCACCAGATGTTAAATTTCCTCTAATGAAAGCAGTGGCACATTTAGCTTAAAGTGAGCAGGCTCTCTAAGGACACTGACTTTCAGAAAAGAGTCAGATAATCCTCTTAGAGTAACTTCTGCACTAAAAATGCATATACTCTTTGACAACGTCTGACACTTCAACACGTACATTCAGCTCCTGTGTCACTGCAGTTTAATCTCAATGGGTTAGATTTCATAGAAAAAAACTAATCTGAAGCCCTGAATTAAAATTCTCCAAGGACAGTTCCCCCTTGAAGCTTTCTGTTTGTGTTTACTGGACTGGTCTAAGGCTGTTAAGTTTAATAGTTTCCTTTCTTTCAGCTCTCCCAGGGCATTAAGGAATGATGCGAAGACAATGGACGACAAGAGCGGGTGCACCAATTCATCATCTCTTTATACGAGAGCTGCAGATACCCCAAGGAAGAGCCCCAGTGGATGTGAAAGGTATAAATAACCCAACAGCATAATGTAACGCCTTCAGTGTAGAGGGATGAGCAAATAAAACTAATGAAAGAAGTGGGACACGCTGGTGCTTTTACACCGTTCAAACACAACTGGACAGCCAGTCTAAGTCCATATAGTGTAACAGATGAGCCGGTCTCTTTCATCACAAGGTTTAAAAAGACTCTTCGCTCGGGGGAATTAAAGCAGGACCTGACATAAATGACCTCAGGCATGTCTGTAACAAGACGGGACACATTGTACTTATATATTGAGCTGGCTGAGGAGCAATACATGTAACCCTTTCCCTCCCCCTGTGTGTGTGTCAGTGTCTATGCACATTTGCAGCGAGAGAAAGAGACAGCTATCTGCTTCAACAAAATTTTTGCTTTTTTTTTTTTTTTTTTTTAGTCCAAAAATGTCTAATGCTCTTTTTTGCTGACTCATGCACTTGAGAGATGCTGCAGTAGTGTTGGTGTGTGTGCATGTGTGTGTGCGTCTTTGTGAGAGAGAGAGAGAGAGGGGGAGACTGGCTACTGGAGACTCAATCAGCAACAGTAATGAGTTTATGGAGTTGAAGTTCGAAAGCACAGATCATAAACAACAAACACTTTATTGGCCTCTAGGGGCCATGAAGATGATCATTGACACGTTTATTGATTTTGTGCTATAAATCATTATTCCACAAAGAACATGCAACCATTTGGAGATCATCATTCTTAAATAATCTATAAATAATAAATCATCAGTATTCATTATGTGGCAGAATTTCCATTCATAGCCCATATACTGTATATGTCCCACGTCTGTTTCCTTTTTCTTTCAAATCCATTTATTAATTCGGTTGATGAACAGGTGATGACTGAAATCTTTCTCTCAGTGCAGATGAGCAGCTGAGCCAACAGAGGGAGATGTTGGTCTGGGAAAAAAACCACCTCCACATAATCAAATACAGAAATCACTACTTCTGGATAGATATAAATAAATAAATGAACAATATCCTAAGACCATGTTTATATACATTGTCAGATACGCTCTAATTCTTCCAGTTTGAATGAGAAAATGACCTCCGAGCTATGAAGATTTTCTGTAATTGACCATCTGTCACGTCGCTGCTGGTCTTATGGGGGGGTTAGCTGTTTTACTGTAATAGAAAGGTCAAGAGGTTTCACCGCTAAGGCCTAGAGGATCTCCTGAAGAGCTCCCATCATCTGATAGAAGAAGAATAATAATTAAAAAAAAGTCCCTCAAATATTTCTACTGCTGAAAATTCACAGCATGTGATAGTGTCCACTGGTAAAGAGACCAGAATGAAGAGAAAGCAACAATGTTCATTTGTGTTTGATTTTGAAAATTAACAGAAATGTGATGGATACAAAACCATGTGCCATATAGCAGAATTTATTATTTAGCATTATTTATTATTATGTGTGATTTATTATTGGGCTTATTGGAGCACAAGATTAGATAAATACATGAATTAATATATATATTAATAGATAATATTAGACATATTAGTGTACTGTGTATCCATCTTAACTACATCATATAACCACACAATAGGCACAAAGCTTTCAACTGTTATCCTATATTTAAAACATATGGCTGGTTGCTCCATCTAGTGGTAAAATAATTTATTTGGAAAATGGATGTAACTGTGAACTTTGTCTCTACAGATTAGATCATATATTGGAGTCTTGGCCCCCAGCTCTGTTCTCTCACACCTGGAGCAGTGGTGGTGTCATGGAAAAGTAAAGTGGATCAGGTCTGCAGGATTAACACTGGAACAGGACTAGACAGGTGAGACTGCAAGGGGATTTGTTACAGAGGCAGGAAAGAAAGAAATTGCGATAAAAACACATGACATGTAAACAAATCAAGGAAGCATTCAAGGACTGTTGAAAAGCTCAGATCTGTACTAAGACTACACCCTGCCAGCCCGTCTTCTCAGACTCCACCTGCTCCCAGGCCTCGGTTCAGGATGAAGTCAGTGTCGCTCCCTGAAGAGGGAGACATTTTGTCAGGGTTTCATGAATCCAAAGTCAAAGAGCAACACTGCAAGCAGTTTATAAGGTCTAAGAAGTAGGCTGTTGTTGAAGAATACACTATATTTGAGGAGGATAAGCTCAGAACAACTTCTCAGTCTACACTTGTATAGACAGGGCTTTGCTTTGCTCTTTAAAAGCTGTTTTTTTTTCTTTCTTCTTTTTACTTCATCACACATTAAGATCTGAAAATCAATCAGTTTTTTCAAATAATCACCGGGAGTGGCGTGTGGATATTGCACCTTTGGTCTCTGAGGATTTTTTTTTTTTCTTTTTTTTTTTTTTTCTCGAAGTTCACTTTTTATGCAAAGAAGCTGCAAGTTTACCGTGAAGCCAGTTGTCCCATCGGAAGAGGGGAGGGGAGGGCTGGTGTGTCCCAGCCCTCTGCATCCAGCTGGTGCGTCGCTCCGCTGCAGTAGCGCGCCACACTCACTATGGCTTTAGCCGCAAGCAGGACGCTCTTGGCGCTATTCGTTACGTTTTGCGCACCGGGATGCGGATGGGCAGGTAAAAATGAGTTATTTCACTTTTTTTCCCCTCCTGAGCAGGTGCACGGTTTTGTACTCGTACATTATTAATTATTTGATAAGTGCTGGGGTTCTTGTTGCTTTCTCCTCTGAATCAGCTTGATTGACAAGACACTGCAGTTATAATGCCTTTAAATATATATATATTTTTTACTAGATGCTATTATTTTGAAAGGAGAGAAAAGTGTGTCTCTGTGCGTGCATATGCATCACTATGAGCGCAACACTTAAGACGTTTCTTAACTCTCAATTATTGCATATATGAATTTTCACAAGGGTGAAATAGATTAATTGCAGCTATTTAGATTGCATTGGAGTATTTAATTTAGAGTGTGCAGTTTGATTCATGGTTTGCAGATGTGTCAGAGTTGAGTAATTACAGAAAATATGGGCTTGGACACTATTTTCACTGTTGTGACTTTATGGGGGGAAACTATGATGCTGGAGACTTAGCAGCAGTCATGGAACAAGTCCTTACCTCATACAGTAGACACATCCATGAGTGGCTGTGATCAGCAATTAGGTGGATGATCAGAAATATCAGGCTACATCAGGAGATGTGGTGTGAAGAAGAGAAAAGCTGTTTTATGCCAAACTGGTGACTGTATCTGGCTGATGGTGGTGATAAATGACCTGCATTTGAAATTCATTTTCATGGGAGAATGGCTGTGGAATGGGGCTCAAGTTTTCTGTCTGTTTCACTTCCTCTGCTTTGCATCAGCCAGCTCTCAGGAATGGCTGAATTAGGTCAAAAATGAACGAAAAAATACTTCCAGCCCACAAGAATATGCAACCTGCTTCAGGGTTCTGATGGTGCAGACACACACAGGAATTTATCACAAAAAAAAAAAACTCTGCACGTCAAGGCAGTGATAAATCAAATACACATAGCGTTTCAGTTTTTTTTAAACAAGCTGAGACTTTGCAAACCACAGTAGCACATATGTTTTTAAAGTTTAAGTACTGTTTGTGAAATCAATTTTCAGGGAAAGAAGCCCACGTCATCCAGACAGTAAAAATATCCAAAATAACAAAAGTGCCATTAGGGCTGGGGAGGTTTTTTGGACGGGAGTAAGCAAATCCTTCTGGCTGAATTTAAGGACCAGACTTTTTATTTTTTTTGACATGCTCATATTGTGTCAGTTGATCTGTTAGTTTCTATATGCCCCCCCCCAACCCCTTTCGACTGTAAGCACTTAGTGTATGAGGTCATTACTTTCTGAGAATATAGACAGCTGCTATTTGTTGTGGGTTTTTCCTCTTGGTGGTTTTCTTTTTTTTCCATCTTTTGGGAAGTATTTTCAGAGCAGTCATGCACTTTTCCTTTTTTTTCCTTCCCTGCAACACCCAGCTACACATCCATCCACTTCCATACATTCACACCTGGGAGCTACTTAGCACAACCACAGTTCACTGCTGCAGGCCACTGAGCAGCGCTAGCGGAGCACTTGGGAGTTAAATGCCTTCCTCTTGGGCATTTTGACAGTAGTTGTTAAGAGAGAGCAGAGTGTTACTCATTAACTTTCTCTCACATGTCATCAGTTTGTCAGTCTCAAATTTTTCAGAGCAGCGGATGAAATTGGTCTCGTGGGAGTATCTGGACACCAAGGCAGGAGCAGTGCAAATAAAGAGAACAGAAAACGCAGTGTATTTTGGATCATAAATGATGCCAACTTCTTCCATGCAGCCCACAGCTCATCAACTCCTGGAAAGTGAGGAGTGTGGAGAGTAATTGGGATAGAGAGTGAGGGGAAAGAGGGAATCATGTCCTTGCAGGCCAGTGGAATTTAATTTCTCTGCTCCACTTAACAAGCTGGAATTCTGCAGGAACAACGACACGACAGATTTTACCGAAAGCTGGAATTTTGTTAACTTCAGCTTTTTTTGCCTTGGAAAATAAATAGATATCTACATACATTATTTAATATTTTCCAGAGTACTAGCTTTGATCACTTGACTCAGCTGCTTCACCCACTTGTAGCTTGGCTGCCTGTCAAACCTGCCAGCGATGGCATGTCTAGTGTCATGATGTCATTTCTTGACGCGGTTTGAGTTGTTTAAACAAGTACCACCTGGGCTTATGAGCACACTTGTCACAGCACAGTAAATGTCAGCATACTAAATGTATCGCAGGAAGATGTAGCATAAACTAACAGTGTAATATGTCAGTCTTCATGTGGGAAATCTGTGAGTTTTTGACCACCAACACTGAAGTGACACATGCTATAAACGTCACGTATGTGAGTCTGTAACCCCTCCCAAGCTAAACAATTACTCACTCCAGACTACTGCTGTAATTAAAATGCTCTCATGCTCCTGTTAAATCAGGCTTAACATCCCGTAATTGTGGCTGCAGCTTTAAGAGCTGCAACTCAAGTAATCAGAAGGTTAGCGGTTTGATCCCCGGCTCCTCCAGTTTGCACATCGATGTGTCCATGGGCAAGACACTTGACCCAAATTACCCCCGATGATGACTGCTCCTTGGTGCATGAGTGTGTGAATGTGTAAATGGGGTTTGAGTGGTTGATAAGAGAAGAAAAGAGCTGTTTAAGTGCAGCCAATTCGCTATAATACAATAACAACAATCTAGTTTGACAGTCTGGGGATTGATGTGCAGGAGTGTGAGGAGGGCAACAGCCATCTATGGTTATGGTCCCAGTCTGGTGTGTCGGCTTTATGACAGAATTGATTACTGGTGGAGAGAGTTTACTGAAGGTCAGAGGGGAGAGGGGTTTTTAGACTGACAGAGGTGCTACCAAGAATTCTGTCGCCCCGGGCAAGATCTGACACAAACCACCCACCACCCCCCACCTTGATGGGTCTGTGCTCACAGGAGGAAACGCTTTACCTAAACAAGTCTCATATGTCCAATTAGATAAGAAAACTCATACCACTCTCATGTATGTTTACCAAAGACAGTTAGTTTAACATAAAGACTGGAAACGGCTCTGTCAAGGTGAAGAAATCCCATGACCGGCATCTCTAACACTCAGTAATGCCAAACAAACAAGATGTGTTTCCAGCCTTTAGCCAAGTTTAAAGTCTCCTGGGTTGATATTGAACCGACAGTTGTGAATTAATTTGAAGGAGGGGTTTCACACCAATCACTTTGCACCAAAGGTATCTAGCCACGAGTTTACTCATCCAGGTCTATAAGTGTTTGTTTTTTTTGCCTACAGTGCAATAAGGGAGAATGGAAACGTGTTTGTGGTAGCATATCTCTATAAATTTAATTGCAGAATAAATGTTCCAGTTCCTCATGATAATCCATAGAAGACGCTTTTTTTTTCTTTTTATGGACGGTTTCCTCGGCAGAAAGTCATTCCAATAAAAATAGTCGACTGTGTCTTCTGTGGATTATCCAGACTAACTGGAACATTGTTTCTGGGCACATAGACTAATTCTGTTGATTTATGTAATGTCATTTTTCAGCATCGTGAGCACCACAGGCAAACTTTCTATTTTCTATTCCCCCATTTTATTTTGGTATTCGGGTTGCAAGAGCTGACACTCAAAACCTGGACAAATAAAACCAAAACTATCTGCACTGTGGACTTGTGGTGACTGGGGAAATGTGCTTTTCTTATTTTCCCATTTTTTCTTTTTTCTGGGTAGTTTGAATTCTCTAATCCGAAAATGCAGCTCAATTTGACCATTTCAAGTTTCTTTTATTTATTTTTTTCTTGTCAATCAGGCGCATTAGATAGAAAAACAGGAACATGTAGTATTACTAATACCAGCAGAGAAACATGTCATGTTGAATGCTTGTTGTGCTTAAATAGTTCAAAAGTATATAAATAACACCAAAGTGGAAACTTCTGTGTCTGTGATTGGGCGCTATTTAGAAGAATTTACAGAATTCACACATGCACACACATGGATTCGCAGCTGATTATGTGTATTGATGGGTGTTTGTGGAAGATGACAGTTATTAGGCATTAAAGGCAACCTCATTAGGGGTGAGCAGAGGTTCAGTGTCTGTGACTGTGAGTGGCTGCTCTTGTAAAAGTGGAGCACATTGCAGGTGCATGGGTGCAAGTATTTTCTAGAGCAGTTTTACAGGAGTCCTCTGACCTTGGGGCTTACATGCATATGCTTCTTATACCACATTACACATGCACATACATGTGTGTCTCTGTAAAGCTCTGAGTGTGCATGTGTGCCACATATCCTGTAGCCTTCAAACGTCAGGATATGCATTGCTGACTAATGTTGTCATTATGTCCTTGTTTTTTTTGTTGTTGTTTTAAATCAAAAAGGCAGTGACATAATGACCCTCAGGCTTTGCCCTCATTCTTCACATACTTAATACTTTCCACTGTCGAACTCAATCATACTTTGTCTGTCTTTCACCTTCACAAACGCAGAACAGAAAGTGTTGTATTATTGCTCCGGTTTCCCCTGGTAACGCCCTGAAACCCAGCCTCCCTCCATAAGATTATGATGTTACAACTACTTGGTTGCTTAACTGCTTCCCAGACTGTTTATTCTTGGATGGCAATCACGCATCTGCTGCGCTCGGAGGAATCTTGTTTTAATCAAAAATATCTGGTTTGCTCTTGGATCATAAATTTCCATAGAGGCCAAATCATAGAATGAAGTCTGGACAGAGGAGCAGATCCCCTCCTACGTAATACAAGGTCTTATTGGAAACAGGGTGCAAAGTGATTGAAGTGCGTCCAGACTTGTGTCAATGGAGTCTGCCACAGACAGCTGATAAAACTGACTCCACTGTAACCCAGCATTAAAGAGGAAATAATGAGGAGGGATTGTATTTTGTTTTTTTTTTAACTGGGAAAACATTCTCACACTCCTTGGTGCACCCAGGCACAATGTGGTGTGAGTCTGTATCTCCAGGCCGGCTGCCAGAGCGGTGCTATCTACACTCAGCAGAAACAAAGATGAGACGATCTTTCAGCACTTACTAAAACTTCCAGATAAGCAGGGACAACAATGTCGGCCATCTGAAGAACCGCAATTATCCGTAAACTGCAGCACGAGACGCCTGAGTGACAGAGCTTTCTAAATGTGCAAAAGCGAAAGCGCAGATCCAGCTGGGAGTGCACCTGGAGACAACAAGAATTCAAAGTTAATGAGGTGATTTTGTGCTGAGGCAAAACTGAAGCTGCTGCTGTAAATCTTTGGGGAGCACAAGGGGCCGTAAGGAGCAGCTGTTTATGAGATGGACAGACATTACTGACAATTATATGTGGCAGCGATTAATGGCTAACATGCTAATAAAGCTTGCACTATACTCATGTTCAAGTTTCGCAAATCCTCTCCGTTCATATGCTTGCTATTTGGATCTTGAGATTTAAAAAACAGTTCTCTTAATTAGGAGCCAAAGGTTGCAATGAAGCATAAGGATTGAGAATTTTATGCATTGTTTGTCAGATTTTATACAGGGTTGTAAACTTGTAAAGTAGTTCTTTCAGTGCACGGCCAAAAAACCTTTTGTGCTCCTTCAGTGGGCCTCTAAAAAGTCCCAAATGTATTTATTGCCCATTTCTCTTTTGATATATTTGAGAATAAAGTAATGTTTCATATGATTTTTTTTCCTTTAAGATTTATTATGGATAGAAATTTTTAAAACTTTGAAAAATACATTTGTGATAAATATGGTGGTTCTTTACAAAATGCTAATCAAAACAAAGAGTAAAATCAGACAGAAACTAAAGGCTTACAACTGCATCAAAACCAAGTGCAGCAAACCTTCACTGAGAGTAACTTTTACTCAGTTTTTACTCATATCTGTGTCTTTTCTGACGTAATAGAGGTCTAGGCTCAACACCTGGCATGATAAATAACAAAGACACTTCAGTGATGTTTCTGCAGCCTTGTTTCTCCTCCATTAACTTTTACAGCAAACCACTTTTTCTTTGCTTCTTACTAATATCACTACGACACTACACTACCTCTGTTGTTCCAGCATCCACCCAAGCTCTCAGATATGAAGCTATTATTTAGTACAAGCTGAATTCACATTTCATATTAAAGTGTGAATGTCACACTCAATGCTTTACTAGGACTGATGGATAATTACGCTGTCACTCCAGTGTTGTATTTTGTTTGCATGTGAACCAAGAAGAGCAAAGATACTGTTGCTATATCTAAAGCAGAGTGGTGGTTACTATCCTCTTTGTTTTGGTTTCAGTATCAGAGGGAAACATGAGGATGGCTTATTGTCCTGGGCTTTTAGCATCCAACCAAATCCTCATTTATGTATTTAACCGTCAAATGAGTTTGCATAAGTTTATGTGTCATCAAGATCAAAGTAACTTTAAATGCCAAATATAATAAATACAGATGAAATTGTCTGGGTGGCACTGAAGCAGAGTTTAATCAACAGATCTTTAAAAGTGGGACCATAACAAGCCTTCACATTTAGTACAAGTGACAATACAAAATTAAGACTGTTTAAATAAACCTTTTTCAGATGAAATTTATCCAGATGTCATTTGTTTTGCAGCAGAGAAGCCCCTGCGGTCACACAATGGGAAACAGACCTCTGCGGACAGGGGCCTGAGGGAGAGCTGGGAGCCCTCTATCCATCTGGATGGAAGACCTGTGGACCGCTTCGTAATCAGCCCCAACAAACCTACGAGGTCTCATCGTTTAACTAAGGCGGGCAAGGACAGTCGCCCACACCTAATGGAGGATGTAGGTAAGACGGAAACAGAGGAAAGGTTCAGAGAAAAGGGTGAGAGCAAGATGGAGATGTGAAAAAGTGGGAACTAATGAGCGTGAGTGTCTGGAGGACTCGTCAAGTGCTGATGGAACTGCTGGATAAAAACAAAGAGGAAAATAAATGGACGAAGAGTGAGAAAAAGTTTGTTTTTGGCTTAAAATTCGGGGTGAACCTTCAGATGCCAGAGATCTGCACTTTCTCAAGACAAGAGGAGGGGATGAGCAAAGCTGTGTGAGATGCCAGAAGTTGAGGTTTTATGCACAAACATGTGCATGCCTGAATGAATGATTATTATCAGTGGATTAATTCATCATAGGATATTGGATCTATCCAGGGAAAGAAAGACAGAGTTGGGTGACCAGTGAGCACTGCAGCATCCCAGCTCAACAGACAGCGGTTATTTTAAGGCTTTAGAGGAAGACCATTATTATTATTTTTAGATCTTAACAGCTGCTATGGTGATTCGTAACCCCGCCTTGTAAAACATAAGACAGATCCTTATGTTTCTATACACATGCACACTTTGCTGTGTTGTCACAGTCTAGCCTGCTTTTGTCATTATTCCGTTTTCCTCTGTCCTTGGCATCTTGGAGCCATACTTCACCAGCGACTCAAAGTCTGCAGCCAACCCTCCTTTTCCACATCCAAACCCAGCCCAGCGCCTATAACCCAATCCCCTGTGTTGTGGTCACTGGATGTCGTGTGTGTGTGTGCAACGTATGTGTGTTTGGTGGTGGTTGTGGCTTAGGGCAGGGTGGTGCTAAGTGATGAGGTCATGCATTGTCTTGTATTGCGTTCAGATATGCATGTACAGTATACATAGATGTGTTTGTGTTTCTATGAGTGTGCGCGTGTCGCCCAGTGTGTGTTGTGGTGACTTTGCGGTCTCTCCAGCTCCGGTGCAGTTTGCTATAAATCCCTGGCGATCGAGCTGCTTCTAAGTGTTGCTTTTCCAGAAAATTCCTTGCAGATCGTGTGCTGTTCCCACAGCAGCATGAGAGCAGCATCAGTCACCATAAATAAGACCATGCTGTTTGCCTCCACATCATTAATGTGTCTGGCTAGCTGCTGCTAGAGCAACAGAGGTGAAGAGATGACTTATTAAGAGCCACAGGGAAGTAGACAAAGAGTAAAGGAAATGAGGAGATTGAGAAAGATGCAGTTAACCTGCTGCACTGAAAGGAAAAATAAATTAATATGCACTTCAGATATTTTACTGCTTGCTTATAGTCTCCATTGTCAACATAATTTAACAACAAATCCTGTCTCTTTTTTAGACCCTGAGTGGGTTAACCTGGATGGCTTTGCCGTGTTGGGCGGTGCACCTGTCAACAACAACACATCAGCAGGTAAAACAATCTTGAAGCATCTTTATCAGAAATACATGGGAATGGTTTTAATGCATGGGAAATGATCTGTTTTTTCTGTGATGATCTCCCATCCTCGTGGATATAAAGGGAACTGCCAAATCTAATATGTTGATGATTCACAATCCGATGCCTCAGGGCGACATTCCCTCACGAATCCCTGTGGGATCAGTGGGGAAAAACACTCTGACTCATAGATTCCCCTGTTTTTAGTCAGGTATTGTTTTTTCTTCTTGCGGTAAAACCAAATCTAACGACAAATTTGGAGTTTTGTTGCCTTAAATTGAGTCCACCACATTAGCCAATACTTATTTTCCTATGAGTGCTTTCAACAAACTGCAAAAAGAAAGAAAATTAGTAGTTGACAGACAAAAAGAGTTGTTTATAAAGTGATTGCCAAATCACCCATACTTTGATTGATTAACTAACAACTGCCAAAAATAGATTAGTAATTACATATCATTAATTTATCAAGCCCAATTATAAACATCTGTTGTATTCAAGTTCTCATATGTGCAGTCCGTTTGATTTTTGTTTAATTATCGTTGAAAATTAAGACTTAAATACATTCAGGTTTTAACCTGTTGGATGAAAAATACGTCACTTTGCTTCTCTGAAGTTGTGACGGTTCTTTTTTTGGACATTTATTGACTGAATCAGTAATTAATAAAAACTGTGCTGGTTTCCTTTCTCTTTCAACTGTACTATCAAATAAAAGCCCAAAAATATACGTTAAAACAGAAACAAATAGGCTAACTCATAGATTAATCCACGCTGAAAACAAGTAATCATTCCTAATATTGAATTACCAGTAGATGTTTTTTCACATGTTCCTCTTGAGGTCAAGCACACCAGACCACCTGGCCACACTTCTAGTAAATTACGGTGTCATAATCTGTCTATTTCTCTGCACTCATGGAGAGTTTGGGCGTTCAAGCAAAAGTCATGTAAACACACGCCAGTCTATCACCGGGCTAACACAAACAGACACACGCACACTTGTACCATTCTTGTGGACAGTTTACCCTCACCAAACCACTTGACTTGGCTTTTCTTTGTGCCGTGGCAGGGAACATGGAGGAAATCCATTCAAATTGCACACTGAACGGATCAGGACCAGAAACTGAACCCAGAACTTTCTTACTGTGAGGCGACAGTGCTAACCACCAAAACACCACACTGCTCTGGAGTTTCACTTTTATTTGTTTGAGGCAGAGCTGCACTGGAGACACAACTAATCATATTTGTTGAATTAAACCCCAGTGAATGAAGACAAACAACCGCTGTGTTTCTAAGTAATGTTAGACTAAAACCCATGAAAGGACACGTTACGTAGCCAATGGCAAAAAGCCTCATTAGCTCACTCATGTTGTAGGCTACAAAGTTATCTGGTTTATCACCGCGAGTCCAGTTTAAATTTCATATTCTTAAAATAATCTTGTTTGTGTAAGTGAAATTCTGCACTTGGTCGTCGCCATTTACGAAGCAAAATAGCATGTCAACACTTGCAGTTGCTATGGAGCTAGCAAACTTACTACTGACGACTGTTTTTATGGCTAATTTTAAGTTTCAAAGTTATTTTGGTTATAGCTAGGTCAGCTAATGAATAATGAATGAATAAAGGCATTGGCAGAAGTGTTGTAAGGTTCATATTGGGATTTTAGTTGTTTTTTTCTCCATAGGTTCATTTGTTGAATACACTACAATGGTAACCTCATGGCAAAGACAAAGTTGTTCATTTCTGTCTGTATAGTATGGAAGCCCTAAAGGGTCATACTTACATAAATTTTATTCCCTCCGTTTTCTCGTGATAATGAGATATTTTTCCTCCGTTTTCCCGAGATAATGAGGTAATTAATGAAACGTGTTAGGCCTGAGATTTCCATCACACTTGACATGTCATGCTGACTGAAGTCTCCTTGAACACCAATGTAGGTAATGTTAAGCCTAGTTCCCTGTTTGTTTTGTTTTTTCTGCAAGGAATGAATTTATGTGACAACAGCTTTGCGTTTGTCAGCTCACTTGATGGCTCGCTAGTGAGAGAACTAGGCTTAACATTACCTACATTGGTGTTCAAGGAGACTTAAGTCAGCATGACATCTCAAGTGTGATGGAAACTGTAGGGCTTCCATACTATAGGGAAGCTCTGCCTCTATGAATTGTTCCTATAAATACATTTAAAAAAACACACACACACAGCAATTTTGACAATGAACTGATGATTATGGCCTACTTTTTTTGATTAGCACAAGGTCATTTGCCAATTACACACATGTAATTAAACTGTGCTATAGCCAATAGTCTGGTAAACGCATGGATGACAAAGATTTTGCCACTTTCGTTCATATTTTTAACTGGAGTCGTTTCTTTGCCATTCGTTAGCTATCATGTCGGCCAACTGCGGCTCATTTCATTATTGCAGCCTCCAGGAAAGCTCTGCCACTGAGAATTGTTTGTATAGCTGTTAAATGAAACTATGGCTAAACTGAGCAATGTGCTCCACCGTGAAACCCAAATTCACGAAAATTATGTTTGCAAAGTTTAGATTTGCTTTTGAAGGTGGTGAAATGTCAAAGAGGATAAAAGCCTGGCTCTCCTTGGCTCGGTCTCAGGAGGGAGTAAGAAGACAACAGTGACATTCTTCAGCATCTCGGACTGAGTACACTGAGGTGGTCTCTGCTTTAGCGGTGGTATGTCTGTCTGTCTGGAGGCCAGCCTCATAGCACCTCGGACCGTTGAGCTTCCAGGAAAAGACAGAAAGGATCTGGCAATGAGAGTATTGTGGAGTCAAATGGTTTAGCGGTCCGCGGCATGATGACCTGGGCCAAACTATGCACTGTGACAGTTTTCCAGAGAGAGAAAGAGAGGAAGAAGAAAATACAGAAAATGAGAGGACTGTTGATTAAAACCAAATGGAGCTTTTTCTGTTTTAAGTTAGATCTAGTACAAGGAGAGACAGGTATGGATCAAGGATATAACAGGAATGGCTTAGGATCACCTCACTGGCTCAGTTGTTATGTGTCCAGCATTTAACAAAATGCACATACAAATTATTAATTAGAACACATGCAAAATGCACAAAATAGTACATGTAGGATAGTGTTTTTTTTTTTTGTTTTTTTTTTTACTTGGATCTAATTATTGTGGTTTATTCAAAGAAATGTTTAGGTATGTCCAAGTTCAGGTTGTTAGAATTGGATGTTAAATAAAAAATCACCAGTCTTGGAGTAGGGAAAAATGAATATACACATGTATTTAACAGTAGATTTGAGTCAAATAGACATAGTCAAAGCACAATGACTCTAAGGGGGCATTACCAAACAAACAATCAGTGTTCTTTCTATCCAAAGGGAAAAGAAATGCACTCAGCTGTGCTGGCAGGACAGAGAGGGGGATACAAGAGAGACCAAAGACATGAAGAGAGTGGTCCAAGTCTTATTGAAACAAACCAACTCTGTCTTCCCTGGAGCTTTTCTGGTGTTTTTATACTTCCCTTCATATCCTTTTTGCCTTGTCTATGTTTTACACCACATTTTAACAGTTTCATGGTGGAAGCCTATCGGGACAGATGATCTCCCTCACTCCCTTATTAAGATATAACTAAAGAAAATATTTTCAGTGCTGTGGCTCCTCATGGAGAAACCTTCTCAGCTTGCCTACACTACCTGTTGAGAAGTGAATACCCAACACAACAATGTTTTTGACCTCACAGCCACTTTGAATTTTGTCAGATCAACTTAGTTACATCAGCAAACTTGTCAGTACTCATTCAGCTGTGCAGGCAGCTGGAGGAGAATCACGAATGGAGACGAGGTAGATCTTTTTCATCTGACAGTTATTATGGGAAACGGATAACGGAGGGATACCGGGAGGAGAGGAAGGAAAGGAGACGAAAGAGTGGGAGAGGCAGTGACAGAGGGGTTTTGTTATATTACCATGCACTATCATTTAGCGCTGCAGCCAGATGAAGAGGCTTTTTTCTGGCTGTCTGAGTCAGGGTCTGAGACTTCGTCCAAGATGGAGTCACCACACGGGTGGGGATTAAAGCAGGAAGCAGGACACTGGGACTTGTATCGGATGACACATCGTGTTCCTTATTTGACAAGTGAACACGTTTACAGTCGTTTTTGAACGAGACTTCTGTGTAATTATGTATTTATCACTGAAACTGTGTGTCTTGGGTGAAGCAATTATATTCAATCATTTTCCATCAAAGTCTAGAGTTTCAACTTGGCCCTGAAGGCAAATCCAGCACAGATAAGGAATGAACTGTCGGTCATGAGGCTGAGATGAACTCCACTGCACTCTGATTTTCTTCCCCCCCTTTGCTCTCTGCTGTCATCCAGCAACAGGTCCAGTCAGGTCTTCACAAACTGCAGCCAGAAGTCACCCCCCTGTGCAGCGGGCCACCAGAGTGGACAGAACGGCTCACCTGTCAGGCGCCTCGAATACCAGGACACACAGGAGGGCGCCTCAGTCCTCTTCAGGACCCAGGCAGCCCGAGAGAGCTTTTGCAGGAGCCCCCCTGCTGGAAAGGAGACGTCAGCACCACACCAAGCCTCAGTCAGATCAGAGGAACAGAAACGCAGCCAAACTAAGTAAGAGGACCCACACTCTTAACACTTTTAATCACCAGATTAACAAAGACAAAGCCTTAGGGTTCAAGTAATAATATGATGTTGAGAAGATTGGCAGTCTTCACACTTTTTTCTTCTTTGAAAATTGAGCTAAATGTATACATTTTGTTTGTGCTATCTTTAGTGTCCATAGTGTAAACCCTGCCCGTGCCTGGTATCCCTTTTTATTCATAGCATCTGAGTCCGTTCATGTGGTGTCACTGCAGGCACAGAAAGCCCAGGGCCAGAGCGCACCCGCCAACAGAGCAGTCACCAAAATAACCACACCAGGTACTTTTACATTTGGCTGCTTTTGTCTGTCTGTCTTTGTACTTAAAATAGAAAAACAATGCTCGTCATTATCCATCAGTGACGTGCGTAGATGTTTGATTATCATGGTGGCCAACATTGCAACAAATCATCAAAAGTTTCAATATTAGTTTCATTTTGAAAATACATTGCAAGAAACTTTTTTTTTTGTCTCTGTGTCTTTGTGTGTGTTCGTCCATGTGTGTGTGTTGAGCAGAGCCACCAGAGTATGAGGCTCGGGACATCAGTGTCAGGGTCATGTCTCCTCAGTCTGTCCTCATCTCCTGGGTTGACCCTGCAGTCGAGATGGGAAAAGTTGACTCCGGGGCTTCAAGGTAGGACCGACCTGCTAAAGTGTGTGTTGATGGATGTGCATGTGAAAGAAAAAGACATTTTAACACCAAGAAAGAACGTGTAAGGGAGTTGCCTAAACCCTTTCATTTTCTTCTAACTCAGATCATACACAGTTAGATACAGGGAGAAGGGTGAGTCAGCACGCTGGGAGTACAAGGACAGCACCCAGAGGAGAGTGATGATTGACACCCTGTCTGCTGACGGCATGTATGAGTTTTCTGTGAGAATCTCTCAGGAAGAAAATCATGGCAAGTGGAGCGTCTCCGTCTTTCAGAGGACCCCTGAGTCAGGTATGTGCTGCCACTTGAGAATCGCTTATTGGATATCATTTTGTGGGGTTGCGATGCAGCTGACTGCTAGCAGTGGAAAGTGATTTCTTTTCTAGAGGAGAAGCTGTCGAGAGCCAAAGCCCAGCATTTTTCTCAGCATGAGTATGAAAAGAGAAATTATTCTTGCAGAAAAGAATTCTTGCATAACACTGTCTGTTCTTTTCTTATTTCCTCATTTGACACTTCATCACATTCACTCCCTATTACTCTCATTTGATATTCGACCCTGGTTTTGGCTGCTGGTCTGTCATTATTGCAGCATTTATACAATGTCATAGCAGCTCCTGAGCTGCGGTTCATTGGAATGTCAGCATTTACTGCCTGGCTCACAGCTCCGACCTCCTTCAGCACTTACATACATGATCTCAAAGGGAGGTTCCCTTGACAATGTATGGCAGCAGTATTTTCCTCAGCTTAAGCTTCCTGGCACAAACCGTCTTGCCTTTTTTTTGTGTGTTTTTTTTGTACATACTTTAAGCAGCAATTTCCTCACTCTGCTCCCTGCTGCTTCTGGTTTCTGCCCTGCCGCTCCTCCTTCAATTGTTGCCTTTCCATTCACTGGTGTTCTCTTCACTCTCCAGCACCATCTGGACCACCAGAGAACTTCGAGGTCAAGCCTCTGCGAGGGAAAGGAACTGCTGTCATTGCAACATGGGATCCACCTGAGGAACCCAATGGGAGGATAAGAGGTCAGATCTGGAGGATCACCCCGAGTCTTTCCCTTATTGGACTTTTTTATTATTTATTATTGGACTTCTGTCCTGATTATAAACTTTTGGTTCTGACCTAAAGTGTTGGTACTGTAATTTGACAGGTACAACATCTATTTAGGTGAACACAAAATGTTTGTAATATGGTTGGCTCCATTTGTGATTTGGAAAAGAACTCCATTCAGATTGTTAGCAGGTATTGTATTAATTCAGGTCAGTTGTCCTGAAGCCACGGCACTTGGGACAAATGTTAAATGTTGTAAAAAGGACTTTATTCTGACAATTGTTCATGATCTATCTCCAAACAGAGTACATCCTGTCTTATGCTCCTGCTATGAAGCCATTCGGAATGAAAAGTATTACGTACCGTGGCAGCAGCACCACGGCCACCGTAGACGGCCTTACACCAGGAGACCGATACATCTTCAAGATCAGAGCCACCAACAGGAGGGGACAGGGACCGCAGAGCAAAGTCCTGAGCGTTGCCATGCCAGGATGTAAGCATGATTTTTTTATGTATTTTCAAGCATTCATTCATGTACTCTGTGATTGCTTCCATCCTTAAATTCATGGCGATCTTTGTCCATTGCCAGCCAGCAGCGCCGCCTCATCAAAAACCAAGGACACCCGCAGGACCAGCCAGACTCCCTCCAAACAGGATACCGACCACGATGAATCTGACCCAACAGACGAGCCGGCGACCCCCCCACAGTCACGCCCCGCCGCACCTGCCAACAGGCGCACACGCCCGCTTTCCCAGACACGCTCCTATCACAGCATCTTCTCCTCTGTGAGGGGCTCGGTCAGAAACACGGTAAACAGAGGTTCATCCAGAGGAAGAGCCCAAGACAGAGAAGAGGAAGAGGAAGAAGAAGAGGAGCAAATACCCACAACATCTCCTCCAGTGACAACAACAACAACCGTGAAGGTTTTACCTGAGACAAAGGAGCCAGACAACGATGTTTCCCTTGAATCTGACGATGACGAGGGATATGGTGAAGAGCCCCAGACCACCGAGACCCCCAGCCTCAAAGTCGTGACGGCATCACCCACTAAGCCCTCTGCTCGCCCCAATCCTCCGCCCAGAAGACCCATTAAGATCAGGGTCCATCAAAAACCAGGATCCAAAGCTGCTTCCTCTGCTACTACTTCAACTTCTTCATCTTCATCTTCTTCTGCATCCTCACCCTCATCTTCTGACACTTCATCGTCCTCTTCTGGTTCCTCCTCGTCTTCATTACCCTCCACCTCCTCATCGTCCTCCTCATCCTCCCCTTCGTTAACCTCATCATCCTCCTCATCCTCTTCTTCTTCCTCTTCCTCTTCTCCACATATTCAAGAGGCAGCAGTCAGTAGAAAGGACAGTGTAGCGTCTACTTACCCAGAGAGCAAAGACACCTACGATAAGCCCAGCATAACACACAGCAAACCGTCCACTCCAGTTGTAAAACAGACTGATTCGCAGCAGCAGCCGGGGGTCTCGCCTGTAGGTAGGGGTTTGCCTTCAGGAGGGCGCAACGGCGGATCTGGTTTTGGTTCAAGATATGGTTACAGCCGAAGACATCCTGGCCTTTTCATCAGAGGGAATTCAACCCGAATGCTGAACGGTTACAAACCCGCTCTCACCTCACAGTCTAATCTACCAAGCAGAACTACTCCAAACCAAGCAGCAGCGTCGAACACACGCACATCATCGGCAACATCACAATCCACCATTTCAGATAGGACCTCTCAGGACCATGAGACGTCACACACTTCCAATCCAACGACATCGCAGTCGGCTTCAGGAAGTGGCTCCAACAGAACTCCAAACCAAGCAGCAGCGTCGAACACACGCACATCATCAGCAACATCACAATCGACCACTTCAGATAGGACCACTCAGGACCATGAGACATCACACATTTCCAATCCAACAACATCGCAGTCGGCTTCAGGAAGCAGCAGCAGCTCCAACAGCAAAGCAGCAACGCCTGAAACATCTAATTTTGACAGATCGCAGAGCCGGTCACAGCCTAGGTCACATGGTTCCACAGGGTCGGATACACACAGCTCGAACACGAATCCATCCACTCCCAACAGCGGCTCATCACACCATCCGTCCACTGTGGGATCGGGCTCTTCTCAGTCGACTTCACACAACAGAGGATCTCACAACCCTGCAACTTCACACAACGCACACAATTCTCAGAGTTCACATGCGTCACCTGAGCAAGAGGCAACATACGGCAGGGGAAACGATGACAGTGAAAATAAAGCAGATGAAGAAGTGACAAAGGTAGAAGAGGAGCCTACTTCGAGCTCTAAAACACAACCCACAGAGGAGCAAGGGAGGGAGGAGAGGACTAAGGAAACCCCCGGGGGTTCTCGCACCAGAATTAGCGCCTCATTCGCCGAGAGATATCCTTGGCTGGCAAGTCGTTATCCGGGCAGATTCAATTCGGGGACAAGAACATCACCGTCGTCATCTTCCAGACAGGATGGTACTAGGAACCCATCCAGGACTTCTTCCTCTTCTGTTGGGGCTGGCAGACCCATCATGAGGGGGGCAACCACCAGGGTCTCGGGGGCCACTGGTGCTGCTGGAGTGTCCTCAATACAGGAGACCAGTGTAGCTCTAAAGACCCCTTCATCCCACGATTTCCCAAAGAATGGGGTTGCCGTGGGTTCGGTTAAGCCATCTTTGACCGATAAAAACACTGCATCCAGTGACGCTAGAAAGCCAACTACCTCATCCTCATCTTCTTCTTCATCTTCCTCTGCTACGCCCTCCTCTGGATCCAGTTATTCAAATTCCCATCAACCCTCAGGTGAGCACAGAGACTCAGGTGAGCCCATCCCTAAAGGAACATCTCATGACAATAATAACAGTCATAATAAGGAATATGTTGATGAGAGGAGTAGTGGGAAAGTTGCAGACCCCACAGACGGCCAAAAGAATCCAGTCACAACGTCAGCTGACCCCGACAGAAACGCAGAGGACAACGAGAGCGTGGATACAAGGGAAACTCCCTCTAGGACCCGGACCGGCACATCCTCCGGGATCACACCGACTCAACGTCGTCCGGGCGTCGGGGCGAACGGGAGGGTACGCTCCCCTTCGCTGGCGAGCAGGCAGTTTGCTGCGTCCAGACTTCCCTTCAGAGTACAGCCGGCGAAGAACTCAAGGATGGGCTCTTCAGCATCTGGATCATCCTCACCGTCATCGTCATCATATGATTCCTCTTCTTCTTCGTCATCAAAATCCCCCCTGCCAGGGTCGACCTCAGCTCGTGAAGCTGGCATAGGCACCGGTGGTGCAGCTGTGACAAGGACAGGGGGAATACTTGGAGGGAACTCTCCGTCGACGTCGTCCTCATCGTCCTCATCATATCCATTTAGAGAAGGTTTTAGGGGACAGGGAGGAAGGCCTCGGTTACCCATCTCCAGAGGGAAACCAACCAATGGAGGAGGAGGAGGAGCAATCAAACCTGCCAATGGAGATGGTAAAGTCAGTCGTTAAAGTTCACAGAAGATGAGCAAAAATTCAAATTAAATGATCTAATGTGTTGCTAAAATAACCCTGATACTGGCTTTATTCATCCCACTGTGCAGGTAAAAATGGACGACCCAACCTGACAGCAACAGACAATAAAGATTCCTCTTCCTCTCCGGGGATCAGTAAGGCCGTAGGTCAGAGGTTTATCACTGGACCCGATGGAAGCAAATGGGTAACTGTCTTTAATGGTATTTAAGTACTTACTCTGTTATTGGCATGCTGTAGTATAAAATACCATAGACCCTTCTGTAATGTATCACTTTAAAGTAATAGTTCAACTTTTTTCTCACTGAGAGGTAGATGAGATCCACATGGTAAAATGTGAAGCCGCAGCCAGGGGAAGGTGGCAGCATAGCTTATTATAAAGACTTGAAATAGCTACCCTGGCTCTATGTAAAGGTAGTCTCCTCTGGCAGACTGGCAACCTGGCACAGTGATGACGGTCCTCCAGGAATTAACTGTGCCTGTCCAAGAAATGTTCTGGCACGTCACACCCAATAAAACCAAGAGGTGTTGTTTTTAACCTTTGTTTGCTCATTAAACAAATGAGATGTAGTTAATTTGTGATCATTATAGCTGCTGGTAGACGCTGGTTTAAAATGTCTTTGCATTGCTTTGGTGAATCAATCTTTTTGTTTATCTAGGTGGTAGACTTGGAGCGGGGGGTTCTCATGAATCAGGATGGACAAGTTCTCCAAGACTCCAATGGCAAACCCAAGAGAGTGGTGCTTGGCGCAGATGGACGCACAATTTTTGGTGATACGCTATAGTCAACTTCACATTACTATCTAAACTGTCTCATGCTCTCGTAATTTGCACTGTTAAAGACCAGATCATGAATATTATGTTTCCCGCAGACCACATGGGCAGTCCTCTGGTAAACCAGGAAGGTATGGCTCTGTTCGGCCATGGCAGAGACAGCCGGCCCGTGATCAACCCCAAAGACAAGGTCCTCATGGTTGGAGGGAAACCTGTCGTCGGTTTGGACCTTCCTCACCTCAGGACCACCAGCACCACCACCACCACAACCACCACCACCACCACCACCACCATGGCTCCTACGACCACAGCTCAACCCACCACCACCGAATGGCCAGAGGAAACTACTACTGTACTTCCATTCCCAACCTGCCCACCCGGGACCTTCTCCAGAACAGATGAATACGGCTATCCAATGCTGGACCCGGAGGGGATATTGGACTGTTATCCTGAAGGTGAGGCCTTTATTTTGAGATTCATAACTCACTGCAGATGGCATCATGAAAGTTTATGTCTCAATACAGCAAATACTCCTACTTCCAATATTGCCTTGTAAACAGCTTTTCCACAAAACAGTTGTCAAGCTTAGCCGAGTGTTTTTGGAGCCAGAGCATAAATAGGTATGACTCCAGTAAATCTCTCACTTGTATTGTTTGTCATATTCATCCAGGCCAGGCCCATGGCTGTTTCCTGTCTGTGCCCACAGAGTCCTATAACTCTGTAACTGTTTGTTGTGTGTGTGTGTGTGTTACTTTGTGATCTACAGCGCGTATGTGTGTGTGTGTTTGAGAGAGAGAGAGAGAGAAGAGACCACATGACCCACATGTAAGTCTCCACATCTGGGCCGTGGCTGTGGTCAGAGTGCTGCTGTTTTAAAAGTACCATGAGCTGTCAGTTGCACACAGCTATACGTACGAGTGTTTGTGTGTGTGTGCGTGTGTGTGCATGCGTGCGTGTGTGTGTGTGGCACTAAAAAAATTTTTTAAAACACAATATACTGTATGATATATGGTACGATACAATGTAAATTGTATTCATGGTATAAATTTACCTAAAATGTTCCCACAGTCAGAAAAAATACATTGTGCTTTTATGAACTTCAGTTGCTCTGTAAATTACAAATTTCTCACTATCCTTTAGCCAGGATTTGGTACTTAAAGCAGAAAAACAATGAAACTGCAGTTGTTTTTAGGATGGATGTTACTCTGTGGATCTAGTGGAGAGGGAGTCAACGTGATATATAGTTATATCTCAAGTAGCCTATAGTCTTTAGAGGCTGTTGTCCTTAAACAATAAATAAAATCACCCTGTAATGGTGAAATTGTGTTGTCATGATAACACAGTGTACTAGTTAAAATGAGTAAACTTTCGAGTTGAACAAGATACTTTGACAAACATCCCCCACCACCACCACCACCACTGTGGCAGCTCTGTACCATCCTGTGCCTATTTTTAGCGCAGCAGCCCCAGCAGCAGCATGTATACCCTCAAGTCGGAAAGATGTGTCAAGATGTGTAAAATCTAAAATAGAGAAAATAGAGGCAGTGTGGAGTTTACAACATTTCTTCACTCACATATTACACACTGCAGTTGACTGAAATCCAGCCAGAGTTGCTTTAGCGTCACAACACCCCTATGTATTCAAACAGGTTTGTATCTACGGATGCTTGGTGGGTGCATTTGCCAATGTGTGTATGCCTTTTCACATGCCCAGCAATGTGGGATTGATGCTACAGCTTGTTCTACTTCTCTGACAGAGGAATCCTCAGGAATGGAAATGGACCACATGGTTACAGTGACCATGATGCCTGATGCTTTAGCTCTTAAGACAGGTATTGGCTGGGTTTGGCTTCGGACCGACCTACCGCCACTGGGCTGAATTGACTAAAACCGCATTGTATACTCATTGTTTGTTGACTGTTTATCGCGCTGTTTGGTCGATTGTGTGTTTATCTGTTGGTGTATCTGTTCGCTAGCTCTTCCTCTTTGCCTTGCCTGTGGTCCTCACTTTGTTTCTTCTACTTGTACGTTTGTTTGGCTTGGTCTTGGTTCATTGCTGGGATTTTGGATATTTTCCATCCAGGCTGTTTTTAATCACATTTATCCCAAAAAAACTGGACCCAAGCTGCATGTGAACTCCATTACTAAGCAGAAGAGAATGCCCTGGCTTATGATTTAATGCAATGTATTTGCTGTTCTTAACGTTGCTTTGTAACACAATAGATGAACCCTTGTTTCAGCCAAAGACTAGCTGAACAAAAAACCTGGTTGCTAGCACTTGCACCTAGTAATCTTGCTATAGGCATTTGGATGTCTAAATAAATCTGAGCAACTTTTGATATTTTCTTCCTATTTTCGGGGCGGGGGTTTGCTGAAAAACAAAAATCACTCTGAGCGTTACAATATTTTCATAGCATTTTCTTGCCACGGCTCAAAGCTGGTTGCATGTGTGCGGACTATGATGTAATGCCAAGCTCCACTGGTGCAGTACTGGGGAAAAACAGTGATGAAAGAGGAAGGAACTAATTGAATTTCACCCACTGAATCCTTTCACATTTGTCAGCCATGGAGACTTGTGAAATGGACATTGTCTTCACCCCCCCAACCCCTCCCACCCACCCCCACTTCACATGGAAAATATGGGTAGCAAAACATTACATAAGAATCCAGCTTTGGGTGTTGGGTCTTTTTGGAGTGATCTCACATATCTGCCCATAATTAACTAACTCTCTTTAACACTCTCACTACACAGATCATGGCGACCATTTCAAAGGATTAATGAAACATTGCGGCATGTTATTGAGTTGGTGTGTGACTAACATAAATCTATTTTTTAATCAAAAGCTCATTGACATATGTATGTGTTGCTGCTAGATGAGCTTTTGGTCCCGACCACCCTGCCACCAACTACCACCACCACGACAACTGCCACCACTACAGAGGTGCCTACTGCCAAACCCCACAACAAAGGCCCTTCATCTGAGTACGACCTCAGTGGCAAGAAGCGATTCACAGGTAAGCAGTGATAGAAATAGGTGTGTTTGTTGGTAAGCCTATGCAGCATCCGTCAATGTTTAAATGTGTCAAGAACTTAAAGGCGACACAGTTACTGAGTCAGGGGTTTGGGCTGAATCAAAGTCTTTTTATTCGCAAAGTACAGAAATCCAAAAGGCAGGCTCAAAGGTTGGGAACACGAGACAACAGGTCACACAGGAAGAACATGCAGGGGAACAAAAGACTGGAGCCGATCTGGCACAGGAGGAATGGGGAGCAAAGCTTGATAATCTAAAAGAAATCTAAAAAACTTGATAATCATACAAGTGGGAACTTGACAGGAAGACGGGGCAGGACACAGACTTCAAAATAAAACAGGAAGTGACAGAAAACTGAACAAAAAAACCTAATAACAGACAGTTGACACTATTTGGTTCTGTCAGATGTGCATCTCAGTGAAATCTGTACCAGAATATCGCCTTGTTTCCTGTGCAACTACAGTCGCAAATTTAATATCATATGATAGATCTATTCATAAAAGGAGCTTAACCCCAACTGACAGATAGATAATAAATTATTTTTTATGCACTCTGTGTACGGAAAACTATCTGTCTAGTGTCTTCCAGCCAGAGATTATACTTTTCTATTGGTTTCTTTTCCAGAGTTAAGATTTGGTTTGACATGTAGCTCCAATCTGAGATGTTAGATTAAAATCATGTTCACTTTAAGCGTTGTGGATCTGTTTTAAGGGGAATTTAACACCTTCCAAAAAATACAATAAATTATACTTTCACCTAATGCATAAAAAAATCAATCCTCACCCAATAATGTCACTCCCATGAAGCAGGGGAGTATATCTTTTTATTAGCTTTCTGCAAGATTACTCTACTGCAGATGTCAGAGCGACTAATAAGAATAACACATGTTATCTTTACCCGATGACAAAGATAAATAGAATATTTCTTCAGCCAGGGAAGTACAGGACTATGATTGACCATACATGCTGGCCTTCTGAGTATCATATATATTTCTGTGTCCCCGTTCATGAGTGTGTGATGATGGTCTCCTGGTGCTGTAAATCATGACAGACTGATGGGGGTTCTGCTTTGTTTTGTGGAGGAGTAATAAATTTGGACCCCTCTCTTGGCTCTCTCTGCAATACCTCATAAATATATGACCCTGACAGACTTTACAGAAACAATCAGCCAAGAAAAAAAAGAGAAATCTGCAAACATTTTCCTTTACTGTAAGTCGTTTTTTTCCCCTCTTCATGCACATCAAAATGTCTTTGACAATATGGAGCCCATGCAAAGTGCTTAAGGGTCAAACACCAGAGTGTTGAACTGCTGATTTTAAAATACTCTGTTTACACATGACTATATTATATATGAATATCCCCTTATTACGTTGTGGAAAATGGTAGCAAACACAATACAGGACTACTGATTCATTCAAATTGGTTCCATCTACACTTAATTGGCTCAATATAGCAAGGTTAACTGAGGACACATTGTAAAAGGTCTCTAGCCTTGATCCTGTAAACTTTGCCCCCCTGCTTTCTTTTTACTGTTCCCGTGTGCTTACTTTGGCCTTTCACAAGCTATCCCTTCATCTGGTTGCACAAACAGACCGAAATATTCTCCTGACGGAAATAAAAACAAAATCTACGTGACTCCAACCTTCCTAAGAAACTACTAAAGTCAGAGGTCCTTTTAATATTCCTTTTGTTTAATGACGGCACTCTCTGTCATGTTTCAGCACTTTAAATGGAGCTGTAATAGCCAATTGCTGCTTGTGCGTCTACAAAACACTCATTTGCAGTAAGTGCTTTCAGTTTTGGAAGGTTGTGGTAACATAGTCAGGACTCAAGCATTTTCAGCTCTCGGAGCAAGTACAGGACAGATAAAAGTAACAGCTGAAGTCAGCAGACGTTCATAGATGAGTCACGACACAAAATCAGATATATTCTGACTTTAGTCCCTTGGCATCTTCAGAACCACCCGATTCTACAGCTCCCATAATGCAAATCAATAGCATTTGTCCTTTTCCTGTATGTTTCTCCTCATTAGAAATAATATACTCAAGCTAAGGTGCAACAGATCTCCCATAAGGCAATTTCTCAGTTGATAAAGTTCCTTCAGAGCCTCAGAGGACTTTGTATAACACAGCCTATTGCAAGTACACTGACAGATTCTGCCCTGTCGGCATCATGGGTAATCATTCAGGATGGGAATGAGCCCAGAGTGCCAGTATACGCTTCAGTGTGTGCTTGCTGCCAGTCTGCAAGTGCTCCATTGTCACTTATTGACAGATTAAGTGCAACTTGTCACTGTCATTTATACTGATGCATGCTAGAAACCTTATTTTGAAAGGGAAGATTTATGGCTGCAACAATATCTGTGCAGCGTCAGAAGTCTCGGTAGGATCTGCTCCAGAAGCAACAGTGAAACAACAACATGGCTTATTCTGGACGCCATTTATCTTGATAAACAAGAGCTTTCTTATGATCACACCTCTCATAGAGCCATCTGAAAATGATTACTCTCCAAGTTCTGAGAGAAAAACAGACGAGAGCAAAAGAACAGTGGAAATCATAAAAGTTATGGAGGGCTGACCTCAGCACAGAGAGAAAAGGAGGGTTGGCTCCATATGGAGACATCCTCTTTCCTATTTATTAGTTTAATATATTTTAGGTCCACTTAAGCGTCCTGCCAGTCCCCTGACCTGCTTTGCATGCACTGTCTGACGGAGAGCTCATCTTTGTCTCTTTATCTGTCCAGGTTTGGTCTAGCTTAAATGAATCTAGCCCAAGGCAGTACAAAAAGTATCCGTTTAATAATTCTTAACAGTTGTGTGAACTCCTTTACAGTAAGCTCCAGATGGATGGAGTTTGCCACATTGGACAAGAAAATGAGCACCAGGATGTTTGGACTATTAAAATGCTAATTTATATCTTACTAGACAGATATTAGAGATGACATTATGTGAACTGTCCTCATGCTGTTTCCAAGTCACATTTGTTCCACGTCACACTCACACATACTGATTTTCATCCATGTTTTGGATTTTGTTTTTTGTTTTTTTGACAAGCAGAAGAAGGCCGTGTGTCCCCATAAGCAGGGTTCATTCAGCGTTTCAGACTCAACACATGAACAAAGCAAAACATCTGGATCAGGATCTTCCTCCTGCATCAGCCTGCACGGATTAATGTGGCTGCTGTGCAGATTTGCAGCCTTACAAGCATCATGTGTATAGACAGAGACGATAAATCTGCTCATCTTGTTGACAGATCGGGAAAGTCATTGTATTAATGCGTAATACGTAAGCCATATGACTGTGTTTACACATACAACGAGGACTTGTAACAGCTTAAAGCCGCACAGCCTCGCAGACTGAGTGTCGATGTGTAGATAGTGACACGTGTTAGAGTCTTGGCCGGCACACAGGGCCAATCATCCAGGGAGGTGGGAGTGACTCCAGGCCCCGCTGGTTCCCTCCAAATCCAAGCCAATATAGGAATTGAGGGATATCTGAAGTATTCACAGCTGTAGGTCCAGCTGGAGACTCTGACTGTGGTTTAAAAAAAAAAAAAAAGGATGAAGGGGAGAGCCGAGGAGATTCAGAAACAACCAGTTATATATGGATGGTAAAAAAACAAAAACAAATCAGCAACAAACCACAAATTATTTCAAAACGACCCAAGAGGATTGACAAATTAAAATCTGAATTCTGTCAAAATTTGCCCCAAAACACATGTGTTAGTAAATTAATTTCTTAAATTAATCAAATTGATTCCTTTCCATCATTTTCCCCTGTCATCAGGACCACATGTGAACTACATCCAGAAGGACCCAGCTGCTCCTTGCTCCTTGACCGAGGCGCTGGAGTACATGCAGGTCGACGTCCTGGAAGACCTGATGAAGAAGGACACCGAGGCGGCCACTCAGAAACAGCCTCCCAAAAACAAGCCCGGTAACTTCACCATAGTCGCCATGGAGGGCTGCCATTCGTTCATCATCCTGGACTGGGCCCGCCCACTAAAAGGAGACATGGTGTCAGGTATGAAGCTGAAAGCGTCATATAGTGCAAATGTACTTTAGTGTTTGTGTACTTACTTGATCAAATGTTTTAATATGTTTGTTTTTTTTTGTTTTTTTTTAAGTTTTTTGAAAACAACCAGACCAATGTTATATAATTATTTTTTTGAGTTGTGTACTTCCATTATCCCATCTAATTTTAACAGTCCATTTAATTTGGTTGCCTGGGTCATTGGTGTCATATTCCCTTTATTACACAGTGTGTCAACATTGAGCTTTTCTGTCAGAAAATTAAGTCGATGTGTTCAAAATCACTCCTCATTTACTATATAGTGCACTCCATTTACCTGCAGTGTGTGTAAATAAGTCTCTTTACAGCGCCTTGAAAAATTGAACAATTAGATTGAAAGAAGCAGTGGCCATGCCATATGATATACAGTACAATACTTCCTGCAAACAATCCCACTTTGAAATACACAACATTTTATAGATTCAAAATCTTCAAAAACAATGGGCTCAGTTTTGATTAAATCAACTGATAATTTAGATAATTTTTCAAGAGAAATACCCATAGATCTGCTGCTTTTATTTGGGATGTATCATTTTATATCATTACATGTTACCATAATCCCTCCTGACTCACTCACTATTGTTAATAAAAAACCATGGAAAAGCAGGCTGAGTTGAACACGTGGAATATGAGTGTCTTAGGAAAACCAAATTCCTGTGACCTAGAAAGTGACACTTGGAAAAAAAAAAAAAAAAAGGAGGAGGGGGACCGAAGATAACGGCTTACTGCATGAGACATGATGGACTATCAGGGGTAGCAGTCTGGCCAGCCAGAGAGGCAGTGTGTTTTCTTTGGCAGGGAAACACAAGCTTCTGGTCATGCTGTGGGCTGGTCCGTGCTCTGATGTGTAAAACAGATAGATGGCCTGTACTGTCACTGGTGTTTTCGTCCTCCGTTTCTTTCCACCCGTTCTCCTTGGTGTTTCCTCTTTGCTCATACAGTATCCTGGCACTTTCCCTTATTATGTACTTAATTTGTTTGGACGTCTTGGCACATGGTCACTTCTTTCTTTATATTTCACCCTACACATCACCATGCAGTCCAGAAACCAATTACTTCTAAATGTTGAGACTCAAGTGGGTTTTATAGGAAATACTGTAGCTTGTTTTTGTGACGTTATCTGCGATACCAAAGATTATTACCCCCAAACTCTGTGAACTTTGATTTATATGAGTTTCACATGTGGATTTTCTGATACTGATACTGGAATATTGTAGCACTGTAGAAGAGGATCCAGCTTATCTGGCTAAGATATACCGTAAATGAAACAGACATTTTCTTCTGACACGCACACATATGCAGGTACAGTTCACACATGCAGATCCAATCACAAGGCGCTGTTTTAGTTATTAGGGCGCGTTTGCACAACCATGTCTTACGAGTTATGGGTCATGGCTTTCAAAGCAAATGCAAGGAAACAGCTGTCGGCGTGCAGACGATTTTGTGAGTGTTTTTTTTTTTATCTGACACTAGCTTCTGGTTCCTTTTACCGTGAAGCATTGTGGACCTTTTGCTTAAAGGTTTTGGGCAAAATAAGTGTAGCGTTTGGCACAAAGGACCAATTTCTAAGGAAGCAATTTAATGAATTTCTACCTTAAGTAGGGATAGATAGAGTACAGATGCCGATGGCGAAGGGAATACTACTCTATCAAAGCTCAGTTGAACAATGTAAAATGGAGAAGGAATGAAAAACCAAAGGAGGAAAAACAAAGTAGCTAGTATTTCCCTTCTCTCCTGTCAGCAGCCAGCTGTGTTGGTGAGGCTCCAGTAGAAATAGAGACTCAAACTCAAAAGTCCAATAGAAACAGTTGCTCGTTCGATGTGCATGCAGAGCTGGCCCTTAAAGGTTTTAAAGTGAGTGATCATGGGCCGCGTGACCTCGGGTTACTCGTGGGATTTTGAGGATTAGTCTGCGTGACTGAGGAGACAAAAAACAGACGGACTGACAGATAGGAGGACAGTCAGCATGCGCTCCAGAAAATGGCAGAACCTTAAGATTTTCCTCTGAGTTCAACCTGCATGGGAGACCACCTAGAAAATGATTGAAACCATAAAATAAATCTCAATACGTTTCAAATTGTCATAGGGCATGTGAGTCCAAGGCTGACTAAACAAAAAAACAAAAACGTTTTCAGGTTGTAGAAGTACCTTGTTTTTAAAGGAACAGTTCAATATAAACTGTCGGGATAAAGCTGCTGCCAGAGACTCAAGGAAGTTAGAGTGCCCAGCCGTGAACCAGTCCAAGAGAAATAACTCATAAAACCACAACATGTTGTTTTTACACTTTGGTTTCTCTACAAATGAAACAAACAAGCTACAAGAATGTGTTAGATGTGGAGATTTAGAGGTTTGTATTTACTGTACAGACGTTGAGTGTGGTACTGATTTGCTCAATTGAGCTTCTGCAAAAAAAACAAAAAAAAAAGGAAATAAGTGTGTTTCTCAAAACTGCTCTGAAAGTTGAGTCTCCAGGTTGTGTTTTGTTTCATTTCTCATTCTTTCTTCTCATTCATTGTTATTATTAATTTTTCTTTTAAATATTTTTTTAGCTCTTCACTTTATTTTGTCTTGTCCCCTACAGGCTACATGGTTCACAGTGCTTCATACGATGACGTACTTAACAATAGATGGTCCTTCAGAGCCTCCAGTGGGACGCACCTGCCGGTGGAGAATCTCAAACCCAACTCTAGGTAACAGGGACCAGCTGCTTTGTGCTTATATTATCACAGCTGCTTTGTGCTTATATTATCACATGTATGCATACAAACAACACACACACACATACATACATATATACATGTTTCCAGATTTCAGTGTCATTTCACACATGGGAATCGTATAAAACAGGGAATCTCATTTGCAAACAAAGATTTGTGTCGTGGCAAGATCTTTTACCCTGACCCGCCCGTGATGTTTACGATCACGTTGCTGCCTCGGGCGCAGGTGCTTGGCTGTGGCTTTGCAGTGTTTATTTCTACTGGGGTGTGTTTATACCATTATCCTGTCATCACATATTGAACACAATATACATCATGTCTGCACGTTTGTGTCACGTAATCGGGACACAGGAAGTGTCAGCGGATGTTATGCCGTGTTTATGTGGGGATTTGTTGCCAATTATGATATCAAACCAGACTGACACCAATCAGAGCAGAGATACTGATACCGTAATCGCTGAGTGAGAGATCTAAAAGCCCGTGGAGTCAAGTAAATCAGTTTGGCTAAATGGAGTTAAGAGAGAAATTTGAATTCGCACCAAAATGCGACATGTAGTAAAAATGTGTTGAGGCGCTGGAAAAATCAATGGAAAGTAAACACCGCACAGAATAAGTCACTTTGGGCTATTTCGGTTATGGGACCATGTTTTCACAACAATGCCTTGTGGGAAACGGGTCACGTTTTTCAAAATAAATGAATGGAAACGGCTGTTAGCTCATGGACCCTAGAGAGGAGTGAAGATCACTTTATTTTGCATTCACTTCTGCTCATCCAGGGATTTTAAGGTTTAGAGGAAAGTTCTGGCAACACGTGTTTACAAATCATAAATGATGCAAGTTGGATCATCTTGAATTGTTGAATGACATCCACTAAAACACAGTGATGTATACTGACATGTGCCTTCAGAGAGCTGAACAGAGTCAATCAAAGTCCGCAGTGGAAATGTGTTATCCTCGAAAACATGTGGTTTTAATATTATCTGGGTGAGGTGGGTGGACCTCACATACTGTAGTTAGCTATGTGTTACTGTTGCTGCATGTGCCAGTCAGTGATGTGCATAAGTTATCCCCAAAGAAATGAAAAATGATTTCAACGGCTATTTTTCATACCCACAGTATAACCAACCAGATCCTGCGGTTGTCCAGATGTGGCTGTTTTTTTGTTGCAAATAATCAAACTCTCACTTTGTGGTTGACACACTGAGAGACAGTTAACTAAGTTCAGATGTGTCTGCGTGTGTGTGTGAGTGTGTGTGAGTGTGTGTGAGTTCACCAAGAGCAGAAGTAAGCTCTCACCTGGTGGAAGCATGACTGTGTTGAGGTGTTATGATAGGTGTCTCATCTTTGGCCGTATAACCAAACACCTGCTGCTGAACACAAACAGCAGAGCTGCGTGCGTGAGTAAAGTTTTCCAAGAGGCAGTGAAGGGGGCTTCCCTCCCTGGCAACCAGCTTGTATTCACGATAGTGTGTCTCCCATGGTTACGGTTACGGTTTATGGGATAGTGTTGGCATTTCCCATGCTGCAGGCACCTGCATTACTGGTTTCCAGAAATAGGTATGGTAAAAAAAAGAACACATGCATGTGTACATTAACATGTATTTTGGATACGTTTTCTTGGACCGAAAAGTTACCTGCTTTTTAATTTTGAGACACATACATACGTGTAAGGTCAGAGGTCCGATTCTCTATTAGAAACTTGTTTGAGTCAATTCCAATTTAAAACTGTTCTTCATATGACAAGTGGTTAACCCAAAAACTTAGTTACTTACTTCATTCCACTGGATGGTTTTAACTTTTACCCTCAATCTGCAGCTAGCTGATAAATAATTTCAGTATTTTTTCAAGCACAAATATCAAACATTTAATGCTTGTGGCTTCTCAAATGTGAGAGTTTTCTGCCTTTTCTGCAGTAAATTGATTTTATTTTAATTTTACCAGGATTTTTGATAAAGTTATCCTTCATTCTTTTGTGTTCAGAAGATCCAACAACAGTGTAGTATGCATATACGTATATGCCGAAATATTGAATCCTCCTTTCTATGCTGTTTCACTTCTTTACACTTTATAATTGACTAATACGCATTCACTGGTATTGTGGCTGAGCTGTCATGTAATGAGGAGCATGTTACAAGGCCAGCAGACTTAGCTCAGTGTGTTTTACAGTAATCACAGTTGCCACATATCTCTTCATCTGATGAGAAGCAGTGAGAGCGATGCTGTGAATGAAGCTGGGACGACTCTTATTGAAAGTTTCAAATGTCTAGTTTGGCTTGATGTAACTCTTTGTGGTCTGTGCACTGTTTTTATATTCTGGCTCACATTCCCCCCCCCCCCCCCCCCTTTTTTTCGACCTTCTCCAATTTCTTCTCCAATTACTTTTATTACATCATCTCTCTGCAGCTGCCATACTCTCCTCTTTCTATGTGGTGATATATGTTTTGGTCACTGTTGTCACGTGGCTGTGACAACACTGATTGGATCCAGGCCTCGTGGCTGCACGCAGTGAAAGGTTTTTGGCTGGAAAACGACAGACCGTGAACTTACTGTGTGTGACCTTGCAGTGTAAAGGAAAACATATACGCACGCAGAGCAGCAGCATTAATAGACACACACACACACACAGAAACATACGTATATATCCAGTGGGAAAGTTGTCACCGGTGGTGTTGATTTTAATCTGATAGGATTTTCCAATCCCTGCTCCACTGAAGTGAGCTCACTGTGCAACATCCCTCGGTGGGAAATCTCTCTTTTGAGCTCTCTCTTTCTCCCATCAATCCATCCTTTCAGCCTACATCTGTCCCTGTGATTTACTTTTTCCACATCTCTTCATTTTTCTGTCTTTCATCCTCTCTCCTATCTGTTAATCTCTACTTGTCTAGATGTCTCTTTTTCCCCCTCGCTGCCCTTCCCTCCTTCTCTCTTCAACGTCAGCCAGATAGCCATTTTATTGTGCTGCGCTCACTTAGGATTCATGCGGATATAAAACAGACTACTCTCAAATGAGCCTGACTGAAGCATGCCCAGTCATCTGCTATGGTCATTAACATTTTCCTCACCTCCACCCAGTCACAACAAAACTGGCAGAATGACACTTCAGCCACTAAATCTCTCGTTAAATCCTTCTGTTGTGGTTTGTTTCCCTCCAGGTACTACTTCAAAGTGCAGGCCAAGAATGTGTTTGGTTTGGGACCAGTCAGCGATACACTCACCTATGTCACTGAATCAGGTGTGTATCCTGTCAGCACCTGCAAAGAAAAACTTTGAGACGCCCCATTGACAGCCGAAACCTCACTGAGGCTGGTTTTAGATTTTCTTTCTTTACTGTACACAAGTGTGTGCGGTCTGCGCAGTGGGCAAACAAAAATGTCACTGCAGTGTGCAATAAAAGATATTCTGGTAGAAAAACATCCTTCAGGTAGGAGCAGACTCCCAGATGTGCACTACATTTGTTATGTGTATTATGGCTTTTTCATTCCCATTATCAGGTGAATGCATTAAACCTCCGGCGCTCTGTCTGTGCGCTTTTTCATCCCTGGTGAAATGATCGCATTCTTCTCTTTCAGACGATCCTCTTCTCATCGAAAGGCCACCTGGTAAGTCTATACTGCGGCTGCACATCTCTAATTTAAGGTCAACAAAAAGCCAAACTGTGTCTTACTGAAGCTGCGCTGTGGTTTTTAAAGAGAGAGAGAGGCGTCATTCTGTGAAATAACCTGCCTGGATCTAATCCTGTAATGCACTGGATTAAGACGTCACTCTGAATAAATTAGACACCACCAAGAGTGTGACTGTCGAGTCAGCCAAGATGATATATCTGCCAATGTTAGTTTATTGCAGACATTTACCCAGTGTATGTTTTGGCTTTTCAGTAAGAAATTGCAGTACAGAAATGCCGAAGATATGTTTTAGGTTATTCGCTGTGAAGCTGTGAAGAGGGCAGGCTTGTGCCAAAACATCAGCTTGTGGAGTAAAGTAGTTTAGAAACAGTTACATAATTTGTTTAAAAAAAAAAAAAAAAGACACTCAAGGCATATGCAGGTTATACATCTTTAACTGCTAAATCAGAAAATGTGCTAATAGTGTGCGACACAAGCTGTTTATTTTGTTCTTTTTACTTTTTATGGGATTTTCTTTATCACACAAACTGAACACAAAACTCAAACTAGACAAAACTAAACTTACTTTTGACCTCATCTGCTTCCTCCCTGGACAGTGCAGGTTATTTCCTCTAGAAGGACATTCAAAGAGCTTCATGTAAAAGACATTCATGGCAAGATATCAAAGACTCACAAAACAACATGAAAACAAGCACAAAAACCGTTGAAAGGAGTAAAATAAAGGGGAGGATAAAAAATAAGAAAGACTTAATTGTAATTAAGCAGGGTGGTAAACAACAATTGATCACAGACTTCCCAGGTTTTCTTTGATTTTGTTCCAGGTTTGCAAAACCAAAAACCGAATGCTCCCTCCTAATGTTTTGCTTTGACGCTGGGAACAGTAAACAGACCTGTCCCAGATGATCAGAGATGTCTGGATGAGTCATTAAGTATCAGCAGATCAAACATGGAGTTTGGCCCTGAAACATTCAGAGTTTTATAAACCTGCGGCAGCATAAACGATCATCACATCAAGGTTACAAAATATAAACTCAATCTGGCAGCTCTGGTGAAACGCTCGCCCTCTATCTTCAGAACAGACTCATATCTAATCTTGAGGCTTCTTATATTTCTCTGTGCATACACTATTGTATCGCCACGACATGATGCATCCGCTCCTGTGCTCCTCAGGTGGAGAGCCGATCTGGATCCCCTTCACCTTCAAATATAACTCGGCCCACAGCAGCTGTAAGGGCAGCCAGTACGTCAAGCGGACGTGGTACAAGAAGTTCGTGGGTGTGGTTCTGTGCAACTCGCTGCGATACAAGATCTTCATGGGAGACGGCCTTCGAGGTAACGTATCACATGACTCGTGCGTTTGATAATTGCTAATCAATACTGCTTCCAAGAGCATCTGCCAACAAACATGTGTGTGTCAGGCCCCTCGACTGAACACTGTTGTGTTTGTTTTGCAGAGCCTTTTTACAGTATAGGAGATACGGTTGGACAGGGAGAGGACCATTGCCAGTTTGTGGACTCCTACAGGGATGGAAGGACGGGCCCGCCTTACCTCTCTAATCACCTGCCCTCAGCACAAGGTAAACAAGAACAGATTGTATACACACATGCCTCATTCATAGCTGCGATATTTAGACCTGACCTATTAACATATTTTCCCCATGATCAGTCTGTCTGGCTCCGTGGCGAAGCAGCTGCATCGATCTTATCTCTGCAGAATACAGATGCAAAATAATGTCTGAATGAATACCTGTTAAAAGTGCCCAGCGGGGTTTCTGCATGTTTCATACTAAATCCCACATGCTCTCCATTAGTGCGAACCCTTTTTCTAATTAAACCTTAACGTCTCAGACTAAATGCCGTAACTTACTGGCAGTTGTTGTTTTCAGGTCATATCAGTGCATCAAGAGAATATCTGAAACTTGCTAATGACAGAAACAGTGTGTTTATTTGGGACCGGATTCAGCTTTGTGTTAATATACTTTTGGTGCTTGAGCCGGCGCTGGTGGGATCGATTCAAAAGACCCTGGAACTGCCATAAATTCACTGATTCAGGGATTGCCAAAAAGTGTGCAGTTATGTCTATATACATATCGATATCCATTTACTAATGTGCCCTAATGTATTTATATGAATAAGTACATTTCCATTCCCCAGTTCTTATGCACAATTTCGATTTGTCAGTGGAAATGCCGGAATCTTGAGGGAGAAAAAAAAATCAAAATATCATAAAACATGTTTTTACGCTTGTCTGAAGCGGAAAAGTTGCTGTATTTGTAATAACAAAATGCTATAAAAGTGCAATGGAAACAGACTTGGTGAATAAATCTCGTACATGCAGCGTATCCATGTCCATGTCTGCTGGACGCACTAAAAATAGGGTCAGCGGAAAACACCAGATCTGTGTGATTCATTGAGGAGATGATAATGATCCCAGATTTAACTAACTTAATAAAAATGGCGTTTTTCTATCACGTTTCCCACCATAGTTTTCATTTGTTAGAGAGCTCTTTTATTTACGGCATCTTATTGCACCCTTGAGACGAGGAGTGAGCCACCAACTGTCTACCCCGACACACTCCAGCTCCTAATACTCGCAAAACAGTAGTCAATGGAAACACGCATTAACTTGCATTTTCTTTTGCCAGTTTTCTGGAAATCCATTTAAAACTTGCACCATGGAAACCTTTTGGCTATAAACAGCGATCGCTATTTGTTTCTGTTACAGGGTTTTATCGTGCGTACAGACAGGAGCCAGTCACATTCGGAGTTATTGGCAGACGTACGTCCCACCCGTTCGTGGGTTGGTACGAATGCGGGGTACCCATCCCGGGGAAATGGTAACGCAGGAGGAGGAGGAGGAGACATTGTTACCAAGGGCAACTGCTCTGCATCCTGCTGCAGGCTCACACCCCCCCTCTGGTCCTGCCCCTTGAACACTTTTGAAGACTTTTGCCTGCCAGAAGAAAAAGACACCACTACAAGTTTATTCCAGCTTCACAGAAAGAGAATATAGTACTTTTTAAACAACTCAGTGTATATCATTACGATGCACTTTTTTATATAAAAGCAGTCTGTATATGAGGGAAAAAGAAGCATGTGTGCTCTTGCTTAATTCAAATGAAAGTGTCCTTGTAGTCTTCCAAACTGTCCCGATGACAGGTCTTTACCCAGTGTTATTTATCTCAACAATAATTCACACACACAGTCAAACCAGAGTGACATTAGACCAAAGCACAAGCTGCAAAGAAAACTGTAAGAATGGGCACTTAAAGTGTGAATAGGTCTGTTAATTTTCAGTCTTGAGATTCGTATTTCATAATGTAATGGCTTCTGAGCTACTTTTTTGTTTGTTTATTTGTGTTCTTAAAAATCATCATAAAGTTGTTGTTTTGTTGTTTTTACACCCTTTTGGTATTCACCAGAATTCATTAAGAGTTACTGTGTAAGTTTTGTATGTGTATGGACAAAGAATAAAAGACCAAATATTTGCTCAGGAAATGTGGGAGATTGAATAAAGGTGCTATGGAAACCACAGCAATCCAAAAAACATGAATCATATCATATTCTCCCGCTGCCACATTCTTTTCTAGCAAAAGCTTCCACACGTGATCCAGATCCACTTAATCAACCTAATGGAAGATGTGAGTAACGGCGAGGGTTTGCCAGAGCCAGCTGGAGTAGCAACTGTTAAAAATCTGTTAAAATCTGATGAAATGTCAAAAAGAAGCATATTGTGGACAGGAGCAGGTGAGAGTGAAAAAGAAAAACAGAGAAAGTATAATTTCATTGGCACGAAGCATGCCAGCAAATATGGACGGAGCCATCAGCCATGTGTAGAGCATTAACACACTGCCCCATAAATATCCACACTGGCTTTGTAGCACAACCTTTTTTATACCATAATTTGATTTGACTTGAAATCTGCAGTAAAAAAGTAAGTAAGTACATTCATTCAAGGACTTTTCTCGCAGCACATTCTGAAAGTGTTCATGTCTCTTCAGTAATTTCACATTTTGTTGTAGCTTTTGGCAGATTTACACCTCAACAATCCTGCCTCTGACTTTTATTTATAATGGACTATTTTCTCATTTCTAGATTAGTATTTTCACTACTGGTACTCAAGTAAACAGCTTCTAATAGAACCTCACATCGGCTGTGTTCGCTTTGGAAAGACCTACTGCTGCACAATTTTTTTATATCTACTTATAATTGGTTTGGATTCTACATCATTCAAAACTAAATCTTAACCCAATTAACCGGTGGACTTGTTAAATTCAGATCAAATCTTTCGCAAGGAGTAGGTTTTCATTTTCATGCTCCACAGCCAGTTACAATGCTCAAATTGTGAATTACAGTCCATCGGTGTGAAATAAAAGTGATGAGAACAATCAAAAGTGGTTCAACTTCAGTAGCACAATGAACCCGGTGGAAAATATTTCACCGATAGTACTGAGTGAATAGAAAGGTCTATTTTGTGTTTGTTGCCAATTAATCATTATTCCATCAATGGTTTCCATCAGTGATTGATCTATCTTTTCTAAAACCCAAATAGCAGAACTAGCGCTGCCCTTTTCAGTACTTATCTTTGAGCAAAATTGATGACGTCCGCATCCAGGATATTCATTTTCAGCACATACAGCAAAACTTCGCCTTGTAAGACCTAATGTATCACACCTATAAATCCCCGTCAGTCCTCTCGGTGTGGAACAGAAGCTTTATGACCCAAGAGATCTGAGAGACGTTGCCATTATTCCATCCATCTATCACTGCGACACCTTATACTCCAGCTACTCTAGATGTGATTCTAATTTTCAAGTTAGTGCAAGAACTGTGTGAAAAGAAGTGCAGATTTTTACCCAAAGCATTACTTCTTTTCCAGTACATTAAGCACAACTCATGCAGTTCTTCCCTTACTTGAACTCTGCTCATTATCAAAGGTCTAACCCCCAGTCCCTTATCTGAGGAGTGCAGACAGTTTGCAGTTTGTTGAGATTGGCTGCGATGTGCAATTGCAGTCAGATTTTAAAGACATTAAATACAGAGGGAGTTCTGAGAGGGCATTCAATATTTACCCTGGGCAGCAACAGAGAGATAATGGTTGTTTTTGGATTGACAGCAGACCAATTTGTCATCACTCTGGTGAATGGTTGTCAGATTTCAAACATAGTTTCCAGGTATGCCGTGTGTGGATAAAAGCCTGAGCTGCCATGTGTTTTCAGTGAGTGATGAGCCTCTCTTTGCCCCAAAATATTTTCATTGGCTGCAGGCTGCAATGCCATTTGACCTGAGCTGAGAACAATAATGATATTTAATTCTAAGCACTTTAGCAACTCTGTTTAGCTCTGAGGGCAAAGATTGAGCCTGAGACTAAAAAAATACAAAATGAATGCCTAAATCTAGTGTTTGTATGTGCACACAAATACCAGGATGACAAAAGAGGAGAGGAAAAGGGAACAAGAGACTGGAGGACAAACTAACTTCATAAACACGTGTACGTGGAGGCTAGCACATCTGCTGCAGATGTTAAAGGATAAAGTCACTGTGTGCGTGTGTGTCCCAGTCAGAAATGATGAGCGCTGTCAGGGGGAAGAAGAAAAATAGATAAACCACAACCAATACAACGGGACGACGCAGAGCTACAAGCAGGAAAACAGGAATGCGGTCCAAGATTTAAACTCGACACCACTGCTTCCCCTGAGGATTATTGGAAAGCCCAGACGCACAACATTTAGAGCATATGATGCCGAAGCTCCTAATTGGAGCATTTTAACATTATTTTCATTACAGTACAATAAAAAGGCATTGCTTCAAACAAGAAATTTGACCTAGTAAAACTAAAATCAGCCTTCACACTAATGGTTCTTGATGTTACATAGGCACAGAAACCTGATGAAAGAGCATTTATTGATTTCAAGAGTGCAAACTGAGATACTGTTTTGCAAACATAATGAGCAATTCTTCATGCTACTTTAATCGAGTTTTGGGACTTTGGGACAGAGCGACTCCAAAACAGTCTGAATGCAGGAGACCTTGACAGCAGATTTTATTTTCAGCTGGCATCATGTACGGCATAGTTCGCATTAATGGTCAAATGTTTCCAGTTTTCACCATAATCTTTATCCATAGTTCAGTGAAAATGGGTCCCTTGGTGGCTTGCTAAGCTACCTAGAACTGTAGCATGCATCAAGAAATTTAAAGTAGGCCTACCATATAGCTGACAAGTGTTGAATGTCGCCATGCTGCTGTGCTAGCTACTGGACACTGCTGTTGGCTATTGTTGGCTAGCTCTTCTAGTTTAGCTACCACAGACATTTTAATTTGAATGATGTTTCTATTACATGATGATTCACAACGTGATTTGCAAACAAAATTGTTAGGAACTTACATCAGTCACTTTATTCAGCGCTAGGCCACTGAAAAATCAATAAAATCTACGAGGATGAAGAAAATAGTCTACAACTGAAACTGTAAAACTATTCCAAATATCACAAGTAGCCTACAATAAACTTAAAGTGCAGGTCACTATTGAGAGTTATGTTGTGTTACATGTTTTTCGTGGAGCCAATTCTTCATCGGAGCATCACACAAGTTGATTAGCTGATCAAAAGCGTCAAAACACATCACTGTTACACTTGAAGTGTAGAAGAAACCAAGTGACCTATGTATGACCTATCTTGGGCCACGTTCTCTTAGGCTGTAGGCTATTTATTTTACTACAGTGATCCAGCTCAAATCTCCGGTGGAGCCAATACTGATAAAGCCAATTGAAGACATTCATTATGATGTATTTAATCTTCTTGGAGGAGTTTGTGTAGGTCTGGGTGGTCATCACTGGTCCCTGGAGGGGAAATACGTGAAATTGAGCAGATAAAAGTTTGGTTAACCAAAGGCAAAATCACTGATGTTGTTGTCATTTTTCGTTTCTAATTAAGAATTTACTCGGTCATTGCTCATTAGATGTTGGATGTCAAACCGGATTGTGATTTCTTGCATCTGCTTGGATTAAGAAGTGCAGCCAAAAGATGACATCAGGAGTCAAGAAGACGAAATTGTGACTGCCATTAATATCAACTTCATAGTCTTTTGTACAAAACACACATAAACAAAGCCTTTCAAATGTGTCCAGAGATGTTGAAAATGAGCTTATTTTCAGCCAAGCTGATACTATCACATCCATCCATAATGACACAGCACTGAAACATCAGCAATTTTCCATTGTGTGTCAGATCCTCTGTAGTTTTCAAGTCAAGGTCTGTGCACAGAGCAAACTGCAGATCCTTTATATAAAAAATAAGGGCAGAGGGCCACGCTTGCTTGATTGAGACCAGGCCCAGCTGACTTTCCACACGTGGATCTTCCATTATAAAGTCAGCTACTTCTCAAACTGGTTTCCCAGTGCCAGCAAGCTACTCTTGGCATTATTGTATTGATTTAAAATGTGCTAATTTCAATACATTTGAATACAGCACAAAATTACTTAATTGCTGGAACATTACAGTCTCATTAAGAAGAGAAATGTGGTTGTGAAAGAATGCAGGTCTTGTGTTGCTGTTTTCCACATGCTGCTTTTTTGTTTCTTTCTGATAGAAGTGGGTCACATGCTATTTGGGCTGGAAAAAGTTAGACTAAATTCTAAAGAGCTGAAATCATCGCAAGAATAAATTGAAGGTTGAAGGAAGGAAAGCAAGAGAAGAAAAAGGGTGAAAATCAGATCCTCAAAACCACGACTTTTACAAGAAATGTTTTATTTCTGTTATTTGGAAATATTTAGGTAAGCAAGGATTGTTTTATCCGTTTCTCTTAAGTGTGATTCCTCAAAAATGCAACATTTATGTTTTCTAAGTTAAGAACACATCACTCCATGTCTTTGGTCTGATATGACACCAAATAACAAAGTTCACCACTTGTGATTCACATTCTAAGACCTGCATTAACTCATAAAGCTATCGCTACAGTGCAACAAGCAGTAAACCCAACACTGATATATGATCACTAGATAAAGTTAATATGTTGGATGTGTTATCAAAATATCACATATTTACACATCCAGCAGACATATAGAAATATTAGCAATCATTTTGAGTTGTCCCTTCTGGCCACCAGTGTTATTAACTCTGTTTTACTGACCGACTCCTGAGGGAGTATCTGGCTCTTTCGCTGCTATGCTCCACTGTACTCGTAAACTTCATCAGTGTGCTGTTTGGTGCTGAGCAGCTGATGTACAGTGTGTTTATCACAGTTGCTGAAAACAGCTGCAGCTGTTGATAAGAATTACTGAGTCAGAATCAAAACAAATACATTTATGAATAAATAAATGAATAAAGAGCTAAATGACATCAAAAAGTTCTGCAGGGGGAACTAAAGAGTTGGGTCTTTGTAGGTTTGTGATTACAGTTGATCCCACGTTTCACACATTTATTTCATCACAATATCTTCCTCCAAGCCCTTGTATTAAAAATTATCATACTAAATATGGCTTTTATTTGTTCATATCTGATTTGACTGCATCATTTACCCATCAATTATTCAGATTGGTCACAGGATCTGAGCCTGCACACAACTGGAGAGGGTCCAGTCCTAAAGACTGGACTCAGCAACTATACAAAAACTGCACAAACAGCAAAATTATCAAGCCTGTTTTTCTTTTCTTTTCTTTTCTTAAACTTTTTTTTTTTTTTTTTTTTAACTCTAACACGCCCTTGAGCTCCAACATGTGAATATACATTTAAAATATGTGGAATAATTACTCTGTAAACCAACGTCATAAAAGTTTACCGGCATTTGATCAAATGTCTGAATTGTTTCTGTATTGTATATTTTTCTTTAACAATCTGCAAAACAAAGCAATCATTACAGTTACAGAGTTTAACTCCTGTGAGAATATTTATCTTACGAACCTCAGCTCGTTTGTTTAATATGAGACCGAATCTGTCACCCTTGCTGTTATGGTTAAAACATCTATTTGTGGCGGACTAGGAAAGCCTTTATTCTAAGGTTTTAGCTCCGTTAAGGTAAGTACAAAATGTTACATGAGTTGGAAAAGATGTTGCACGGGCAGGAGCGCAAACATCTGAGGGAATATCGTCTATCATTGGCAGTGTCAGCTGGAGTGACTGTACTGGACCGGACAAACAGGAGTCATAAACAACAGACAAAAGAGAAAATGTCCTACCCCTCTGAACAAGCTTTTCTTGAAAAAAAACAACCATGAAAGTAAAAGATCTGGGAATTCTCAATTGCTCAGAGACATAATATTTACTGAACTCCAGGATGACATAACAGGCAGGCTGCAGTGATAGAGACTTAGTTATTTTGCTCTCAGCTCACTGTTCTTTTAATGGTGTTTGGATCAGAGTCGGGGCTCTGTTTTGTTCACTACTCTGAGCTCATTGTAAAAGTCACTTATGAACCCAGCCCGCTGAGCCTCGCATTATATCATTCTCCTGGCACAAGCATGACTCACGCCTGAACCCCAGAAAGCACTGCAGGGGGAAACCGAGAGGTCAGTGCAAAGGAATCAAAACTCATCACTGTCTTCTTGGGTTATCAGATGTTAGACTTTTGTTATCTCCGTCTAAGGGTATAGGGTTACACAGACGACGTGAGAGTCTGAAATGTGAAATAGGAACCACAGTGTTTCATTTCCTATTGCGAGGGAAGCAGGAGGGAAAAAGGCAGACATGATACAGTAACACGGAGCTTTATAAATTAGAGACATACTATTGATGTCATGAAATGCTGTGGAAGTCTTTAAAGTCAGCTCCTCTTGTCCAGGAAAAATCAACTGGCCTTTAAACAGTAAACACATTCTCATAGGAAAGACCTGACTTGCTTTATATGTCAACACGCCACAATTTAAGGTAGTAAAATAAGGATATAGTTTTAAAAGCAAACTAATTTCCAGGTAATCAGGTCAGGCTGGGAGGAAGTGCTGCCCCACATCCAAGCTCTGTCAACAGCTAGAGTCATTTAATGACATGGATGTCTAAAATTACTTTATGTGATGGAAACAAACTCGGAAAAACAGATGATTTTAGACATCGTTAACTCAGGGGGGAGGAGGGTATTTTCTTTCACTTACGCATCAACACTGATTGCTACTGACTCTGTGGCTGTGTGAGGTCTGAGGTGTGTTTAACATCTACCGTGAGTCATTATATGCACCAACGAACGGCGATAACACATACAATATAGGCTACTGATGCATGCTGTTCATTAAGAACTGCTCATGTGACAATATATTGAACACACCTCATGACACTCTGGCAAACCAAATCTTCCCTAATCCGGCAGCTCCTAGATAATATTTTCTTTTATTGGCCCATAAACCACAAAGATAGGGTTTGGGATTATGGGTAATTGCTCCCATGGCTTTGGTTTGTTGGCTGACTAAACCACTATGTCATCCTATCTTACTCTGTTGGCTTATATAGATCTGATAAAGAGGCAGTCAGAGGGTTTGCCTGAGTTGTGGTGTTTTTACAGCCCTAATGAAGTCAATTTTAGACACTGTGATTGATTAATGAGGCTCCAAACTTCCTGACTGCCAGGACGGAGACGCACTTCAGCTGCTGTGCTCCCTCCGTCCTGACGTCTTTTCAATCCCAGTTCTATCACAACTACAGAGGAATGATGCATTTTATCCACGGGATTTGTTCCTATTCTCTGAGCCGATGATGAGCGTTAGGGCCTTGTAAATAAATCAGTGGTGTGAGGTGATGCGTTGAGAGGCTGCCTGTCTGGTTTTCAGGACTGGCGAGGCAAGTAATTCAAAGAGAGGGAGAAATTAAACTAGAAGTTAGGGAAATTGAGTTATGCTCCAACTCTTCAAGAAAGGGAAAGTTATACGTTTATGCTTGACAAGTTCAATTCTTGTCTTGATTGATGAGATTTCACATCTGCAACCCATAATTCTACTTCAGTGACACAAACAAATACCAAAAGATGCTAGATAACATAAAGGAAGGATTTCCCATCAGTACTAGTAGCATTGATCACCAAAATAATGACTGAGGTCTGTGACCGTGGCAACGTGACAAACAGTCTGACGAAGCGACAAACACAAACAGTCAGAAGATCAGACCATTTTCAAGAACTGTTAGCTTAGCTCAACTTGGAGGAGAAAACAAAGACCAATGGTAAAAAAAATCTTACCCAAACTGTCTCTTGTGAACATCCATCACAGTTTACAGACAGATTTACTGGCTATAAAGTTTTACTGTGCAATAAGTAATTATTGTCCACTTTTTTTTTGTTGGTGGTGCTTTTACTTTTCAGTGGTTTACATGTTTACAGCTTTTAAGATCATCTGACTCTCGTGTCCCCATTGGGCGTTGTTGTTGCTTGACTCGAGGACCTCAGCATTTACTTTACAATGTTATCCAAAGTGATTAAACAATGGATGAAACAACGCAAATGAGAATGACGTTAACAGGATAGAGCTGTTATCACACTATTACGGGACTGCATCAAGAGCTGTTGTTTTAAGTATGAGTTATGAAATAAAGAGAAAGTGTAATTCAATTGACAGATTTTTGACTAGCTGCTAGAGCAAGGAGCTATAGCTTACCTGACTAGTTGCTAGAGGGAACAGGGAGTTAGCTCTGCAAAACTGCATAAAAACTTTAAGATGGGGGAAATGGCGTGTGTGTCTGTCCAACGGTAACACAATCCACCTATGGTCACCTCTGAATTCACAAATTAACACGTTATCTCTTTGTGGTTTAATTGTTACATGTACAAAAAACTGGGGTGTAAAATGTGCTACCTTCCTAACGTATTTCATATAGGCCAACGTATGAAAATAGTGTTGCACCTCTCATCTTACTATAGGTATTCCTAGTGGTAAAGGTATTCCTTTACACTGAGTCATTCTTTAGTCTAACACTGCCTAAGGTGTCGGAGCAAGAATTAGTGCCAAAAAGCAGAGACGTGACAACTGAGCTAAATTGAGAACACACGCGACTATCTGATAATGAACTTGTATGACACTGTTTCCAGACCTTGGGCACAGTTACAAACCTTTGGATTTAGGCTCATTAAATCACCTCGACTTCTCTTGTCAGATGCCAAGTTGCAAAAATGTTCTATTACTTCATTATTATCCTCGACCTCTGCAGCAGATACCGATACGTCACTGGAAAAGTCTGTGCCAGTGGAGGCCGGGGCCAGGAGCGGCTTTTCATCATAATCAAAACACAACGTTGGCAAGGGTAACTACCTTTGACAAGTTTATTGTTTTGGAAGACATTTTTTCTCCATGTTAACTTTCCAACATGGTAACCCCTATTGTTCAGTGCAAAGATATGATTTCATCCTCATCATAATCAGGGTAGTATTGTATAGCCTAATATCAAAACTATTTGAATATGACTGTATCGCTCCAAAACACTTAAACATCTCATAATAATTGTGTAAAAAAAAAAAAAACTCTTATGGAGGCAAGTGCAAATATTGCAGTAAAATCAGCTGTGGCTGAATATGATTTGTTATTTTTAATGTAGCCTACCTCAGTTTCGCAATGGTTCACATTTACGGATTGGGAGAAGACTTAGAGAGGCTGAGAAATATTCTTATTTCCTTACTTTCCAAGAGTTAGACAGCCGCTAAGCTAGGTAGACCTTATTGTCTTCTAGCTCCAGTTCCATACGCAAAGACAATGACAGAAAATGTCAACTGTTTCCTGGATGAAATATTGCATGTTTGGACCCAACCATCAAGTGCATTCAAATGTTTATTTTATGATGACAGGTCTGGGGAAAATATAGGTCACCACTGTACCGTTCCATATCCTTGTTTCCTTTATTTCTCTGAAGATGGGGAGACCATGGGGTAATCATCAAGTTCTACTCTCTTTCTCTGCCTTGTCATCTCTGATTATTGTGTCTGTGAAAGTCAACTCTTCAGGTGTTGCTTGAAATAAAAGAAAGCTGAGCCAGGCTCTGTTCATGTGAGAAAATACAACAATCCAGGAAATTCATTTTGAAGGCTCATCAGATATCAGAACATTGCAGACAGTAATTAAGGTACCAGTACCCCAACAGAAGTGACTCTCAGTTGATCAAACAGTGTCTGATATCCTATACCGCCTAACTATGGGGTCTGAACACTTTTCTTAAGGTATATTTTTTCATTCTTTCTACATTTACTTCTGTTCATTTTTAAGTTGTTTAACTAATGGATTCCTCCCATAAAAATACTTTTTTATAAACAGTATATGAAATTGTGTTCTTATGTCCCCATTTAAACGTCTCTTCGAGCAAGGTTGTTCTGAAAACTTTTTTACACTTTTGCCTTGTAACATGATTCGGCAATATACAGTTATTTTGGGTACTGCCTGGCCGAAAGCACAAAGCTTCACTATTACACGTCCAACACTTGCCAATGCACTGCATTGCCAGACAATGTTAGACTGTGCAGAAACAAAAAATGAGACATGCTCAACTTTTTTTGGCCTGTTCTTTTGCCATTGGTGTCATTACAATGAATAAAGAGATTGCCCTTTTCGGTGCAGTTGTAATGACTTATTTTAGCCAAAAGACTGCAATACACTGTGTAATGGTGCTTAAATATCACATCTGCTTATTTGATAGATTGTTCCATCATGTGTACAGGGTGACCATGCAAAGTCACTTGAATAGGTTAAATTGTAAACAGAATGAAATAAGGCATGGCTAGCAGTTGCATAACATAAAGCAGACATGCCTATGCAGGCAAGTATGGGATGGAAACATTATAGACATGAGAAAATCTGACAAGTTGACTTATTCCTCTTTGCCATGTGTTAGATGAAGGTGGAATATGTGCGTTACATTGTTGGAATTTATCCCCATATGTGTCTGGGCCGTTGAGTAGTGCCTCTCAGCTGCTGTGATCCTTCAAAGTCAATCAGTCTTAGCCAACATGTGGGTGCTGCAAATGATTATTAGCATTTGTTTAAACATGCCCGCAGCCCGAGTGCCACACAGGTTGAGCAGGGCAGCTCAGATGGTACTGAGCAAAACGAGCTTAGCTGACCAACTCGTGGCATATTGTATAATCCCACATGTCAAAACTCATCTGGTGCTCCACACAACGTGCAACAAATATGAAGAATCACTTCTGACCAACACTTGCCTTGTCCCTGGCAAATTTTATTTTCTGCCCTTTTTCACCAACACTTGTCTCCATTTCCTTTTACTTGACTTTTATACTCACACCCACCCTGTCTGACTTTTTGGGGCTGTAAATGTCACCACCCTTTTGCCAGTGGCAGAGGAAAGAGAGACGCAGAGAGCACAACAACACATAGAAACAATCTGGATTTATAGGCGGCAGTTTTGCTCAAATACGTAATCAGCTCGGTCCCTGAGCTCATGATAGACGTTGTTACTTACCATTTAACTGTAATTGGAAAGCACTTAAGGGACAAGATTTATTTATACTCACAGGGACACTAACAGATGTGGAATAAACAGAAACACAAGTACTTCCATGTGTGCAGCAGGCATACATTGCATATATTGCAAAGAAATCACGCACAAACAACACAGACACAGAAAGGCTGCATTAGCACATACAAACATGATTACACTGACTCATTGACTACAAGAGTGGAAATGATGCTCGATCCAGACATTGCAGTTGTCCAAAGTCTGAAACTGGGGATTGAAGATATGCGTTACTCTCCTCCTTTCTTGGCAGTTGCATCACACCACTAAATCTGGATTTTTTTTAAAAAGAGAGAAAAACATCACATCTTGAAAAGCCATTGTAACAGAGGGAAGTCATACATGGAAATTTTAAAATGCAGTTTCCCAAGAAGTCATCCAAGGCAGTATTTTACTTAATGTCGTATTAATCACTCTGCATTAAAAAACATCCTCGATGGTGGAGCCAGGAGGTGTTGTGAAAGAGCTAGGGCCGGCTCTTCTCGTGCTGATTGGCCGGGTCCCACGGCTCTCGGTTGGAAAAGCCACATCACAACAGGAGCTGTCTGAGCTGGCTGGCTGAGGAAAGACGGCGGCCAACAAATCCAAGCAGATGGGTGGGACGAAAGGTGCACAACATAGGATGTTTATGAATGTTGTGGGTGCAAAATGAATAGGGACAAGGTGCGTACAGCGCCTGTTTGTTTGAATTAAAACAGTGTGAGACAACTTTGATAATATGATTTCTAATTAATTCACAGTTGTGCTCGTAAACATTTTATATGAACACTTAATAAAATCACCATGTATAATGTGACATTGTTTGCTTGAAGTGACAAACCTGCAAAGAATTATCGCTAATCCCTGTAGTTTGTTTAAGGTCTAAAGAGTATTTTAGCATCTTTTAGCTAATTTTTGGGGGTTTACAGCCGACAGCGTCAGCGTTAGGGTGTGGTACCATCACTCTGATCAACCAATCAGTGGCTACAGCAAACAGCAGAGAGGCTAAGACTGTGGAGACCAAAACTGAGCCGAAGGTGATCAAGTATTGGAGGCACAACTCTGCATGAACTTGCAATTATCACTTGTTTCACTGCACTCAAGGGACTTGAAAGTTAACCCATAACAATTAACTGATTATATCTGAACAGCAGTTTTCTTATAAGAACCATTCTAATGTGCATAACTTGAAGAAGATATGTATTTTGCTTTTTTTTTTATTCAAATTATTTTTCCATTTTTTTTGCAAAGCGTTTGTTTTATAATGAAGGGTTAAGATCAATTTTCTGTGAAATCCTTATGCTTTCAACATGTATGTCACAGCTCAATTAACAAAGAAGTTATTTAATCAATACCATCCTTAAAAAAACACACGCACACACATTGTTCCACTGTTTGAACTAGAGCTATGTCCATAACTAGGTCCATCCAACACTACTAATGAGGCATTAAAAAGCTGACGTAATGTTGACAACAAGCACCTCTTCCACAGTTACATGTGTCTCTTTTGTCTGACTGTTTATGCGAAGGCTCATTGAAAAACCAGTGCAAATATGAAAGTAATTACTCTTGTGTGGCTCTGTGTGTGCGCGTGTCCACACATTTTCCAATGAGCTATGTTCGTGCGGATATGTGTGCGCCGTGTTAACTCAGTCATCAAGGGAAATGTATTTGTGCATGTGTGTGTGTGTGCATGTGTTGATCATAGCCCTGATGATCATAACCCCTGCAGAGTGCGGAGGCCCTTCACGGTGCCCTGGTTGGTAAAGCACTCCGACAGATGTGTGAGGATGAGGTCACTCACGTGCTGCCTTAAAGACTTCCACTGATGCTGAATCACCTCACATGGACAGAGTGCAGCAGAGGGAGGAGGGGGGAGAGAGAGGGGAGGGGGGGGGGGGCTATAGTGAGAGAAGCAGACAGCGATGGTGAGAGACTCACTTTCTTAGAAGTTAAATCTGTCCCACCTTAATACAGAACTGTCATCGCAGCAGCAGATTTAATCTTGCAGAAAATGAATAATGTGCATGAGTTCAAACCGGAGAGAGAGAATAGAGCAAGGAGTGGGCCGACACGTAGGAGTGAAATAGAGGCTGAAATGAACGAAGAGATTCAATACAGTGGAGGAGGTTGTATGAAAAGAAGGAACGGCAGTGAGAAAGTGGGTGAGTGTGAAATTAGCTGGGGCAACAGGAGGAATGCTTTGAGGCCTTATTTTTTCTAAAGCTCTCTACTCGACTACTGCTTTCACTGCCAATATTGCATCTGTTTCTGAACACAGCAGTGACTATGGAAAATCCCCTGGCAGGGAGGATCTCCGTCTCACACACACACACACACACACACACACACACACACACACACACACACACACACACACACACACACAAACACACACGTATACACAAACATGGACATTAAACCTGGGGCCTTCTCCCTATCTACATTTGGATCTCTTATATAACTGAATCTGACTGTGACCTTTGCCCACCCCAGGCCTTGCCCCTTCATGTCACTTGATTTCATCCAGACCTCAAATCCCACCACATCCTCTTTGGCCTCACATGCTTTTCTCCGTCTTTCCCCACAAATACCCAACACTTCATGCCACATTTGCGAGGTTTTAAATTGATGGGCAACCAAAGGCTGGTTTGTGTTACAGAGAGGCAGTCTAGACGTATGTAGCAACCATTTCAAACAGGATTCAGGCTCATAAGGGCCTATGGCAGGTGAATCAAAACAAGGGAGTTGTCACAAACTGATTCAGTGAATGTGACAAGGAGGGAGGCCACACAAAGTTAAACTAAAAGAAAACAATTTATCATCCTATTTCATAAAGCAAATACACAAGGAAGTGTGGGAGTCTGCAAGTTTTACCATGAATGTAGTGCATGGATGATTGTTATGTATGCTGTGGAGGCAAAAGCAAATCCAAAGGGGATGTCACCAGATGGACGGGAAAGAGCAAATGAACACATGGTCAAGCTTTCATGGTGTGAAAGACCCAGGTGAGCTGCATCAGCTGACGACGCTCACATCGGAGTTAATTGGCTGTCGAGATCGCCCAGGACAACATCCAAGACAATGATAGTTCATCACATACTTAACCCCACTGTCCTGATTATCCCCTTAGACTGACAACTGATGTTAATGCCTTTATGGGAAACTTTTCTGTCATTTTTTAAACTCATTGGACAGGATGTGAAAAATGTACCATTGTGACATTTGAAGTAGCTTTTGACCTCAAGTTTTTTTTTTTTCCTTCTCTTTCCAAAATACCTTCTGCTGTGACCCTGGTCATTTTTTCCATGCTAGTTTCTGCGCTATAGTTTTCCATGTGGAGATGTGTTTAGACAGACAATGAAATACAACAGAGCAGAATGATGAATGGACTCCGATGGATTTTTACAAAAATACAGACAAAAACGTCTCCTCGTTCCAGCATGATCTCATTATGTGTGACATATGAAGTCAGAGAAGTTCTCAAGATTAAAATAGGTTGCCATGATTATTAAACAGCAATGTGCATCAGGGTTTTGGATAATGAGTAATAATGACTTGATGGGGTCTCAGTTGTGCATATTGTTGGATGTCAAAGGAAAGTGCAGCTGCTGTTTGATCTCATCCAAGAATCTGGTGGGGAATCCCAGGCAAGCTTACAATGTCATCACAACACCTCTTCTCTTACAATTTTTACAAAGGAATCGGGATCCAAAGGTTTCAGTCAAGTGGCTATGTTTTGAAGGCATGTTTTCCGACCAGCCAATGAGTGGTTGTTCAGAGTGACCACTTGACATTATGGAGTGAAAAGGACAAATTGTGATTAATTCTACTTATGACACAACCTCATGGACAATGTCTCTCTCAAAGACAGTTACACGGTTGTAATGAGTCATAAAAGGTGCTGAAAGTAAGGATGTCTGAACTTGAGAGAAGTTCAAATCCACTGATTTCCCACACAGACTGTATTTTTTAGATGCTGACAAAATCTGACACACTATCACCTTGACTGAAATAACTTTAAAAACTATTGCATACATGGCATTGGTATTTTGTACAGAGATTTATGGTCCCAAGAGGATAAAGGCTAATGATTTTTGGCAAAGAGTTTTCTGCAAGTGCCGCACCCTCAGGTTAACATTTTGTTGTTTTGAGATAAATCTCTCAACTATTGGATGGGTTGCAATGAAAGTTAGTACAGATATTAAGGAGGTCCATTAGTGGTCCTCCTAACGTTGTCATCAGCCCAATAATAAATTCTTCTTCTGTTGACCCGGTCAACACACTGGCCATACGGCTGACTGGGATTCAAACCCCAGTCTCAAAGGGTCAATGGCATTTCCCTCTGACCTATCCAGCTGCATGTGTTAAGCTCTCAGGTCCACCGTACTATTATGTTACATTACACTTCCTGAAAATCAAAATACATTGTAATCACACGCCACTTAGCCAATCTCTGCAGGTCCTGTCTCACCTTTATGTTCAATGTTAATCAGTGCACGCTCACTGTAAGCTCTTACCTCTCATGCGTGCACATCTGTCAAAGGGATGTTTTTTTTTAGCCTGTGTGTTATTGGAGATTCCTCTTTACTCCACCTCCCCCTGGAGAAAGGTTTCTGCTGCTAACACAGCCAGCTTTCCACCATGTATTGGTAAAGGTTAAGAGAGAAAAACTGCAGACACAGCTCAATGTGTTGACATATATGGAACTGCTAATTTATGATCCGGATTCAAAATTTATGTCTTGTTCCACCTCATGTGTGCTGAACATGCAACTTTGATCAGGAAAGCACTTGGTCAGGTTCAAAGCTGAAACATCTTCACTCACAAGTATAAAGCAAATCTGTGTCAACAGCTGTTGCAGTGATATGAGGACGTAGAGCTTTTTAATCAGTGTAGAATCTGTCATGGTCCAGTACTGACCAAAACAGATGCATCTGATGACTGGCCAAAGCATCTTATGGGTGAGACAGTATCTTCTAGGTTAAATAAAGTTCCCATTCATTCATCATTAGGCTATAGATAGTCTTTGTATAAATTTGAAGTCCTCCTTACAGCTGGATTTGTCGCCAGTGTTTTATTTCATCTCTTATCTTCCCGCTCTCTTGTCCACATATTGCTTTATTTGTTGCTGAATCACCTACCTAAAGACTTAATGATTAGAAGGTTCTTTATTTATCTACTCTATCAATCCCTACTTGAAATCAAATAGATAAGTAAGAAACTAGATTTTAATCTTTTACTTCCAACCCATAGATTGTATTTTTCCACGACACATACCTACCATTTGACAATATAGTGATCTCTCTTTAAATTTATGTTTATACCTTAGTAAATGAGCAGTTTCCTTTGGGCACACAGTGATTAATGGCAATGTTGTTTCTTTCCTGGCTCTACTAAAAGAGAACCCGAAGACTCTGCCTCTCTTGCTACGGTCCATCACCTTGAAGCACTTGAGAGGACACCCGATACATGGCAGAGGGAATGATGATGGTTTTTCTTATTTGTTTATGGAAGTTCTTTATTGCAAGAGGCCAACTGGAGAGAATGAGATGATTTCAGACATGACCACTTCAACCCAATGGGAGCACTGTGGAGCAGGAACAGCTGATAAGAAGTCCAGTCAGTCTGTTGCACATGAATGCACCTTATTGTATGATAATACTCCAGTATTTGGGTATCCTCCAGTTTTCCTCCGCGTCTTGTGAGTCTCTTCCCCTCTGACATCCTGAGTGCCTGGCCAAAGAGGATCTGCTGAGTGCTGACTCTCAGCAAAGGATAAGAGAAGACGGCCAGATTTTGACAGAAAAATGTATCCGCTCTCTTGATTAAATCCAAAGGGATTATTGAAGCAAAATCCAACAGACTTAATTGCCAAGATGAATAACACAGAAATGAAGGAGGCAGCTTAAAAAAATGATGGATATGGAAAGAGAAAATACAGGCAAAGGAACTATTTCCAAACAACTTTTAAACAAGTTGCCGGGATTGTAAAGCTTTTCACTTTTAAGCTTCAAAGGCTGCACCAGTATCACTGATTCACAAGCCTGTAAAATTGTCCATAAACCGACGCAATTATTACTCAGCTTGGTTCTTGGTTCTTCAGGTCCCATCCATGTATGAGTTACATTTGGCAGTGTGGAGTAATTTTAACTGTTTGAAAAAGAAAAGTCAGTGATCGCCATGTGGATTTGTCAAGCTTGGATCAATCCCACACAAACCCAGATGACCCCCGGCCAGTGGTGATTTATCACACTCTGCTGCCTTAACAGTGTCCACAAGCCTTTAGACTGACTGATGCAAGTGGCTGTTACATAACTGAGAAGAATTAACCAGGCACAGTCACGCCCTCTTGCTAAAACAATCTTTTCCTCTCTTCTCTTGAAAGCACAGACTTTTACAGACGGGGTTTTCAAATGTTGAAATGTTAATGTACAGATGAATAAGGCAGAAGAGAACAAGTCATGTAGGGTTGAGGAAATATTCTCTGTTCACCTATGCTTTTATTGAAGCTCTTGAGGATGGCTTTCTGTCTGCCTGGTCTTTTCAGCAGCCATGATGAATCAATCCCCCTTTCAGCCTGAGGTATCAAAGCTTCCCACAAAACACTGCTGCCTCAGACTGAAATGTCTGGTTCCTGGCTCTCAGTGCCTACTGGGAGAGCTCCCTCTCGCCAAACTACTCAGACTTGGGCTTAGATCCAAACGGGTGCCCTGAATTTAGCTCTGTCACCCTCACTGCCAGGAACAACGGAAGGCGAATGTTGGAAACTTTTACCTTAAATGTTGACACTTCACTATTTCTAATGGCTTTCCAGTCCAAATGGGACAATGGCAGCTTGTGAAGGGCAAACAGCGCAGGGAATTCACATCAGGGAACAATGTGGGGCAGCTTTGCAGGGTGGAGGGTATAGTGGAGCCTATAAATGTGATGGCAAAGCTGCAAGGGCTGGGTAGGGAGAGAGGAGACTGGAGATGATGATCTCCATCCAGGAAGGAGTAATGTAACAACTATGCATAGTTTGGATATCAGATTTGCTTGAAGGTAAATGGTTGATCTCTCACTGCAGGTGTGAATGCTGAGCAATGGTTTCTGTCTGATACAGGCTACAGGCAACCCCTTGCTATGATCAAATCTGATCATATGAACTGATATGAAACTGAAGTTATCTAAATGTTATTTTTTCATTTAGTTGAGTTATCAAATCTATTCAGTCAGTTTGGTCAGATTGAATCATATTACATAATACAAACACTTTGAGGAGGCTACACCTGGGGTTCAGCCAGTTTTTCAACAATTTATCTTATTTTACTTTTATCACATTTAAGCAATTCATCTTTGTCTATTCCTTTTAGCCAAACCATTTAATCCATTACTTTTGCAACCTAGTTTAGCACTTTCAGTTGGTTTTGCCATTATTTCTTAGCCAATTAGCCATCTATCGAGTCATTAATATTGATTGGTTTTCTACTTTTAACAAGTTAACAATAATTTGCTGTTTCAGTTCTTTAGTTCATTCTTACTTTTTAGCTATTTCAACCATGCATCACAACTAGCAATTCCATGTTTATCACTAGCACTAGCTAACTAGCAAAACAAGCAGTTATTCTGACTAATCATTTTAAATGTTTATGCATAAATGCCAGCAATACCAACCTCACTTACCAGTCTTGCTACCTCTTCCAAACTGGATATTACATCCTTCCAAGCTGGAGTTTGATGGTTAGCATGCCAACTTTCAATATAATTGAGTCTGGGGCTGGAAGTAGGCTATACAATAATAACTTTGACTATAGCAAAAGCAAAACTTACAATTAGCTCCTTTAGGTTATGTTGGAACCCTTTATAAATTTATTTTAGCTAGACTATAAATCAAAACATGTAGGTTTCAGTTGTCAAAATTGGATTCAATAGGTTAAATATAGACGAATTAGATGTCTCTGTGTTTGTTTTATGTCTATAATTTCTAATTAGCAAGCTGTACAGTCTTTCCAAGTTCCCCTGGAGCACTCCTGCTTCTGAATCACTGCTGGAGAGCTGTCCCAGTTTTACACCCACCCAAACATCTATACATCTGTCTGTCAGCACATTACACTGTTTCAGAGTTCAAAATCCCCAACAAAAGGCTAAAAAGGAAGGAAAAAAATGGCAACAAGTCAAAATAAGTAACTGGACTTTATTTTTTAAAGGTTTCTGTTTCTCCCTCTCTCTCAGCAACCCTACACTTATCTCTGAAATGTGGGGCAACATGAACAGTATTATACAAGAAAAAGTCAAATCTCAGTGTGTGGCAATGCAGATCACCAATTCACTCAATGTATGATGGTCACACTCTCCCACTGCCTATGTCCTGACAATGAAAATAAGGGTATGAAAAAAAAAGCCACATGTGAGTCTGATTGCATGCTTGTGTGCACCCACTGAGAAACTGCACCAACAGCGGGGCTCAAATTTCCTGAGGTGCGTGTACTTGTGTGTGTGTGTGCTCAAAGAAATCTAAACAATATGAAAAATGAAAGTAGTTATTTCTGCAACTAATCAACATGTCAAAACCTGATCTAGAATATCTGCATGTCTTCATATCACCATATTTTTATGGGATGAACATTTCTTAGATGTCTGATCGAACTAAAATAAATCAATAAGTTGAACATGTGCGTGCATGCATGCATAATCATTTAAGATTTTTGCATGAATAGTTTTTAGTTGCTACAGAGGGAGCAAGAAGAAAGAATTCAACTTAGTGACTGAGACATTTTCCCAATATTTTCCTCCTTTTCTTTCCAGAGGTTAAAGAAACTCAATCCGGAGTCAGTTCCCTCTCTTTTTATGAGTTGTGGAAGAGGGAAATAAATTTTGGCACACGCAAATTTTTACACGGCAAACCTTGGCCACATTTAGACAAACCATCATCTTATAAATGGGACGACTTCTGTTTCTAAAGGCTGGCATTGTCTCTCAAATTAAACCAGTTAAAGTTTGCACGCTTGTATTTATGGCTCTGATCAATTTTAACCAATTCAGTTGTTCTTTCCAAAAGCCTATCTGAAGTCAGCTGTCGTTACTTTGTGTTCCCACAGCCTATCTGCCACATCAGAGGTTTTGATATATATAATATGACCAGTCCCAAAAGGCCTGTAGGTCAGATTTAACAACCATTATCTAGGTAGCAACAGAGACAGACAATGCTAATATGTAACAATTCATTGAGTGTTCAAATCTAAATTGTTTTAATGACGTGTCCCGAAGTTTATTAGTCAATCCTGATCAAAAATTATACATAGTTCAATACAATCAAAAGGCAGCTGGACCCATTCTTAAGATTGGCGTCTGGATACCATGTGCTAAAACTTGCAGTGTCCAAACCAGTTCACCTCTTCATCATGACACCACCTCCACAAGATCTCTGGAATGTGACCCACTGGCAAACTAATAAGTCCTAATCACTGTCAGGAAGAGAGGAGCCACTTAGACATGACACGGACCAACTGGAAACCATTTGTGTGAATCAAGTGAACTTGTCCTAGATAATATTTTGCAGGTAATCTCCTTACTTAACATACATATAACATAAAGTACTGCTTTGACATCCTCATGCATAATAAGTTAATTAACTAAAACTTTGTCCATGTCTGACCCAATTACATAACTACATCAATCTTAAAATCCTATTTTAATTAACTTAGTTTATTTATTTACATATTTGCAAAGAAAAATGGCCACATATGACTCAGTATCCCAAGAGGCATCTTGTCAGTAAAGCTTGGAAGACACTGCCCTCTTTTGGTAATTCTGTATATAACCACAGCACAACAGTACACTGTACTATAAACACAGACTAATTTAAGTCTAATTTGCAGTGCTGAATATACTGTATATATAAACCACAGATAATATTTGATGTCCTGAAAACACATGTTTGCATATCTTGTTAACTCCAGTCTGGGTTTCTCAGTAGGCACCATTTTTCTGCTGAGACCTAAATATTTTGATTGGACCAAAGCCAACTTGGCCATGGTTTAGAAAAGAAAATATAATTTAAAACCTTGTTGAAGGCAATCATGCACTGCATAGCAGATGAAAGCTGAGAAGTAGAGCCAGGGGGAACTCTTTGAAGTGGACTTGTTTTTTTTAGATTAAGTTAATTTAGATGCCTCACCAAATTTGGTAAAAAAAAAAAACTGCAGTTAACTTTCTTTTCTTATATTCTGATTTGTTAAAATGCATCAGTACACTTTATTGCCCTCTGAACAGAAAGGTTTGGTCACTATTGTTACTGAAGTCCTGTATATCTGTAGATTATCTGATATAGGAAGTGAAAAATGAGACTCAAGCTGGTACAATTTAAATCCTATTATTTTATTATAATACATCAAAAACATGGACTGCAACAACATTGTCTGATTGTATTGCGACAATGACAACTCACTGAATATGCACTCTGGTTATCTGGCAGTTAGTATAGCAGCCAATATTTGGGTGTGATTAGCAAAAGCCAGCCTCAACATGGCCTTTTTTGTGCGCTTTGACGTGATGCCAGTGGTTGGGAGCAGACCTGAGATTAAATAAGCACTTGCAAATAATCCTTTAAAGTAGTCTCAACTTTGTATATTTCCAATACAGACAATATGATCTGCACCGACATATAGAAAGTATTTCACAGTAAGCTTAATCAAGTTTAATGCAACTGACCATCTGGATGCGTGAATTCAAAAACACCACAACTGATACTTCATGCAGGTTGAAATTAACAGTTATTTGCAACTACCATTCGATCCAGGTCCAGGATAGGAAGAGGGGTGTTGTTGGAGATTTTTGAGAGTTAGACTCTACTTTTTGGCGGTCTGAAGACGCTCTGACACGTTCTCCCAGTTGATTACATTCCATATAGCCTTAACATAGTCCGGCCGCACATTTTTGTACTGAAGGTAGTAGGCATGCTCCCATACATCAATACCGAGAAGAGGGATTAGACCTAAGGGTCAGAAAAGAGAAGGAATTTCTCAAACAACTCTTTTAGATCTGTGGCATTTAATGTGACTGAGATGGGAAATGTAGATCTGTTGCTCATAGTCGTTTTCCACTGACCTGTTGTCCCCTGCAGAGGATCCTGGTTAGCACAAGCAGCGATGCGAAGCCTTCCATTCTCCTTGTCATAACCCAGCCAGCCCCAGCCAGAACCCTGCACTGCTACGGTTGCAGCAGACATCCTCTCTTTCATCTTCTGGAAGGAGCCAAAGTCCCGTTTGATGGCTTCCATTAGCTCCCCTACAAGAAGGAAAACAGACACATGTCATTAGGGCACTAGACATTAAAAAGAAGTAAATAAACCAGGAGGGATTTTCAGTGAACTAACAGTATTAAAGGATATATATACACAAATTATCTGGAAGACAGCATACCTGTAAGCCGGTATACTCACTGAAAACCATCCTTCTATGTTTTTGCAATTTGGAAAATTAGCTGGATAATACTATGCTCGTTAAATAGGGGCCCAAAATAGCCTGTCCAAGCACCATTTAGACCACTAGGTGGCAGAATGGCTAAATAAATATATGGCTAAACAACATGAGTGTAACAACACAGATATCACAAGCTTTTGGTGTTATCAGGGTGAAGTGGAAATTTCCCATAAAAAAATCTTACTGAAGTGAACTATAGCTTACGGGTTGCTTGACTAAAGTTACACATTCACTTTGGCTTGCCTCTGTTCTGCACGGAGGATGTAGTACACTTTTTAGCTTGTCTGAATACATTCATACTCACAATATCTTATTTTGGAGTGATGTAGTGAGGGATTTAAGCTTCAACCATTCACTTTCTGTTATGGTTGGAAACCAAAAAGCGACAAAGTGCTGGTCCATCACTACAACCACTTTCATTGACAGGGTCATCTACGCTTTGGTGTGGTTAAAGGAATAAGTAGTTCAAGTAAATTTAACTGAAGGGGTACAAGCCAATGAAGGAAAATTGAAAGAATAAAGTTATTCACATTTTTTGCCTTACCCTGTGGCTCGCCTCCACCATTTGGAGAGAGGTTTGTCCAGAAGATAGTGTGGTTAATATGACCTCCTCCATTGAATTTCAGAGCAGACTGGAGAGTAACCTGTGAAGTCACATCCCCTAATAAGAAAATAAAGAACATCCAAGTAAATAAGAAGACATCGGATCTTACAGGAGCAATTTAGTGATTAATTTGCACAGCTCTGTGTTTGTACCCTTTGCCAGTGCCTCCTGATATTTCTCCTCTGTAACGTTCAGGTTGTTGACATATGTAGCATGATGCTTGCTATGGTGCAGCTGCATGATCTCTGCATTGATGTGGGGCTCCAGGGCACCATAGTCGTAGGTCAGGTCAGGCAGCGTGTGCTTCTGCCTCGATGCAGCTACCTGGTTTATAGTTTGGCTGAGGCTGGCTGCACACCTGAAACAGACCAGGGAAAAATACTTGCCTGACTAACATACCATGAACACAACGTTACGTCAGATTGAATGAGCCAATAATAAGGTCAAATTTCTAACTTTCTATTTTCAAAATAACTTGGCCATCTGTTGTGGGTCACGCCATTAAAGTTACTCAATATTAACCAAAGATTAGCACATGTTAGATAATCAGTTGCCAGTTTGTGCAAGTGTCGCAAAGTGACCTAAATGCCTCATGCTGTTTCTGAATCCACATTGTAGCGTTTGTTTGTTTGTCAGATATTGAATGTAGCACGGAGTTAGCTATGTATGAACGAGTGTGTCTAATTATTACAATAATCGGCTAACAACCCCACAGACAAGCCCATGAATGTATGACCGCACGACAGTTTAAATAAAATCCTACATAACATTAGGTGCGCCACAGCCAGGCTAACATGGTTGAGCTGCTAAACTAAGTTAGCATCCTCGCTAGCTGTTAGCTTCGAATAAATGAATAACTGAAGTTCATGAACAAAGGGTCAGCTGTCCTCATTCACTGTGCACTTTGAACAGAGCAATGGCACCAAGTTGGTAAGTTGATGGGAGTTTTTACCTGCGTATCTGACCAACTCTGCAAAGCATGTTCACGTTCAGTTTTCACGGGGCAGGATGGACCAACTGCTGCTAGCTGCCCTTGAACCGAGCAGCTTCAACTTGACAGCGCACTCGACCGTACCATTATCGTCACATGGGCGGGGGGTGTTGCCCAGAGTGGGCAGGAGGTAAATACACGTTGCTGTGATAACTGACGCCACGACTCCTCTCGGAAATATCATTAGATGATATATAATTAAACGTGATCTTAAAACTTAGGTATATATTGATATTTATTTAAATCTATTAGATGGTGCATTTCAACCCTCCCTCTGACATAACACTCTTTTACACGCCCTGCTTCTGGCTGGCTTTCTGTTCATAAAAGTGCACAAGATCATTATGAACGAAGCATATAGTTATAAAAAAGTAAAATAAAAAATAAGTGCTTCAGTTCAATTTAATTCACTTAAATCAAATGCTACTTTCGATTTGAAGCCTTTGGCTTCAGTCTGAGATGTATAGCATGTACTAAAAAATATAGTATAGCCATAATAACTGTTGTTACATATATTAACATGTAGGCTAGATAAATTAGCACAATTATCAAAACTAACAGCACATGATCACGTGAACGTATCTGCTACCACATCGGAGTCAATGCCAGAGATCGTCTATGTTGAGGCACAGTACTCACACGAGACTTAAAATAGCGAGAACTTTAACGTTTTCAGTTAAAGGCGTGTGTTCACATTTTCCCCCAATTACTGTGGGGAGCTCATGCACACAAACAGTTTGCTTAGATAAAATAGGGGGGTCGGATTCAGACCGGGATTTCAGGAAAGGGGCAGCAACCAGTGATCTTTCGTTCGAGTCTTTCTGTTTTCTTGAATAATTATTTAGTACTGGAGGCACATCTTTTTAAAGGGCATCACAACAAGAAAACACAGCAACAGTGGTTTTATAAGTCCTTTTTTTAATGTATATATTTTTAATTCTTAAAGAAGGATAGTAACTAAAGTTGTTGTTATAAATATAGTAAGTTAGAAAGTACAGTAGCAGCGTCGTATCTCTTTCATGTCTCGTCTGCGCTTTAGGATGTGGAGAATCGCCGCGGAGTGAGAGGTCTTTCCACTCTCCCTCCTCTCTGGTCGTACTCTGCAGTAGCAGCAGCGCGAGCGCGGCCGCCAGAGCCATTCTGTCCTGTCGAGGGTGAGGAAGAAGATGATGATGATGATGATTACGCCGAATCGAGCAAACTATATGTAAATCCACAGCGAACATCTGAACGTAGTTGTACCATTTTTGCGTCGTACTCAAAACCACCGAAGCCGAGGGGATCTAGAAACATCGAAAGAAACAGGCCCGGTAAGTGCTTTTCTCTTTTTTCTTTTTTCTTTTGACGGGCTGAAGGCCTGTTATCTGCTGCCAAGAGCCCGCTAGTTTCAGGAAAAGGAGCGCAAGGGAGGGAGTCATTTCCTTCACCGCCATTTTGTGATAACAAGGAGCCGAAAACAGAGCCAAGAATTGCATGCTGCCAGACGTAACATAAAGGAAACATCTTAATCTCAACGCCGTAGTTTCGCAAGCCTCTGTTTATTTTAGCGAGCGGATGCTAAATGTTGTTAGCAGCCGAGGGTTAACCTTGGTTAGCTTATTTTCTATTCCTTTGCTATCCATCGCTGCTGCTGCTGCTTGCCACACCAGCTCAGCTAACAGCAAATTAGGATCGACAGCTCGTATTAACTGGTAATGTTAACCTTTTAGTTAGTCGACCAGTCAGTTAAGTTGGTTGTTACTTGCATTATCATTTTATTAGCGAGAAAAAAAACACTGCTTTTGTTGCAATTCAGCAAAGTTGTCCTACAGGTCATATTTGACTGCGTGCAAAGAAACGGCCAACGCGTTACAGCTCAAGAAAACCTGAATAATAATTATTTCCTGTCATATTTATTTCTAGACTTCACAATGACCAACGAGGAGCCTCTTCCCAAGAAGGTGAGTGTCTTTCTTTTCTTGATTAAGTACTATCTCATTTGGTTATGTGTCACGATCCGCTTCGTGTCTGCATACGAGCTTTAGTTAATGGCTGGGCTTATACTTTCTCTAACCAGTCCTTGCTTTTTCTCTTTGCACAGGTTCGCCTCAGTGAATCTGACATGAAGACCCTGACCAGAGAGGAGCTGTGCACCAGGTAGATGAAGGCTCTGCAAATGCAGCAGGATTATTATATTTGTTGGAGAAGTATGATTTGTTGAGCATTTCATGTTTACACATCTTCTTGTCCCTCTTAGATGGAAACAGCATGAAGCATATGTCCAGGTCCTGGAGGCCAAATATGCAGAGCTATGTTGTAAGTACATCTGCTGTTACATAAGTGTTATCTGATAAAACATAAACATTAAAACCTCTAGTCTTGCCAGCTATTTTGACGGCAGACGTTTATTAGACTTGGCACATTATTTCTTCCAAATTTGTTCTGTTTATGGGAGATGGATTCTTTGTTGATGCATTTGCTTTTCTGTCCCGCTTCACTGTCTTAGCCAATGATGTGCCAGGGCTGAAGGAGTCGGAGGAGAAGCTCAAGCAGCAGCAGCAGGAGTCTGCACGCAGAGAGAACATCTTGGTCATGCGGCTTGCCACCAAGGAGCAGGAGATGCAAGAGTGCACAGTATGTATCTACTCCTTAACACTTTAAATATGATTTTGGGGAAGTAAAGTCTCTTTTTTTTAAGTTAATAAAAGAATCACAAGTGCACTAAAGACCCCCCCTCGACTATTACTGAACTGTTACTAGTGCTCTGTCCTCACTGACCCCGCTTAGAGTTAGTAAGAATATATCACTCAGCTATTTTAATTTGATCCTAAGTGAAGTCAAGTCATTAGCTGGTAAGACAGGTTTTGATTAAAATCATTCCAGCACTGTACTTTACATTCATTCATTGTCAAGATGAGCATCCGTTGCTGTTATCAGATTGACAGCTCAGTGGATCGCTCTGTGGCCTTACGGCTGCACATGCCACTCTTCTAGTTCAGCTGAGGTGAGCTACACTGTAAAGACTAGGGCTGTAAAGGTTTTAACCTTGGAACCGAGCAGTCACTTTACTTATAACCACTTAGTTGTAAAGAGCAGGAGACCATCTCTGACTGAATCACCTGAATTGGCCGACATGTTAGTCGCACCATTTTGCCTCTTGTGTAAATGTATTCAAATCATTTCTGTGGAAATTTGAGGTCTGCATAACTGTGGCCTTGACAGGTGAGTTTTTGTTTGTTGTTGCTCGCTGGTCTTCCTTGAATGAATCTTTTTCTCTGGGTGTGTCCAGGAAAGCAACTCATGTTGAAGAATTTGAATACATTTTTGATTCAACTCCATAATGCTTGTAGTAGTTACAGAAATGTTAAACTGTGAACTGATCTAAATTTTACATCTGGGTAGTGTCCATTACTGGTTGATAGTAAAATCGAAAAGCCAACTGGTTCTCTTAAAAATACAGCTGGATTTTAACCAATTTCTTTTTAGTTACTTTTTAGCTTTGGGGAAAAATGTTAGTTAAACTCCATCAAGTGGAGACAGGGCAGGTTGTTAGTAGAGATGTGCTCCACATTGCCAGTCATTAAGACCTGTTTGTTTCATCCTGCAGACCCAGATCCAGTACCTCAAGCAAGTCCAACAGCCGAGTGCGGCCCAACTGCGGTCATCCATGGTGGACCCAGCCATCAACTTGTTTTTCCTCAAAATGAAGGCTGAACTGGAACAGACTAAAGACAAACTGGAGCAGGCCCAAAATGAACTGAGTGCCTGGAAATTTACACCTGATAGGTAAAGACAATCAAAATAACTCCCCCCCTCAAAAAAAAGTCAAGACTTCCTCACGCCCCCCCACCCTCACTCTCACTGCAGGCATGCAGGAACAATGGTGGGGGGAAGGCTGACACATGCTGTACTCACCACGAGACTTTACAGAAAGCCAGTCACTGCAAAACAAAACTGTTTTTGTACTCTTGCACTGTGCCAGCTACATATCACATAACCTAACGTGAAAAGACAGTATGGTCAGGTGACACTTGTGTTTCAGCTCTCTCCCCCTCGTATCCCCCCCTCACCGTCCAAGGGCCTGAAGGAGTCCGGACTGTTCCTGAAGAGGTGGTCACTCACTCCCCGACACGGATATGCCCTCCCCACCCCCTCAGCTCAAACCAGACAGTTCACACATTAAATAGGGGGGTTATGGTGGAGGTTGAGTCAGGCAGGGAGCATCCCTAGCCTCAGACAGCAATTGAACATTTTAAAGACAATTCCCATACTCGGTTTATAAAAAAGACATTTAACTGTGGATTACACCACACACATACCTGCTAGTCTGCCTGAGAAACGTAAAGACTTTTTGGACAGTCTAGACACATTGCAGTAACATGAGGAAAGTTCTAGGATTTAAAAGTAAGACTTCGGGGGGGAAAGAGCCACTAGAAATGATGTTAAGACTGTGGTGGAGCCAGATCCTCGGTCCGCAAGGGACGATGGTTCAGGCATGAGAGTCCAGTCGCCTGTGTCTCTGGACATGGGCCCGCTCACGGTAGAGTGTATTTACATGTTTTTATTTTGTGACTTGTTTCTTTTTATTGGCATTTAATTTCTTTCTCTTGTTTCTCTGAAACAAACACTTACTGCAGTGTGTGTGTATGAACTGAGAAGCACAATTGGCCTGGTTGTTTAAAATTTGCACTTTAATCATGAGTTAAGCTGAATGCTTAATTCATTGGATACATATGGAAACACACTGCTGTAGGTGAACTGAGTCCTGTTTCAAGTTGTGAATGCAAATGTCTAACAAGTCATGTTATGAGTTGATGAGAATGTATTGATTGTATTTCTGTGTATTTTTGTGATTGACCTCACGATCTCTTCCCTCAGCCAGTGCACTTAGAGCAGGTTAGACATGTCTTTGTCACCACTGTGGCACAGATCTTAAGCCACTGTTTTCACAATAAGAGCGCACTGTGATTATGTTTTTCTGTCTTAAAAAACAAAAATTCATACTCGGGTCTCACCACTGAGGCAGTGAGATTTGAGCTGGCAGTGTTTATACAGCCTGTTGTCAGCTAAAACACATTTCTCCCCAGGATCTTAGATAATTGAATGGTTTTTCTAACTACCAATTTAGATGAGAACCAGTGCATACAGCTGAGTAAAAAATAAGCAGCGCTTAAACCTTTTGGGGCAACACATGTTTTTTTGGGTCGGTTTTCTGAGCTAGTTTGAAATAACTATCACCAGTTGAATGACTTTTTTTCAGATGAGTATGTTGCCATGATTGTTAATGTTTCAGTGCCCTCTGGCCATATGACTTTCATAGGCATTCCTAGATTGAAGTTAATTATGGTTTGATATAATTTGTGTGCCATTTTTGTGCCAATTCAGCATCTTGATTATGCTTTTAAGAAGCCCTAATCATCAATTATTGCTTATGTAATGTGAACAGGTGTCAGGATTCCTCGACCCATTGTAAAGTTGAGAAAGCAGCTCCCTCAGTAATTTGATTCAACTGTTGAAGCACCTGCTCTAATGTATTTCTGGGGATGACTACACACTACCGGTGGCTCGTTCTTGCAGTGCACATTTCCATTCTTGCTACATATAGTTATGGGTTATTTAAATTGTAGGTTTCTTGTGGTGTTTTCATGCTAATGTTACTCTGCTCTGTGACATTTCCATTCTGCTTGTTCCTCACACCCAGCGATGTGGCAGCTTCATTTGAATTTGCGACTCTGGTAGTGACAGAATTTGCTACTGTTCATTTTTTGAAGTGCTCACTTTTCTTCTTCAATATGCAACACGGTGAACAAGTTGTAGCGCAACACTGAGTGCTTTCGTTCCATAGCAATGTGGGTCTAGCTTGCTTTGTTTGGGTTTGTAGCCACAACAAGGACTTTTAAATGTGCTGAGTAGGAATTTATAATCCAAGTTTTTATTTAGTCTGAAAAAAGCCAGCTGGGACCACTACAAGAATATCATTTACATTTATTTGTACAGATTTGTGGCAGTGGGTTGCTGAAAATGGAATGAAATGAAATTTGTGTTGTGACTAGGGTCCTGTAGGGACGGCCTGGGCGAAGTGTTTCTGTCGGCCCTTGGCACGTCGGGAAGTGGGTCAGACAGTTGGAGCAGATCAATGGCATCTCTTTGCCTGTTGTTTGTCTCTTGGTTCACTGTGTGATGTGAGACTTGTTTCCCTTGCAGCCAAACGGGGAAGAAACTGATGGCCAAGTGTCGAATGCTGATTCAGGAAAACCAGGAGCTGGGCAGGCAGCTGTCCCAGGGACGCATCGCCCAGCTGGAGGCTGAGCTGGCCCTGCAGAAGAAGTACAGCGAGGAGCTCAAGAGCAGTCAAGACGGTGAGAGCGCGAGCGCCGTCGACGTTTCACAGCCTGCCTGCTTTGTCACGTGTACGACTTTAAACATGCAGCTGTTTAATTTTTGCCTCTCCTCTGTGTCTGTCCCCGATCCCATCACCTTCCAGAGTTGAATGACTTTATCATCCAGCTCGACGAGGAGGTGGAGGGGATGCAGAGCACCATCCTCGTCCTGCAGCAGCAGCTGAAAGACACGCGACAGCAGCTGACTCACACTCAGGGGGCTCTGGCCGGACCCAGCAGGACTTCACCCACCGCCTCCAGCTCATCCGCCGAACCGTCCACCCAGCCCGAGCAGGCCAGCGCACCCTCCGAACCAATGGGCAAAGACTACGGGAGGGTCTCCAACGGACCAAGCAACGGCAACTCTTCCCAGAGGAGCGAGACCACTACGCCCAGCCTCTACCGGGAGGTCAGCAGCACCGAGGAAGACTTTCCCATGTCCCCCATGGTCTCCAGCCCCGGCGAAGCTGAGACCAAACTGTCCAACCACTCGGAGGAGGCGTCAGGGAGTCAGACTGCGGCGGGGAGAGTGGGAGGACCTGTGGGTTTCGGGAGCCAGCTGAGCGCGGGGTACGAGAGCGTGGACTCTCCGACGGGCAGCGAGACGTCACTGACTCAGCACTCGAATGACACAGACTCCACCACTGACCCCCACGAGGACAAGGCGGCCGTGGTGACCAAGGGCACCAGGACTGCAGGGTCACGGCACGCTCAGAACGGCCTGGACTCCAGCACGAGCGACAGTGCAGTTTTGTAATGTACCTTGACATGTACTGTCTTTTCCCCTCTTCTTTTTTTTAATACAATATACAAACAAGGCAACAATTGCATAGTCTGTAACACAGCGCTGCTGCCCAAGACGTTTTGTTTTCACCCTCCTCCCTTTGCCTATTGTGAAGCCTCTGTCACACTTGTGTTGCTAAACGGGGATATAACAGGAAAGGGTTAATGTTAGATTTGAATTGCGTGGATGTATGATTTAAAAACTAGTACGTTTCATTCTGCTGTTTATTTGAGCACGTCTATGCTGTTCTTGTTTGAGCTCTTGACACTGAAATCAGGCATCTGGTGTTGTAACTCATCGTCAAAAGTCAGTAAAATCACTGAAACACACTAGCTTCGCAATACTCAAGGTCATTTTTAGATGTTGGCCTGTGTTTGTTTTATTTTTTTTTTGTTAAATACAGTTAAAATTTTTCATTGACACAAAAAATTCTGTTAAAAAGATTCTGTTCAATTGTGAGTAGTTTATATGCGATGTTCATATTATTCTGACTTCAGTCCTTTTCATGTACTGACCAAATACCAATAAAGATTTTTAATACTATACAGTGAAACCCATTATTACTAGCTATCAGTACATTCATATGAAAAGTTAATTCACATAAACATATAACCTGTGGGCTTAGCTGAAGCATACGTATATAAAAGGACTGATGAATCTCAACAGCTGAAGTCATATTTTATAGTCAAATTATAGTTATTTAGGTTGTTTTTTTCTGCTGTGACTAACATTGCAGATATTTCATGGCAAATCATTGACACAGAAAGAGGTGTAAAGGAACAGGATACAAGACAAGTAGGAAACATATGTATGCAACTAAATTGAAGTTGGCTATACAAATTGTGCTGTTTGCATAAATGTATAAGTCCAGTTGAGGGGATGTGATTTCTGTCAACATGAGAATTGAACACACAACCTTTAACCATCATCTCTCTTTCTGAACACTGACATGAAGGAGCTGTCAACCTGTCTGTGCATTTGTGTGTGTGTGTGTGTGTGGGGGGGACTTGGACAGTAAAGAAAGTGATAAACACCACAAAAATGCTGCTAATTATCTGATTTAAAACACCTGTGTGTCAACCTGCCCTCAGAGGTGGCCTTTGTGAGTGAAAATTAATAGACATGTACCACTCAAACTCACGCTTTCCTAACTGTTATCACATAAAGTTGTGTGTGTGTGTGTTTCAAAGAGATTTCACATAAATGCGTGGGGGAAAAAAGGAGGTCAGAAGTTGATGAACTGCAGAGATTGATGAGTTGGTCTCAGCTGTGGCTCTGAAAAAAAGAGGACACACAGTAAATGATTATCCCGGTTTTATGACAGTAATGTAGGTGATAAACATCACAAACATCCCGTTGGCATTAATTACTATCATAATAATTAACACAAACAAACAGGATGTGATATAATGCTACCTGACATTTTATGAATGAACTTCTCCCTCCACAACAGGTGGTGGCGCTGTGGTGCAGCTCGGTGACAGTGGGGCAGCAGCAGAGCAGACCCACCTCCACTGTGGAGCCGTGTCAACAGTGCAGAGCCCTGAGACGGTGCAGTCAAGTCAGTGTGGAAGGAGACGATACAGCTTCAGCTAACCCCAAAACCTCCGAGGTGAAGTGAAGAAAGGACTCAAACTCCGACCAGCCGCACATCAACATGAACACCGAGCCTGTTGTCATCGTCTCTGCTGCACGGACTCCTATCGGTAAAGTAACACACACTGCTCACCACACCAACAACACTCATTCATTTATTACACTAGTTCACGTTGCTACTTCACTGTTGCTACATTTCGCTGTAGCTAAGTTGTTGAACTGGCTGTACCGGAAAAATATGTTTTTATTTTTTTGTTATAAATTCATCAAAGTCATTTTACTGACTACTTATCTATTTCCTGGTCTGTCTCTCTGTCTTAAGTCTTTTAATTAAGTAAAGTGGTTGATGTCATTCATTTAAATACGCCCGTGTGGGCTGTGGGCTCTGATTGGTCCCTTCCTTGGTCCGGAGAATTCTTTGTCCTCTGATTGGCTGTCTCGTCATAGTGCCACGGCGCACGAGCCTCATACCATTGGCTACCATTGGCCCCAATAAGGGTCACAAGCAGACACACAGACATTTGTCAAGTATCCTAAAATTAAAAAAGAAAAGAAAACTATGACAAAATAATACATCACTTATAAAGAACCTGCTAAAAACAAACTGAAAGACCTAGGCTATTTGTTTAATTGATTAGGCTGGAGAATCGATTTATGGAGAACTAATGGACATCAAATTTCAACACAGTATGAAACATATTACTCTGTGGTTGGGAGCTATGATGTAAATATAGATGAGTATGATGAAGTGTCAAAATTGCTCGCAATTTATGTTTCAACAAAAACTGACACAAACAAAGTGATATTTCGAGAGGAAAAAATAATAATGTCACTAAACTCTTTCCTTAGGTACACACTTTGATTCAGTTAAACCAGTTACCAGCAGAGGTCTTTTAAAAAAAAAAAGAAAAAGAAGCTGAGGGTGAACGTTGTAGTAGTGAGTTGACATTCCTGATTCATACAATATCTTCCCATTTTTCCTCAGGGTCCTTGAATGGCGCTCTGTCCACGGTGCCTGTGCATGACCTGTGTTCGGTGGTGATCAAGGGCGTTCTGCAGCGTGCTGCTGTGAAGCCAGAAGAGGTCTCTGAGGTTATCATGGGACATGTCCTAACAGCAGGTAGATACAAGTCTGTATTACGGCGGAGGTCTCATATTCATGTGTTGGGTAATGTTACCTTGATCTGACATCTCTTGTGCAATGTTTTTTTTCCCACTTGGCTTGACAGACTTTTTCTTCCTGGTGTTCACCTTTTATTGTGTTTCCTTCAGGTAGTGGACAGAACCCGGCACGACAGGCCAGCGTTGCGGCAGGGATCCCCTACCCTGTCCCAGCATGGAGCTGCCAGATGGTGTGTGGCTCTGGGTTGAAGGCTGTATGTCTGGGAGCTCAGTCCATCCAGGCCGGGGAGTCCACTGTGGTGGTGGCGGGGGGCATGGAGAGCATGAGCAGGGTATGTTACAACACAACAGCTGCTGAGTGTTAGGAAACTGACAACAGGGTGTGTAACCTCAGTGCTTTTTAGGTACTGACTGACATGCCAATGTCACTATTCACTCATTATTTTATTAGATTTAGCCGGAGTAGATACAAAACACATTTATAACTATAGATCAATGTTCTTGTACAGTCATCGTGTTTACATAACATTTACATTTTGGGCTCTTAAATTGTTAATTCTTTGGTTGAGTAAGACAGTAAAATAAAATATTGTTTTTGTTGACAGTGCCATGTATTTGATTGCCATTAGTATGCAAAACACAAATGACACAGTCCTGCAGCAGTTCTTCAGAGATAGTGGGGAAATGCATGTTACAGCATCCCACAGTCAAAGATGGAGACTTGAAATGTTTTCTTTTGTCCAACCCGATCATCCCATACTTACAGATGTTTACTTTACAATAACGCATGTCAAAGAAAAGCATCAAATCTTCTGCTTTTGAAATGGCAAAGAAGCTAAAACTGAGTTTCCTTCGACACCTCAGGCTCCTCACACGCTGCAGATGAGAGCAGGAGTGAAGATGGGTGATGCCTCGCTGCAGGACTCCATGGTGGCAGACGGCCTGACAGACGCTTTCCACAGCTATCACATGGGCATCACAGGTCTGGATCTGTTTGATGTTTTAAATTATTTTAAAAGTAGGTAACATTATGCTAATATGTCTTTTTTTTTCTTCTATCAGCTGAGAACGTGGCAAAGCAGTGGAGCGTCAGTCGAGAGGAGCAGGACCGGTTTGCTGTCCAGTCCCAGAACAAAACAGAAGCTGCACAGAAAGCAGGACATTTTGATCAGGAGATCGTCCCCATCATGGTGCCATCCAGAAAAGGCAATTTTATTACTAGTTATTATTGTATTTCAGAGATATTCTCATCTGCCCTAACTGTATATACTGTAATATCAATTTCTCACCCATTCAGGCCCAGTGGAGGTGAAGGTGGATGAGTTTCCTCGTCATGGCAGCAGCATGGACAGCATGTCCAAACTCAGACCTTGCTTCGTCAAGGACAGCAGTGGCACCGTCACCGCTGGAAACGCCTCAGGTTCGAGTGTCTGTGCTTGTGAACTTGAAACATTCACTGAGATGTTGGTGATGCTGCTTGAGTCTGAATTCCTAGGTAAAATTATTAAAGCTGCATTTATCTTCCTGCTGTAGGTATAAATGATGGAGCAGCAGCGACTGTCCTCATGAGCCAATCAGAGGCTGCGAGACGTGGCATTAAACCAATGTGCAAGATTGTATCGTGGGCTCAAGCTGGTCTTGACCCGTCCATCATGGGAACTGGACCAATACCAGCCATCAGGAAAGCGGTGAGAAGTCAGCAGCAAATATAATTCAACTTAAAGGGATAGTTTAACATTTTGGCAAATTGGCCCATTGCCATAATCCCTATAGTTTTAGGAGTAGGTTCGTTACCTTTAATTGTCAGTGCAAGCTATTTTTAGAACGGCGCTATGCGCTGGAGGCTAATAGGATTTCTTGGTTTCCCTCATCAAACTCATCAAATACACAATCCAACAACTCCAAAACGTTCTTGTGGACAAGTTGTGACCTGCACATTCACCACGCTATGAGGTAACGGAACTTTACACGACAGAGTTGTTTTCTCGGCGGCTTTGCCGTTCTAAAAATAGCTTGCACCGACAATTATAAAGGTAACGAATCTACTCCTAAAACTATAGGGATTATGGCAATGGGCCAATTTGCCAAAATGTTTAACTATCCCTTTAACATGGATGGAAAAAAGGTTTTTTATATTAATTTGTGGTCTCACTCTTTATCAGGTTGAGAAAGCAGGCTGGCAGCTGGACCAAGTGGATTTATTTGAGATCAATGAAGCATTCGCTGCCCAGTCCATTGCTGTGGTCAAAGAGCTCGGCCTGAATGTCGACAAGGTGATTCATGATTATCACTCTGAAGTTCAAAAAATGAAGTCATCCATATCCCTAAAAAGCCAAGGGGCCTAGTTGTACAACTGAGTACAGCTCCTTTTGTTATGTGTTTCCTCCCGTAGGCTATAATCACCAAAGCCTGTGCATATTCTCATTTGTATAATCACCAAACAAAATGCATATTATAATGAGGTTTACACATCATTTAACCTTCACCTCACTGACCTCAACCTTTTTGTCCACTCCTCAGGTGAATGTGAGTGGTGGTGCGATTTCTCTGGGCCATCCCATCGGTATGTCTGGCTGCAGAGTGCTGGTGACTCTGCTGCACGCGCTCCAGAGAACTGGAGGACGCAAGGGAGTGGCGTCCCTTTGCATCGGAGGAGGGATGGGCATCGCCATGTGCGTGGAGAGGTCTTGAGATGAAGATGAGATTGTTGCACTCCATCTCATTTTAATGAATATATAAGGATATAAAATGGATTTTATTGTTTACACTGCAGGGTATGAAATGGTAACGGTTTTAAGTGATATAAGTGTATGTTTCTGATTGTCGGGGAGCTTGCCATTCACACTGTGAACTTCACTTAACTTTGAACTTCTCAGGTTCTAGATGTGAAGCATGTGGCTTAATGTTAAGGCACTACAAGTCTAAATTACTGTATGTTAGTCTAGTCTATGACTGCTTAAATAAATAGTGTCTTATAATTGCTCTTACAACTTGGTTTTTAGATGTGCTGAACGTGCACCATAGTCCAGTCAGTAAATGAGATTTGATGTTTTCCTTTAAAACCAGCTGTTCTCAGTTGCCTATACAACTGATAAAGTGATGCACTAAAACTAAGCTTTAGATCCCGGTGTATACAGTCTTTAGCATATGCAACTTTCTCTGTAAAGTATCAGTTTTAACTTGGTGTAATTTAATACATGTAATTAGCATTGATAGATGAAGCTTGCTCTAAAAACATTCCAATATCGTCCCATGTGTTATTGGACCTTCATTCTCTGATCAACTGTGCAGGCAGTAGCCTTGAAACAAAGCTAAGTGCCATAAGGTTAAGTATACTAGCCTTCTCTAACCTAGTGCTTCCTGTACATGGTACCCATGTTTGTGAAAATGTTTCTTGTAATGTAGCCGATATAAAATAAAGAATTAAGGAGTCAAAACCACAACTCGCCTGTTTGAATTAACAAATCAACGGTCATTTACAACCATTGGAGCTTTATTAAGTGTCCAAAAAAAAACAACTGACAAGTCACTTACAGTTCCTCTGGAAGCAAGAGCCGGAGGGAGCGGGAGTGGGAGAACAGTAAACAGGCAAAGTGCACAGCCTACACTAGAGCAACAGCCATGAAGAGCTCCATATGTATAAATACAGACGTTGAACCTAATGGGACCAATCACAGCCTCTCAACCCTCCAGGGATCCAGACTGTACGGCATCCCTGTACGACTGCCCGCCCTCCTTTGGCTCTGGGAACAGTTTGATGAGATCATCAATACGGAGGATGGTGATGGCGGCCTCGGTGGCGAACTTCAGACTCTTTGTCTTGACCATGGTGGGCTCGTACACGCCGGCTTGACGGTTGTCTCTGGGCTTACCGTTCACCAGATCCAGACCGATCCTATAAAGGACACGTTAAAAAAAAAGGTCAAATATACTGAGTCTTTCATGCAACTTTCTTCCATCTTTTCTTCATACATGCGACTACTACTGATGGCCATCACCAGATTACTTTCTGTATTTATTTCTAACTTTGTCTGACCAACACTTGAAAAAAAAATGTAAACACAGTATCATGAGTGTTGTGAAAAGATAAAGCGAACTCACCACTTGAGATTCTTGCGTTCGGGGTTAACCTGAGCCTCGTTGTGGAAGGCACGAAGCTTGGCCACCAGATCAGTGGAGTCCTGTGCTGCATTCACTGCCAGGGTCTTGGGGATGACAAGGAGGGAGCGGGCGAACTCGGCAATAGCCAGCTGCTCTCGGGAACCCTGAAAAAAACGTAACAAAAGCAATCAGCATGTGATTTACAACCCAACTTTGCTAACGACAACCGCAGATACCCGAGTGGATGCATCCACGACAGTGTGACACTCACCATGCTGGTGGCGTAGTTCTCCAGGTAGATGGACAGAGCTGCTTCCACTGCGCCTCCTCCTGGAACGACAGACTTGGACTCCAGCACCCTCTTGACCACGCAGAGAGCGTCGTGCAGCGAGCGCTCCATCTCGTCACACATGAAGTCGTTGGCCCCACGCAAAATGATGGAGGCTGATGTGCGTGCTTTGGTGCTGAGGTTGGGAGAGAACACAACCCGCACAATTAACAGGTGTCAGACCACAACTGCACACAACAGAAGGTGCACAAAGTTTTCACAGCTGCACCTCTGGAATCTGTGGTACCCGTCTCCATTTCACTGTAGCTTTACATCTGATATTCATTCATCCAATAAAAGCAAGAGTGTAATAGACTTAAATAGTGGCAGGTCTTACTTCTTGACCAGGATGAGCTCGTCGTCACAGACTCGCTCCTGCACAACCTCCTCAGCCATGCCGAGCATGGTGGGTTCAAAAGTCTCCTCTCCCTCCAGGTTGGTCAGAGATGGGCAAAGAGTGGCTGAGAAAGAAAAGAGAAACAGCTGATGTCAATAACTGCTGATGGTGGTGAGGAGTTCAAGCACTGAATACAAAGACATGCCGAGATGTAAAGACCAATAATTAAAAAGCCCCAAAAAACAATGCAACTACAACATGCTCTCGTCTCACCTCCTGTTGCCTTGGCGATGCGTTTCAGGTCCCTCTTGAGAACTCTTCTCACAGCCATTGCTCCTACATCCACAAAGTACTTAAGACACATGTCATCGATGCCACCGGTGGTCAGGATGACGTTGGCGCCTGCTGCCAAAATCTTCTGGATTCTCTCCTTGGTGATATCAGATTCCCTGTGGTAGAAATATATTGTTTCAGTCTCACCAATCACACAAATGATCAGTGTCAAGTCTGCAAAGACTAAATCAAAATAAACAACTTGACCTCTAGTTCTCTGCTCAACGTGTGAATCATCTGGTTTAGTGCACATACACAGGCATCAAAAAGCACTGTCCGGTCACAAGAGTCGTCCAACAGCTCAGAGAGAAGCTGCTGCCTTGACTCATGACCGCTTATGTTTTTTCCCACGCGTATCACTGTGTAAACTACTGAGTCAGCAACACAGCAAATTTAAATGGGAAAGAATAAGAAAAGAAAAAAAAAGAGTAAAATATTCCACAATTAACCTTTGTCTGATCAGGTCAAGTTTCTCTGGGTCGCTGATGACGACTTGGACTCCCATCTTCATTTTGGTTTTCTGCAGGCTGAAGTCCAGGCAAGCAATCTTGGCATTAAGAACACGTTTGACCATGCCTTGGGACAAAGACAAAGAGACAGCATGGTCAATAAACAATAACTGAAGAGCAACTGAGAAGAGGATGGGGGACACGCCGTCATTTAAGGTTAATATTCAACTGTCTGGCCAGAAAAGAGATGCCACGGTTTATAAACTACTGTGACTAGGTTCCTTTCACAGCCAGTATACTGTCTCCCACGCGTATCACTGCATACGCCATCAGGCAAGACATAGCAGCAAATTTAAATGGGAGTTCAATCAGTTTCAACAGTGACATTGGAAATAAAGAGAAATTGTGAAAACTTTGTATGAAACTCACCCTGTGAGCCGACTGTGCAGTTCAGTGCATATCCGTTCACCAGGAAGCTCTCTTTCTGGCTGCGGCCATGAGCTTTCAGCACGTTGACAGAGTTGATGGGATATTTGGCCACGCCTTTGCTGTCCACAAACTTCACAGCAATGGCAGCATCAACCACCATGTTCGCAAAGAAGTCTGAGTCACTGAAGGCCAAGGAGTTAAGGTAGATAGAGGCAGCAGAGAAGAATTAATTTAATCATATGCAAAAAAAATACTTCAAAGTGAATCAAGGATACACTCCAATGATTTTAGAGGACATAGAGGTCTTGGCTGCATTGATGAGGCACTCCCTGCCCAGGTCGTCTGTTCCAATGGTGAGATTCTCATTAATGTAGCGCACTGCCTCCCTGAGAGATAAAAAAAAAAAAAAGTTTGCATGTCAGAAAATCAAAACACTTCAAATGCATAAAGAAAATATTATAACTGTAAGAGTGGATAAAATGTTTGGATCTTACTTGCAAGCCAGACGATATCCACTGATGACTGATGTGGGGTGAATCTTCTGCTTTACCAGCTCATCTGCACTCTTGAGCAGCTCTGCAGCAAGAATGACCTACAAGAAAGTGAGGTGGAATAAATAACAGGTAACAATATACAGTATTGTGTCAAACTAGTAAAAGCAAGTTGTGAATATCACACTGTGCCATCATTTCATTAGGGGTGGCAGAATTGAGGCTGCACGACCCCTTCAGACACTGAAGGACGGTTCATCTGTCCTGTTAGCATAGCCACACATCCGTGATAAGAGGCAGATGCATGGTACTAAAACAGGACTTTACAGATCACTTTTTTTTTTGCAACTAAATGCTTTCTGAACAACCTGCAATGTGCAAGTGCAATGTTCAAAGCACACTCCTTAAGCAGCAGCAGCCTTTATTTCTGCAGGTCAGAGCAGCTGCTGCCCTCACTCACCACAGACGTGGTCCCATCTCCGACCTCCTTATCCTGCAGGTCAGCCAGCTCACACAGGACTTTGGCAGCTGGGTGCTCCACCTCCAGCAGCTTCAGGATGGTGGCTCCATCGTTGGTGATGGTCACGTCCTGTCATAAACCGGGCAAATACCACAACTGATCATCACGAAAAAGCTTAAATGTGAACGAACCAGTTAAAAGAAATTGTGTAAGATAATTAAATGCTTTGCTCACCCCGATGTCGTCCACCAGCATCTTGTCAAGACCAACGGGTCCGAGGGAGCTCTTGACGATGTTGGCGATGGATGATGCGGCCATGACTGTGAAAAGAAAAGAGGGAGGCTGCTACTATATGCATGTTTCTGAATAGCCGACACATACTTTAATATCTAGGCCCCAATTTCTAGCAACATTTCCTGCTGTGTAATATTCTGTCTCTTCATCAAGTGGGGTGCACAGTCAGCTGACCACACCTTCTGATGATCATGACAGTGTCTTTTCTACCCCATTAGCATAGCCGTCCATTCATGGTGGTTACGAATGAAAGGTACTAAAATGGGGTTGTTAAAATGTAACACTTGCTGCAGGTGTTGGGAATCGCATTAACTATGCTGTGTTTTAATCTCACTGGAAACTGCGTAGAGGCTAAAACTCAACGTTAGATTTCGTTAGCGTTAGCATTAGCCACACGTGTGTTCAGTGCAGTACATTAATCAACTTTTCCCGAGGAGCGTTAGAAACGCACAGAAAAGACGTCGACTGCGTCTGAAACTCCAAACAAAGCAGCACAACAACTCACCATTTTGGGTGCGAACAGAGTCGCCAGTTGTCCTCTGGCCGAGCACATTTAACGGACCCTCTAATAGCGACATTTTGGACCAACACGCACCCGAGAAGAAAGGAAGCGGCGCAATGCACTGTGGGTAAACCGGTATTAACCAGAAGCTTCGAGAAGAAAGTTTCTTAAAAAAAACTCCGGATTATTAACGATATATGCGTTTTAATTATCTATCAGGGTGCAATATCACATTTGTAATGAAGTTGCGCATCAACCAGTTCATTTATCAAATTAGAAAATAACGTTTTGTTACGTCGGACTCGAACACTACATTTCCCAGCATGCCACACTTCACTGCGCCGCCGGCTTTTCCTTCTTCTTGGTTTTGTCGATGAGTTCTAAATGATAGTAGCCTGCACAAGAGCGCCCCCTGCAGATTTACCCATGACGCTACGGCAAATGCAAAATTTGTGTTTTTTTCTCTCTTTTTTTTGGTATAATTTGTCCTATTTTGTCTAATTAAAAAAAAAAAAATTCTCAGGGAAATAGTTAAGTTCCTGAGCTAATATACCATCTGATTTGACCTTTTGTGTCTTGACTAGTATTACATAACAAATAGGAGTATTCTCATTTCAGAGGGAAATATATATTATACGCTGTACGTTATTTTATTTATTCATTTGAAGGCTATACTGAGCAATTACATAGGTTTAGATACAGTTCAGGACAGTTCTCAAAAATGAGTTATTAGTTGCAGCCCTACATAGATTATTAAATTAGCGGGTTACACAGTAATGCATGACTAATAACAAATGATCCCCAGGGGCCATTTTTCAGTACTCTTGATACTTTAACTACATTTTCCTGATGACACTTACATAGGCCTACTTTTAATTAAATCATATTTTCAATGCAGGACTTTTAATTGAGTATTTTAACATTATGGAATTATTACTTCACCAACCACTGCTTTTGTCAGCTACCACTTGAATCAGTAAGAAATTGCAGTTCAGGAATGTCCAAGATCAGTAGGATGTAGTTTGGAGAATGTGTTGCTATAAAATAGTTTGTCCACCAGAGAGCAGTGGCAACTCAACTGTAAAAAAAAACAACAACGTCCTATGCGGTACAAATTTGTGCCGCATCAGACTTATTATTGTGCCTGTGTTTAAAATTTCTCAGTTTCTTTTTACTATATTTAGCAAAATGCAATTATCAAATACCAACTATTTTGTTGAATCCTCAAAGGAGTGTGATACTTTCCTTGATTCATATAGGCCTACACAATCTTAACTGAAATCCCCATTATGTGGGAAAAACAAACTAAGATATCTTAGGTAACTAATTGATTTTTCTTTCTTTAGTCAATCACCAAGCACTTTCTCATAGCAAATGATTATTTAATAAAACATGAATATCATCATGTATTTTATCCAGCCTCCATGGCTCTGTACTATATTCAGTTTGATGACATTTGTATGCAATGAAAACACAAGGATGAGTTTAATCTGAATTTATTTCCTCCAATACATTGTTTTGTTGAGCAATGACAACTAGGCAGTTAAAAAAATACAGTACATTTAACTTAAACATTAAAGCATTATAAAGCATACCTATGGCATACAAGAATAACTTTCCTAAAATGTACATCTTTACAAAGTGTTTACAAATAAAACGTAAAAAAGACAGAAAAGTGCAAAAAAGAGTCAATGAAGACTGACGATCCCCACCAGTGAAACAGAGGATAAAAATATACAAAAACAAAACAAAAAAACAACAACAATAAAACAAAACATACTTCATATTTCTAACTTGTGTTTGACGCACATTTCCTGATATGAACAGTAGGCCTTGATATTGTGCTTTTCAACTTTCCATCTGTTTTAGTGATTTTGGAACTTAACGTAATTAAGCAGTGCGCGATAGATGATGAAATGCCATTCCTGAAAATATTCACAGTATCCGATTCAAATTTTGTGAGTGCCCTTTAATGAGAATGAGAATAAAACCATCTCTTAATAAATATATTTTACTTTCATTTACAACCTGTCTGTGTTTTGAACTAACAGTGATAATGGGCAAATAACATAGGGATGATTTGAAATAAATATGACATATTTAGTGTTCTTTTTAAGAGAAATTAAGGAAACAAGTGTGTGGTCAAAAATGAACGTGCTTCAAAGGAAGAGAAATCAATTGTGTTACATGAACCTTAATGAAGTGACTGACAACCTTTCTTTCTGTGAGAGTGGATGCAATATCAGTAGTGTGACAGTTGGGAGTGTCCCATGACGTAAACAAAGTAAACAAACAGTTGACTATCCGTTTGAATAAAAAATAATAATACACCAAAGACAGTACTGTAGTTTTTTAACTAACTCTCCTTAATGCTCTTCTTCATGGTCCCTCTTGAAAATAAAGGTTAAACTTAGTATGATTTTTTAAAAATACACCATCCACTTACTGAGATGCACATTTCACTCCATCGATCAAACGTAAAAACATCTCTGATTTGCTCACAGATTCAAAATAAATATGAAGTCCTACTGTTTCTTATAGATTTATATCTAAAATATCAGCATCTTCTCTTGATTTTAAAGCACGATACCCTATTCATGACAAAAGGCGGTATAGGTAAAGTGAAATGGAATAAGTTCAAATAGACTTACTGGTCTAAGTCTAGTTATACTTAACCTATTGGATCTTGTAATAGCCAATATGTTCTCTTTACAGTTGCATCCTCTTTGTTGCACTTACTGTTAAAAAGCTGTTAAAAGTGACGAACTAGCCTGAGTAGCAAATGTGACGACTGCGAATTTTAAACTGCACATTTGTAAAGCTTCAGATCTGTTTGATAGTGTAAGCACAATTAAAAACAACAGCCACCACTGTGGTTCACTTCCCCTATACAGGTTTAACTAGTGTTGAAAACGCAGTTAAAATAACCTTAAGAGTAAAATTAAAAGACCTCACGACTCACGAGGTATTCCTGACACGGAGGGAGTTAACATCCACTGAAGATCACCTTAAGTTTTGATGCTTCGGTTTGAGATGTTGGGCACGGAGAAGACTCAGAAATCTCAGATATCCTGAACTACTGTATCTGTACAACAGTTTATTGGCACAAATCCTCCTCCTGTTTCTACAAGGCTAAAACAGACTGAATTCATTTGTATCATAAAACCCAATATCCAGTCATTCTGAATGTTAACGTCTCCACACCAAATCACCTTTTCTTGGAAACCCACACACACACACGAGAGGACTGTTTGAACCTGGAAGTGCTAAGGCAGCTCACATGCACGCTTTGATGTGGCATTTTGACCAATACTAGTGACCTATCATGTGTTTTCATTTGAAGCCATGAAACAGAAAATATAGGTATTCACAGAACTTGTTACACATATGGATGAAACCAAAGAAATTTCTTCTGATCTATGTTGAAACATGTGTTGTGTTTAATAAGGTGAAATATCTGTTATTGTTGGTGGATTATGATGTATTATGAAGGGCAGTAGCGCCCCTTTTCTTTCTATATGCTGTATGTTGATATATATTTATTTGGCTTTTAGTTGTTGTGTGGCTTCAGGCAAAGCTGCTGGAGCTCAGACACTGAAACTTCTCCCTCAGGGACTGGACGATGTTGGGGTGGTTCTGCTGCGGCTCGCTCCACAGGTATTTCTCCAAATTCTCGCGGTCCAGAGACCTCAGCGAGTCGCAGGAGCGAACCGGGGTGCACGGCAGACTCTGGGAATGGACGATGCCCCGATTCTGATTGGAAAGAACCGCAGAGTTGCCGTTCCTCTGATCCTGTTCGCTCTCGTCCTCCGAGCGGATCTCTACATAGTCATCGTCATCTTCCCCATTGTCTTTGAAGTTGGCCAGGTAGTTCTGGGTGGCGTTGAGTATGCTCAGTGCAGATGCCCGATTCAAGACCAACACCTGTTGACCGTCGTGCAAGGTGAGGTCCGAGTGTCCCAGCGTAGACCGCTCTGGGAGGCTACTCTGCCGGCCGGCCCGGCTCAGACTCGGGCCGTGGAGTCTGTCTGTGGATCGAGCCACAGCGGGTCTGTTACAGTTGAGTTCAGACTGGTTGTTCTTCTCCTGCTGCTGGCTTCCCACTGAGCCGACCGACTGACAATGAGCCGGCGGGGAGGACTTCGAGGAGGGCGAAGACGGCGCGTTGAAGGACGGATGTCTCTTAATGGAGCTGTACACGTGCTCCTCTTTCTCACTTGGCGACGACATGCACGAACTCCACCTCTGGGCGGGGGGCGAGCTGGGAGAGAGGGAAGGGATGGAGCAGGAGGAGGTGAGTCTGCGCTGTGGGGTGGACGACGCCCGAGCGTCCCCGACCTCGCTGGACGCGGTGACGAAGCTGGCCAGCTCTCCGTTGCTGTATGTGGAGTGGAGCCACTCCTCCTCCAGGGAGGTCTCGGGCATGGACGGGGAGGACGGCAGCCCCGGATAATGGGCGAAGTGTGAGGCGGTCTGACCAGAAGGAGGGTCCTTAAACATGACCTGATCATAGAGCTGCGAGTACTCTGCTATTCTTGCACCTGTGGGGGGAACACAGAGGATACAAAGAGGGTGAGACAAGACAAATGAAACCAAAAAAGGCAATGTCTGTGTAAATTCTCATTTGTCCAGGTCAAAGGCATCTCTAGGCAATTGAATCAGTTCAACTGGATTTAGTTTTTGTCTCTGAAGACGTTTCACCCCTTATCCAAGTGGTTTCATCAGTTGGCCGCTTAGATAAGGGGCGAAACGTCTTCAGAGACAAAAACTAAGTCGACTTGATTCAATTGCCTAGAGACAAATAGGGCAATGAGCTTCAAACTATATTATATACTATATAAGTTTTTGAGTTACCTATGGCTGCGCCTCCCTGTTTCTTCTCCTCCAAGATGGCTGCCAGGTCCTTCTGCTTCTTCTCAGCTCTGGCCCTAGTACAAGAGTCTCCGGGGTCCATGCTCCTCATGCGCAGCAGCTGGTTGGCCTTCTTGATCTTCTGGCTGTACTGCCGCGCCATCAGGAACACCCTGCTCTTTGATTTATCCATCAGCTCCAGGGGGTCCACAGACTCACCCAGCAGGAGAGAGGAGGCGGCCAGCGGGGAGTCCAGACCCGCCAGCTCCCCCGGAAACAAACTGTGAATGTCCTTGACGGGGACGGGGGGATCTTTCTGAGGGGGGGTGATGGTTCGTTGGGGAAGCTCCACCAGGTCGTCGTCCTCCAGGCGGAAGCTGCCGCTGCTGAGGCGAGCCAGTCTGTTGCGGATGCTCTTCACGGTACCTGCGGGGGGCTCTGGGGTTGCGGGGATCGGGTGTGGGTGTGGGTGTGGGTGTGGAGTGGGAGCAGGGCTGTGGGGTTCTTCTTCAGTGATGCTTTCACTTTGAAGATCAGGGAAGTTGATGACTGGGATGGTGAATGATGGTGTGGATGTGATGGGCGGGGGTTTAGGCTGATGTGCCGGGGGGCTCTTGGCTGTCGGGCTGGTTGCTTGGTGACTGGTGACAGAGGGGGTCTTTTTGGGGCTGCTTTTGATGGACGAGGCCTTTTTAGGGGACTCGCTGGCACTGACGGGGAAGGCGGCAGGGAGGCGATCGGCTTTCTTTTCATTGTTCTTGATGTAGTTCTCCAAGTCGTTCCAGATCTCGTCGACCTGCTCTGACATCTTGTCCCCTTTCTGCGAGCGCTGGGAGAACGTCTCAGAGGCCGACGAGGACGAGTAATCGGGCTCAGAGGAACATGGGACGGGATGGGAGGTGTCTGGTCCTTCGTCGTCTCCAAAGTGGAGGCTCTCCTCAGATACGAACCCTCCCAGACTTCCAGTCAGGTCTTGCTCAGAGGTCAGCAGACTGTCCCTCTCTTGTTTGAGTTTATTGCCTTCATTCATGCCTTTAACTTCTGTTGAGGGTGGTTCCCTGAAACAGATGGTGTCATAGATGTTCTCCTCCACTATTTTGAGCTCGCACGTCCCAAACTGCTTCCCCTCCTGAGTGGAGGACCGGTTGCTCTCAGAGGAACTGTCTGGTTCGATCAGCGGCTCTGTGACCCCTGAAACCTCTTTTAGTACCCTTGCCGCAGGGCCCAGGGAACCCTTTGCAGCCGCGGACGTCTCTTTCCGTGACTGGCTTTCCTCCACGTCTCTCCTGATGAGGCCCATGCTCTTCAGGTCCTCATAGCTGATGTTGTCATACACATTTTCAATATCGTCTATCGTCAGCTGCTCGGCTGAGGATGACCCAGATATGTCGTTGCTGGACGATTCGGTGTGGATCACTTCCAGGTTGCTGTGGCCGCTCTGGTCGTCGTCAGGGCTCTGCAGAGCTTCTGTGGCCTTCTCCCCCGCGCTGCTCGCCCGCCGCAGGACTTTGCTCCCGTTGGGTGGGGGGTCAACTTGCACTGCGGGCACTTGTTCGACGTGCCAGCTGCAGGGGCGAGCTGTCCTCGGCGAGGGCGGGGCGTCTGACCTCTCCGAGGGCACCTCTGGCTCCGGTCCGCCGGGCTCCGTGGGAACAAACATCTGGTAGATGTCCTCGTCCTCGTCCTCCGGCTGCATGGTTCTCTGGCGCGTGGGGAACATGGCCCTGCGAGCCCGGTGGTCTGCCCAGATGTTCCTGACTGAATGGTCGGTTTCTGTGACTATGACAGAAGGAATAGGAGAGTCTGGAGGCTCCTCTGTCACGTTAGGCGTCCTGAGGAGCGGCGGGTGGTGACTACTTTCCCTCACCAGGGATTCTCTCGCTTTCTGAATGGAGGACAGAAGAAAACGAGTTGTTTCACATGAGTCCAAAACCATCAAGATAGAAGTAGATGAAATCACCATGGTGTGTTTGTGATTCATACCTGTAGGTCTGAAGGGCTCATGTTGAAGGTTTTCCACTGTTCTATACTGTCAACAGATGCCTGAGGGTTCAGTCTCTTCCTGCTGCTTTTACCAGGGACTCGCAGCCTTTTTCCTCCTCCCTGAAGGGAAACAGCATCAACATGTTTGAAGGACTGAGGTTGGAGGTGCAACAGTACGACATGCATCTGTAATGATCTGTGTCCCTCATCGAGCAGCTTTAAACTCACCAGCCCGCTGTCATCCTCGTCGTCAGCGTCCTGCTGATGATGGTCCTCTCCTTCCTCTCTGTCACTGTGGTCATAGTGATCGCCAGGGTCCAGGGACTCTTGTGATTGGTTGATGAGGCTGCGGCTGCGACCGATAGTGCCCAGGGCCAGCTGGGACACTGGAGAGAGCAGGGTTGCACCCAGACTTGTTCGCTGCAGAGGATAGTTAAAAAAAAAATCTGTTAGATAACCTGTGTGAATGTCAGTGTGTGTACTCATGCTCCTTTGGTTTAAAATGTTCATTTTTTCTGATTATGTCTCACCTTTTCACCGTCTGTATTGGCAGCATTCTGTTTTGCATTCTTCAGTAATTTGGAAAGAGGTTCTGCGGGGACAAACACACAAATTTATATTGGATGTTTCCATGGCAAGTGCGTAATTTATGAAAAATGAATAAAGACATAAACGTTTCTCACCTTTCCTGCGTCCTCTTCGAGGAGTTGGGCCCTCCTTGGTTTGAGGGGAATCCTTCTTGTCACCATCAGGGCTATAATGAAACCCGGGATGATCTGGAGAAAGGATGGAGAAGATGTCACACACCCATAACATAATGAATAAAATATGTATAATGAAACCTTAAAATATAGGATGGAATTAAATTCATGTCTTATAAATTGTCACTTACGCATTGCATCCATTTCCAAAATGGCTTGCTTGGCCTAGAATTGTAGAATAAAACCAGGGTGAGTTCAACAGGTGAGGTCAGGGATGAACATTAGATTTGACACTAGGTGGCGACAGAAACCCACAGACCACAGACCCAACATAGTGGCTCAAGTTTTACACTTAACAAGTAGCCTCTTTATGATATAACACTGAACTTTCTCAGTGACCTTCCCCACTGGAGAGAAATCGCCAGTTTTCCACTTGCACATGCCCAAAGGCAAAAGACGAGACAGAAAAGTGATTGTGTTTGAATGAAAATACACGAGTGACAGAAATCAGAGCACACGAAAGGAAAGTGAGGAGAGGGAACAAGTGTTGGTGAAGATGTGGAAGGAGGTGAGAGGGAGTGGTAGCTTCAAAACATCTCTCTCATAGTCTGTGTCTATGTCACCAGAGAAACAAAGAGGGGGCGATAAGGGGACGAGGTGCTCCTACCTTGGCAGGGATTTTGGCAGGATGGTTTTCAAGTATCAGTCTCTTGAGGTGTAAGATCCACATGCGCTTGTCTTGTTGCGATTTGGCCTGGGGGGGGGGAGAAACATCACAGAGATGATATCAGAAAAAGGTAGCTGAGAGGGCTGGGATAAGCCCTTGAAAAAGAGTTGAACATACGTCAGACACATTATCTTTCTCAGGGCTTGTCCACAGCGGTTAGGTAACAACAATTGGTCGCTACTAGGCACTTAACACTCAACATGTCTGAGCAACTCAGTGAGCTGAGCCTGGATGTTCTACAAAACAATCAGACACCTGCAAATATAAATGTCACACTTTCTGACGGCACTCTTGCACAATGCTGCTGGTGGCTACGGTTTAAAACATGTAATTACATTCACAAAGTGTTTCACTTTTTGTTATGACAAGTGCCGTCTTATGCACTGTTGCTGTACCTGGACTGTGTGCTGCAGTTTGGGATTCTTGTAGTGAAACACGCTGAAACTCAGTGGTTCCTTAGGAATGACCTCCACCAGCATCAGGTTACAGCACTGTAACACACAGGTAAGAGGTTATGTTAAAAATAGCAGGAACATTTGTATGTATGTAGTATGGCGTCTGTCTGGGGACGGGGTAGTGGCTCGAGCAGGATGACTGACCAGGATGTGAGCCTTGTACGTGTAGGTTTCTTCTCGTTTCTTTGTAATGAGGAGAAGCTTGTCAAACAGGAAGAGAGTTCTTTCGTTCTTGGCTCGCTGCAGACGAAATGTTCCTTCAAGAACCAGCTCTCCATAGCCAATCAGATCTGGGCCTTTCCAGTTGGTCAGCTGGCTCTGGATTTCCTGCAGCGAGCACAGAAATAGTGAGAGGAGTTAAATAATTGTGTTTATTTGAACATGAACAGGAAAACCAATTGCGCAATAGTGATAAAAAAAAGATTTTGCAAACATCTTGCTCTGTAAAAATAAACCTATGACCCACAGGACATAAAAAGCTGGTTCAAGTGTTTTGGTGCAGTTTTGAAATGATCAGTGGTGGTGGTGGTGGAGTTAACTTGTAAAACCTGTTTTAACACTAGTACATGGTCCAAAGTACAATATGAAAGATCAAAGCTTAAAAACATGATCAGATATATGCAATAAAATGTGTGAAGGAGGCTATTGTCTGTTGTGCTATTGGAGAAACAGAGTTAAGACAATGAAAAGAAAAATATTGAGGAAACTAAGAAAAAACAGACAAAGAGGGAAAAAGAAAAACAACAAAAGCTGAAAATTTCTCATGAAGCCAATCCTCTCTCCAGACACTGAGAGTAAACGCTTCCACACACATTCCTGCATTCATCTGACCATCCTGGCTCCCAGCTGATAAAAGAAACAAGCTCCCCTTTTATGTGTCCTCCTTATGCAAGGCCATCATTAGCCCAGTGGAAAAACGCGGGGACTTGCGTAAGACGTGGGGCGGATCACAGCCTTTGCTGATTCAAACCTACAGTTCACAACTGTTCTACACAACAATAAAAGAACGGGCTCTTCAAAAGGCTCGAAACTGCAGAGAAACATGGGGGGAAACATTGGGGATGCGGGGACCGTCGTACCTGCAATCTAACAGCGTGCTCGTGTTTCCGCTTCATGTCGTTGATGTGCCAGGCCACTCTCTGCATGGTGTCTATGGCTTCCTGCACCACCTCGTAGGTCTCTGTGTCCTTCTCCATGTGGTTGGCTATTTCCTGCACGGGCAACACACACACTGGGAGTTACCGCTTGCACATACGCTCACACACGTCACAAACATGTTTGTGGGTGAACCCTGACATACACACATGTGTGTTTTTCTGTACATATAAACAATCGTCCTGCATGCACCCTAACGCAAGCAGGATCATACGCACTGAGCACCATATGTTGAAACATTTGGCCTCTCCACTGGAGCTGAGCTGGAAGCTGAGCCAAACCTGCTCTTATCCACAAGTTTCCGAACGTCAAAAACGTAAGCCGGCTTTGCTCTTCCGGTGGAATTGTATGTTTACGTTTCCATGGTTACAGTAGTTGCAGTAAACACATGGATCTATTAATGCTGGCTTTTACCATTGGGCGTCCATTTGTATGACATCCATTGTTAAAAGAGATTTTCAGTGAAGAAAATGCATTTCAGTGAAAAGATTTCACTGCGACTACTGAAACCATGGAAACGTAAACATACAATTCCAAGAGCAAAACCGGCTTACGTTTTTGACATTCGGAAAGAGGTGGATTGAACTGTGCACATCCATTTGAACTGCCATAGATAAAAACATTAGTGTGTCCTGTCTGTCTGTGCACTTACAAGTGGGTGCCTGTGCATGTATTTCTGCAGGTGCGGAGTAATCGTGTGTGTCTGAGTGTGTGTAACTTGTCAGTGAGATGGAGACAGACAGCAGTCAGACAGACGTACATGTAGCAGTAGGTGGTACTTGAGGATCCTCTGCACTGGCTTGAGCAGGTAGGAGCCCAGGGGCAAGGAGTGTCTCAGAGATTCCTGGCGCTCACGGAAAAACTTGGCCAACGCCTTGTTCCTCATGCACTCTGTTAGCACAGCCACCGACCTGTGGAGACACAACGCAGCGAGTGAGACGTCAGGGATGCGTAGTAAAAGCTAATTTGACAGTGACGAGAAATGAGACTTTTATTGATATGTCCTGACAGACAGTGCTAAAAAAAGACTAACAACCAGGTTGGAAACATGGGGGAGATCAAACAGTCTTCTGACAGTTTATTAGGAATATGTAACTAAAGCTACAGTATACATCCATGCATTAGGTCCTGCACCTCCCTGTGCACATATGTTTGAAAATAATTAAAAGCAGCCAAATGCTGTTCAGTGTTTGTGTATTGACTTGTGTTGTGTATTACACCAGACAAAACCCTCAACTGTGTAAAAAAAATATGCAATTCTACAGTTTGCTTGTAATTCATTTCTTTGTTTTCTTAGGCAGCATCAATTCATATTTGGTTTATATTTTAATAAGCAGCACTTTGCAACCTAAATTAACAAGTCAGTGGAGCTGGTTTTGACCTAATGAGGAAGAAGAAAGAGCCTTTTTCACTAACAAACGGAGGCTGTGTGTGTGAGTGTGCGCATGCAGAGCGGAAAAAGACTGAGAAAGACAGTTGTGAGTTGCCCCAAAACTTGTCTCTTTCTTCTGTGTCTTTGTGTGTGTGCGCGCATGCATGTGCATGTCTGCGTGTCTAAATTCCAGTGCAGCTCCACACAGGCCTCACATTGTTCTGGAGGAAACCTGACCTTAGAGCTCAGCATGACCATGATACATCTGCAGCCTCTGTGTGTGTATGTGTGTGTGTGAGCATCTCCCTTGTGTGTGCGTGTCTGTCGTGTGTGACCTTGGTTGGGGTCACCAGCTGTGGTGTGATGTGGGAGATGGTCAATCTCAAACAGCTGACAATAACCCCTTTACACACACACACACACACATACACACACACACAATCAGCATTGAGTTAGTCATCATTAGCTTGTAAATAGTAGTTTCTTCCCCACGTGCCTTTCTTATCACACACACTGTGGGAGAAAAATGGCAGCCAGAGGAGAAGGTGTGTTTAGCCGGTGCAGTATATCTTGGCATGAAGAATAGCCTCACGTTTCAACCCATTTAATCTCACACACACAATAGACACATTGACACACAAAAAAAACACCTCCACGTTATTCCCTCCCAACAGGTGTCCCATAGGACCACACTCGCACAAAGCAGAATAAAACATTAGCCAGCGTTAGATATGATAAGGTGACATCTCTAATACCCCATCTGTCAGTGTGCGAGTTGTAACTCTGTCAATAGCTTGCGAAAGAAAAAAGAAGAAAGGAGGGAAGGAGTGAGCGAGGACCCTGAGGCTCAACTGCCAGTAGACACATTGACTCCTGCTGAGGTGGCTGTTATAGAGCGTGTCAACCTGTCAGGGAGGGGGGGGGGGGGGGTAATGCATTGAGCGACGTGCACAATGGAGCTATGTGAGACGCTGGGAAGACAGCATGCAGAGGTGAGATCAGGGTGGGATAGCAACGACAATGAGAAGACGGGTTTTGTACAGTAAACGGTTGTGCTGAATAAGCATAAACACACACACACACTTTGCTGTTGTCTTACCGTGGGTAGTTGGTGCAGTACTGGGTATAAATGTGGAATTCTTCACTCTGCAAAAACACAACAAGGAGAAATTAGTTCATGTCTTAGAGTGACAGGAAAGGACACAGTCAATAATAGAAAACAATACAACAGAAAAATATACTCGTTAATTAAGATGCTAACTACATACAGGTGTGTAGTGGTGGATATTGTTACATACAGTCAGTCTGATGGCTGTACTGGACAAAAAGATGGATTGAGCTCAATGCTAACAAGTTCACGATGCTGACATGTTTAATTTAGCAGGATCTCCATCAGAGCTTGGCGTTTTAGCATGCTAATGTTTTTTTATGAAGATATATATGGTTTATTGTTTTTACCATCTAGGTTTAGAGTTTTAGCATGCTAACATGCTATGAAGCTTCAAAAACAAAGTAGGCCTACAGCTAAGGCTTATTTCCTAAAACACAGTAACCTGTAGGACAAATAAAAATGCTAAAGCATAGACAGTTTGACAGCAAGAGTCCAGCTGATAAATATTTCAGTGTGGACTAAAAGGTCGGGAACATACTCACATCCAACCTATATATATCTATACATGAAATGTTTGTGACATTGAAGTGAATTGGGGAAAAAGTACAAGGATGCATCTCCCTGATTTTGCTTAGATTTTTAGTAGGTTTAATTCAGTGTAATTATACCAAGGCTAATTAAAGGCTCATTCTCGTGTGTTTACAAGTTTTAGCTCTTTGACTACAACTCATGCGGGCTGACTTGCTGATATTTTTCAAATGCATGCTACAAAAATTACAGACTGTTGGATGTTTTTTTGCCCTCCAATTTCAGCCAGACATTGGTTCCCAGTCATTTCAGTTTGATGTGGTCGACTCTCACCAGTCACAGTGACCATGAGGTTTCATCAGTTACACAGTTGTTATCTTGTAATGCAGTTTAATCACAAATTGATTTCTAAGTCTGCTATGCTATTTCTGGCTGTTGGACAAAACTTTAAAAAAGATTTTCACAGAGATAGATGATATGACCTAAGCAGAGTTCAATCTGCTGATAAATTTAAATCATAAGGAAATGATTTGAACCCATTACGATATTTTTTTAATGACTGTAATATTAAGTACATGTTCTTTGTAGTAAATGGGCTAAGACAAACCACTGGTATCGTCTTTTAAAGGTCAAAATTTATTGCCCCTTTTGCTTGTTTATCACTGGTTGTACTGTATCTGTGGTTTGTACGGTTTTGATGACTGGCCGTTTATTTCATGTTTACTGCTCTGCACACTGTGAGCCCACAGACAAGGCATCCTCTCTCCTCTGTTCACTGCTACCACCTAATTGAGAGTCAACGTTGTAGCTTATGATTAGCCTGCCATCCTGGCCTTTAAGTCTCTGTTGATCCCAACAGCCCTGAGCGCTTGGATTAAATATACCCTCATTCTGTATTGCCGCCCATTTAATTGAGACTTTTCCCACCTTGCATGCCTCTCTGCACATCAAAGACATCAGACACAGCATGACTTATCAAAGCTGGAATGAAGGTCTCTCTCCATTTATCTCTATATCATCCACCTTTTCTCTGGATTTCTGTTTCTGCAACATATTTTGTGCATCATCTTTTCATTGATCTTTGTTCCCTTCCCTTTTATAATCTTCATAATCTCCTCTTTCTTGCAAGCTTTCCTCACCCCCCCTCTCACATCTCGCTGTCCTGGAGGCCTTGAGATGAACCCCTTGCTATTGCATAATGTGAACGTTTAATTGAACTCTATTTGTGTCCATAAACACTTGGGGGTCACAGGATGCGGACAGCAATCAGGAAGCGACATCATAAACACACAGGGCAGATGACAGTCTGTCCTGGTTCATAATGTCCACTCACACACGTACAGAGTGACGAGGACGCTCACACACGTTTTCCAACACGTGATTCGTAGTAGACCTACGGTTTGTATAGACTGGATGTGTGAGAATGTTGGATTTCTTGCCGGCTTAGGTAAATATACATCACGTTTCAAGCTGCAAACAATTCAACCTACCACTACAAACACAGTGCATCCCACCAAAATATAGAAGACACACACATCCACACTCACACACACACACACACACACACAGACACACAGAGACACACACAGACAAGCTGCTCTCCTGATCTGTTTGCCTGAGGTGCTGCTCCGTGGGAAACGTCCTAAATTGAAGAGCAGAGCTCTCCTTCTCGTCTCCAGCAGTCTGCCGCCGCAGACCAGGCCTAAACACAACCAGATGTGCCACCATCGATTTCTGATGACACACACCAACACACACTCCTAATACACACTCTTTAATATCCCTCTGAACTATGAGCACGAGACCACAAAATACACAAATGCCTAACTGGAACACAAATTTGTGCAGCGCATGCATGTGTGCACACACTGACATGCACCCCTCTCTTTGAACTTGACCAGTAAAACCAGTGGACCCTGAAATAACTCCTATCTATAATATACATCCCTTTTTTAGAAATATATACACGCTATGTTAAATCATATAATCATCATATCCAAATACTGCATGTTTTGTTGAGTTTTAAATTGTGTGCTGGCTCCTATACATAATCAAAATGAAAAATATCCATCTCTAGAGGATCGAGATACAAATTATAAGGAAAGATTTTAACTTTTTTCTGGGGCTGTAGCCACTAATCGCTACATAGTGAAACCAAAGAAAAAGGCTGAATTGCATCAGCGGCCACTCATAGTCATAAAGCAGCAGGTTTTGTTGTTGTTCTCATTTATCTGGAGCGGACTGGTCACAGTGAGTCATCAGGTAGGCACTGAACCTGATAGATCCCTGGGAGCCATTGTGCTCTCTCAGTCAGCATGTAGCAACCCATAAAACCCTGTAAACGCTTACTCAACACATAGCACGGAGAGGATTTAGTCCCAACAGAGAGGAACATGAGGATAGATAGCCAATTATCTGAGAGGGAGCCAGAGATTTACAACTAGATACGTCTCTTTCTCAAACACTGTGCAAGGTGGTGACTCTTGGCTGTGATGACTAGAAAAGTGTTAGCGATCTATGTGTGTGTGTGTGTGTGTGTGTGTGTGTGTGTGTGTGTGTGTGTGTAGGTAGTGAAAGAGAGGTTTTGTGGTTTTCTGCATCTTAGCAACAACAACAGTACAAAGAACACTGATTACTATTCTGGTAGCAAACCTTTCACCAGAAGTCTGCATGTGAAATCATGAAGCCACCCAAACACCAACACACACACAGACACACACACACACACACACACACCTACGCACAAAGCTCTTATTGCGATGTCTCAATGTAAAGGGGGACATAGTGGACAGTGGTGACAGTGGTCTGTTTGCTGAACTAGCACTTGTACGACTATATTTAACCACTTGGATACTGTACATGAAGTGCAGACATGCGAAAAACCTGGTGGAATGAAAAGCTAATGTTGTGTATCTGAAAAATCTCAATTACTTTGGACACAAATATGATTATATAAGGAACATGAAGCACTCTTCAGAGAACTTTCTTGCCATATTTAGACTATTTTGTACATGTGTGACACACAATACTGTGAAGCACTGCACAGGTGTGTGTGTGTGTGTCTGTGTGGGACAAGACCTGGAACAACGAGTTTGTTGCCACTCATCTATAAAAAAAATAAAAAATAAAAATCATAGTCATCACCAATCAAGGTCAAGTGACAAGTCCATGGCATTGTCTGTCACCACAATAACACCAAACAGCTTCTTTCTCCCATGCCTGGCATTTCCTGATAATTTTTTTTTTTTTTTTTGCTAACTCTAACAGTAATCAGTCAGCACCGTGGTTTGTTTATGGATCTTGGTTAATTATGCAGAGTGGTGCTGCGGGCTGCTATAAAACTTGTCTGTCACAACAACAGCTGCTGTATTTAGCGAGTCTGCGACGCTGACTGCGACTTATTTTCTTTATACATGGTCAGACGGTTGCTCTGCGGTATTGGGTGTAATTGCAGTGGGGTAGGGAGGGAATGTAAAGTGTTTAAGAGGAAGTGCCGGAATGCAGTGCATTATCATGGGACATAATCATACAATGATTTTATGGGGCATGGGGCAGGCGAGGAGAGGGAAGAGCTAAAACACACACAGAGAGAGACAGAGGGGCCGGTGATACTCAGAGTTGCTGAGTCCAGTTTTCCTTGATGAAGTACTGCTATTATCCCCCCCCCCCCCTGCAGTAAAAAAAAGGTGATTACATATTTGGACGGTCCTTAAAATTCCTCTGGCGTTGTCCTTCCTCTCTGCCCTCCTCTTGCACTTTAACTCTGACATTCCAACCACTAACATAATGCTGCAGCCTCAAGGAACCAAACAGAGTGCACACACACAGCCTGCATCGGATTTTGGGGAGCTTATCTCTTATCATCGCACATTGCCTGTTTCTCATTTACTGTCCTCCTTGCATCTGTTACATGTTGTTAAATCTGCAGTGTGTGTGTGTGTGTGTGTGTGTGTGTGTGTGTGTGTGTGTGTGTGTGTGTGTGTGTGTGTGTTTGTCTCTGAAACAGCTGTTTGGACAGGTTTCAACAAGCGAGGGAAGGAGTTTGCATGTGGACAGAGAGACAGACGGTGTAGTCTCAGAATCTCTTAAAAAAATACTAGAGGTTTGGCATCAGGGGGTGCAATGTTCAAAATGCCTAGGTTCTTGTCTAGATCGTTATAGTTTTTATAGTAATGCAACAATTTATAAGACATTTTAAGTATAAAAAGGTCATGTTGTTGATTGGTGTTTGTCATTATGTTCTTTTTTTCCCCTTTAATTTTCAATTGACACCATTTTGCCTAGTAGTTGTGACCCTGGTAGTGACTGATTGAGATCCAAATAAACAAAAATGTGAAATAAATTATGGTAAAAGCTTGTTTTTTTATTTTTGTAACATATTACATATTATTTTCCTTTGTTGGAATTAAAACCGTGAAACCATGTGAGGGGAATCGTCCTTTAACAACTCAGACATCTGAGTCATAACCAGACTCTAGTTCTTTTACGAGGCTTTAACAGTTCTTTATATTGTAAAAAAGCACATTGTTTCCCTTTGAAAGAAATCAAGCAGAAATAAGTACCTGTAAAGTCTACTGGAGCAAATGTACTTTCCGTCACTAGAGAACAGAGAGATGGAGGGGTGGAGGAGGCTGTTTTTATTACCTTGGATACGAAGCACTCTGCGATGGCCACGGGGTCTGCGTTACACTTCTCAAGATCGTGAAGAAGGTCCCTGAACGAAACACATCATATCAGAGAGAAATCATCAGCATCAGATGTGAAAATGTGCAGCCATGAATTTCTTCAACTTTGAACCACAGTGAATGTTGTTTTCTCTTCCTCCCTTGACACATGAACATAAACCGCTCTCCCACCATTCATTGTTCACAACAATCGCTGTGGATTTCAGGAGTAAGAGTCACCTCGGCGACAGAAATTAGGTCTTGGGGCACTCGGCGCTGAACAAATGAGAAACTTCCATGAATTCAAACAGGCTGCTCCCGTTTGTAGGTGTGTATGCGAGTATACACACAGTTGGGGAAAAATGGTCACTGCTGAAGTTATTGTTTCATGGTTGAAGCATGAGGTCATTGTGACCGCTTTAAACTGCTTTTACGCTTCCTTTTACTGGCCAGTTTGTGTGTGTGTGTGTGTGTGTGGCAGCTGAGAAATGAATAGCTGGGAGCGTGTTATGTTTGTGTGTCCAGACCACCAGGGCTGATGCTCGACTAGCCATCTCGTCTGGATGCAGCAAAAAAAAAAACACACATTTTAGAGCGGTGCCGGAGGGGGGAAAATATGCAGACGGCAATTGAATCTACACACTCACACACACCCACACACCTGACTGCCACAAAAAAAAGAAGAAAAAAAAACGCCTCTTCCCAGAAATCAACAGGTGCCTCAGCCCAGTTTCACTATCAGCTGGACATTGTTTGAGTCTGACAGAGACAAAAGTCTTGAGTCGGTGTTTTTTTTGTGAAGTCCGAGCTGTTTTTAGACCAAGTCCAAGTTGAGTCTCAGGACAGTTGTCTAAGGCTAAGTCAAGTTTGAAGTCAACTCTCCTCCGAAATGGAAAATATCCTACAGGGGAAACCTCATAGTTATTTCATCTTTAATCTACAACAGAACACTGGCTGGATGAGGATCCACTTTACAAGAGACGCTGCATATTTTTAACAATATTATGCAAGTATAAAACTGAGAAACAGACCCTCACACATGTGTTTTTAGAACAGGATATGAGGCTTTAAGAGCTTCTAATAATAAGACCTGGAAGAACCAGTTGGTTGAAGGAAAGGAGGAAGTTTGTGTTTGATTTAAAAAAGAAATATATCCCGTTTTGAAGGAATGAATGAATGAATGGAGTCTTTGGTGTGAATGCAAACAGCAGTGTGGTTGGGTGTGAACTAGAATAAAGAAGCCAAACAAATATTCACAGTTTAAACTACACAAACTCAGCCTGTCTCTGTTTTACCTGGTTTCTATTGTTGCAGGATTTTTTTACGGGATCAAAACACTGACATTGTCTTTGGCTTAAGTCTGAAGTAAATCCAGTCTCACAGTCGTCCATGTTCAGTCTGAGTTCCTATAGTTTTGGTCAGATTAGAGGCTCAGTCTGCATCACGCTGCTCTGTGTCTGTGTTTGTACCTGTTAAAGTGGTAGATGTCCTGGATGTTGCCGAAGAGGGAACCTTTATCCTCGGAGCTCAGGGCCAGTCGAGACTGGTTACTGATACACTCCAGGTAGTCCTGTGAGAGAGAAACCAGTCATGTTAGACATTATACCTGGCATTTTGATCGGCACCGGCCTTGACACACACACACTACATATTTACAGCCTCCTCACGATGACTCCCACAGACTTCACCTCAGCCACTTTTAACACTCACTACTCCCTTGGGCACTTGACTCCACTTTGCACCACTTCGACCAGACAGACTCATATTCCAAGTGCCCACACATAGTTTTGCTTATAACAGCGATAACGTGTTGGAAGGATGATTAAGGGCTTTTAGAGAGCTATTTCTATCCTTAAAGAAAAAAGAAAAAATTCTAATGTCTGTCCAGCATCTCTAAGTGGATCAAACTAAAGTTCACACTCTGAGTAAAAGGTCGACACAGGAAAAACTTGGTTGATGTAGTCGTGCACCCTACGGCTCAATCCACAATCTCCCATCCTGATCATCTTCAATTAATTAAGATTTGTTTTAACTTTTCCTGTGCATAACATGTTCATTAGCAGAGGGTTTGCACAAAAATGTTATTTCACTCATCATATGTCAGAGCCTCCACATCACCTCTCTGTGTTTGGGTTGCATTAGTCAACAGTAAGACTATGAACACAGATCGAAACACTCTTAGTCAATATGAGTCTAGTTCTTATTTGATTTCAAGTGAAACTTAAAAAAAGAAACTGAATGTCTCGGCCTGCCACAGCATAGATAAACTCCGCCCACTCGCAGTGTGTTAATGCGCTGTTTGATCCCTGTTGCTCTGTTTTGTGTAAACATCCTGATTAGAGGATAACGTCCCACCGAAGCCAGGCTGATGCTGGGAAACAGAAGGTTTAACATGGGCCCTTGTTGAAAAACTGGTTTCGGTCTCGTCAGGCAGATTTAACTGGCAGTCTCTCTTATCACTGCCTCCATCGCTGCCATTAGTGAGGAGTGCTGTTAGGACTTGGTGTGATTAAACACCAGCCTCAGCTCTCACTCTTCCCTGCAGATAGAAAGTGAGAGGTGGAGAGAGACAGAAGAGCTCTGACTTAATGTTTCTTAAATCCTCTAATGCGTCAGTTCACACAGAGTTAGAAAGTGTGTCCACATACAGATCTCAGTATATGAATTTCACTGCACTGTGCACAGCTCTATAGTGAAACTGTGGCAGGATTAATTCAACTGATTCATAATGAAACTGTGGTGGGATTTACTCAGTTGTGGCCCCCCGCCCTGGGCTTGGGCACAGACTTTTTTGAGGAACTTCCCTTCCCTTTATTTTGTCTTTATTCAGTGCTATTGTATTTTTGTACGAACAATCCCTCTTTCCTTTTCTTCGCACAAATGCACCAAGTCAAATTCCTTACTAGGTGAAGATGACAGCTATTCTGGTCCTGAGAGGACGTCAGTGGAGGAGGCGGCCCTTTTCGGGACAGATTTGCATTCGTGCTGCTAAAATAAAGGGGGCAGCTTCAAACGTGGGCAGATCTCAAACGCATCCTGAGAGCATCTTGGGAGCGTTCACACCTGTATTTATAGCTGACCCCTTGTGATCAGATCACCTGAGACGAGTGTTAATGCCAGGGTCTGAGCAGGGCTTCACCTCCCTGTGTGCAGACAGCTGATGATTATGTTCAGGTATTATTACGTTTATATATATATATATATATTCTGCAGCACTTCTGATTCTCTGTGAGAGCAGGAAAGCAGTTAAGCGCTACACTGTCATTACATCCGCTGCTTCTTGCTGCTGCAGGCTCTGTTTTTGTTGCTTTTTTATTCATTCCGGGCACCATTAATTTGTCATAATGTGTTATGTATGTTGTTTACACTCCACATCATGTAATCATAGCTGTGAATCAATAAAAATCTGAAACCAGAATGAGTCACCAGAGTCTCTGTGCCTGTCTGTCTGCTGCCTCCTGCTCCTTTGACTCACTTACAGACGGGTTAGCAACCGATAGGATCTGTTCCCGCCCGCAGGCAGCTAAAAAAAAGTTGCCAACCCAAAACACAATTACACATGAGGAACACGTGAAACACTGATGCACAAACACACGCAGCTCATCTCAACACAACCCCAACAACACCAGATACAGGATTTAAAGCGTCCCGGTGGCAGCACGGTGAACAGTTTTCAAACCAGATGACACTCTGTAACTGGGCCGGACAGGCATCTACACGTCTGAGAAAAGTACCAGGCTGCCCTCAATATGCACACACACACACACACACACACACACACACACACACACACACACACACACACACACACACACACACACACACACACACACACACACACACACACACACACACACACACACACACACACACACACACACACACACACACACACACCCTCAGATCATCTCAGCACACACACATCCCATGTGTCTATTTGCTTTACTTCCAGTCTGCTGCTGCGGTTTCTCTGCTGTGTTAATGTTTTATGTATTGAGCTATTATTATCATTATTATTATACACACTGAGCCTGAGCAACAGTCCATTTAACTGTGTTTGGTTAGGAGAAAGGAGGGATATAAAAATGACAGAGATGAAATGATGTCAGCCGAAACAAGGAGTGGAGGGTTAAGTGAATAACAGCCATCCTCAATGTTTGGGAGTTTTAAGAGCCTTAGGCCAGGATTTGAGTTTTTGAGGATTTAAGTTACACAATGAGACTTGAATAAGACGCACTCATATATTCTGGGCTTGCCCACTTATCCAACCATATTGGCAAGAACTTGCTGAAGAAATTCAGTCAATCCTTGGTTTAAAAGTAGATTTTTCTTTCATCACGTTATACCTGGGTAAATTCCCAGTTGGACTTATGGCTCAGGACAACTATCTTTACAAAGTGCTTTTGGCTGCAAGCAAAAAGGCCATTACACGGAAATGGCTGCAGACAAATTTGCCATCAAAGAATGACTGGATCACCATTGTCAACGAAATACAGTGCATGGAAAAACTGACCTTTATCATAAGACTACGAGCTGAACAGTTTACCAAGTACTGGGAAAAGTGGATTTCATATATTCTCTAACGTGTAACTGATTATCTGTGTGAATGATAACCCCATTTGCTCTAATGTATGCCCTATGTCAACCTTGTCAACCTGTCTGCTCTATATGATTCTGTTTTCTCTCTGTTTTATGTTTTCATTGTTTGTCCTTTATTGTTGAAAAAAAGAATTGAAAACTTAATAAAAAGAAAGTTTCAAAAAAAAAGAGAATAAGACGCGCTCACAGGCAGGTGGGCGGTTATGTCAGGGAGGTCACGTCAAGAGGTCGTGTTTAGATTTAGTTGACTATGGTAGGTAATGTGTAAGGTGATGCTTTATTAGCCACGGGTCACAGATCTGACCCGGCCTGACCCAGTCACTCAACACACTCAGCCAGAGCCTGACTGGTCTCAACAATGGGCAGCACTCACACACACACACACACACACACGCACACCTTCAGGTACACTCCCCTGCTAAGTATCAGACATAACATGTACAAACTTGATACTTTCTCAAGTTAACTATTAACCTCCTCAAGTACACACTCCTTCCCCTTCACACCAAACACATCCCTCACTCACAGTAGGAAGTCGCTCCTCCAGACAATGCAGAGCGCAAACATTCAGATCTCATTACTTGGACGTTTCATTCTGCAGCAGCAGGCCAAATGATGTTCAACGTTTAACTTCCAAATTCCTGGTCAACATCAAATGAGCCTGGCTGCTGGCAGCAAGCGCCAAATATCAGAGTGGAAAAAGTAAAGAGGCAGAGGCGAGGAAGAGGAGGGAGAGGGAGAGGGGAAAAAAGATCAGAGCTCTGGCACTGAGGTGGGTTTTTTTTTTTTAGTTTTTTTTTGCGGAAGACGGATCTGCCTCATTACACGCAACCGATCGAGCCGGGGAAGGGGTGATCACACAGAACTAACAAACAATGCTCACGAGAAGAAATGTAAGGAGGCACCGAGAGCTCGATGCATATGAGGAAAACATGATCACGCATTTCACAACGCATTTTTACTTTTCAGCATCTCTTAATTCATTTTTATTGAGTACTTGTATCAAATATTTGCCCATATTTTGTTTTCTGAGTATATCAACTGACGCCGCTGCTTGACAGGTTCATATCTCCTGCTCTACTGTACGTCAGCACATGAGCATAATGTTGTCCACAACACCACTGCTGCTGCTGCTGCTGACAGATAAAACACAGGTGAGCCCAGGAGAGTCTGGGTAAATATTTGCGTTGAGGCCGCCACACCCTCTCCCACTGCAGGAAGCAGCACGGGCAGAGGGATTAGTGAGACGGCGGCCGGCGTATAGGACAGTGCCGCTAACAGATGGGTGGACGCTGCTGCTTGTGCTGCTGACCGGTTCTTCTTCCTCTCTGTGTTAAAAGCTCTATTCACACAGACGGAATCGGTGCAATCCATCCTCTGTGCACTCACTGGAACCGTCATTAAAAAGGGGGAAGAAAGGCTAAATGCATGTGAGGAATTAGCTGTCCTGCCGTCTAATTGAGGTCGTCCAAGGCTGCTGGGTGGTCTGATACACTAATGGCAGCGCGGTGATCTGCAGAGGAGAGGGGTTGTTAAGTGCAGCTCCTAAGCTCTGTTCAGTGTTTTTCTAACCCACTTTGGACACTGTTATCTCCGAGCTAAATCCCTCTTCCTACCTTCCTCTCTCTCTTTCTCTCTCGCTTTTCCTCACCTCCTGAACAAGGGAGGAAAGGAAGGAGGATCAGGAGAGGGTGGGACATCGATCAGGGGTGACAGGCCAAAACCACAAAACCCAAACCCTACTCCCTGTACTTATCGTGTCTCTTGGGAATATGAGTTTCCTGCTTTCTTTCTGACAACAGCCATTCCCTGTATGAACCTCTTTAACCCTAAATCACACACACATACACACACACACACACATAGTGGTCCATGAACCAATAGCCCAGAGTAGGAAAGGAAACACTGTTTGAGGAGGAAGATATTGGAAACTAACAGGCAAGGCTCCAACACACGCATGTTCATGCGCATGCAAACCACAACAATTTCCACACAAGTTTTTAGTCATCTCACACCACAAACAAGTCAAATTTAGCTGCAGGACACAAATACAAAACACACTTCACATGTGTGTTGCACATTGGAGTGCAGACTACATAAATGTTATGTTTCAGAGAAAAGGAGCAGAGTGGAGAAACGAAGAAGAGAAAGAGAGAAAGCAGAGCAACCTTTGATTCAAACCACAACGCCCAATCTTTAACAAAGCCACTAAAGCGTTGACTACAGGTAATGTGTATCCTCGCAGTTCAAAGCCAACCTCACAAAAAGAGTGTATTTGTCTGAGTGTGTGTGCATACAGTTATGTGTGTGTGCTTTAAAAAAAAAAGGAAAAAAAGTTTTGAATGTGCGCCTGTGCCTGCAGCACAAAAGGCGCTGGTATCGTGTAACCCGGCCAAACCCCGCCCGCCAACGCAGGTGACCTTATTGTATTGACAGTTTCTCGCAAGCAACGAGCAGTGTGGGTCACGTGCGTGAGGAAAAGCCACAAAAGGCACTAAAAGGATGTGTGTTATCTGGTGAACTAAAAGCTTCGAGTTCCTCCTGAAAAGGCCGAGGTCAAGCGGGCGCTGGACAGAAACACATTTATGACGTCCAACATGCTGCTCGGAGTTAAACCGGGTCAGCTGGTGGGAAAGGTTTTAGCTCAGTCCTGACTGAGAAAGACAGGACCCAGAGAGGTTATAAACTTTTTCATTTGATTGATGTTTGTTCAATTCAAACAGTGGTTTCTCACCTAGGGGTCACTAGATAAGTGTGAGGGGTCGAGAGATGATTAACAGGAGGAGATAGGAAGAGAAAAACATATTTCAGACTTTTTCGTTGAATTATCTTCTCAGCTCTTGAAAGAAAACAAGAAAAGAATCTTTTGTTTGGTTCTGAACCACCGTGAGCTAAAAAGAAAGTTGGGAATCACTGATTAAAAGTCTTGTGTGAAAGCTGAGAACTCACATTTGGAGCTGATATAACCTGCAGAATCACTAATTTGTTCAAGATCTTCAAAATTTGATGTTCTGCCAGATGTGCTGATTCACCTTTGATGTTCCTCCCACATGTAGGATCCCTCTGATCCATCTGCTTCTAGTTTCCTACACAGGTTGTGTTTAATATAACCATAATGTTTTGTTTTTTTTGTTCCTTACCTCTACGATGCTTCGCAGGTCCTGGACGTACGTTCTCTCTGTGTCCATTATCTCCTGCACCACTCGGTCCACGTATGTCCTGGGTCCCTGTCCCGTCCGCTCCCCTCCCTCTGGACTCAGCTCGGGCTCTGAATGTTCTGTCGGAGTCTGTTCGCTGCTCTGTCTCCCTTTCCCCCTCCCCGTGTCCGTCCCTCTATCATTCCTGTCCTCTTCCTCCCCGCATCCCAGCTGCCGGGCCGGGACCAGTTCCAACCGGATCGCCCCGGAGTCCCGGTCCGTGCTCGCTGGGCCGCAGTGAGGGGCGGGGACGAGGGTGGAGCGGCTGCCCAGCGAGCAGTGGCTGTCCCGGGAGGAGGCGGACGACGAGGTGGAGCTGTAGCTGATGGGCCTCTCGGCGCTGTCGGGCGAGGAGTCCATGCTGAGGGCAGAGCAGTAGCGCGAGGAGGCGTGGCGGAAGGCCGGGTTGCGGAGGCAGCGGGCCGGGAGGTCAACGGAGCTCAGGACAGAGCCGGAGTCCGGGACTTCAGGAAGAGGAGGCAACGCATCAGGCAGGTAGTTATAATCGTCTGGAGAGGAAACAAGAGAAAGACAGAGGTTGTTGTTATGCTGTTATTATTTGATTTCAATTTCTCTTTTCTTCAGTTCCTGTTGGATGTCTAAGGCGCACTGAGACTACAACAGTGATACACAGTCACACAAAAACATGGAACCAGACTGACCGATCAAACTCTAGCTTTTAACTTTGTGATTATTTACTTTTTTCATCCTTGAAAACTTACAGATGTTACGATCCAGACCGATGCATCAATGTGGTGTCGTTAATCTGAACTACTATATATGTGGTCTAAACAACAGCTCTGCTTACATGCAGTTGTCATGTTAATTATGATGCCTTGGTATAATTACTGCAAGCAAATAAGACCGCAGTCTAGACCATCGGCACTGTTGTCCTCGCGTTTCAAAATAAAATTCTGCACAGACAATACGCGTCGTTTCTGTTTGAAACAATAATGTTCGAGAACGACGTCCACTTCCTTTCTTGTGTCTATCTACCTTCGAAAACCATAACGAAACCTGCATGAGCAAGAATTTAATTGATGCAGCCCAAAATATTAAACTAGTTTTTGAAAACAAACCTTTAACAGGAAATCAAATGGGCAAAATGAGAAAAAAGAGCAAAATCGGGGAGAAACTTCACAGGATGGATGGACAAGCAACTACTAATGAAGTGAATATGTGTAATAAGAAGGAAACAAATGGTCAAATCTAAGTTGTTTACTATAATAATTTATCCCTCAAGATGCTGAACTGATTTATTGATGCTAGAAAGCTGCAGAGGCCGTTGAAATTCAAATGAAACTCACACATTCAGAAGGAACTCACTGACCCTTTTTCAAAGTCAGCATTTAAAAGAGTTACTGTATACAACGTCTAAACACTCACAATACCACTTTCATATTCTGACAGTCCATCTGTTTAGCAACGCAATTCCTGACATTCCTGCTGACCACAGTCTGACTGACCACCCGCCATATGAGGACCACTGGCCCTGACAGATCTGTCCTCAGTTCCACCCAAACTGCTCTTATACATGGGGCCTCGCTCTGTGACAACACACACACACACACGCACCAATATACACAAGAAACAGAAACTTTTGATTTCTGGTGTATTTGTGTGAATGGTTTAAGCATTTTTCCAGCGAAATAGAGCTTAATGACAAGATTAACAGTGTAATACTGAGAAGACTCCGCTCTCAGGCAATGAATGAAAGCCCTTTTTCCATGGGAGGCACACACAAGTTTGTGTGTTTGTGCGCGCTCGCGTGCGTGTGTGCAACTACAGGAGTCTATTTGGCGTCAAGCCGGTGCCAAACTGGCTCACAACCTTGTGTCTGTGGAGAGATCCGTTAAGATATGATTACCGGCTCCCAAGGCCCCACAGTCAGGCCAGCTGAAGTGAAACCACACATGCAGCGTATCAGACAGAAGCTTTCCAAGTTTCCCTCAGCGTTTGCCAAGGTCTCGCTTCATACAAAGGCCAGCTTTGACGGGAAGAACAGGGAGCAAATAAACACAGCCAACAGGCAAACAGGCAAGGGAAGGACAAGATGAGAGAGCCTTCATTCCAGATCTTTATAATCAAAGCTCTCTATAGCAGTGACCCGGCAGCTCTGGTGTTGTGGCAACACGGAGCCCCAGTGGCCTATAGTATAGGACGGCGTGGCCTCAGTGCTCACCCTAAACCCGTCTCGCTTCAAAGCACCACAGATCACAGGCTCAGGTTCAAAAACATGAAACGTGAAACTGAGAACAAGCTCAAAGAATCCCGGTACAAACCCGCTCTCTCACCTTTCAAATAGGTACCTCGGAGGTCTTTTTGCTATGGTGACACCTCTTTTGAGGGCACTTCGGCAAGCGGGCGTGTTTGTTCGGCTGGTCTGTGATGAGAAGATCATAGGTTTGTGGCAACGGCTGCTTCATGGATACCAGACATGTTTCCCTTGTGAACATGTATTTAAGTTCAGAAAAGCAGCATTAGCTCATTTATAGTTGTGATTGTAGACACCCAGATGGTTTCAACTGTTTTCCTTACTCGGATGAGAAGACCTATCACATGTCTGTGTGTGAAGCTAATCATATCGGGTTGAAACCACCTGGCCAGTTTGATAGATACAAACCTAACAGGTCTGTTTCTCATCACTGAAATATTAATAGCGTTTTTCAGAGGAAGTCAATTCCCGGTAAAACTGTCTCTCAGATGGGAACTCAAGTGTCGCAGTGCAACAGTAAAGGAAGAGTCATGATGCTCTGAATCACAGCTTTCTCTACTTTTAATTTTTCTCTGCTGGCGTGCCAAGAAAAGCAGGAAGGAATTGGAGTGGCATGAAACTTTATTTCCCTCAGACAAGATTGGAACTGATTCACAGTGCGTGTGTGTGCGCGTATGTGTGTGTGTGTGTGTGTACGTCCATCCGAATGCTTGCACTCCGCAGTCTGACCCACTTTTTAACAATTACAGATCAGAAAGGAGAAGGAATCTGGTGGGTGAAAACAACACACACACACACACACACTCACACAAGCTCAAACCAGCAGCCTTGGCTTTTTCGATAAGCAGCACACTGCTTTCAAGTTACCATACACAATGCACAAAGGGTTATATTATATCACGCACTATGACATTAATGGGTAACTGACCATTTTCTTTTGCCCTTTGACTAATCTGTGCCATATCCTCCTTATCACAGTAGGTGATGTATGTAAATCTTTAGTGTATGCAAGTTTCACACCCTATCATCACCCTAAAGATAACACCACCCTGAGGTAATAACTTAATGGTCCTCACACCACCTTTTTGCAGCTAGATATGTGCAGTGCAACTGTGCACACGTGCAACCTGCGCACACACATACACACACACACATACACAGAGGGTAAATACAGAAAAACTTGTGTTTCCGTTTGCAGTGAAACCCAAACATCAGAGAGAGAGATTGCTCCATCTTGTGTTTGCCCAGCCCCTCCTTCCCACCTTCCAGCCTCATGTTTGGGGCACACTGTGGCCGTTTCCTGGGTGAACTGACTCTTGTATACACACTCACACACACACACACACACACACACACACACACTGCACCCCCCACCCTCCTTTCTCAACACACACACACACACATCAAGAGAAAGGGCGAAGATGGCCGGGCTTTAGTTACCTCCTATCCAGATTATATTCAACCTGATCCTTGTAAATGATCTCTAATTACGGTCCCAAGCATGCAGGTTAGGACTGTTTCTCCTCTGTGTGTGCGCGCATGCATGTGTGTGTGTGTGTGTGTGTTTGTGTGTGCATGTGAGGATTAGGATAGTGTGTGAGGGCTGCGTTTCCTGCCAGACTGAGAGAAGAAGAGGGAGAAAGGGTGAATCAGCCAGTGCCTGCCCGAGCAACCTGTCTTCAATCTCTGGCTTTCATTTAACTTGAAAATAAAAGCCCTACAGCTCCTTTGCTATTCAGACAAGTTTAATATGTTGAACATCAGGCTCGTCTGGAAGGCAAACGGCACGAACCAGGAGGAACCAGATTGAGTAGTGAACAGATGATAAACACAAGATGGTAAAAAAAAAAAACTGGCGAACTTTGTGTGGTGTTTTACTCCTCAATAGCAAAAAAAAGCTGAATTTCAAGATTTAAAAAATACATGTTACTCTATGTGTGCAATTTGATGATTAAAAACTAATGGCAGAAATGCAAATCAAAGATCATCAAGGAAGGGACATGCCATTTCAGGTGCCAACACTTAAACAGATAAATACTTCGAGGGGGTCTGGCACGTATTCAGCAGCTCATCTGGATTGCATCTACATTCCTGTCTTCATTTTCGATTTGGGGATTCGTTTTTAGAGGTGAAGTCAGCCACATTTACGATAAAGTGCAGTCGGCTTCCTGCGACGGGAAGCAAAACTATTTTGCACAGGAACATAAAAGGAAAAATAAAACATGACACAATGACAATTGAAGACACCAAGACATACAAATGTTGAATCTTCCATCTGCTCTGATGTAATCATCCACATATACAGATGTCAAACAGACTACACCAGTCAAGTCAATTCCTCTAATATGGCTGTGACACATGCACATACATGTGGACTTCCAGTCGACAGGTTGGTGAAGCTTCACCACCAGTCCAGCCAGGTTTAATGACTCATGCTGCACTTAACTTCTCCAGATCAATCGCACACTTTATGGTCTTTGTCCTGGAGTGGTCAGCAAACAGCTGTGAGCACCCTCATCTCTTTACGGCCCCGACGGTCCTCACAAGTAGCTCAGGCAGCACAAACAGCAGCGCGGTGAGTGCTCTGTAATGGTTTGCGTGAACATCCAACAGTATGTGGACGTTTTAGGCCGTAAACCAGCTGAAAATATTTCAAAGTATTATGTCATATGCAGAGGCAGGACCGGCAGCTGCGAAACATTCCTCGTGTTTATTTTAAGCTACATGGCATCCCTAATCATTGGGTTTAAATCACGAGTAATAAACTGACAATGTGTAGTATGCCGCGTCCAGCAACAGAGCCTTACACGCGACTTCCAGGGAGTATCCCCTAAGTAATAAAACACAATCCCAGAAATATCAAAGGGAAGAAGGCTGCAGCTTTTGGAAAATACCCTCTTGGTTTGGCTGAGGTCGAAAAGCTCACATTAGATTCGGCTGAACTTTGGAAGGCATTGTCCGCGCAGAGCAAGGACCGTGTTGTGCAAAACAGAAGCAGAAGTTCAGTGCCAGTATGAAGACCTAAGATTGATTACAGTGACCAATAAAGGGACAGATATGCTGTGGGTTTAGAGCTACAACAGATGTTCACATGCTTTACTCCATGCTATGTTAGGGATCTGCTTTCAAACCCCTAACAAACTATTCATCCATGCAGATGTTTAGAGTCACACAGATGCAGAAAGTACAAATGTTCAAATCCTTCAAGTCTTTAATGAAATCACCAAGAGATGAAGATGATTCCAAAAACAAAACCTGCTGCACCAAATGACTGAAAATGTAATTTCAAAAGAAGCAAATTTGCATATTTGCATAAACAGAACTAAGACCAATGTCTCCAAACCACTTGAACAAGTAAAGTTCACTCTATTAGAGAGAAGACGTGACATCGATGAGGAGACACCAGGACAACAGGCTCCATCAGTAAACTGACAGATTGATGCCATTTCTCTCCTTCGTTTCCACTCTTCCTCTTGCGCTTCCGCTTTCTCACTTGCTCCATTTTCCCTGATGTCAGTTCCATCAAATTCCCAACAATGTTCCTACCACCCGCTTGACTCCTGCCTATTCTCCTCCTTCCCCTACTTCCTGTTATATACGTTCACACTCCAAATGTGTTTGGCAGGTCATAAAGAAACTCTGCCACCTACACTGCGTCCATATGAGCTCCACAGGACATTCCTACGGGCTCAGACCATGCCCCTGCAAGCATATACTTTACTATGTAAAAATACACACAGACCGGCCTGTGTATTTGGCTACAGACCACCAAGGCTCATATTTGCATTCGGAGCACATGTGCTGGTATCGCTCCCTATGCACAGTCAAATTACTGAGTCTTGTCTGCAGGCGAGGTTGTGATTGTACAGTTACGCAAGAGGAAATCACAACAATTGTTTAATGTTATTATTTTTTGTTCTTAGAGAATAATTAGGGCGGTTTCAAATCCTTTTAATTGCTTTGATTGTAACTTAAAAACAAGCTATTGTGGGCGTTTTTCAACCAGGTGACTGAAGATCCAGTGAGAATTTAGCAAATTTAAGGAAGCAAAAGCCTGAGAAAGAGCAGACCTGTGACTTATTAGGTGATACGCAGCACGGTTTGTGTCAAATTTGTATCGTCACATGCACAATTTGGTAGAAAATAGCTGCATATCTGATCTCACGGAGGCTGGACCATCTGAGAACGACACACACTGACAAAACACAGCCACGCTCGCCCAGTAAAATCCATCGTCACCTTTTGGTCAGTGACCAGCTCCTCTGAGACGCAGACTGATAACATAGTAAAAACCAGCTGTAATATCTAGTTGGAAATGACCTAAATGAAGGGTAGAAGACTTGAGGCTTGTGTCCCACAGGGGAGTGAGCTAACCACACACTCAGTACACCTCATGGATCCTTTAATCAACCTTGTTTGTCGGTGTGTGTTCTTGTTTATGCTGCAGCAGAGCGGCCAGATGTCAACCGAGTTCAATGCCGTGCAGCTTATTGCTGAGAACGCAGAGGAGACCGGAGGATGTTTTTTCATCAGGTTGCAGTCCTCGTTGTTGTTTTGGCAGCATCTTGGTTAGTTCGCAAAAGAAAAGAAAAGCTGAGAATGGCGAGAGAAGGACATGTGCGACTTCGAATGAGTGAGAAATGAGGAGGAGAGGACACAGAGGAATGAAAGTAGGAAGAAAAGATGAGAGGAAAGGCCAAAGGTCAAACACCACCCACTCTCTTGCTTTTTCTCTTTTCCATTTCCCACTCGCTCTGTCTCATTCTGAATCCTGCCTTTTGTAGTGCTTTAACCCTTAAACGTCTGCGCCACCTTAAACCAATTCACCCCGTTCCCTCGGCGCCTAAACCTTCGTCTTTTAAGGTGTCAGAGACAATTTTCAGAGTTTTTTTTTTGTTCCCCCTGCAGCCTGTGAAGAGACTCTGCAGAACAATGAAGCATCGAAAAAGTCCTCGCCGTCTGTTTAGTTACGGCCTCACGTCTTTCGTCGTGTCCACTTAGGGTCAGTCTCTGCTTCTGATAGAGACGCAGGCTTGATCCCAACTGACGCTAAGGACCTTAAAGTGTCACTCAGGATTTCACACCGCAGCTGAACGACTGCAGAGGCGGAAAGACAGACAGAGACGGAGACAGAGAGGATGGGGGACAAAGACAGAAAACCTGCACTGGCCAGGACATACATTATAATGCAGATGTTTCAGAGGACAGACTAGAGAGGTCATTTCTCCTTTAATGTGCCCTGAACCCGCTACCAAAACTTTTCTGGACAGTATTTCAAACATCTCCACACAGACAGAAGTTTTAAACATGACGTGAGACTTAACACGCTCCTGTGGCTTTCACGGCCTCACAAAACACGCTCTGAGTAAACCACACACACAGCCGGGAGGCTAATTAGCAACAAATGATGAAACGTTCCCCGTGCACAGGCACATTCGCACATTTTATGCCGAGATTAACACTCTCCTCCTATCCCCAGGTTGTGTTTATGTGGAGGAGGAGGAGGAGGAAGAGAAGCCAAACCTCCGGTGGCGATCCTCCTGTTTGTTGTTGACACTGAGGACATCGGTGAGGAATGTGCGGTGTGGGGGGGAAAAAAGAAAATATGTCCACCCTCAAACTTACACCGCCCCCTATTTTCGGACGCATTCACTCTTTCACCCGCCCTTGGGACACCCGTGTGACCCTAACTTACTGCACACACCCTAGCCCCCCTCTCCTGAGTGTGACACACTAGCCTCATTCTCTGGCCTGATTGGATCTCAGCCCAGGGAAAAAAGATCAACACCCATCTCTTTGCATCCACCTCAGTCTGCTCAGACATCGCCCTGCACACACACATGCACACACTCACACACACACAGAAGCACGAGATTAAGATAAGAAAACTATTGATTTGTTTAGCTTTCTCTATAAATTGACCTGCCCAAACCCCCTCTACCCTCCACCCATGAAGCCTCTGTGGGGAGGCAGTTTCTCGCACGTGACTGCTCAGGATGGATGGTGGTGGAGGAGGGAGGGGAGGAGGAGGAGATGGGGGGGGGGCAGATGTCCTCTCCCAGAGGACTAGCCATGCTAGCAGGGTGGGAGGAGGAGGAGGACGGAGGGGTCCATTGTCTCCAGCACCTCTAAACCAAAGAGTTTGCTCTAAACAGTAATTATTCCCTCCTCCTGTTCTCTCCTCTCCTCTGCTCTTCTCTTCTCTACCACCCCCCCCCTCCCTATTTGTAGCCACAACCAACTCCTCTAACAGCCCCCCCCCCTCCCTACCCACCCATTCCCCACTCCCCCAACTGTTGCCCTCCAGGCTCTAATTTGGGTCACAGGCTGCAGAATGGCATCTCAACACTCACTCACACCCAGCACGAAGGAAACTGACACATGCATGTGCCCGGCCTTAAGAGAGATGAGGAGTTAGAAAAGAAAAGTGGAGCAGAGTAGAAAACTTTATTCCACCTTATTTATTCATTTATTTATTTATTTATTTAAGGTCAATTAAAGAGACAAGAAGCTTTGCACCAAATGGATCGACTGTGTTTCCCTGGATGAACACAAACAAATGTAGAGAAGAGACATCTTAAAAATGTCTACATCCCCCACATTACCACCACCACCCTAATAAATAAATTCCTCCCCCAAAACTGGACTTCACAACCCCCCAGTGTTGTGGAGGAACAGCGAGGAGCCTGTGTGTGCGTGTGTGTGCACCATCACCATCATCATCTCAGCATCATTAGGAATTTAAACCAGCGACGCTTCCAGGAAAGCAAACACGCTCCATTCAACACCGTGGGGGTGAGAAAACAACCAGAGGACGCTGTTCATACAACGGCCCTGCCGAGAGACGGACGCTGTGAGGACGCTTCACACAGCGCTGTCAGCTCAGGGGAAAAAATATCACACACACACACACACACACACACATAGACACCACACAAAAGAGCCACCAACACAAACAGCAAAAACCATCAGAGCCCAGTGAGTCGACCTCCTTATTTACCAGTTGGTGTCTTGATGTTTGACCAGTTACCACTTGAAGAGAGACACTTTTCATACTCTGGGATGCCACTTTTCTTTTTTCTTTTTTTAAAAATAATCTTTTAAAATCATTCAAACAAATTTCCAGTGCTTGGTTGATTTGACTAAATAGAAGGAAAATGTATGTTTCGAGCCCCTTTGATGAGGTGAGTGTAGACCAGGAGCACCTTTGACAGCAAAATCTAATCCAACAACATGAATGAATCACTTCAACTCTGGGAAAACCTGTTGGATAATCTTTACTATTTATTCCTGAAAAAAAAAAAAAGATAAAAGAAGAATCTGCTGCTTACCGGTCGGCATGGTGGCTGGGTTTGTCTCTCCTTTGACAGAAATTAAGAGTTTTTTAAAGGCGCAGGTCTGAAGGGTGAAAGCAGGACTTCACCCAGTGTCTCACATATCCAGAGTAATCCAAACAGTATTCCCAGTGAAACCTGAAGATTCCCCTTTAGATTTCCCAAAGTCTCTCAGTCATGGTGAATCCTCTCTCCTGGGAGCAGACGTGCAGTCCGCTCCTCCAAAACACAAACAGGACCATACACTCTCAGGTTGTGTTTTCTTCCTGAGCGCACACATAAACACACACACACACACCACACACCACACACTCCTCTGGCTGAGCTGAGGTGTTCCTTCTTTTTCTTTCTCTCACTTCAGTTTGCCGAGGATCTCCTCTGGCTGCTTCTCTCCCTCCTTCTCCCTCTCCCTCTCCGAAACACATCAACTGTGTGCATGTGTGTGCCTTAAAGTGTTCATGTGTGTGTTTGCATGTGTATGTGTATGTGTGTGTGTGTGTGTGTGTGTCAGAGTGAATGGCCTCTGCTCTCTCCTGCTCCCTCCCTGCTGGGTATTCCCCTCCCCCTGACTCCTCCTCCCTCTCTCTCGCAGCAAATTACAAGGAGCTGGGAGTTCCACATCAAGTGCCTCCTCTTCTCTTTCCTCCGTTTCTTTCCCTTCTTTTATCTTTTCCCCCTGTCTCTTCTTCTTCTTCTTCTCCTTTTTCTCCTCTTTCTCCTCTCTTTCCAAAATCAAACTTTTAGCTTGGCTTGCGACGCTAAGAGGGCGGGCGACACCTTTTGTGTGTGTGCGTCTGCTGCACGCTCAGCAGGCAGCTGAACTGCTGCTGTTATAGCGCACAGCTCCAGAGATCACACGCGTACACACACTTTACAAGGCAGCAGAGGGAGGGTGTGTGTGCGTGTGTGTGTGTGTGTGTGTTATGCCTGATCAATAGGCCGGGAGCCAGCTCAAACAAAAGCTCCTCGTCCACTGTGAGACACTGCACTGCTCATTGTGTCCCAGATCAGAGAAAGCCTGGACAAAATGAGCGCACAAAAACGTCTGAAGTGGGAGAATTAGCAGGAACGGTGCAATTTTTCACCAGATTCAAGACGGTATATAATGAATGAATGAATGAGAGAATGTGCACATGAGCTCACAAGCTGTGAGAGTTGTGTCCAACTTTTCTGGGGGGGCTTGTGACCCTTTAAAACAAAACCACGTTTACTTATACGTCTGGTTTTAGGTCACAAAGACTTGAGTTTCAGGACTCGCATCAATATTATTCCTTATTCCCCTTTTCAATCCCACACTTTGTGGAATACAGCACACTTGTTGCAGTGAATCTAAAAGCAACACCATGTTCATGTGGTGGTGTGGGGTGTATAGGCTTTAATTAAAGATGCCATTGAGTTCCACTGTGGTGACTGTAGGATCATTTTTGGTGTTTTCAGAGTGCGGCAGAAGATAACGTCATGGTATCTTGTCCTGTGGAAGTTCCCAAGCATAATTGGTGGCACAACTTTGCCTAAATAAAAAAAAAAACCCAGCAGGAAATAGCGTATGATGTCTTGATACCCGGCTCTACAGTATCTGCTTGTGATTTCCCACTCTCCACCCGCACACATGCTCTCGCTGTGATTAGATGCAGATTTTGTTTCCTTTGTTTTAATTAAAGGCATGAGGAGCTGAGATGATTCAATAATTCACATGAAAAGGTGAGAGAAAAGTTTGGCAGAGTGAATATAACTTTGTCCACATCAGGAACCGCTGCTCCACTGTATAAAGAGTTATAACTCATGGCAGGACAAGTGTCCCATAAGGACGACACACGTGAGACAATGGGCCCTCAGTCTCACACACTAAAGCAAATCTGTCGACTATTTGTCGTCCCCCCTTTTAAAGACAGGGACTGGTCCCATCAGCATGGGGTCCTGCTAACACCCCCGCTCCCCCCGCTCCTCACCAATACAATTACACAGAGACCCCCTGGACTACCCTCTCTCTCTCTCTCACACACACACACATACACACACACAAACACACACACCAGATCCCAAGAAGCACGACCCCTCTCTCTAATGGTCTGAGGGTCCGTTGACCCACGAAGCCCCTAAACCTCCTCTCCGAATCAAAACACTGCCCAGCTGCCCCTCCCTCTGCCACCTCAACCTCTCTCACACACACACACACACACACAGTCCATAATGAGCACCTTTAGCTTGGCAAACACACACACATACACACAGAGCATCTAAACTCCTCAGTTCAGCCAAGCACGACCTGTTGCTGACAGAAACCTCCAGCAGCAGCAGCAGCCTGGCTTATCTGATGCCCCCCACCCCCTCCCCGTGCAAGAAAATCCACCACAGAAACAACATCGTACTCGATATGACAATATGAGCTGAAATACATGTAGATGTAAAGCACGGTGCTTTAAAGGAGGGATGACAGTGGCGACAGCAAGACTCAGGCTATTGATAAAATCAAAGATTAACTCAGTGTTTTGGCTGTGGTTATGATCCGGCAGCAGAAAACCCACTTCAGCAGCCCGCCTGGAAGAGAGGGGGATTACAACCAGCTTGTGTTTGGTGCTGTGATGATGACTGTTTTCATTACTCACAAGGGGTTTGTCTGTAAAGTATGAGAAAATCTTGACAAAAGCCAGAGGCCAGGTGTCGTCTTCAGTCTGATGACTTCATGTTTGACCTTCCAACTATCAAAGATACTGAGTAAAACACAGAAAGCAGCGGATCTTCAACAAGGAAGCAGCTTATTTTGACTTTAAAGGGGAACTCCGCTGACTTTACGTGTCAAATTCAATCACAGGGATTACTATTCACTCACCCGGTGAAAACACTTACATAATGTCCTCTGTCGCTCTGAGGGAATCAGCATCACAAGTAAAAAAAAAAAAAAAAAACCTCAGTTCAAAGTTGCTGTGACATTTTGTCTAATGTGTTGATTTGCCTTTTCTTACCCTGAGTTAGATCAGTGGATCAATCACAGTCTGATGTTTGCTTCATATGCAGCTGGAGCCAAGAGGCGGTTAACTCAGCTTATAGCATAAAGACTAGAAACAACCAATAACACACCTACTGGCACCTTTAAGGAGAGAGAGTAACAATGACAATTTGTGGTTGTATAGGAAGTTGCTAACTGCTACGCTGATAAGTACAAGTAAGATAAGTACGAAATCACAACACAGCTCTCTTCTAAGAGTAAAAAATGTTGTTTTTACATTTTTGCTCTTTTCCAGATTCAGTAAAAAAAAAGATAAAATATATTAATCTGTGAGATTTAGGGGTTGGCAGGTACTTTTTTTTTTTTTTTTTTTTTTTTTTTTAACTTTGTTTCAAAATAAAAGCACAGGGGAATTTTCCTTCTTACTTTTTTTTAAACCAAAAAAGCCTGCATGTGTTCAAAGACATGGGGATTTACACAAGGACCGAAAAGGATACAGGACGGTCCAGAAGTTTTTGGAAGTTCCCAAACTCTCTAGCAGTCAGCATCACAAAACTGTTGGACTTCACTTTTAACTGATGATCAAAATTACTGAGACTTGTTTCTGCCAAATATCTGTGATAAATCCTTTCGCCGCTCGCAGTCAACACAATAATGTGATTTCAATACTCTTTCCGTTTCTCAGTGCAGCCAGCGGCTCCACACCTAACTCCTTCTCGACACAGCACCCGCCCTGGCTCGGCTCGGCTCCAATGTCATTTCCCCTCCGTCCGCATGTCATCCCTCAAGAGAGATTTCCCAACAGACCTCCCTCCACTTCGAGGCCAACAACCGGCGATAACAAGGCAGTTAGAGTTTAAGACCCTATACTACGCCGAGACAAACACTCTCTCAAGAATCTCTCAGAATTGATGCTTTAAGAGTTTTTCGGGGTTGCCAAGATGACCGGGGCCCGTAGCCCTGCTATGGTGGGTCACTATGACGACAGCGAGCCATAGAGTGGCATGTAGAATGACAGTGAGGGGAAAGAGAGAGAAAGAGAGGGAGAGGGATGGAGAGAGGGAAGAAAATGCTTATTGTCAATAAACCGCTCCATTCCTCATAACACTTAGTGCAAACAGCGGGGCAGGGCAAAGGGTTCATACACACTCTATTCAACTTTTACTAGTGCGCACACACACACACACACACACACACACACACAGACAGACACGATCATTTGTTTTCCAACGACATTGTAAACTTCAGCTTAAAAGACCACAGGCTCTTGAAAATATGTGTTTGAGTGTGTGTGTGTGTGTGTGTGTAATCAGAAATAAAAACTGTCCCCGAGCACTTAAGCATGTCCTGGAGGGAGGAGAGAGGTGGAGAACTAATTTGATGGTTGTTATTGCAGTGGGCCGTGTGTGTGTGTGTGTGTGTGTGTGTGTGTGTGTGTGTGTGTGTGTGTGTGTGTGTGTGTGTGTGTGTGTGTGTGTGTGTGTGTGTCTGTGTGTGTGAAATCGGGTTCAATCTCCGGCTCAGACAGCCTGACAGCTTCTTCATTTTCTCAGCTGTCCACGGCGAAGACAGCGCGTTTCTGTGGTAACGTCCACACAGGGCCGAACTGAGAGAGAGAGGACGGACACAGACAGAAACGGATTCAGAGGTTGAAAGAGACTGTGACTAATGACGAGGGTTTGTGGGTGGAGGGGGTCATTCATATACAGTTTCCCCCTCCCTCTGTGACCCTGTCTTTCTTTGTCATTGGAAAGATGGATCATCTCCAGACACACACACTCTCTTTCTTCCTCCTCAAGTGTCATCAACTCTTAGAGCTTTTCTTCTTGCCGCTCAAGCTCTTTATTAACCTCTAAGGACACAGCTCTGTCCCTTTTCCCCCTTTAGCAACTTTAAAGTTGGAAAATGTGTTCCTTGCTGTCGTTCCAGCCTCAAACACAATAATCCACAGATTTTAAAAGTGGCTACAGTGTTTTTCTAAATGTCTGAGGGAAGAGGAAATTCCTCCAGGTATTTCCATTGTTATTGGCAACAATATGGGATGTTGGGTCGTCAACAAGCACAACACCAGATGTATTTAAGACTTTGAACTGTGTTTTAAAAATCAAAAACATCTCCATCCAGATGAGCATTTTATCCCTGTATCAGAATGAATCTGCAAATTTACATATCACATGAGTGATCACACATACGCTGGGCATGTGTGTGCCGGAGTAAACAGGAAGCAGGTTGTTCGCCCCGCAGTTGGTCACCAAGTCACAGAAAAGTGATAGGATCATGATGAATCAGGGAAGGTCGTGACTAATGAGACCCAATCAGGAAGGAAATGTGGGTGTTTTCTTATCAAACTAAAACTAGGCCAGCTGCGCTTTCAAAAGTCTCCGTTTTCGAGGCGTGAAAATGCGGTGTTTTAAAACAAAAACATATTAATATGGATGTAATCTGATGACTGAAAGCATGAGTGTGAATAATAAAATCATTGGCTCTGTTTCAAGGTCCTGGTTTAGTGCTTGTCGGTTCATTGTCACACCGTCATGGCTTATTATGGCTTTACAGCGCGAGCTTGTAATAACTGACCCATCAGCAGGTCACTGAGGTACATATACAGTACTCCGGGCTTCGCCTCAGGCTGCTGCTCGTTTGACGTCCAGTCAGAGATGCGGTGCAGCCACAGTTGTTACAGCACCTTTCTCTGTCTTGTTGGATCATCAGCCTCCATAAATCATGAGCTGAGCTCCGGCCAACAACAACCAACAAGAAAAACCCTCCTACATTCCTTGTGTTGAGGCCGATTTCACCAGTGTTAACATCTACAATCCTGATTAACTCTGTAATATCCTGTATTGATTTTCATCCTTTTCCCTCATACTTATGAGGTTTCCAGATTCTTGGATAGTATTCCCCCAGGCTGCAGCAGCAGTCCACTTCACAGTGCCAGGACAAGTCCAGGAATTTCTGACTCTTGCCGGCCAGAAATCTGACTGAAGCACCAACTTCATCTTATATAAGAGCAGGAATCCCTGAGAGCTTGGCTGAAGGGAGCACATCCACGAAAACAAGGAGCGTCTTCACCCATCCCAGCAGCAACATCAACAACAACAACAACAAGAAGGTCAGCAGCGACAGCCGCAGCTAATGATAGAGCAGGGTGGCACCATGGCCATGAAAAGTATTTACGATAGGAGATAATGTCAGTATTCAACGACGCAGCGATCATCAGGAGGAGGAAATGGGGAGATAGGACGCGAAGAAGCAGAAAAAACAGGTGGTTTAAAGGAAAAATAACTTTCATTTCCCATAACTGGATCTCTGCCGGGTGTTTATGAAGCAATAAGTTCTTTTTATGTGAGAGGATGGTGCATTGCATACTGTAGCTGTGAGTTTGGTGAGACTCAAAAGAGAGCAGTGTGCTGCGTGTTGCTGTGTGTGTGTGTGTGTGTGTGTGTGTGTGTGTGTAGAGTTACTGTGTGTTGAGTGAGTACGTGAGCATGTGTGGCGGATATGCGGAGGAAGCTGTGTTTGGCCTCAGATTAAAATGCAGGACGAGGGTCCCGCTCCAGGAAAGGAGACCAGCAGAGTGGAGACAGAGGGACTTTTCTCCCATTAGGGAAACACGTGACACTTAGGGAAAAAAATAAAAAAAATAATGCAAATGCAGAGCTCATACCACATCTGAAATACAAAAGTGAAATACACTATGTAATATTTCCTATATATGTGGTAAATATGGTTTTATAGGCACATTTCTGTCATGGCAGCTTTAAGCCAAAATAGTAAATTCAGGAGAAGAAGTGATTAAGTGTTAAAAACAAAAACAAAAACAAAATCAATTACAACTTATCTCTATGTTAACTGATGATCATCTGTACTAATTGAGCTCTACTGTGTAGTAGTAATCATTCCATAAACAGGACATAAACAGACTTTATCAAGTTATTTTAAGTTCAAGGTCTTCGTTTCATACGCAAGAAAACCTAAAGTTTAACAAATGAAAAACAAACTGACAGTAAAGCAACACAAAGATTAATGCAAGACGTCTTAATGACTTAAGTATCACATGAGTCCATCCAGCCTGTGTCCCTGTATAGAAGCTGGGTGCTCCAGTTAGGGCTCCCATAAATGAGGACACACCACAAAGGAGAGCACACGTGTATATACTATATATATATACACACACACACACACACACACTAAACCCTGAGGTAAGGATGTCAGGTTACTGTATTGAATCTATACCATCAAACTTTTCTTCAGGTAAAAAGTGACGAATTTGGTCTTATTGCACCCTGTGTGTATTTAACTGTCATAACTGTTATATATCAGGTCAACAATGTCCCAAAAAGATGAGACATAACAATCAAAACAGCTTTATCATTGCCATGTCCACCTATCACCACACAGACACACAGCAATACACACAAAATGTAGTGGTCATCGACTCTGGATGACAGCAGACTGCCACAGTGTCTAATTAGACAAAGTGGGCAAAGGTGCCATTAGAGTCGCAGTAAATTGAAAGTTGGAGCTGAGTAATTGAAGGTCAGACCTGCTTCTGTGGAATCAACCTCTGCAATTATGATTAAATAAAGAGAAGGAGACAAACGCCACTGTAGTGTTTCAGCATGTTGTGGAGGCAGAGTCATTTATAGTCAATTAAACCGAGGCCACGCAACTGTGGTTCAGGACTTCGCAGTGTCACACACAGAGACAATGACAAGCTGTCACTCACCTCAAGAGAGAGAGACCATTCCCCACGTTTAGCCCTTCCTCAGCTGCTGGTGCATCGGTATCCTGTCACAGGTTAGATCCATGTCCAGGGCATTGGACAAAGTTTCACACAAAGTTCTTTTTCAGAAACGCTGACTGACTCAGAGGAGGTAGGTAGGGCTTGTGTCAAGGCGGCCCGGTCCGCGGTCCACACCTCTACAGTATGAGGTCAGTTCGGAGAGAAAGAGTGACACTGAGCAAAAAAAAAAAAAAAAGAGGGAGAGGAAGAGAGAGAGAGAGAGCGAGGGGAACAGATGGAAGTAAAGCGCAACGGAACTGACTGCCCACTGGGAGGGGAGGGGGAGAGAGAGACGAGGAGAGAGAAGCTCGCACATCCAAGCAGCAGCCCACTTCCTGACCAATTACTGCTGCAAGACCGGTCCCTCTCCCTCTTCCCAAGCAGGACCCCTTGCTCTCTTCTCCTCTCTCTCTCTCTTACTTTGCGGTGTGGGATCGCCCGCAAGAACTGGAGAACGGCCAGCACTGCAGGCGACACAAGTCACAGAAATCACACTGGTATTTAAAAAAAAAAAAAAGCAAGTGTGGAGCTGTTGCTGAAAACTGTGACAACACGGTGAGAGATAGAGAGTGATGATGAGTTATAAGGCGAAGGATGGAGATACGCAGCGGACAGGTGTGGGTGGGTGAGACGGAAAAGAGACGAACGATGATGTGGAGGAGGTGAGGAAAAGAGGGCAAGCGCAAGGACGAGCCGTCTGGTCTAACTCGGCCCAAAAGAAAAGAGATAGAGAAAAACACATGGACAAAGTGGGTCACATTGAATGCAGCATGAGCTTTTAGAGCCTCTGATTCCCCCGGTGTCACTTTCAATATCAGAGCTTTGGATGCAAAAGGGGGTCGGAGTGGAGGCGAAAGGTTAGACTACCAGAAAACAGAGAGAGATCACAGGGCTGCAACCTCAAAGTGGAACCTGCTGTGATCCAGCCTGTATGAGCACACACAGAAAAATATCCAAAACCAGTGGATCATTGTTGTGTGTATGTGTATGTGTGTGTGAGTAAGCTGGTCATTGTTCTGCATCCTAACAGAGCAGGATGGAGGAAAGTCCCCTCTCCTGGAGCCAGTGGCTGTTGTTCCTGCCTCCTGGTAGCAAGGCTTCCTGGGATTGATAAAAGTAGCTCCTGGTCCTGCCAGCACACACACTTTCTCACTTCCATGTTTTCATCGGTCTTAAGTTTTTCCAGGGAAAACAAAACCCGCACGTGGTGCAGCGGTGATCGCAGACGGTGTCAAACACTGACCTTTGATAAGAAAAATAAACTTGTCTTAGAATAAAAAAAAGTCGACCTAATTTTTCGAGAAAACATGCACATGCAGTGACTTTTTCGCACAGCGTCAATCATCGTGAAGAACTTTTTTTAACCCCCCGGTGTCTGTGACCTACTGTGGCAGTGACCAGTGACCATACAAACAACAAGGCTGATGTGGGTCAGTGGCTGTTCTGCTATTATCCTAACCTGGATAAACCCATGCCTTTGTAACTCAACACCACACCTTGCACTCTAAAAACACGCAGAGGCCATAACAGACGATAGCAGCGTCTCTGAGGAAAAACACAGCTGATAACCTACTGCCAGCTGGTCGCTCTTATCACCGCTTTCATTCTGCTGCATGCGAGGACGAGATGGGCGGCGTCCACGAAGAAGTGTCAGGTATAGCTTGTCAAACACAGGCTTTAGTAGACTAAATTGACTTTTCAATGCTTTCCTTGGATTGTTTGAGATATCTGAAAAAATCTGACAGTAATGGCCATGACAGCTTTATAGCCGATGTGTTCCTTAATATGTTGTTTATTCTGTGATTACGCACATGGTGAGGCTATAAGCAATAGATGGCGAGCATTTGGAAAGATTTAGCAGAGCTTTGGACACAGTGGAAAAACCCTCAGGGGCAATGTGAGTGTATTACTGAAAGGCAAATTAAGTTACTGTTTGTTTTTTCCAAGATCTGCTTTGACATAACAGAAGTGATAGTGAAATTTTCTGGTTTCTATTTCTCAGATATTTGATGTTTTATACATCTTTGATTTTGGACTGATTTCAATTTATCAGGTTGAATTGTTTATTCCTTCTGACGATTTTCAGGCCAAACAAGTCAGAATCAGATACAGAATCATTTTGCTGTCTTTCTTTTTTTTTTTTTTTTAAAGAAACTGTATCCATTCAATACACACACATACAGTACATACACATTGCTGGTATTAGGTATGGATGCATGTATGGAGATGTGTGTACGTATGGATGTTTGTGGATATGTGTAGGTATATGTATGTATGTATGTATGTATGTATGTATGTATGTATGTATGTATGTATGTATGTATGTATGTATGATTACTGTATTAGGTGTATATGTAAATTATATTCATGTTTTCGTAACATAAGACAGGTTTAGGTAGTTATTCATTATTTAAGGGGGGGGGGCTTATAAGTTTTACTTCTTCTCACTTGTTTTTCGAATATGTATTTCTATATCTCATGTTTAAATGTTTTGTCTAATTCTCTTTTTTATTTTGTTTTTCATATTTCAAATAAGCATTTCAATGAATTCAATCAATCAATCAAAACTAGAATACTGTAAAGATGATAAAATATAGTAAAATATAGTATACATGATAAGTGCTGTAAAGAGGATAAAAGTGCATAGAGTTTATTGCACATATTGCACATATGCATAGCAACAGTTATTGTGCAGCGTGTGGCTTTAAGATTGCCAGGTGAGGTCATTGAGAAGATGACGTCAACTTTGATTGCTAACGATCTTTTTGTTTGACGCAGCCTTGTGAAATACTTAGAGAAAATAGGTGAAGTCCGGCCTGCACTGATGTCATAAGCTACAGTCGGGTGATGGAGTCATATCTCCACGCCAACAAACAGAAGCTGTCTGTCCGCGGAAGCCTGAACTTCTGGATAAAACAACTGTATCAAAAGGAAAAAGCACAGAGGTCAATATATTTTCGTCCGTAGCGACTGGCGGGTGTTAGAGATCACTGAAGTGTTGACGGACGGATGTTTTGGTCGCACAGGGAAACAGGAATGACTGAATAAAAGTAGAAATGGAGAGCAGCGCGGGTCATCCCCGGCTAACAACAGGAACACCCCCTCCCCACTCGCTTCACCCACTCCCCCCCCCAAAAAAACACCATTTCCTGTCTGTCATCAGTTGCTTGTTTACAACATGGAAGAAGTCAAACAGGAGGTGAGGTCATCGAGCAGGTGATTCATACCCATGTGACGGCCTCGTCACCGAGAGATCACGCTCTTTATCTCCTCCATCCAAGGATTTCCTGGAGTCATCTCAACGACAGCACAGGAAAACGTTAATGAGTACGACTTAGTTCTTCACTCTCCTAAAAGGCACGTTTGCTTCGCTGACATCATACAGCGTCATTCACGTTCAACCCCACTGATTCAACCCAAAGAAAACTCACAAGAAGGAAACACAGTCAGAGCATCTATGTCCTCTGACGCATTTAGTCTGTTTCTTCTGATTATTCTTTTGTTTAAATTATCTATTGGGACATTTTTATGGTGTAATTGCATAGAGACAGTGAGAGAGTGAGGGGATATCCAAAGCTTTTTCTCACTGACCTTACAACCTGTGATAGCTCTACCATCAAATGCTGTGATTAGACATTGATAGCAAGTTCCCTAAAATCACATTTGACTGACTAATCATAGTTACTGATTGCTGTTACCGATATTGTCATTGTAGTTCACAATCTAATCTAAATATGAAGAGATTTATTTGTGACCATGAACCCATCTTGCATTTTAGACATTTTGGATGTGTAACTGTCCCTGAGTTCAAGGTAAGTCAACAAAAGTATTATATAGGTTGCAATGACTTGTTATGGGGAGAATGGAGGCTCTCTGCTTTACATCTAGCGTTTCTTGGCTGCAAGATCAGCGCTTCCGAACCGGTGTCCCAGATCTTGTCTCACGAGAAACATGGACTAGTTCTGTAGAGAAAAAAAGCATCCAAAACGACTAAAAAGCAACCGGACTTGCATAGTTCCCCTTTAAAGGAAGCAGAATGAGAACACTGTTATCATAAAAACACTGAAATAAGACTAGAATAACTACAATAAGACTAGAAACAGGCTATTTACTGACACCTATAGCCTAAGGTTAGTTGAGCCCCAGTGGTGAGAGTACAGTAGTGTGTGGCACTGTAGCACTGTGGGCTGCAGACTAATCTTTGTGCTGCCAAAAATCTACCTCAAACTGTTTCAAAATAAAATGTGATAATCAGATTTTTGACGATAAAAAAATGCAAATCATAGACCGCAATCAGAATATTGAAGGTATAGGTTAACAGCATGAAAGAGAAGCTGTTTATGATGGCAGCTCTGAGACACACACTGAAATTTAAATATTTCTTAGTGTGGTTTAAAGAGAGTAACTGATACTACCCCCTCTGGTATCAACATGAATGGGAGTGCATGTGTTTGGCATTAAGATTAAAAGCTTTACATTATAGTTAGAAACAGAGAGGAGGCCACAACTCAGCCTCTGGGTTGCTCTCGTCAGAAGTAGGAGCCAAAACACATTATTGCTCAGATTAAGATAAAGCAGAGGCGAGTAAAGCCGACTGCATTTGACTACAGTTGATGGGGAAGTGCTGATGTGTGTGTGTGTGTGTGTATGACTGTATGCCTGCATATCTGCTTATGTGGGTTTGAGTGGGATAAAGAGCCAGGAGTGCGTGTTGGCAGGTTCCCTTTGACCTGTGGAGGCTTTATTTTCCCTCATATTCATATTGGGCTAATACTCTGCCTTTCCCATGCCAGTGAAAACCCTGGAAGCCGAGCTCTCTCCGGCCCTCTCCTCTCTTTGGGGAACCTAAGATGTCACTGCACACAAAAGGAGCCGTGAAAGCCGTCCAACTCAAGCAGGGGCTATTATTTACAGTACCAAAAGAAAATCGCTCTTCTTCTGAACAGTAACCCCACCCCCCATCCCTCTGAGCGTCAGTCAGCCGTCTGTCTCCTTGTTACCCCCCCTTCCTACCCCGGTTTGCCCTTTTCCAATCTCCTTCTTTCAGTTTTCTAACTCTTTTCTCTTCCTTCCTTTCCTTACTCCCCCCTGTCCCACCACTAGAATAAAGTAAATAGTGGGTTTTGTAACCAGTAAGCTCAAAATTAGGAATAAGCTCTAAATCACGGCTTTGCCAGTTTTCATTGAGCTATTCAAAACAGGCAGAAAAGTCCAGGCTGATCATATAAGTCCCTCTAAGAACAGAAACTCCTCAGCCTTGTAGTTCTGCCTCGGATGTATACACATTAAAACATGTACTTAACTTACTCTCACAAAGTTTCCATACAGCTACAATGCAGCTGCTTTAGATTTGTCTAATCCTGTATAAACTAAAGCAAATGTTGCCTTTTCCTGCTTTCTGCCAGCACGCTTTGAAGTTTCCGTGGCACACGTTTTATTAATGAATCAAAACTACAAGGACAATTTGTGTTGAAAGACGACAATCGATAACATGCGTTTCGAGCCCCGATATGAACATCTGCACATAGGCTCCATTAAAGTAAATGCAAGTGACCAATGAGGAGTGAGTGATCAATCTTGTTTTTCAACCTTGGGGTCGGGACCCCATGTTGGGTCGCCTGAAATGTCTAGAAATTTATAAAAGAAATTACTGATGAAAATATTTTTTTAAACTAATAATTATTCTTTTAAAAAATATGATTAAAAAACACCACACACAATCCAAAACTGTATTCTATACTTTTACTTTCGCGAATTTAAATCGAGTTCAAATAAAATGCAGCATATAAAAATATCTGAGCTGGTGCATCTTGATTGACGGGGTCGCCAGAAATTTGTGATGTCAAAATGGGGTCATGAGCCAGAAAAGGTTGGGAACCGTTGATTCTACAGAGTGATATTCACATCAGATATTAGCATACCACGTTATAGTTGCTTAGCAACGTGACTGTGGCCTTCAATAATCTGTCTGCTGGCCTGACACTGCGGCCAGCTCCTGCTGCAGCCTGCTGATTGGACACTACTGTATCAACAGCAGGTCCATGCAGCTGAGGCGCGAGGTAGCATGAGTAGAAGTATGTCTCCAGTCCATCTCAGTTAAAGTTGTTAAACAGCTCTGAAGCTAGAAAAAGTTCCCCGCCTCATGTTTACAGTAAATACAGATGTTAGTGACAGGTCTTAACTGAACCCAGATGTGAGCAAGCGGAAGATGGGCTCCACAGCTGCTTAAGCACCCACAGACACCCTGACGCAGCATTTTCTATATCCTTGGTCCTCCCACTTTTAAAGCTGAAAATATTTCTACTGCGGTGATCCGGACACTCTGGGACGACTATATTATTTGGGGTTTTTCTGCGCTTCAATGCAAAAGTGAAAGCGTGTCAGCAGTTTCCAAACAAATTTGCAAGAACTAAGAATTTCACGCACTGCTGGCCACTTTGTAACCACTTTATTTATGATGCTCCGGCGCAGACGAGCAAAAAATTGTAAATAAAGTGGTGTTCTGAACGACACTGTAAATATATGTGGTTATATCTGCAGTAGGTGGGATCGTGAAGACGCTATAATGAAGTTGTCAGCAGCTGAAAACGATATAAACAACTCTTCTCTGTGTTGACAGTTGCATGTAAAAGCTCAAACTGAAGCTGGATCATAACTCAACATCTGACAGATCATACAGTGATAATCAGGAGGAAAAAAACCCCAAAGACTATGAAATTTAACCTTTTTTTTTCTATATTTTTCCTGCATGGTGTCTCCTCTGTAACTCTAGCTCTCATTACCTCCCTCCCTCTCTTTCTGTTATCTGTTATCAGTCTTTACATTCACTGCAGTGTTCGCCACCTGCATTAGGTTTCAGCTGGAGTGTGCTGTTAATGTAGGCCATCAGTGACTTCAATGACACAAACCAAACCCAGACCCCCAACCTGCAACACACACACACACACACACACACACACCACACGCACACTGATACACACATCCCAATGGAGCTGTAACAGAACTCTGGATCTAGGACGAGAGAGAGAGAGAGAAAGAGAGAGGGAGGGAGGCTTGGACTGAAAACCATCAAGAAGACAAAACTAAATTATTTACATATTTAAGCAAAAAAAAAAACTCAACTAAACAAAAAAAAACCAGAAGAGAGATGAGAGATCATTCATTTCAAGTCAGACTTCTCATATTGTGGTCACTTTACCCAGACTGCATTGCTCATTTATCGCAGTGAACCTGCGTGAGGAACTGCTGTGTAATGTAATCCACTCAAAAACAACATGACTGAGCAAGAAAAACTACAGGTGTATGAACAGGTTTGAGTTGTGCTATGACGTCGTAGAGTATATGTGAGAATGTACAGTATAGTGCTGCTGCGTCTATATGTGGCCTGGATACAAGAGAGAGCCAAGGAGAGATGAGGGAGGCAGCTCCTTTATTTTTAGCGTTGTTCCCCCTGCGCACTTATCACCAGGATGTGATTTAGAGACGAGTTTCTAACTGAGCTTCACAGCCTCATAAAGAGCTGCCACAGTGCTTATGAAAGACGGTTTAATACCAGCATCACATCAATGACAGACGGAGGTGAAATATCTGGCGGTGAAGTTGAAGTGAGAATAATTCAAAAGAAACAAAAGAAGAAATTCTTTGAAATCAACACAAAAACAAAGTCGTATGGATTATTGCAGGTCGGGGAATTTGCTAACTGTTTGATAGTTTAGCAAACTGCACCTGCGATGTGCTCAGTACTGTGCAACTTCCTAAAGTACAATTCATTCACATCAAAAAGGATCACACACACACACACACACACACACACAAATACACACACACAAGAACTCCACTCATGCAGACGTAAGAGGCTATTTATACACCACTTCCTTTTATTTACCCAGCTCATTGTTCAGACCACATCTGCTGAGGGCCAAGGGCACAATGGCCAGTCCATATAGCTGACCACACACACTCACACAACAAGCCTATACACACACACACACACACACACACACACACACACACACACACACACACACACACACACACACACACACACACACACACACACACACACACACACACACACTTAGACACACAGACACACACACTGTGGCCCTGCAGCAGACAGACACAAGCCAGCATTCAGAAATATCCTCAGCTTTTGTTCGGGGTCCATGTGACAACCTCCAAATGATGATACCACCTGTTACACAGACTGACATTCTTACACTCCCATTCATGCACACACACACACTCACACACATACACACACACACAAGGGAGCTCACACCCAACAAACAAGCATTCACAAAGTCACACACAACACGTACCATCCAGACATGCATTAACCCACATGCGTCCGCGGGCAAACCTGCTGCACGTTACTGTAGCTCTGTGGGCACAGTTGGACGTTTGGGGATGGCAGCTCATTACAGCCTGTCTGTTTCATGTCAGCTTTAATACAACAGGAAGTCAGTTGGGGGCTTTAAGGAAGAAAAAAAAAAAAAAAAAAAAAGGAAAAAGCCACCGGACAGCTCATAACCTTCATGGCCCAGAGGCTGTGAGCCAACAACAGCAGCTGAAGAGTCAAGCACAGCGACCCACGCGTTTGCAGTCACAGATACAACAGACAGAGAGTCTGTGAGATGCATAAATCTTTAAGGATTGAGACAGAGGCTCTTAAAATATACATGTGCAACATCCCCTCGATCCCGCAGCTCTAAAAAACACCGCTGTCCCTCTCAGCCATTTACTCTGAGTTATTTCCTATGAGGACGGGAGCTGCCCAAAATGGCCCCTGAGGGGTAAACAGCACAGATAATTATCTTCCCAACTCTTTACCAGCGAGCCACAGGGGTACAGTGGTGGGACAGAGTAAAGGGGGTACAGGAAACCAGCATTTCAGACCACTACTCCAACCGTCCCACCACAGAAATGTGTAAATATACTGCAGGTAACATATAGTGGACGCCCGCAAGACAAGTTTAATTACTAAATATGACTTTCCATTCAGGTTTTTTCTATAGTAGTTGAAATGAAAGTGTTAAATTTCCAGAAAAAGACACACATATTTGGAAATCAAGTGATTTTTCTAGGAAATCTAAGCCCAAAAAAAGAAAGTACATTGTATTCAGGAAACACCTTATATGGGCTGGATCAGCAGGAACACAATATGAGCGTGTAAGAGGAGAATAATCTATACTGTGGTGTGTGTAACATTTCCTCAGTAAACACACAGGCACTCAAATACACCCTGGGGCTCTTCCTATCTCCCGTAGCACCGTATTCACTCTGATTGGTGGGTGCAGAGTGTTTTCATGAGGGTGCTGTGATTGTAGCTGCATGGCGCTGTGGGGATAGAGGCTGGGGATAGAGGATTTTTCGCTCCATCTACATATTTTCTTCCGTGCACAGGAAACAGTCGTTTGTCAACACCACAAATAAATGATGTTTGTTTCCTGTCTTTGACTGGGGATTTTTTTCTTTTCTTTTCTTTTCTGTTTACGGTCTATTTGGAAGCAACACGACAGAGCCAACATGTGATCCAAAGTTTTTTCGAAGCCGAGCAAACCATAAAAAATAGAAACCAAAATATGGGCAGGAGCTGATATTTACTGGAAAATGGAAAACACACCTATCACTTCAGCTGCAACAACTGCAATTTAAACTGGTGTGACTTTTTTTTTTCCATGTACGTATGCTGGAACCAACTGGTTCAGGCAGTAAAGCGGGTGTGAAAAACACTTTACATTCAACAATAAACACTTCTTGACACAGTAAAGAAAAATGCAACTATTGCAATAGTGGAAAAATCTTCCAGATCTGCAATCTGAGCACGGAAAAATGTGTTTTCACTTCATCTCCACATCTGAAACAGGTGTTAAGGCTGGATGTGGGCGTGGAGAGCCAAAACCAACAAAACAACCATGAACTGAAACAAAAAACATCATTTAGATCCCAAACGTCCACCCGCCTCCGCCGCTGATCCTCTGCTCATCTGGGCACCCGCACCGCTCTAAACGCCCCGGCGTTCGCAGGGAGTCGGACCCCCGGCCCCTGCGCTCCAGACGGGGGTTTCCCTGCCAAACGTTGCACAACAATAAAACAAAGCCATCACACTGAGGCTGGGGGTGGGTGGAGGGGAGGTGGTGGGCGAGCAGCATGCAGGGGTGCAAGGGTGGGGTGATGGAGGGGAAGGAGGGCGGAAAGTGAGAGGAACAGCTGCTGAGTGGGAGAGTTGGATGAAGGGGGGGGGGGGGGCACGGGAGAAAAGGAAAGCTGGAGGAAAAGAGGGGGGGTGGTGGGGGTCGCTCTTTTCTCTGTCAGTGAAATAAATTACTTTTATGTCTGCGGCCTGTTCAAGCCATGGTATCTCACAGTCACAGCCCCCCCTCTAGTCTCTTTACACACATTGACAAGCGCACAAAGATGGTTATTTGTAGAATATTGCATCAGGGTGGAAAGTCCAGTAAAAAAAAACAAAATGTTTAAAAAGTTTCTTTAACCACAACATGTGCACACAGCGTTAAAACAACGTTAACAAAAACAGTCACCATCTCTGTGTCCGTGAGGAATCCTCCTCCTCATCACTGTGTCGCTATGTGGTCAGACTCACCGAGCGCTGACAGATCTGCTAAACACAGGGATGGAGATGACAACCAGGATGACAACTAGGAGCTGCTTTTAAGTCCAGAGCTGGAGGCCAGCCAGGTGTGTGTGTGTGTGTGTGTGTCCAGTAGTGGTGACATGGAGGGATGTTTGAATGGTCACCTCCTCTCTTATGTATCTTACGCTCGACCCTCACCCTATACACTCCTGAGGGTTATATCTGGTTCTTTCTCTGTTAAGTTTACTCCAGTATATTCACCAGCTGGTCTGTGTGTTGTACCTGCAGCTGAGCAGGTCGTTTATAAACTGAACTTTAAGGACTTTCTCTCTGAAAATAGCTGCAGGCTGCAGCTGAAAACGACTGACAACAGTAAAGCTGAGAGCCCCACAGATGAATAATGACCCGAAACTCACTGTTAAGCTCTTTGGGTAATAATTCACATTGGGTGTCATTTACAAGCTACGCAACTTAGGAAAAAAACATGAAAATTCACTGAACAAGACAATCTATGTTTCTCGTGATACAAAAAATAACGCTTTCGTTCAGTGCTTCGGGACTTTAGAAGTTACGATGACAACTCCTGGTTTGTCTTGTTCATTATAACATCAATATGGCATTATTCAAATATGTTTTTCAAATACATCGTACTGTTAGCTTAGCTTGAATGAATGCATTGTCAAATTGATGACGTTTTCTGATGTGTTTGTGTCTTTACACATGTGTTTTCTTAAGTTGCTGTATGTTGACCTCTCAGGGCCACCATAGATTATATCCACATGGATACACAACAGCAAACTGAATGCAAAAGGTCTGAATGAGAGCCTGTGAGCTGAGGTCACCTCAGCTACACGTTGTTCCTCTCACTCCAACATACGTCCAATATCTCCTCTATTGAACGCTATGTTGACTTTGCTGTGGAGCCAAAAATGCAGCGTTTATAAAGACCCACCCCATCGTTCACCTCTGCATCTATAACCCCCAGAGGGACTGGGTGGGTGGGCGGGTGGGTTATTACTCTCACTAACCGCTTTTTGTTGTACCGACGTCTCACATGATGATCCTGTCTGTATTAATCATATCGTAGTAAATTCAACTCTCAATCAAAATCTTGCAGAATGGCCATACAAGGGACACCTTGACTTTTCATAAAACTAAATTACCCTTGCACTTATACATCCCTCTGCGAGTCGTAAAAGACGAAGCTGTAAAACTGAAGACACACGTTAGAAGTCGAAGGAAAGTCTCAAGAACAGGTGACCTCATGCATTTACAACATTATCATTACTGCTTTAGTGCTTTGGATATTAACAAGCAGTAAAACATATCACAGCACATCCTCCATCTACTGCTCCTACACCTAATAAAGTTTACGATGCCTCAGACGGCCTGTTGTTGGTAACCCGACTGTTTCTAAGAAACAAACCAATGAGGGACAAATATGCAAGTTAGGTGGTGCACAGCCGAGAGAACCCCATACACCCCTCTCTCTTGGGTAGTTGGTACGGCCCTTGGCGACATCCAAATACAGCTGCTCAGTCCAGTCAGGCTGTTGCTAGTCAGCAAATAAAAAGAAGCACACACAGATTAGCAACTGGAGGCCCAAAACTAAATTTATTTGGGGGTATTTTTGGTCGCATAAGAAAAGCTGGTTGGTCTCTAATTTAATACAGACGCTAAAAAGAGTTTATTAGTTGCAATTCGCCAACTTCCTCGCCACTGCTTTTTATTTTTGTGAACGTTTAACAAGCTGCACAGACTCCCATCTGCTCTCACCCTCTTTCACTCTTCCTCCTCTTGCTCTCTGCCTCCTTCGCTTGGCAGCGTCTTTCGCATGTACATTAAAATGAATGGATGCCAGAAATAGTGCAGTGTATTTGGGGAGGGTGTGTAGACATAACAAAATCAAGGAGGGAGGGGGCCGGGCGGGCGGGGGGGTCGGAGGAAGCCAGCCACATATACGAGCGAGGGCCTTGGGGAGTACACTAAGGAGGAGGGGAGGGAGGAGCCGAGGCCAACAATGGCACACATTCACATACCAGTCCAACCGACAAGTTTCTGGTGGCCTCATTATTTAGCAGACGTAGGTGGAACAACACTCAATTTAAGATGTAAAATCTGGTATTTGAATCGTCGGGGATGGTGGTGTGAATATGAAATATTCCCTCCCAAAGCCAGAGGCCGTGAAGCTGCAGCTCCAAATGAACTGTATCATGAGCTATTCCATAAACAACAGATGGGTGACTAATTCTTTGGATTCATAATTCTCTGGCTGCTCAAATCAATTTCATTTTTCCAACAAAGTGCAAGTGCATAAAATGTTGCACTTTTTTTTTTGGTTATCCCATTTCAAAATGAAGACAATTTCTTATTGATCGCAGGATAAGCATCATCATCACTTCACCTCCTTTTCTCTCACACTCCAAAATACATCCTGCATACTGACCGACCTCTTCTCCAATGATACAGTTAGATAGACACCAACCAGGTAACGCTATGTTGTTTGACTTTATTAGAGTGGCATGTTATGCCCAACTCTTGGAAGAACAACCTCACTATAGACAGCCCAGTCACTCCTGTAATTTCCAGGAGTACCAGGAGGAGAAGTGCAAATATATTCTCATAATAAAGTCCACCATGCAGTAAAGCAATACATCTTTAAATTTCAAATCAAGTGTGATATATGTTTAAAAACCAAGAGTCAAGAGACTGTGCACCACTCTCAGAGACTCTTCCTAATGATCTTGCCTTCTCACTTCACCAATCAACATCAGTTTCCCACTGCCATTTGCAGGCTTAGGAGACATTTAAATAAAACAAGAGGAATTTATCCTCCACCGCAACATTCAACTCCACATACTTTCCCACCTCAGAGTTCACCGAGCTGATAAACTTAGCAAGGAATCCACCCGACTGGCATAAAAATGTCACTGGTCGTCATGGGACATTCTCTGGCTATGGTGAGTTGGTGACCTCTGACCCATCCTGGCACTCTCCCTCTCCCTCTTCTTCTTCTTGTCCTTCCTCCCAATAAGCAACATCCAATGGATCATTAAAAGTCTGTTTCACTGATCAACATGATAAAGTGAGCAAAAAGAGCCCCCTGAGGGTCAAGCCTTAATATGGAGCTTGGGAACTTGGCTTAAAGCTGCTCGGTCACACGTAGAGGAACAGTGGCTGTATTATGATGACTTAAACAAACAAGCTTGGTGCTGGGGTAAAAAACGTTTTTGAGCAATGCGAAACTGTGGCGAGGTGGTTGGTCATCTATTATATTCAAGACCCACTGGGAGTGGAAAAATTGTGAAACGCTGCCTCCATCACTCATCGCTGTGGACGTGCGGCTAACGAGCAGATTAGTCAACACTGTGTAAAACAGTGACTATGATTTTCTTTTACAATTTACTGTAAGTTTCTATCTGGTATACCGCAATGCTTTGCAAACAGAAAATGCATTTTCCATGAAAAGTTGTTGAAATTTGTGCCAATATGAGGAAGAAAATACATCTTCAAAATGCAATGGCCTATTAAAATTCTAAATGAATGTTTACATACTTATATATTGGTGAATGAACTAAGCCCTGAACCACCAGAGGAGGTACTCACATAATCACACTGATACACATACACATGTCCCACATTGAGCCTTTTGATAAGCAGGTATGTTTACATGCCCTTATTATACAGAATTAGCTCTCCACTCGTACTACTCGGTGAGTGCATGCTGGCCCTGTGATAGGAGCAAAGAGACAATCAGAAAAAACACAAAGCACCACATTCAGCCCTTCATAATATTTACACACCCTGAGAGGGCAGCGATAGTGTCTGTAACTACTGTACAATGAGCGAGTGTGTCAACAGAGCTCCACTCCCTACTCTGAATATAGCCGCTACTATTAGGATTCCTTTCATACTATCTGGTATCACCATGCTGCATTCAGGAGCAGGGGTATTTCAGTCTGACCTCGCCTCGGACCTCCGACCCTTCAGCCTGTAGTTTACGTGGCTACAACCTGCAGAGAGAGAGACAAGTGCATGGGCAAAACATCTCCAAAGCTGCACGGGACAGTGAATGCAACACCCAAACCGTGCTGCTGTCCATGAAATCTTAGCATCTCACTTTTCAGAAACTAGTCACAGTCTCCAGATTTACCCCTGTGTACTTTCTAGGATGATGAATTACTTTTTAGTACTGACTATTTAAAGGGATAATTCAACATTTTGGCAAATTGCCTTTGCCATAATCCCTATAGTTTTAGGAGTAGGTTTGTTACCTTTAATTGTCGGTGCAAGCTATTCTTAGAACGGCAAAGCAGAGCCGCGAGCTGCTCAGAGCTACGCTACGGAGGCTCATGGGATTTCTTGGTTTCCCTCATCAAACTCATCAAATACACAATCCAACAACTCCAAAACTCTCTGGTGGACAAGTTGTGACCTGCACATTCACCACGCTATGAGATAAAAACAGAACATTACTCCTTATGGCAATGGGCCAATTTGCCATAATGTTGAACTATATCTTTAAGTTCTAAACATGCGGGAACACTTGCAAATATAACGCATTCATTAAAAGCTTTGTACAGTCTGACACTGTAAATTACATGCATGAGAGGTCAATAATACCTTTCCTTTCAGCACTGTAATTTCTACAAATACAAATCATGCACAGTGGCATTTAGATTAATCTTATGCGAAGTATAACTCCACCTACGTAACCTCTTTTATCAACAGCTCCTATTCAACCAGGTTGGTAGAAAGCACAGCTCTCTAAGCACACATATATATTTTCAAAGCTTACCATTTCAAGTGTTGAAGCCAAAGGGCCCAACTTTCCCTCTCCCCATCACAAACCTTGTAATTAGCTGAAACATGTTTTTACAGCAGATCTCTAAAGTACTTTAAGTAGTGGTTAGCAGTATAGAAAAAGCTGGAGCACACACACAAGCACTTAAATCACAGCCCATAGGTATGTCTGCCGGAATGTCTCCCCAGACGCCCGCCTGTGTTATCGGACGTACAGAATGGGTTGTGACATACAGTGCATATGCAAAATATGCCCTTGCGCGCTTCATTCAACACGTGAAGGAGTGTGTATGGGGCTGTGCTGAACAGGCATGTGTCAAATCAGCAGGTTTCATGAGCGCTCCCTCGACAGCTCGGGTCAAGTCCTCCGTGCCCCTCCGTATTCCACACGTCTCAGCTCATCAAGGCCATTTCAACTGATTCAAACCAGAGACAAGCATCCAAACGCTCACATACATACCAGCACAGAGCTAAAACCTCAGATGACCTGTGTCGTTTTTGCACTGAGCCAGAAAATGACACAAAAATATAAATGCAACCATATTTACTTGCCAACAGCACAAAACTTTAGACTCTGACGATTTTGAGCTGTATTGATTTGCCATGTATTCTCAGTAAATTGAATTATTTGCAATGTTAGGACGTGCATAAACAGGCCCATGAGAAAATACAGATGAATGATACAGGATGTGGGCCCACACCACTTAATGCTTTAAAACTGGATGTAAATTGTGTGTTGTGACACTTGGCGTGTTGAGGAATAAACAGTTTGCTAGAATTCATACTTGATACATAATTAACAGGAAGATTGTATATGTTTGCATGTGTATATCTAGGACAGCCTTGCTGTGATTTGGGCCAAAAATGTGTTGTCCACACACTTTTCCAGCACATTTTAGTGTGTCAACCTGTGACCCAAATGGATCGCCAATATCCACTCCCTGGCCTCTCGATTTAGATGGAACAGGCAGAAATCCTTGCAAGGAGAAATCTCACAGCATACGCACACCAATATTCTCCAGCTAGCCCCATTTCAGTTTATAAATAATATAATAAATAATCCAAAGGAGATGAGCACTTAAGACTCTGTCAACACTAAACTCCTGTCTAGGTGCTCACCTCAGGATGTGCTTTTGCATAATTCATTGGAGGATTGTTGTGCATCTGTGTCCTGTAGAGATGAGGTCAAGGTTCCTTATGTAGGTTATCTGTATTTAGCCCCTTAGGTAAGGAGGTCGGGTCAGTTTTTATATCTTGATCATGGCTTGACAGTCTCATCGTCCTAACCCGAACACTGCAGTGAACTGTTTACTTACAGGTAGTCAGGCTTCTAACCACCTGGTTATTTTGTCACGGTCAGTGTGCAGCAGTCTAATGCTGTAAGTGTAGTTTACACTATGAATAGAAAGTTAGCAGCCCGGAGCTAAATAGACAGAGCGGTCACACAGACTTGGCACAAAACAAATCAGTCGACTTTGTAGAGGAACTTCCTTCTGCAGCTTGTCTCACAGCAACCCAACAGTCCGAAAATATCCCTGTTCAGCACTGAGCAGGTCTCTGCATGTCCGTCTGTTGCTCCACTCTGGGCCATGGAAACATGGAGCTGGAGCTGGAGAGACACATGAGCACAACCACAAATGTGCCTGCACCTGAGTATAACAGGAAACACATGGCGATTTCCATCAACCTTTTGTCCTCCACCGTGCACGCACACACACACACACACACACACACACACACACACACGGACGTGCACACAAGTGACGACGAACCGTGAATTTTGGAAATTATAACAGGAAGCAGCAGTCAGACGCTCGTCCATCAAGGCAACAGGACGACAGTATTAAAACAGACAAGGATAGACACTGATAACCAGAAAGTCCCCAAATAAACCATTTTGCACGCTGAAAAGCACACCGTTTCATATATTTGAACCATGTGAGTGATGTTAATGGACTCAGCCAGTGTGGTGCTGAAACACCGTGGAGCCTCACCTTTACTCGCAGGCTGCACCCAGTGTGGCTGCCGCACAGCTTTGCATGTGAAAGGGCATACTTTGCATATAAGCCAAGATCAGCCATACTGTTTGCATCCCCACTCACGGAAGGTAGTGAGAGAATGACAGTACGATACTTACTACAAGAGGTGGCAAGACCCGTCATAACACACCGAGCAGAGCAGACGGCTTCAAAGAGGCTCGTAATAGGTGTGGCACTAAAGCCTCTCACACATCATGAAAAGGTCAACAACATTCCCTATGAAGTCTTTATGCCTCACGCAATGCAGGGATTTTGTGCAGGAGTGTGTGTGTGCACCCTGCATGTATCTTTGAAGGAGCTAAATTTAAAACCTGGATGGCCTACTTGTTAGCAGAGCTCGCTTCCTTTTCCTGCACGACAAGCAGGATGGGGCACTCAGCTGTGCAGCTGGAGCCGTGGCTGTCCTATTGAGACAAAGCGAGGTGATGATAGACGACGTGGAAGCCTGGTTGGATGATCGTCACGTTTCTGCACCTCTAGTATTACAGCGCCTGTGATTTTCCGTCAGTTTTGCTTCTATTTCACGTGACTGGTGACATGTGAACCATGCATAGGCATATATGCACGGGCGAAATGATCATGCAGAAAGCCATTTTTGGTTTGAGGTTGGGTAGAAACTGTAAACAGCTCGTGTTCCCCCAAAGGTGTTGAAAGGTAAAACAGCAGGGTGATAATTGAACTCTGTTTCCCCATCAGCTTCCCCTCATTTCCCATCCTCCTTTGCTCCCCGCCGCCCCCTCTCTTGTCTGCTTCTTCATGCTTCACCTCCTACATGTGACCTCCCAGCAGGGTCGGCTGCCAGCAGCAGGTGAAAGATCATGACCTCCCACACAAAGACCTGCTCCCCTTCTCCTGCGGGCAGTGAGAGCTTATAGCCCCAGCCTTAAGCAGAGATTAAGAAAACAGGAGGATATCACACATCTCTCAACACTAACAATATATCCAGGAGGATTTCAGAACACAAGCCCCTCAGTAGAAAACGGAGAGCAAATGCCATCACCAAACTGCCTTTATATTGTGTGTCTATAATTGGGGTTGCCATGAACTGAAACCTTAGAGCTGATATGGAAACAATGGATAGAGTCAGTTGTTTCCGGTTCGTCACTTAAAATAAATCTACCCATTCGTTATATTCCTGTCATCTCTCCTTTCCTTCCTGTCGTTACTGCGGTGGTATCACTCTCCCAAAAAGCACTGTAACTGCTCTTGTCATTAAAAATACACCAGACATGTATCAGGCCTCCTACGGGAGCCCGGTTGGGTCTCTTCCGCCTGCAGTGCGTTTGAACTCAGCATGCGATATGGAACTGTTTTAAGGCAGAGCACAGATGAAAGTGTTGGGTTACACTGGACATAGAGATGGCAGCTATATCATTATGAACACACACAACTATGTGCACACACACACGCAGACACACGTGACTGTTTTTCCTGTAAACCGTCACCCATCAAAAACACACGAGCGAGCGCGGTGCACTTGTGCGCACGCCACCACCTGGACCTCGGTATAAAATAGGGCAGGTTGTGGAGTGATTTAAGATAATCTTCAAGGGGGAGAAACGTGATACGGCGCAGGACCAAAGACATCCTCTGGAGCCATCCGTCTGAAGGTCCTCCAGTAAAAACATCAGTCAGGAGACACACAGAGAAAACTACCTGACAGCTGCAGCTCATCATAAATCTGACCAGCTGTGGCTACTACTGCGTCTATGTTTGTGTTTGACCAGAGGACCCAAAAAGACCAGATGACATGAAATGTGTCACCTCTGGGTTCCCATGGAACAGATGCTAGCCTAATTACCTCAGCCAGTCAGAAAATATCTTACCTATATTTAAACGTTTTGTTTTGTTTTTGCTCTAGTCTTATCTTTGCCACTTTGCCAGAACAGTAGCACTTACAATTAAACACTGATATTAAAACATTTTAATTGCAAGATTAGCTCTTGCCCAAGGTTTTTTTTGGGAGTTTTTCCTCAGTCGATGTGAGAGTCTAAGGGAAGAGGATGTGTAAAGTCCTTTGAGACAAACTGTTTGCAAAAACGGGCTATACAAATAAAATTGCCTTGCCTATTGCCTATACCCCACGTTAGCCTTAACAGCAGCTACCTGACTAAACGCGTGTCACATGTTTAGCATCAAACTTCATTCTTCACTCACAAACAGCTGTTTCCAGAAAAATAAACTCTTTCTACCACTTCTTCTCTTTCTATCACTTCCTTTCCTCTACTGAAGTTGTAAGCATGTTAACCAGCTCCTAGCACTTCACCATGAGTCACCGTAGCATCCAGACTGCCCTGAAGTAGTAGAGCTGCTCGGAGGAACCACGTGTGTGATGCTGATAGCTGAAGCTCTTGCTAAGACTGATGAGTCAACAGCTGCTACTGTAATGCTAACAGCTATACCATTGCATAGTTTGAAGATTATGTATTGAAACAAGCTAGATATCTATAATTTTGCAGGTATTGGATCATAAAGCAAAGTGATGAACAAGAGAAGATTTCGAGCTATGATAACAAGTTACAAGGTCATCAAAGTTCACAATTTCTGACACATCTTATTCAAAACCATGCACACATTCAAACCTCATGTTGGTGCTAAGACAGAGGATAATCACGTTCATTCGGTTTCATCTGGGCACCGTGAGTTGTTATTTAGACGTTTGAGCTCGGACCAAAAGGAGACGTTATACAAACCCAGGGCCACGATGTCATTAGAAGACAAGCGGAAGACAGTAAATCACTGGGACCAAAGCACTGACAGGACATGAGAGGAAAGGGTCTGGGTTTAACGTTACAGTGTGGCACACAGGGAGGGCGAAGGTGCTAAGGTCGCCCGATCTCAGGTTACATTCTCACGAGATATAAAAGTGGGAAGAACACCTGCCATCTGTCTCTGACCGTGAGGAAGGAAGCTGCCATTCAAATAACTTCCCCTTGATCAGAAATGGAGTGACAGCTTAGCTTAACATTTAAAGACGACTGAAGGCCTTTCAATAATGTTGATGTGACTGTGCAGCCGTGGCCCTTGTTACTTCGGCATTTTGGAAAACCTATATTTGTCAAATGAGGAGATGGCTGTGGTCTCATGTAGCTACTAGAAAAATATGAGTGGTAGGCCTATAAATCTTGTTGTCCATGAGTGTGTTTCCTAATGTGGCAAATTTCCCATATGCAAAAGCAGGGTTGTGCAACATGGTGTCCTTATCAAATATGCAAAACTTTTTATATAATTTATGCTCGAAGCAGTGATTCAAATGTGTCAAAGTCACCTATGAGTGTCAAAAGAACTGAGCAGTTCCTCCATCTGCTGCTGTTGCATAACAGCCCTGAAGTCTGTCCAATTATTTTTAAAAAAAGAAAGAAAGAAAAAACTGTTGACCTGAAGCTGTCAATTAAAAGTTGACATACTAAGCTATTGCATCAGTAGAGCATCATCATCATGGACGGCTCTTTTGTAAGAAGATGTTCTGGTTATGCAACATCAGTTTGAAAAGGGTCAGTGTCAAAGTTCATCATCACTGGAACATAACTTCATTTTCTATAGGAGTGGTACCTCATGTTCTTTCTGTCCATCACATCCCCTCATACTGTACATAACATCCCATAGCCATGGGTGAATGTCATTATCCCAATCTTCATTATTTCTCTCCTCTTATGTAATCTGTTCCATCGTCAATCTCTTAATTATCTATTCATCTGTCAGCATTTACCTGTCTGATCCAGGGCTGTAGTCTGACCCATGGGCTGCTGCTGCTGCTGCTGCTCACACGCGCTGTGTGTGTGTTACCTGTGCTGCTGCACAACAGACACACCTGCCTCTGGGATCCGACTGGATTCACTTGGGGGATGCGTGTTCCTAACTTTGCCCGTGGGCAGTTTATTAATTACACTGTGCTATTTGACAGTTTAACCCACGGGTTTTCTTCTTCGCAGGGAGCTCATGCAGTAAATCCTCGGTTCTTCTGCAGCAGCTGGAGACAAGTCGATCTTCCTTTAAAGCGGGTAAAAGTGTTTTGCTAGCAAGTTAACAACCGCGTCCTCGGCGCAGGTCAGGTGATGACATGACCCACGTTGCGTTACGTCATCATTAGACAATACTGGCACGAGTCTTATCTGATTCCGACTGGATGTTAAGATTGATTTTGAATTATTTGGGTGGGATTTTACAATTTCACCTTCAAGTGGTGTAATTCTATTAAGTCCAAATTTATATTTTCAAGTTAAAGATCTTTGTTGCCTTGACTACAAAACCTCACAGCATCTTTTATAGGCTACAGATTTTAAAATGCTCACTGACAAACTAATATAATCTGTAACACACTTGAAAACAAATGCATGGCATATGAGAAAAATAATAGAAACAACTGAAAATCTTTAATATTGAATATTATGTAACTCATCCAGAACTCAGAAACAAAAGCAGTATAAAAAATATAAGAAGAAAAAAATCAACTGAAAAGTAAAATAGACAAATGATCCACATTTCTTTGTTGTTGTTTTTTCTGTAATATTTAAATTCTGTGTAATTTTGCCAAATGTCAAAATCCACAGAAAGACAACAGAAACCCTGAGTATGTTGTGCGAAACAAGTCCAAACACAAAGATGACATAACAGAGCTCAGGGTCCATAAGTATGAGTGGAATTCACTCTTTAAAAAGGTCAATTACAATGTCAGTTTCTGTGGTCAACAATGACCATGTAGCTACATTCCTAAATTTTCCAAAGAGCAAGCGAAAGGTTTTGTGAAGTGGCCTGCCTGACTGCCTGTCCGATGTAAATTTCACGACACTTCCGCCTGCACACTGGGATCATAAAATGTTGTTCCACGCTTTCATCTTCACACAGATGTGTTGTCTCCAGCAAGAAAAGATCAGTTTGCTTGAGGTGCTTTCAGTAAAAGGTCCCTCAAGGTCCTTGTAGAGTTTACAGACAGTAGCCAAGGTCACATGGATTTAGTTTGTGTCAGGTCTCAAGTTTTACCTCTTAGGAAACATCCTGTGCAAAACATCTCATTTCTGTTCAAGAGATGTCTTTATAGAGCACATAAAGAGATGATGGAGACCGAATGAAATCCACATTATATTCACAGATGAGAGCTTTTTGCCCATTTTAACTGCAATTTTTTTGTAGATATAAAAAATATATGAAGCTGCTTAGAAAATAATGGTTCAAGATTTCATCATAAAAAAAATGCTACCTGCATACACATACTGTTGCTTTGTCATGTGATGTCTTGAGTTTACATTTTTCATTGATCACAGAAACCTGCTTGTGTGCACACAGAGTGTAAAGAAAACTCAAAACCAAACCCAGTCTTAATAGCTTATCATATAGGGCACAATAAGACAGTGACACTGAATGGAAACTGGATCGCATTATGGAACCCACAGGGATAGAGCAATCATATAGCTGCTCTTCATATACATCATGCCACTCCTGCCTTTTCTATTTTCTGCAGTTCCTCATTTAAACGCGTCACTGTAATCTTATTTTCTTTTAAAAAGCTGACACAAAGGTGTTAGTGACAGTTTACAGATTGTGTTTTTTCTTTGTGCCTTTGTGTGGACAATGGTGTGATAAAAACGATCCTTCCTCCACTGTGTGATTTATAGCTCTCCTGCCTTTTACCGACCGGTGAGTAATACCTTCAGCGCTAGTGAGGTTGCGGCCTAAATGATTGTCCCACAGGGGCTTGGCCTCAGAGCTTTTCCATACAGGATCATCTTTCTCACAGCAAGATGACTTCATTGTCGCCTGAAACTGCTGAAATCCCGGAAGAGATAAAGATTTACCCTCAGGTAGCAGCCAAACAGACAAACAATACCAAAGCTGTCTATTAACATTTCTGTCCTCTCGACATGTCAATGTCTTCGAGCCTTTCAGTGAAAGAAAATTATAGTTGGCTAATAACTGTTTTTCCCATGCGTGTATCAGCACGCCTGGCCATTTTCAGTTAAGTTGAAGTCCCATAGTCCAAATAGTTTTGAGTTCAAGTAAGAAAGTTGCGGTCATGAACTTAACTTCCAGGGCAGCTCGAAAACAACTGCCATTATGCTGGTGCTGGTTTTGTTAAAATATATCCCAGTTTTTTTTTCTTTTTTAATTGTTTAGTTGATGCCAATCACAAGATGATGCCAGTTTGATTTTATCATTTAATGCTGAATTCAATGTTTTAACATCTTGTTCTGTATTTTATATTCTTACACTGTGGTTTTCTGAATGATAAAAGAAACGTATGATGAAATTATGTTTGACTCGGTCAGCTTACCATATTCAAGTGACCTGTAATATCATGTGACACTTCACAAAACAAGAATATTGTGCTGCTCAAAACAAGCATTTATCTCCAAAGGCTTGGGCTGTGAGACACACAAAATGACTTCCTGACCTCAAGATAAAGATTTCCTGCATTTAACGATGTTTATGCATGTCTGACAATGTGCGTGGACTACAGTACATGAGTTGTGTTATTTTTGCTTCCACATCATTTCCAGACATAGCTGTGCATTTGTGCCTATAGTACTGTCGTTAAAAAAAAGTGTTGCTGTGCCGCCATTTCTCCTCGAATGGTTTAACGGTACAGTTGCAGCTACAATCTTTTTTTTTTTTTTTTTTAAATCTGCAACAAAGCAAATCTTTTTTTTTTTTACTCACTAAATGCACTTTCTGCCAAAGAGAGCAGTAGAGGACTTAAGCGGATGCTGGACTCACCACATTTCTAGACATGTAAACAGCTGTGTTACTGTCAGCTAATGTGGCAACAGCCTTTAATTTAGGTTTACAATAGCCTGTCTTTGGTCTAGCTCCTTGCAGCACAAAGCTAGAAAATTGATTTCAAATTAAAAACCAGCAACAAAAATAAAAACACAGAAACACAAGAAGAGTTTTGTCCAAATCTGAAGATGTTATTGCGTGGGTTTTAGAGTTTTGATAACTTTATTAGCGTGTGACTCAGCTGATTCGTGTCACTGTTGAGGTGGCTCAGGGGAAGCTTATCTGTGGCAGACTGTGTTAGAGACATGGCAAGAGCTGCTGTTGAATTAAGTCTTGCCATAGGAGATAAATGCTGTCTGGTGTTTGTAGTGTCAAAGGCCGATATATGACGGATGAGAAGCCCAAAATAGGATCAGCGATGTTTCTCTCCTTCAAACAAAGGCTAAAACTGAAAGAAAGAAAGAAAGAAAGATGAGGGCAGCCATAATAAAAAAAGCTCCATTGCATGCTAGTTACGATTAGATGACACACTATGTTGGTTCTGAAAAATTCTTCATTACGCCTCACAGACACAACAAAACAGAAAAAATGCATTGCAGGCTCAGACACTGTGTTCAGCTCACGACCTCCTGTCTATATCCCTGTAGTACGTCCATTTGGATTAGCATTTGCTTACAGATGTTTTTGACACCAATTTCGCACTGCTTGGTATCACTTTTACAATTTCCCAGACAGTTTTTTTTACCCCCGGGGCTGAACTGAACTGTGTACAGTGCAGACCTCTGTTTTTTCTCTCGTGCATGTTCACCTATACACATACACACACACTCACACAAGAAAGCTTATCTCCTCCATCGGCTGTGAAACACTGGGAGCCCCGGTCTGCTGCTTTCAGCTCAGAGTGACGGCCGTGTGAGAGAGAGAAAGTCTTTGTGATATCAGACCCTGAGACAGAAAGAGCTGTCGAGAGTTTGCCAGGATTAATGGACATTAGCACATGAAGTCATGAAGGAAGCAGGAAACGCCACAGGAAATGCCTAAGAGGGTGTGTAATGCCATCTCTGATCACTGCCAATGTGGCACCCGCATTATGTATGCTGATGCGGTGGGAAAATAGTGGGGGCTTTTGTATGTTTAGCACACTGGACTGGATGCTAAATATAGGGAGAAATCTGAGACATTAATTGTATCAGTGGTGTTGTAAGACATGCAAGATGTTCAAGCACTCCAGTGAGAGCAGTGATTGCAGTCACATAATTAACATGGAAGAACAAATTAGACAAACCGATTATATTATCAGCAATCAATGACATATTTAAGGGCTGGTTGCCCCAGTTCGTTAATTAGCGCACCATTTCTTCACTGTGCAGCAGTTGCTTTCTGCAGCTGGAAATATTATTTAAAACAGACGCATTTGTTTAATTATAGCAGTAAAGTAATTTATCCTTATGCAGGACTGTGTAAATGTTTATATTTTCTGATAAAAGTGGATAAAAGTTTCCAAAATGGAAAATCAAGAGTCTGCAGCTGCTGTTATGTATACTTTCTTTGTCTTTTTTAAACACGAACATTTCTGTGTTTTGCTCCAGCTTGTCTCCACAACACTCGTTTAAAGAGCTCTTTGTTTCTTTCATGCAAAAACTGCAGACATTAAAAAATACAGAAATTATTTGAATGATTTTTTGCATTTTTATTTTAATTAACGACACATTATGAAAACTGAGAATATGTCCCAGATGTCCTGCTGCAGCCCTGTCCCCTATGTGTACATTTCACACTCAGTGAAACAGAGAGACAGCAAGCTGCTATCTAATCAGCACAGGAAGAAACTACTGTGGGTCTGTCATCGTTCTCATACAAAATGAGGAAACACTCTCTGTCTACATTTTGTTTTTCTACAGAGTTCACTGATGAAGAATGAAACTTTTCGTTTTTTTGGGCTCGTATGAAAGGCTCTGGACGTAAAAGCGGGTGGTTGGTTGTTAGGTGGCAACAAATGCTGCACCTCATAATAACATGGTTGTTATGGTATCAGGGGGTTGATCAGATAATGGTCAGAACATGTTTTATAAATCCACTATTGTTTGTATGCTTTATCCTCATGGGACACTGATTTCCATTGCAAATTAAATGCAGTGTTACCATGGTGCCCACGTGTACATTATATGCCAAATAACAGCTGCATGAGATTTAATGATAGATTCCTGCAGAGAACTGTGACTTTGTGGTGTTATATAAAGGTCTTTAACATAAGAGACACACCACAATCCATTAGTGTTTGACCCTCAATAGGCAACACTCCTACAGATCGCTGTCAGGTCACAGGGGAGAAATGCATCATGTCTGCTCTTAAACATTTTTTGTTACATCACTACCTGGTGTCAAGTGGCCCAGAGATGATGATATCACCTGGGTAAGGTAACTGGACATGCTGAAAAGAGGATCCTGGGAACTTGTTCACACAAATATTCTTACGTATTCAAACAAATACTGAGATGACAAATACAGCATAATGACCTTACTTGTGTGTGAGGTCAATTACGTGCCAGAGAGCACTCCAGTCCAAGTCTAGTAACCCAAACCCGCACTGGATTTAAGTGGGATTTTTTTTAAACCAATCACAGATAAAGAACAGAAAAGACTTAATAATTTACTGTAATGTTATCAGCGTAAAACCAGTATACTGTGTCTAATCCTCATAAAGTCAGGGAGAGCAATTAAGTGTCAAACTAATACCGATTTGGGCTGTTAAATATGGCACAGGGTCTCCACTATAGTCTCCAAACATAAGAAAATAGGTTAATATTTTGCTATAATCTGGTAGTTCACGCTACAGCAGCAACCTACACCCTGACCTCTGACCTCACATTATAGCTCCCTGATGGACACTCTCAAACTGGGTGTAATTTCAACATTCCTTGTGATATCTTTACATGCTCACTTTAATAGGTAAGTCAAATGTCTGAGCACCATCTCTTCCTGTAGCCACCTCCTGTATGTGACCTCAGTTTCCCAGAAACCTGAACCTAATTGCTTCATCGTTCCCTCTCCCGTCATCTGTTGTGCATTGGCTGCATTACATATCATATTTTGATCTCTCGAGCTGTCAAGACCGTCTCAGTTGCAAGAAGGCAAGTGGCGTGTGGGGGTCCGTTGGAAATGAGAGTCAGTTTTTTTCATTTGCCACCACCTTGAGAGTGTGATTAGAGGAAGTCTGTAGTATGTCTTGAAACCTCAAGAGCCTCTGCCCCCCCCCCCCAGACAAACTTTGGTTTCATCTGCCACAAAGGGTGCAGTGTTTAAACCTTTAAACAAGGCCTTTATTATCATGTTTAGAAAGTGAGACAGTGTGTGAAACCTTTAAATCTGAAGAGCAGAGCTTTTTTTCCCTGATTTACCATAACAATATGCAGTATGAGTGTCATTACTGTGAGTCTACTGTAGAGATTTAAAAGTAAGAACAGCAGAAAGTTCACCAAAATCACAGAGAATAAGGTTCCTTACTTATGTGTCATGGTGCTTATTTTCTCGTTGGAGAGGGTTTTTTTTTTTTTTTTTACCTCAGTCCAAGTACAATAGAGGTGAATGGAAATGAGATTGTTTTATTTAAAAACATCTGTCAGCTGCACAGGGACTATTTCCTCTATAGGAAGACGTTCCAATGAAAACTGTACACAGTGAGGGTTACTCAGAGTACAGGGATTATGGTTTCTGGTAAAAAGATGTAATTGTTGGGTTTTTTTAATGTGATTTTAATGCCATGTGCGTTAGAGTCACTTCTTTCCCTGCCTTCTACTGAAGTAGAAGCACCGTCGTTGAATAGCGACTTGAATAATGCTGAACACTATGGGGAAATACCTGCAGCAGCCCTTGAATTAAGTCACAATAGACAACAAATCCTATGCATGTAAATAGACATCGGCCTAATCTTCTTCTCACTTGGATGCTTAAAACCACTCCTGTGTACAGTGAATATAAAATTAGTGCCAGAAGATGATTGGAAACAACTATCTAATCGTAATCTTCATACTAGCACCTTTCTACCACACTGCAGTTGTTTTTATGGGAGGTTGTTGGCTTGGCTAGCCAATTTCTTTGCCAGGGCTAGTGACGCGCTGGAGCTTTGTTGTCTCAGTGAAGTTGAGTCAGATTAGCTTTCCCTGTGCTCCATACTAGATTGGCAAACGTGTTTATTGATGGCATTTGTAGGTGCCATATAGGCTAGGTGCTACTATTTTGGATAGTGCCAGGCTTGCTGTCTCCGCTATCTGTGCAAACTTAGATAAGTTCAAACAATATATATTTTTTATATATATTTAGCATAAGAATAATAGTAAAAGTATATAAATCAAAAGATATTCATAGGTAGTGTGAAGTTGAGTCAGCTTTATTCAAAGTTAAAGCAGAAGTAAGCGATCCGGTCGTTTTGGCTAACTTCTTGTCAGCCGATGGAGTTAGCAGTCCCCACCCTCGTCCCTACGTCACCACATTCACGTGCATCCCTTGGCTGCACACACAGAGAGGACCGCCCCTTTATGCCGTTCTCTCTCCTCATTGGATAAAGGTTGTAGGATACAAGGAAAGTTATCTCCTCAGCTTACAGCAGAGCAGAGTGACTGACAGACCCGTGTTTCAGACCAAACACTCTATGTAAGTGATTGCTGTCGGAAGATATAACTATTTAAGACTTATATTAACACAAATATTCCGCTTACTTCTGCTCAGCTAACAGTCTCCTAGCTTTCGCTTCACATGAATTCATAGCTCCATAGTGTAGCTTACTTGAACGTCTCATCATTCTTCTTACCTAACTCTTGTAGGAAGCCTAAGTGCATTTCACAAATGTTGAACTATGTAATGCTCGTAGGAACCTGACATGTTTGGAAACCTGATGTTGACTCAGTAAACTAGATGTGTGATCTGGACAGTTCTGAAAGGTCTGAGTCTCCTTATGTATTTACAAAAAACATGCTCCTGTGCTAAATGTTCTTGCTAGAACGTTCTTAAAGGATCTAGAGAGTCACCTGTAGGCAGTTCTCCATCTCCCTCCCTACTTTATAGATAGCGGACAGATGGAACTAGGCTGTCGCTCTGCTAAAGTTAGCTATGCAATTAGTTCACACACTAATTAGCTGTGAGAGGAGCAGAGGCGCACCAGATTTCCCTAGTGTCTAAAACCCATTTCCCAGCCTGAATAAGAGTAAATGAGGTCCTGGCAGCGGTAGCAGGAAATATCCAAAAAAAAAAAAAAAAAAGACTAACATGGCAACTCCTATGATACAAAAGGTTTATCACAGTTGATTTATGTGTTCTTTAGTTATGGGAAAATGGAAATGGAAATTTTTATGTTCCTGTGTGGTATGATAAGGACCCGCAGCCTATCTCACACTGTCTAATCAGTGGTAACTACATCTTTTATAAAAGAGCTTCCCAACCTCTGTGACTGACCTGCGGACAAGGGGTTGCAACAAATAGTTCATTCATCGTGTAATAATGTAATAAATATTCTCAAACTGAAATAGCAACAATGGAAAGCACATACCGTATATTACTGAATTGTAAAAGTATGATTCATATGAGCTTGGATTTTACAATTAAAATCCCCTTAAAGTCGCTCATACTGCCCTCATCACTCAACTCTGCTTGGATTAAATTTGTGCTTTCAAAATAGAAAGAAGTCAGATGGATGCAGCTCTGTATCTGTGTGTGTGCACTGAGGAGAAACTGCCAGCCCAAGAATGTGGAAAGGGTTATAACACAATTAAAGCTCTGTTAAGGGAGTGCAGCGCTGGCAGGCATCTGACATCAGGTGCAACGGAGACCCAACAATAGGGCGTTCTGAGCTGGTGAACAGATCAATGTCATATGTATCGCTTATCATGAACAGGGCCAAATGCTTCACTTGACAGACACTATGGACACATTAGACATTCATAATGGGCACGAGTCAGGAGAAGGTCAGTCTGGTGAATACCTCCTTTAATTACGTCCCTGTATTTTAAAAAGAAATAGACCTGCTTATCGTCCCGAGGGGCCTAGGACTAGGACTTGATCCGCTGCTCAGGTCAAGACAGTTTTATAGGCTCCAATAATGTTAAAGCATCCAACCAGTACAGCACATACCATACCAGTAAGATGAATCATTTTTTTCAGTTTCTTTCAACAGTTGCCAATAGGAACATAAATCACATGTCTTCCAGGCAAATGTTCTTCCAGACCAGTGTGGAGGAAAATATCCAAACTTCCCATCTGACTCAGGCACCTATAGTTTCATAAGATGTGAGTTTCTGAACAAAACACGGCAGAGACTTCACATTGTTGTTTCTCGGACAGTGGAGAAGAAATTCTCTGGCATCAATTGAAAGCGGGGGAGGTTGCATTGGAACATTAGCTATTCATGCACTTGTACTCCCCTGGAGGAACGGGATCAGGAATCCCACCCATTTACCAGAAAAAGGCAACGTCCAAGGAAACTGATCCAGATCTGAGGGATCGGGGTGGAGCGCTGCTTAGCTGTTTTTCTTTTCCTTTTTTTTTTTTTTTCTTTTTTAGTAAATCTCGCTTTTTCCACAGTGGCATTATCTCAGAGAGCATTAACTCTTTCCTTTTAAGGGATTTAACTGACACTCACATCCAGGGTGACTGACGTATGAAAGAAGCTGTGAATGACAGTGTGAATAGAAATACCTCTCAAATCTCCAAGGTAAAATTGGCCTCATTATGAAGGACAACTTATTCTTTTCCCACTTTTTTTTTCAATCTTCAAAACATTTCTCAAACTGCATATTCATCATTCTGTAGATAAATAGAGCGTCTGCAACAAATGGTCCTTGAGTGCCCAAGATGGGACAATAAAGGCCTATATTGTGTATAAAAAATGATGTGGCATATGTTCCTCATCAGGAATATGATTGGAGTTCTTTGGTGGTGGACGGTGAGGGTTCCTTATCAAGTATCCAGGGTTAGAAGCGGATGCTGGAAAGATTTGAAGATCAAAATTTGTGATTTTAAGAATCCTTTTTGGATTTTGACATCATGTGACAGTTAATGAAAACAGACTTTATTGCTGAACGACACTCAAATGCCCTAAAGAGCATGATGGGAACTGCAGAGTTGGGTCATAATTTTCCCTGCAAGTGACTCCTTTGACATTACAGACACAAAAATTTGCATTGTGCAGCTTTATTATGTAAAGCTGCACAAAGATAATAACTTTGTCTTTTGTCTCAGTTTCCTTCCCCATGTGATGGTTCATGTCTAATTGTACCAGTTTTATTTATATGGCACGAATGTCTCAAAGGGCTTTCCTAAACATCAAGGTTTTCTCTGTCCTCAGCCGTTAGCGCATCATCTGCTTCACATATTCATAAAAGCACTGTTCATTACCCAATCTTCAAACTACCCTTGTCCCCTTAACCACATGTCAATTCCCGTGATTTCCCCCGTGATCGTAACCGTCTTTAGCTGCACGTCCTGAGCATCGACAACAATGCCCTGACAGCACCAGATGGAGAGTCATAAATCACGGGCCCATGCACACCCAGGAGAGTCCATAAATAGTGTAACAGTTCTGAGGGTAAAGACACAGCGGCAAGCCCCTGGTCCCCCAGCGGTCCCGAGGGCCGAGGCAGCATGTGAGCCACTGGCCCATAACTCTCTCATTCTTTCAGTGACACAGAGCTTTTTTTATGCTCTCATTTACTTGTGAGTAAATCACAGAAGGGGGCGACCACTGAACACACGAATGTTTTCTTCAGCTATGACCAACTAGGGACGGTGGTGGATTATCTCAAAGTATTCTGCAGAGACAAACCAGATGTTTTTACAATTAGACTGAGTGAGTAAGACAAAGAAGGAAAGTCACAAGGCCATAGACAGGGAGAGGGTTGAGAAACAAAACGTCCAACTAATTCATAGGATTGTTTTTAGTTAAATGGAGTAACAGATGACCGAGTTTTTCCACACAGTTAGTCATGTAGTTTATATTCAGACTAGACTAAATACACTTTTCATACGCCAATCAGTTACAGCCGGCATAAGCCACATACAGATGCCAGACCATGTGAATTGATACGTTTAATCCCTTCACTATTGTAAAAGGGGTTCAAGCGTGGTCATATAGTCTGAGGGGGTCAGGCGGTTGTTGCAAGTGTGTTTCTGTTAAACCCCCATGAGTGAATCTATTTTCTGAGGCACCTCTGACACTCATCTGGACCACAACAATGCCCCCTTTCTCCTCTCCGCCTCACGCTTGGCTGGCCTCTCAGAATACGACCTAGGGCGAAATAATCCATACCCATGAACCCCCACACTGCACTCACATACATAGGAACACACACACACACATGAACACACATGTCGGGAGTGTAAATGGTCACACGTGTTGAGGATCATTGAAATGTACACAGAGTCTCTTAGTAGAACTGATGAGCACACTCGTGATTTACTCAAGTTCACACGGAGGAGGAAAATTAAAAGACACCCATGCAGCAGCGGAGACAGACAAGACATGCACATGACAGAAACACACAAAGGAGCACTGAAACATTAGTAACATCCACCAGTGGACAATGGTTTAAACTGCGAAAATTTAAGAATTACAAGGCTGCCACCATGTGGAGATATCGAAGAAGTACACCCACTTTGCTCTTCACACTAAAAACTAGTGCTAAACCACTCCTGCTTTTTTTTTTTTTTTTTTTTTTTTTTTTTTACTTCATGAGCATCCACTACTGAGTTTACCACTGTTAATCTGACCAACATTAACCCACATTTGGTTTTTGGATGACAATGGACCCATGTGACATTCAGGTGTAGCCATGCCCATCCACAAACAACATCATCAAACTGGTGAGATCTTTTTAGTAACAAAATAATATGGGATACATTAAACAAATTATGGCCAGAGCTGCTTATCTACTCATGAAACCAGCTGTTAACTTGGGACATGGGTTTAAAATGAGGGTAGCCTTCATAATACAGGACACATTACACCCTGTGTCAATGAGCATGGTAACAATTGATTCTATATAGCATGTATTGGTGGCAGATAATGATATGTTATTTCTAATTACTCCAAAGCCATATTTAAGTAGTTTAAGGCAGATTTTACTATGAATGTCTGCCCTATTGGTTTGTGTTTGTGCATACATTCCTTTTTATAACTCTGCAAACTGCTGCCAAAAAAAGAGAGATTTGATTAAGGTCAAGATGGAAAATGGTCTTTGAGATGCAGAAATCATTCAAATGCCGCCCGTCACACCAGCTGTAGTTTCTTTGTGAACAGCTGATAAGCAGAGTGCAGGCTAAAATAGTGTCATCATGACCATCGTCACTGTGTGAACTGCCATGAGGTGGGCAGCACCATCATGGTCTGGACAGGATCCATCCCTCACACACAATCTAGCTTATCTTCAGCCTGCACGACGCAACTTCCTGAGAGTCACCAAAGGAACAAGTAAGAGTTCATTTTCTTATTTTTAAGACGTCTGCAATACCGTTTGCATTTTGCGTGTGTTTCTGTTCAGTAGTGGCTCCACTGGTCCACAGGTTGGCTGTTTGACGTTAACTTGATCTGTTCTCCGGGGAGCTGTGAATAAGTCATGCTGTTTTTTATTGTTGCTGTTGTTGTTTATTTGTTTTCCTCGAGTGAAGAATTGGATATTATTGTTTTCTTGTCATTCTACTTTCTATTCATACTCATTGTCATTAGTTCCTGTTGTGCTCAATTAATTCTTTGTTATCGCGACCTCCATAATTCTTGCCAGTTTTATTTCCTGTTGTAGTCTGAAAGAAATACAGGCTCCTCTCTTTACTATAAGTCTTTACTATATGTCTTCAAGGTGTTGTAATGGAAAACATGTCAACTATGTACTCTTATTACTTATAACTTATAAGTATTGTGTTGCCTGATGTGCTAACCTTTTTCTATACTGCCTTTTTGTTTTGTTTTGTTTTTTACAGCAGTAGGCTATAATTTTTGCAAGTGATTAATTTATCTGATTGTCTAAACTAAAGGGTGTTGCTGCATATAATTCTGTCTATGTCCTAAATGAAAAAAATATTATTGCAATTATTATATAGCATATATATAACTGCTGTGTTTACCTCTCAGGGAGAGGATACATTCCCCTTGACGCCGGCCTCCCCAGAGCAAGTTGTCTTGTTTTGATAAGACACTGAGGGTGGTGAGGTCACCATTTGGACTCCTTATCTTTACAGCCATTTAAAGGGTAGGTGCTCGTGCCGGCTCTTTAACATGCTTTTAAACACGTGATATTTTGTCTGGGTTTTGGTGCATTTTCTCATTTCACACAGTTCCATTCAATGAGAACCTCATGTTTATTTTGAAGAGCAAGAAAATAGGCCCGCAATACAGGCTGCCTGGGGGCCTAATTTCAACATACTTTTTTCTAGATAGTTTCAATCATTGTATGCATGTTAATTTTATTTTAAAAGGTAAAGGTAAGGTAAGGTAAAGGTACTTTATTGGTCACATATACAGCTAGTACAGTGAAATTCTTTCTCTGCATTTAACCCATCCCTGAGGAGCAGTGGGCAGCCACGGTGCAGCGCCCGGGGACCAACTCCAGATCATGAGCCAGTGCCTTTGGTCAGTGGCGCTGACTGGAGGATTAACCTAGCTGACATGTTTTTAGTGGTGGTGGTTAAAGGAGCTGTTTGTAAGTTTTGCATTTGCTAACCAGATAGCCTTAGCATTGGCAGCTGTTTACTTACCAGTTGTGAATTCAGCATCAAACTTCATTCCTTTACTCAAAAGTTGTCTCCAATGGAAAGAAACGCCAATGTCTTGTTTCTACTACGTCTTTACTTCTACTGAGGTTAGCATGTTAACCAGCTTGTCTAGCCTGTCCCATCATTTCTGATAGCAACTTTTTCTAGCCTCCAATCTAAGAAAAGACATGCCACTGGTCAGAGGGAATGATATAAACTCTTGTCTTATAAATGTAGCAATAGCTGAAGCTCTTGTCAAGCAGAAATCACCATAAACTAGCAAGAAACCACAGTCAATGACAAAGAACTAATTTGTAGGCCTACTAAATTAAGATTCAGAATTCAACATTACATTAAATAGAGCTGTTACAAGATAGCAGAAAAATTGAGTGACAGAAAAATATTTTTTACAGTGTAATGATGTGAAATCACAGGCGTAAAATTCTTTTGTAGATAAAAAATAGACCTGATGAGTTTGGCCTAAACACACAGTGAGATGTGCATTATTAGATCAACACCTGCAGAACAAGTTAGGGAGACTGATTGGCAGATGATGTCAGAGAGAGAATCGGAGATGGTATTATTCATACAGTATGAGCGATTGCATGTGAGCGTCAAGGCCACGCACAGATGACTTCACCAGTATGGGGTTAATCTGTCGACTCAGACGGTGAATAGGTTTGGGAGGAGGGAAGAACCACATAATCTGATGTCCCGCCTGCTGTTCAGTCGAGCCAGCAATGGTCTGGACTGGGGAGGTTGTTACTCAGGTTAGCTGCCCTAACTGGATTATAGGACAACACGTCAGTGAAAGGGCACCTGGGCATATACACATATAGCCATTACCACACACACACACGTTCCCAAGCAGAGAAGATTAGTCAGAACAGCAAATTTCACCCCCTGCAAGGAGCTTAAACTCCATACCAGCTGGGGGAAGGTGTCGGAGCAGCTCTGCATCTTTGACACCTCTCGGCTTTCTCTGAAAATATTTGCTTTCTCTCCACCCTGTGACCTTTTATAATCACTGGAAGCAGCTCAATGATTCCTTTTTCTTCCAGATATCTGTTTCATTGAAGTCTGACTTGTGTATACCGGGTGGTGGAGAGCTGTTAACAGCAGGAGGATGGAGACAGGCCCAAAGACAGACCCAGAGTCTGACACTCAGATGCCAGACAACAGCGAGGCTGCAAAGCTGGACGCCTCCGGGTTCGAGGTGACAGCCGACCGCCTGGAGCAGCTAATGAAGAGCATGGAGGTGCTGCTGTCGGACGTGGAGCAGCTGCGTAGCCACTGCAGCCACCAGGCCACCGAGCTGATGCGTGCGGCCGTGGACCTGAGGCAGCAGCAGGAGGACCTGAAGGAGAGTTACTCTGAGCTGTCCCGAGAAATGCAGGAGATCATGAATACAGTAGACGACCTGTTCAGCACCAAGAGTGCCTTTGATGCGAAGGAGAAGCAAACACAGAAACTGAACCGGCAGCTTTGAGAGACAGAAAGTGACTGACAGACTTATTTTCTCATTGTAGAGAAAAAAAAGACTGTGGGTGTTGGTTTTTTGGTTTGGGATGTGTGAGTGAAATTGTGAAAGGATTGGTTTTGGAGGTTTTGTGCTATATGCAGAGGCTTTGAAATAATATTTTAATGAGACCCTTGAATGGCATCATACAGACTTGTTGTTGTGCAAATCATAATTTTTAGGTCTATATTCGACAAACATAGTCACTGGGGAAAAAAAATCCTGGTAAAACTCACAACTCTATATCACTACACTTAGTCCAGTTAGCAAATACAGAACAAGAGAAGCCTGAGCTTAACACTGGTGCAAGTTGTTGCATTGCTTTCATGCTAGATTACCACGTATTGCTTCTTGAATGCAGGTGATTTCCACCTCTGCTGCATGTCAACAAATGATTTACTATCACTTCTGCTGTCATTAGATTACGCAAACACACACATGCATATCATAGCTATTTTTACTCTCTTTTGGGCACTTGTGTGTTCAATGGTAAGACTAAAGTATATATTTTGCTCTCATCAGGCCACATGTCTCCTTCAGCTTTCCGAAACTCAGGAGTGTTTTGGTTTCCAGTTGTACATCTTCCCATTCAGCCATGCTCACTGCGGTTTCTTGCTAAAATAAAACTAAATAGAGCCTTAGGTCGATGTTTAAATCCCACCAGCACCTCTGCTGTGACTGTCTGGTCTGTATTTAGTGGTTGTGAGACGTGCAAAAAGGGAAAATCGGTGGCCAGCAATGTGAAGAGAATTCGATAAGTCTTTCACCTTACCTTATCACATTTTTAGTTTTTTTTCATTATGAGTATTATTGCTTTCATGATTCAAAATCAAACATGAAACCATTAAATCATGTGTGTTCAAACATCCTTTTCTTCTCCGTCTTCCTTGTAGTGCAATGTACAATTAAACTTTTACACAAGAGCAGAAAAAATAAAAGACACTGACTTATAATTTATAAAATGAAATACGCTCATGGCCTGAGGGTCTTAGCTGGGAACATTATGTCCCAGAGAAGAACGAGCAGCTTATATTTATTGTCAAAAAAAAAAGAAGTGGAAAAAACCTCCTGTGCATCGCTGTGTGGTTGAAATCTGACACTAAATGGGCTGTGGTGTTGGAGAGCAGAGAGGGTGAGAAGATAGAAAGCTGGGTGTCAGTGCCTACCTTCACTGCTGAGGTGCACGTCTCTCTGAGCTGCTGGTCGACCAGCTGGGAATTCACTTCAAGACGGTAAGATGAAAAATAATTTGGATTTGTTGTTCGCATCTTTTAACTCACACTTAGCTTATTCAATGCAGATTTCAAACTTCAGTGAAAAAAGATTTTCTGTGGAAAAAGAGGAATTTAATTTGAAGCATCGTCCAACAGACATAATTTATATTAATGGCTTAATTGCACTTATATTTATGTTAAATAGAAATATTTGCTCTGAGAGTTGGGTTATTTAGTTGCTGTTCTTATCAGTAGTTCGTCAGTGGCTTCTGTTGAACATGAACATCCTGCAAGTCCTGGGTCTCCTACAGCTGCTGGCTGTACCTGCCTTCACGGTGAGTCTAACTTTTTAACAATAATTATTATAATTTTGTTCCGTTTGGATGTAAATTTCAGCACCCAAGTACCGATGGAAATCCAGTGGAGCACAAAGTACAGTATGTACAGCAGTGCAAAGTCTCAGGACTGGAAAAAACCACACATATTTAATTTCTAACATATGCCTGCAATAATGTTGTTTATATGTCACAGCAGGTTTACAAATACTACTATACTATACTTATGCAACGCTTGGGGACGGTTTGTGGTTAAATGTTCCTGCTGCTATTTTGGTGTCTCTAGCATGCTCTTAGTGTGTGTTAGTGGTTGGGTTGGTGGTGGGTTATGATATGGTGTGAGAGAGCACTATGTGTTCCAGCAGCAGAGTGAGTAGGAGGTTAACTGTTTTTTATTTATATTTTTCAAGCTGACTCAGCCAACCCATGACTACTGGGGGGAGTTTGGACCCTATGGGCCCTGCAGTCGCACCTGTGGCACAGGAGTGGCCGTGAGAACCAGGAGATGTATCACTTCAAGGTAGGACGTAAAATCATAGGGTCTTAAAATAGTATGATTTTTTAAATGAGCGTCTTAGCCTCGTAGCATTTATCTAGAGTGTGGCTTGTGTGCAAACAGAAGTCTTTTCTCTCTCCCTCTTCAGGACAGATGGAGGTCATAACTGCTTGGGATCTTCTAAGTCCTTCATAACCTGTAACACACAGGTAATTATCCTTAAATTATTATTATTTTTGCCTTTTTATAAACACCATAAAACAACAACCTTCTCAAATGTGTCCTAAAACTTTACATCTGTCGATAATCTTTGTAGGAATGTCCAGTTGGATCCAGGGACTTCAGGGAGGAGCAGTGCACCCAGTTTGACAGAATGGACTTTCAGAGCAAACGTCACGCATGGGTGCCTTACTATGGAGGTACAAGGTTTATTATTACCTGAATCTAAGTGATTGCTTGGCTTACAGATGACATTTAGAAATACATAGCCTATATACAAAATGAATGTGATTACTGTATCTTTAATATTGTAGCAACCAATCCATGTGAGCTGAACTGTGTCCCGAGAGGACAGAACTTCTTCTATCGACACAGACCTGCAGTGGTTGATGGGACACCTTGCTATGTGGGCCGCACTGATATCTGTGTGGATGGCGTCTGCAGGGTGAGAGCAACACTGCGGCTCTGCTGTTAACTTTGAGGATAATTAATATTCATAGAATGTTAGTTTATTCATTGAATGTTTGTATTTCTTTGTGTATTTTGTAGCTTTCATTTATGGAAGAAAATTTGATCAAGCATGCTGGTTTTCAGCATAACCCTGTCCAAAGATTTACACTGTACAGCAGTATTTGTCAGGAATTATTCATTTGAAAAATCAACTCTGCACTTCTGTAATAAGATACATTTTTCTTATTACCCTTAAGTTGGTCTTTTAAATGTGTCTTCTTTTGAATTAGACAGAATCATATCTGTTGATCTCCTTTCAGACCCTGACCCATGGAGAGTTTGTGGGTTTGGATGACGACATAAACTCTGTGCACTCTGCTGCTCCTGTTGTCGTCGCTCCTCACCCGAGGGAGACACTTACATACATCTACAAAACCGGTGTCTACGGCGCTTGCTCAGCCACCTGCAATGGGGGCATGCAGTATCGCAGTGTGGAGTGTTGGGTTCAGGATGCAAGGAACCCCCGTGTGGTGGAGGAGACTTACTGCATCACCCAGCGCCTGCAGAGGCCACAGAGTCAGCAGGCTTGCAACATGCATCCATGTGCCGAGTACAGTGTCTCAAGCTTCAGTGTGGTTCGTATCTCTCAGTAGATTATGACATAGACAGGCACAGGAGGTTTATTATAGACAAAAAGAGGATTTTAATTTGTTGTTGCATTTGATATCAGTGTTCAGTGACCTGTGGAGAAGGCCAGCAGACGAGGGAAGTGTTCTGTGTGGGACCAGGAGGTGAACGTCTGGCTGAGAGTGCCTGTAGTGGAGCGGCACGACCTGCATCAGCCCAGGTGTGCCGCAGGCCTGCCTGTCATATGCACATCACCTGGCACGTGACTGACTATGGACTGGTAAGAATTAAAAAGAAAAGAAAAAAAAAACTTTGAATGTCTGTCATCTTCAAGTTGTTTATTTGCCTGTGTTTTCCCTCATACGTTCAGTGCACTAGAAGCTGTGGTGGTGGAGTGAGAGAGAGGAGGGTGAGCTGCTATGATACAGATCTGAACCCGTACCCCGAGGCCCGGTGTGGATTGGCTAGCAGGCCCGTCTCTGTGGAGACATGCAACGCACAGCCATGTCCTCGAGCTCAAAGTAAGTCACATTTGAAGTGGTTATACACCAGTTTGGTTTGATTATTTATGTTATAGTTTGTATTTGATCAATGCACTTTCTGTTCAGTGGTCCCAAGTGTACAGGATCCACGGGCACATGAGACCACAATGAGAGGATTTGTGCCCCACATTCCAGGAGACCCTGCAGGTATGTAAAGGATGAGGAAGTAGAATATCACTCTTTCTTTGCAATAATTTCACATGTGTACATTTATGACTTAAACAAAATATGTGCATCATCCAGTTTATTTTTGAATGAATGCCTCATCAGCCAATAGAGAAACTCTGCCCTTACTTTATGTTGTTGTCTGTCTGGACCATGACTGCACTGCTTCCACATTTACTTTATGTCTCTCATACACAAACACAGAGCCCAAACTGTTTCTATACCACCAAAGGCCATATTTATATTCTAAAATAAGAGATAGACAAACTATGTGACCAAATAGGATACTTCAAAACAAAAATCTAAACATATATGTCTGTACGGTAGCAGTGTGTTTGATTATGTCTGTGTCTGTGTTTAATCTCTTTAGCTTCCAGACCACTGACAAACATTCCCCATGATCCCTACCCTGCTGTGGTCGGCCCTCACTGTGCACAGTCATTTTACGGCTGCTGTCCTGATGGCCAAACCTCCGCCACTGGACCTAGGAATGAGGGCTGCTTCCAAGACGACTGTGTTCGCACCAGGTAGGGATGCCTCTGAGACAAAAAACTATTTGATGAATTGCTTCTATGCTTAATTTATGAACATTAGGGTAAAAAAAAACCCTCTCTTCTTTAGGTTTGGCTGTTGTTTGGACGGAGTGACTCCAGCTCAAGGTTTTGGAAGAGTTGGATGTCCAGAGTACCAGACAACTGTGGTAGGAATCACATATGGTCCTTGTCTTGTTTCGAACTTATCGAAACTGATAGATAGATAGATAGATAGATAGATAGATAGATAGATAGATAGATAGATAGATAGATAGATAGATAGATAGATAGATAGATAGATAGATAGATAGATAGATAGATAGATAGATAGTTGCAGTAATAAAAGCAGTAGCTGTGATTAAAACTGACATTAAAAAGATATCTTATGTCTTGTTTTCTCCTCTCCTCTCTCAGGAGCGCCCATCAGCCCCTGTAATGCCATCCCATGGTAATGTGTGCTCCATGCCTCGTGATGAGGGCCCCTGTGATACCTGGATGGTCCGGTTCTACTATAACGCGGGCACCGGTAAATGTACCGAGTTCTGGTATGGAAGCTGCCAAGGGAACGCCAATAACTTTGTGTCCATGGAGGCGTGCCAGAGAGAGTGTGGGGGTGTGGTGAGGGAGTCCCCACCTTCATCTCGCAGAGTGACCCCAAGAAGAGGGCCGACCAGGGGTGCTCGGAGGGCAAGGGCATAACCTTGCACACCACTTACCTCCAGTACACAGGATTAACAAGGAGCCCTTGCTATGAAGCTAAAATACATATACACACAAATAGTGTACATTGATTTACATATATGAAAACAGACACAAACATGTACTGTAAAACATTCCACATTTAATTTCAACATCAGAGATTACATTACAAATATAGCCTCAGATCATAGATAATCACAGCTCCTGGGTCTGATTCTTATCATTCTTTTGATCCTTGATATTTTGTTTGTGACACTCACCTTAATCATTTGTATGTTTTTTTCATATGGTTCAGAATTACAAACCCAATCAATAAATCTTCAGCTCTCCAGTCAACTTGAAAAAAAAAGTCTGTGTCCTCATCTTTTCTTGAAGTGTTTCTGAAATTGCACTTTGTTTGGATTTTACTTTCTATTAAAGTTATGATCAGTTTACAATAGAATGATTCATTTAAAATAATTCCTAGATACAGTTTTGAGGTAGGCTATTAGTAAAGGATGATCCGTTTACAGTCCATAATAGTGTTCCTTTTGATGCTTATTTTGCTATCGAGTAGGCCTACTTATGCTATTAGCTACCTTTTTTTTTAATTATTAAAATTAAAGTCTTGTGTTTTTACTAAAGTCGAGGATAGATAGTCTTTCCACCACAGACAATGCGTTTACAACATGACTATTCTTGCAGTTGCGTTTATTTTGAAATCAAACTTTTATTTTGAAAGTAACTCACTTAACAACCGGAAAAGGTCCTGTTTCATTTCCCCTGAATATTTTTGCTCAAACAGCTACATCGCACCGGGGATTGAGAAGCAATAAATAACGCTTTTTTGCAGTTTTGCATCCTAAATAAGCATACAAGGTCTGCGGTCAGCACAAACATGGTAAGCTTTTTTGTTTTACGCTTAAAGAGTGAAAAACTTCTTGTATTTTTCACAGGAGGTCTCATTAATCCATCATAGCCATGCTAACAAGCTCCGGGTGCTAACGTTTACTACTCTTGTCAAACATGCTTTTTGTCGCACTTTTTCTGTTGCTTTAAACACATAGTTGCAACTTTTGGTCTGGTTTTTTTTAAATATTTATATAAATATCTGCCTATTAAATGAAATAGTAAATGAAACGTGTGGGTTATTAAGTCAATATAACTTACATTTGCTGAATAACCAGCGTTTACCTAACGTTACCGGTTGAAAAAATGTAAAAGACATCACATCGATGGCATCAAACAGGAATTTATTAAGTCATGTGACGAGAATAACTTTGTGTCTTTGTGTTCATTAAATGTTATTAATCGTTTTTACAGTCGCACACAATTTTGCTTGTCCAGCCGACGAAGAGACCTGAGGGCCGCACATATGCTGACTACGAGTCAGTGAATGAATGTATGGAAGGTGAGTCTGCAGCTTATTGTAGTCTCAGTCATTACATGCAGTGTTGGTAATGTTGGCTAAAACCATATACAATTGTTAGAACATTTATTTCAAATATAATCATAACTATTTTTTGCTGTAAGTTATCGTTCATGCATAGTAAAGGTATTTTGTCATCAGTAAAGGTAAGCTGAGAGACGTATTACAGTTTGGGATGTGTGAGTAGCAATATGCATTTTTTATACATTTGTGTTAAGGGAAAAAGTGTAATTTTGTAACTTTTTCATCAATGAATGGTAAGTATGCTGTAGGATGACAGGACATAATAAGAAACTCATACATACTTAAACTGAAATTAAACACATATTTCAACCACATGTTGGTCTGATTCAGTTTTTACAGACAAATTTTATACTTAAAACAATCCATTGATGATCAAGATTTGCCAATTGGCTTTTATAAGTGTATGTTCTTTATCAAACCTCAGTTGTTTATCATCTCTTTTTATTGAATTTGGTAGTGTTCTTGACTTAGTCTCACCAATAAACCTTGTTACATGGTGTGAAAGCGGCAATATACACAACATTAAATATCATGCTATGTGATGTTTTAACCGTTTTCTTTTGATACGTGCTGGAAATTATTTTTTGCATCTGTTTAGCATGCTCTGCACATCTCTTCCAGGTGTTTGCAAAATGTATGAAGAGCATCTGAAGAGGATGAATCCAAACAGTCCTTCTATCACTTATGACATTAGTCAGTTGTTTGACTTTATTGATGACTTGGCTGATCTAAGCTGTCTTGTGTAAGTATGGTCTATCTGGTGAATCATTTATTTGACAAAAAACCATCACATCAATAACTTTGAGTAAAAATATATCTTTATTTTTTAACAGGTACAGAGCTGACAACCAGACATACCAACCATACAACAAAGACTGGATCAAGGAGAAGATATATGTCCTGCTGCGGCGTCAAGCTCAGCAAGCAACAAAGTAAAGGCATCAATGACAGGTTGTCCTGCTACACACGCCTGGGAAGAGTTTACACTGCACTACATTTCCACAGCATCATATAGATCTGTGTATATGGACAACATTGTTGGGTGGGTTTTCACACAAAACTATACATTGGGAAAGGAGGGGGTTTGAAGAATGGGATTAAGTCAAACTTTTGAACTTTACATTGAAACAGAGATGTGCTCGGCAGCATGCATATTTGTTACATCACAAGGCGAGAGGGATTCAAGGCTGCACGGACTAACTTATTAATGGAGAGGGATCCATGCTTGGACAAGTGCTCCACAGGCCAGATGCAAACAATTTTTATTTGTCAAATTTTTAGTAGTGTGCTTTCAGTTCCCCTAAAATGATGTGACATGTTCTTTTTATATCTTCGCTGGGCAGTTGGATTCAAACATGCTGTGGGTTTTCACACAGGTGATTTTGAGTGAATCAATATCTGCAGACTGACTCCAGTGTATTTAACTGATCCCAGAACATTTCTTTCCATACTTCATCGGTTGTTGTTATTATCACCATTATTATAACCTACTATCTTGATGTGAAATGCTGTTATTGTAATCATTGTGTTTTGCATAGAGTCTGATTTCATTTGTCCCTGTTGTTTTCTTTGATTTAAACAAAATAAAGAATTGTTTTCTGACTTGGCTCCACTTGTGAATAACCTTTTACACAATGGGGAATATACTGTTGATTCAGGGACTCTTGCATCTGATGCAAAGTGGCTGGCTGGATGGTAAGTTTTATATTCAGGATGTTGCAGCAGCAGCTACTAGATTTGTTGTGTTACTGTCTCTTTAAATGTGGCGGGCTGCCCTGTTGTTGCTGTGCTGGAAACCCCGTACTGATTCTGAAGGGACCCAAGATGGCTGAATACTCGCGGGGGGGTAGTTAGCAATTATCTGAGCAAGACGTCGGGGAATGAATGGCATATAGCATTATAATGTGAAGCGAAACGTTGAAGTAATCATACGACTACAGTTTGTTGGCTTGCATAGTTTTTTGGGGGGATGCATGAATACCAGTATGGAGAGAGTGGTCTCTCCGCGGCCCCGAGCCAGAACATGGCGGAACACTTGGGGCAGAAATAGCGGCTAACCGCTACAGCTAGCTGTCGTATTATTCAGACACACAATTGGATATTGTGTGGTCCAGGGTAAACACGGTGTCTTTCGTTCCGCAGCTGTGAAATAATGTTATCGGTGCACAGGTCGGGTCATTTTTGCTTCAATAGGGTTGTTTTAACATTGAATATGTGGAACGTAGGCAGCTAGCGTACGAGCTAACTAGTTAACTCGGTAGGTTTGGTAGCTAACGTAACTGGCTAACGTTGCCCGCCGTGAGCTGTACAGACTGTACTAATAAACAGGCTGGGTGTTTTGAGAGCCATTGGTCATAACAACGGGGCTTATCATACACCCTCCTCATTCAGCTGTATGCTATGAGTTTGTAACGTCTGTCAGCTCTTGTTTTGTCGATTAAAAACTCGGCTAACGTCAATGCCCTCCGCACTGTAAATGAGTCTGTCGTTAGCTGCTACAATGGTCTGTAAGCTGATTTCGTGTGGCGCCTTGCAAGACAACTTTTGAAGGATCTCGTCAGATATTGTAGTTATAACTGCAGAATTAATTAACCGGGGAGACTCTTCCTGGGTGCTCGTCCAGGTGCCTCACTTTTTTTTTTTTTTTTTTTTTTAGAGGTGCTTCAAAGGAGTGTTAGCCTGGGGTGACCCCCCTGACACAATTCAAGTCAGTGCCGCATTGTAGAGGTGAACAGGTGTAAAAAACAAAACAACAACAAAGTGAACTGAAGTTGTGGCGTTACTTAGGTGAAGCAGACAACCTGTAAAAAGCCAAGAAGGTCCGGGAGGGGAGGAGGAGGAGGAGGGGGAACCGGTTACAACCACCTGCCAGGATGACGGACACTCGTCGCCGAGTCAAAGTCTATACCCTCAATGAGGATAGACAGTGGGATGACCGCGGGACCGGGCATGTCTCCTCTGCCTATGTGGAGCGATTGAGAGGCACGTCTCTACTGGTGCGAGCAGAGAGCGATGGTGAGTGAACAAGCTAAGGCATGAAGAATGGCACATGCCAATTAGGAGATTACTTGTAGTGTATTATTGACCACTGCTGTAGATTCAATGTCAACAATACCCTCCACACGGATGAATTTTAATCATCTGGGATCACGCATGTGTATGCAAGCAGGGAATATCCTAACCTAGTCTCCCCCATTTAGACTCATAGGCTGCCTCTTGTTTTTTTTTTTAACCAGGGTCCTTACTGCTGGAATCCAAAATTAACCCAAACACAGCCTACCAGAAACAACAGGTCAGTACACAGCATGCTGCTCTATGCTAACATAGGACACGGATTTCCCTCTCTGTGTAGTGATTGTAAATCGGTTTTGCTTTTCTTTTCAAAAGGATACTTTGATAGTATGGTCAGAGGCTGAAAATTATGATCTGGCACTCAGCTTCCAAGAAAAGGCTGGCTGTGATGAAATCTGGGAGAAAATATGCCAGGTAACTGCACTTCTTTTGTGTGGGTGTGTGTTTGTCTCCTTCATCTGTGAATGCCTTTTTTAGTATTAACACGTGTATGGGTGTAACTGTTTCTGCAGCTCGTTATATCTTCCTGTCACTGATGTTTGTCTCTTTGTGTAGGTGCAGGGGAAGGATCCGTCAGTGGACATCACCCAGGATGTGGTAGACGAGTCTGAGGAGGAACGCTTCGATGACATGTCGTCACCCGGTCTGGAGTTACCACCATGTGAACTGAACCGCTTGGAGGACCTGGCCGAGCTGGTGGCCTCCTCACTCCCATCGCCGCTGCGGCGTGAGAAACTGGCACTAGCTGTGGAGAACGAGGGCTACATTCGCAAGCTCCTGGAACTGTTCCGCGTGTGTGAGGATTTGGAGAACCGAGAGGGACTACACCACCTGTACGAAATCATTAAAGGCATCTTCCTACTCAATCGTACTGCACTCTTTGAGGTTATGTTCTCTGACGAATGCATCATGGACGTCATTGGTTGTCTGGAGTTTGACCCAGCACTCCCACAGCCGCGGCGGCATCGAGAGTTTCTCACAAAGACAGCCCGCTTTAAGGAGGTGATCCCCATCTCTGATCCTGAACTGCGTCAGAAAATACACCAGACATATCGGGTGCAGTATATTCAGGACATGGTGCTGCCAACGCCCTCTGTTTTTGAGGAAAACATGCTGTCCACCCTGCACTCCTTCATCTTCTTCAACAAGGTGGAGATTGTGGGCATGCTTCAGGTGAGAACGACAGACACAACACAACGTGTCCTGTCAGCGAAAGGGATTTGTCATTTATTGAATAAGATGTGTACATGCACCAACTGTTCACTTACTTAAAGCAGAAACAAGTGATACAAATTTTTATGACAAACAGACAACCTCTCATAAGAGAATATTTTGGAAAACAGTATTTATGCAGTGAGAACTGGAAATTACAGTAATTGTAGGATTGTACAAAGGTTTTATTTTTGGCTGATTGTGCTTTCCCAGTCTGAGTTTGTCTGCTAGTCTTTTATGGTCATGTGACCTTTGTGTTTTTGTACTGTGTCAACTCAGCAGTGTTTATGTATGGCTGTCTCCATAGAGATGGGGAAGTGTTGTGTAAATCAGTTATGCTGCGCTAGAGGAAAACTGAAACTGGCACGCTGTTGACTGTGGTACGCTGTGCCATGAGAAGTTGTGAAGTCAAACACCACTGATGCAGACCATTTCTTCACTTGCCAAAAGACAGTTTTATTGAGCCAAATGTAACAAAGTGTTTTACTAATTTAAAGTAGCACTTGAAATACTGGATTGCAGATATCACAGAGTGAAAGTCAGTTGTCAGTGTCAAGTATCTAATTCACATAACCCATCAAACCTTTATATACACCAGATTTTCTTAATGTAAACAGTACAAGCTCAGAAATGCCAAATGAATGTATTTTACTTCTGAATGTGAAATTGATGAAGGTGTTTATAATGACAAATTGTGTCACACTATGAAATTTGTTATTAATGAATATGGTAATACTGTTCCATTTTGTCTGCTGGTTATTTGTGTCTCTATTAGTTCAACAGCTGCTTTGTTCTGATGGATTGTTTTAGTGGCAGTGAAACACTGACAGACAAGTTTGATTATTTATGTTTCACTCTGATTTGTTGACTTTATGTGATATTCATCCCTTCTCATCTCCGCTTCCCCTTTGATGTCAGGACGATGAGAAGTTCCTGACAGACCTCTTTGCACAGCTAACAGATGAGGCTACTGATGACGACAAAAGACACGAACTGGTATGCCAGACCTTCATTAGAGATTGTAAATCAAATTGCTATTTTGTTGTAACAGTCCAGTGTTTTCATGGAGCCACATTTGTTTCTGTTTTATAGGTGAACTTCCTAAAGGAATTCTGTGCATTCTCACAAACGTTACAACCTCAAAACAGAGACGCCTTCTTCAAGACATTGTCAAACATGGGCATTTTACCTGCACTAGAGGTCATACTGGTGAGTGGATCAACATTAGCGTACATTTCATCCACAACATGCATTGGGATTCATTTTGCTGTGTTTGCTCCGATGCAAGGGGATCGAAGGGATTCTTGGTGTTGTTATAGCTTTGACAGAAGGGCTGTCGTTTTAGCATTAAGATCGTGGCATGTGATAAATTTAAGTTCACGTGAATTCAAAATGGGGCAATTGTGACTCATCAGTCGGTGAAAGATATCAGGGTGTTGGCAATATGTCATGCATCTATTCTGTGTGAACAATCTTGTTGCCAGGAGTCGAGCATGATACAAACACACTTTGTTGAGAAAGCAGAATCAGACTCCCTGTGGTTCCTATATTTGATGTGTGAGGAGTTTTATGATTTACATTTTATTGTGCTCAGCTCTTGTTCAAGTGAATGACATTAAAAAGTTGCAGTCACTAATTCAAGGATATTTTCAGACTGTATCAGCTTCTTATTGGGCCCCATGACACAGCATTTTTTTCCCCTTGAGTCAAACAAACCTGTAATGCAACGAAGCAAAACCAAATAGTGGTTTTATGTTGATATTGTTTAACCTTGAGCCACGTCATGCACTGAGCATACATAGTAGAGTACAGACAAGAATAAAAAATAAGATATCACAGAGGATACTCCAGGGTGTTATTGCATTATTTGGTCTTCTGCAGAAAAATAATGCAGAAAGTGGCATCAGCTGGTTTTGGTTTGCATCACAGCTGAGCTTTCCATCAAAGTCTTGTCAGACAGTAAATGAACTGTTGCATCTAATCATATCTGGTTTTGTTGTTTGTCAGGAGAGTAAGGGGTTGGCTCATGGCTACACTGTCTCTTATATGTACATTTGGTCAAGCAATGGGATGTGAATATAACAACTTACTGTTATTAAAAGCTTCCTCCATCTCCACACTGGTGAATTATTAAATATAATAGATAGGCTGTTATATGTTAGGCTGTGTGTGTGGAGGGAAGTTAACAACTCAGAAAGTGGGGATGCCTTTTCATTCATGCCACATTTCATTCAAGCATCATTTATTTCACTGATTGGTCTGATCACAGAGCAGCAGGGTCCTTTCTCAGATGTCAAGTGTGGACAGATTATGTCACATAGTGAATACAGAGAGGGTTGACTTGATTTACAGCTGATTCAGTTCTGATTGTAAGACCTGAGTTTGTCGACTCTCAGAATAACAACTGAAAAAATGTATTCAAACACCCAAAAACTTCAAGGAAATTGCAACTTTCACAATTTATTTGCATTCTGATCAGCTTTTGTTTTGACATTCAATCTTAGGTTTTCGTGCAATGCAAAAGAAAAATACTCTATAATTTTCCTATAAAAACTCCCTATGATGTACTTAGGGCTTTAGATAAGAGACATGAAACACATTACACCTGTGTACACTTTGTCCCTCCTTGATACACACAGGGTGAAGGAAAAAAAAATATACTTGAAAATGAAACAAACTGCTGCAGGCTTTTTTTTGAGACATTACTTTATTGATCTGACAACTGACTGACAAATATGATGTATGTTCATGTAACAGGGAATGGATGACGTTCAGGTGCGTGGGGCAGCCACTGATATCTTCTCTTATCTGGTGGAGTACAACCCCTCCATGGTACGAGAGTTTGTCATGCAGGAGTCTCAGCAGAACGATGATGTAAGTATATGAACAAAGTTAAGATTTGCTGTTAGTCTGTCACAAAACACAATGATAAAACCCCTAATTTAGCAAAATGTTTCCATGCATCCAGTTTTTCTGTAGTGAATTATGAGAGAATTGCATGCACCTATGAATCAGGTAGATATAAAGACGTGCTCTGTTAACTAATGATCATGTGTTGCCCCACCAGGACATCCTCCTGATCAACCTGATCATAGAACACATGATCTGTGATACAGACCCAGAACTAGGGGGGGCCGTGCAGCTCATGGGCCTGCTACGGACACTGGTGGACCCGGAAAACATGCTGGCTACTGCAAATGTGAGTTTGTTTGCTGCTCCCATATACATCAGTTTATACTCTCAGTGACTTTACAGGATTTTTTTCTGCTAATCCAGTCACTCTCCAGTACTGAAACAAAGTTCTCTCTTATTATTTTATCCAGAAAACAGAAAAGACAGAGTTCCTGAGCTTCTTCTACAAGCACTGTATGCACGTCCTCTCAGCTCCACTGCTGGCCAACACCACAGAGGAAAAGCCTAGCAAAGGTATTGGATATCTGCATGTTGTGTGGGTACATGTTTTTTAAATACAATTTTACCATCAAATGTATTGTATTGACTACTGCCTTCTTTCTTTGTTTAGATGATTTTCAAACATCTCAGTTGCTGGCCTTGATTTTGGAGCTGCTGACGTTTTGTGTGGAGCACCACACCTATCACATCAAGAACTATATCATCAACAAGGACATTCTCAGGAGGGTACTGGTGCTCACTGCCTCTCAGCACGCGTTCCTGGCACTATGTGAGTCCCATATAACCATAATTTGATATTCAGCACTTTGTACTTGCCAACTCTGATGGATTTTGGATCATTAATGTTTTTCTGAGTGAAGCACAGATTTGGAGCACAGTATTGATCTGTATGTCTGGTTTTGCAGGTGCGCTGCGCTTCATGCGGAGGATTATTGGTCTGAAGGATGAATTTTACAATCGCTACATCATGAGAAACTTCCTCTTTGAGCCCGTCATAAAGGCCTTCCTCAACAATGGGTCGCGCTACAATCTTATGAACTCAGCCATCATTGAGATGTTCGAGTATGTCCGTGTGGTGAGTGTTACCAAAATCTGGCTTCCTCTTTTGAGCTTTCATGTCATGTTTTGATTCTATTTTTGGAGCGTGTGCTCAACTCGTGACAACCAATTTTTGCTTTTCCCCACAACATTTGTTTTTGTTCAGATTTTGTTACTATTCAGGGATGCAAACGGCGCGCCGAAAAGCGAAACTCGCTTTTTTCATGACCAATTAGGTGACTTGTGTGAATCGTTCAGATCCGAAGAGTTTTTTTTTTTTTGGGGGGGGGGGGGGGTCTCAGTGTCTCAGCTGGGGTCAGTAAAATGTTTTTCTAACAGGCTGACAGTGACAATCACGTGAAACTGAGGTGAACTCATTCATGGTTGTCTCTGATTATACTGATAACAGCCTACCTCCAATGTAGACGTGCGACATGCGCGCTCATTAAAGCGGCGCGTATCCGCGTGCAGTCGGTGCGACGGCGTTTTTTCCCCCGTGCATGTCCGTGGAGCTGTGCGCCACGGACATGCACGGTTCCCTACGTTGCTGTGTCAGGCAGGTGTTTCCCACGGAGCTCTGCCCCGTTTCAGAGGTGAAGGAAGCCTTAAAGACGTCGCCTCCGCGAATCCGCGTTGTAGAATGTGTTCAATTCAAAAAGTGAAACTAACACATTATATATATGTCCATTACACACTGAGTGTGTAATGGACATATATATAATGTAGACATGTCTATTATTTTAATAATAATAATTATGATTGACATTCAGTGAAGACCTAAAATTCAGTATCTCCAAAATGGAAATATCACAAATTTTGTGATCTGATGTTTACAAACAGACAAAAAGTAGCCTACTATAAGTACTGAACTATTTGGCAGCTTATCTAACAAAATCTCCTAAAGAAACCTGTGTAGCATGCAACGTGTTATTGGTTCTTTTTAACTGGTTTGGTGTGATCTCCCCTCTGTTTCTCTCTTCTCTCGGCCATTTTCTCCATACTACATTCTTCTTCTGCCCTAAACTACCTACTGCCTTCACTTCCCATACTTTCACTCTCCCGTCCTCTCTCTCTCTCTTCTCCCTCTCTCCCTCTCTTTCTTCTCTCTCCCATTGCTACCAGGAGGATGTGAAATCTCTCACAGCTCACATAGTAGAGAACTACTGGAAGGCTCTGGAAGATGTGGACTACGTCCAGACGTTCAAGGGCCTAAAACTGCGTTATGAACAGCAGCGAGAGAGGCAAGACAACCCCAAACTGGACAGGTGAGAAAACCAAGGCTGCAATACTATTACTATTGCACTGTCATTTGTTTTCAATGGGTGTGTCTTTTCTAATATATGGAAGAAGAAAAAAAGTCAGTGTGACCTCACGATTAGATAAATGACATTGATAAGCTGTTGAATATCCGGTATGTTGTCTTATTTGAGAGGCAACTGTCTTCTGGCTCAGTGTCTTCTTTTTTCAGCAATAAGAGCATATCGTGTTGTAGCTAGTTTGTATTTCCATGTATTATCTTTCACAATTCAGACTGGATGCTTGCCCTGCATTGATTGTACCAAAAACAAGTGTGTGACAGGTTTCTCAGCTAAACACAATGAGTGCTGTGACCCGTGTACCTTTCACTTATCTAACACTTTGACTGAAGCACATAATAATATCAGAAAGTGAAACTTTACCATGCAAGTGTGTCACACAAGACCATGATTGTTGTGGTGCAACTTCATCCCAGCATATCTATCAACAGAAAAAGATGTTTCTGTTCTTAAAATCACTCTGTCTGTGCTTTTGCATCTACAGTGGCAAGTTTACAGGAATATATGTGTATGTTTGATTTTTAACTACAAAGTGTTGCATTGCACCCTGCAGCATGCGCTCCATCCTAAGGAACCACCGCTTCCGTCGTGACGCACGGACGCTGGAGGATGAAGAGGAGATGTGGTTCAACACAGATGAGGACGACCTTGAGGACGGAGAGGCAGTGGTTCCTCCATCTGACAAGATGAAGGCGGAGGAGGACCTCATGGAACCTATAAGCAAGTTCATGGAGAGAAAGAAGTGTAAGTACTGGAAAGCAGTCTTTTATTATTTACAGATACTTTGGGATGAAACTGATTGGAGAGAGCCGTACGATATGGTCCCAGTTATCAGGACAGCATTTGTTATTTTGCCAGAACAATAATGGTAAATAGCTGAATGTTTTGAAAATTACAAGACTTTGTTATGCGTCATGTGAAGGGTCGGTGGGTTCGTTTTTATTGTGGATGGATCTGAGCCTGCTCTATTATGCAGATCATGTAAATGAACTAAGAAGTGAATACTACTAAGTGTTGCTGTCTGTGCTGTTACATGGTTGCATCGTGGGGAAAGCTCAATGGACTCACTTATAGGATACAAAATCAGTTTTGTCACGCTCAAGGCACAGCAGCAGATATGTAAGCAAATCCACATTGATGCTGTTGTGATTATATTTCCTCAGCTGTTGTTGGTGCTGCTTTAGCTGTAGTCATGATAAATGGACTTACCTCCCCCTTTTTCATGAAAGGAACTTGCATAATAAGCCCAGATACTTCAGACATTTGTCAGTGTTTCAGACAAGCATGTATCGACTTGATTCAACATGGCTTCGCATAAACACACTGAGTCACCCAAACAGCTGCAGGTGCATGCAGGTTGGCCTATTGTAGTGTTTCTGGAAATGCAGTCAGTTCTCGTTGGGTTCGCCACAGACAATAAAAGGCTCATCTGTCTTGTAAAAGCATGTTGTGGTTACAGAAGGTACATTTTGTCAGTTGGCGATAATGACCGTTTCCTGTCCGTCTATCCCTCTTCACTCACAGTGAAAGATACAGACGACAAAGAAGTACTGGGGAAGTCCAGCTTGTCGGGCCGACAGAACCCCAGCTTCAAACTCTCCTTCTCTGGCTCCACTAAAACCAGTCTATCCAGCCCCCCATCATCTGCCTCATTGAACCCAGGTTCTCCGGGATCACCAGGGTCTCCGGGCTCAGGGGCACGTAGCTCACCCTCCACCACAACTGTAACCACAAAGGTACGTGTCGGCATGTTAATTATAAAGGTGTAGGTCTGCGGAGAAAACTCACGCCTGTAGTGTCACTATGCTGATTATTAAGAGACAAAGACAAAAAATGATTCGGTACAATGTCTGCTCTGTTTCCAACACAACTAATGTGAAAGATGAATGTGGTGAAAATTGAGCATTAACTAATAACTACACACATCAGCTGTCAATTTTCACACACCTCCCACAGTGCTTGTACAAAAGAGAGAATGGTCATTGCCACCAGACTGTACTGGTTTTGTACTTGTTGGTTTAAATTAAACAGCAGAAAAATAGATGAACAAAGCTGTAAGGTTTATAAGTCAGGTGAACAAGAAGATGGCAAAGTCACTGTGCACAAAAGGGAGGGAAATTAACATACTGGTATAATGAGAGCTGAGAGGAGAAACGAGTTAGAAGAGATGAAAGAGCTTGAAGCTAGACTTTAAAACATAACAGGGCTGAGCCTAGGATATACAACTGTATATTGTCTATTCAAGCCAAGATGACTGGATTAATTATGTTTTTTGCCTTCCTCAGGGAGGTTTAGTGGGACTGGTGGACTATCCCGATGACGACGATGAGGAGGAAGAAGAGGAGGAGGAGGAAGGGGAGAGTAAAGAGGACCCTCTGCCTCCTTCGAAGAAGTCCAAACTGAGCTCCTAAAGAAGCCTCACTGTCTCGGCTTGTGCTCTGCTCAGACAGTGTCAGTGCTCAGACTAAACACAGGAATGATCAAACTTGTAAACAAATTGAATGAATGAATGAAAGCCACCGCTCTGTTGTCAGCGGCTGGCGCGAGAGGAGCAGACTGTGAACCGATTCGAAGCCTCCTCAAGACTTGCCCAGACTCATTCATACAAGTGCCAATCAGGAGACCAGTAGTGGAAAACGTCTGAAAAGTGGAACAGACGAGTGAAAGTTGGGGGGTGGGGAGATCGCACTCAAGAGATCTTCAGCGGACTCGGATGTTATGAAACGAGTTGGAGTTTGGTAATTTAGCAACTGGAGGAAAAGACCACATACAAAAAAAAAAAAAAAAAACATACATACAAGCAGACTGAAATCCCAGAGAGCTTGCGAGCTCGGACCATAACCCACTGCCCCCCGCCCCCCACTCAGGGAAGGACATCACAGCGGCCCAGATGGGTCGGCCAATTCAGACCCAGAACCACAACTCGCACCCCATCCCCCTCTTCAGAATCCTTTCTACTTCTTTTCTCCTCTGCTCTTTCTCCGTCTCTTTGTCTGTTGCTTTTCGTCCCCTCTTTTTTTAAGTTTAGTATATAGGACCAGACGGGAGGCAGCATGTGGCAAAGAGCTGTCCTTGTTGTCGTTTGATGATGTCATCAGTGTCGTCGTTCCTCAGCGGATGTTCTTTCTCTGACGAGAAAAAAGCCAGCAGTTTCTTCATTGTTTTCTTTTTTTCTCTATTTGTCTCAATCTTTCTCCTGTTTTTTGTAAATGACAACAAAAAAGACCTGCCTTTAAATGTTCAGGACGTTTTCAGTCACACTTGAACAGGTTTTTAAAGACCTCAGTAGGTGAGCTAGTTTTACCCTTTTTGCCCTTTGAAACTGCAGATTTTTTGGAGAATTTGTAATCCCGTCTTGATTAAAGATTGAGTGGAATTCTAGATGTGATGAATTTTGTCATATCTTCTCATTTTTTTTCCTTTTACATGAGTGTACACTTAGTTGTTCAGAATATTTGGGACCATTAAAATGATCTTTGCTGTAAGATGTCCTACTACCCTTTGTCCTGATAACTCAACTGTCTCTGCTGCATCTCACTCACTTACCTGTCAAAATGCTGACTCTTTATTATGAGTTGTTTATCTGAGTCAAATGGGTTTCACAAACTGCAAGGACTACATGTTGTAACGTGAAGACTGAAGAACAGCCTGTAATCCCCTTTTAGACAGTAAACATTTGAGTACTGAATTTCTTTTATGAATATTTCCCTCTGGAAGCTGGAACAGTATCAGGGACTCTGTAGTTTAATGAAACCATGCAGCTTTCAGCTTTGTGATCTACAAAACATGGTCAAATCCATTAGTTTCCTCCATGTTCCAGGCTTTACTTCGTGGCTACCTCATTTCAAGTTATTTATAGGGGCAGAGGAATGCCATTGATTTTATTTCAACCAGCAGACTTGGCGTCTTGGCTTCTGTGGGTGGCCTTTGGTTGCTGAGATCCTCACTATCCACCAGGTGGCGCCCTAAGTCCACATAAGAACCACAAAACAAAGTGCATTGCCTGTACTCATGGGTGAGATCATCTGTATGTAGTCATGTATGAAGATGATATTATTTTTTTGAGTTCTGTTGGTGCTGTCTATCCAGTACTCAGTTATTATTGTCCTGCTTTAGTCGAGGCATAACACTGTTGTTTGATCAGTGGGTAGTTAGCAGGCAGACTGTTGGCTTGACACTTGCTTGAGTGTAAAGTGTTGAGACTAGGTGCTGCATGTAACACCATCACTATAAAGTGTAATATAATGCTCAGTTTGGATGTGAAACCAAAGCCCTGTGAAAAGGGAACACGATTCAGTTGTTGGACAACTAATTTACACATATTTAGATGTTGAGTTTGAGAAAAGAGTTGACATACTGAGTACCATAACTGTAGGCCCCGGCATTCTGGCAGATCTAAAGAATGTTTTTTTTTTTTTTTGCAATGAGGGAAAACAGTTTATGAAAGATGTCGGCACCTCCCAGCTTATGTGGTCACCTCAGTGGGAGTTTGAGTACGACTCAAAAACAAACAGCATCAAGGCCACCAAGGAGTCACTGTGTTGTCCCTCCAAGTGCATTGTGGCCTTCAAACATTGCTTATTAATTAAAACCCAACAGAAGAGGATCACTCGGAGCTCAGCGTGCAACGAGAGCCGTCACACAACGCCTATTAAGGCTCCCATTCACATGAAAGCCATCTCCAGACAACGGCAGCTTTTCAAGAGCAGCCCTCCCTGCCAGCCTCCGTTTGCTCCTCAGCAGGAGTGTGGCAGAGTGTGTGTATGTGTGTGTGTGATCTGCCTCCATGCCACTGGAGAGGCCAACCTGCTGCTGGTGCCAGCCACTGCACCACCAGAATGCCGGCTCCACTCCCGGTGCCAAGGCGCTCACCCGGCTCTGCCCGCCTGTATGTCTGCCAGGCTGAAGAGCCTCCCCCCCATCGGGGACTCTTCTGTCCAGCTTCCTGCAGGGCCGATGAAAAGCCTCTTTGACAGCTCTCTTGATTGGCCCGGCTCCACGAGCATCCAGCCTGCCAGATATCAACTTCCTCTGGATTGATCACATCAGTAGTAGATATCCGCACAAATACTAAACTTTCAAACAGCAGCATGTGAAGATTTCCCGCCTATGACATAATGTTGTGCAACAGGGCTTAGTTGTATACATACTTTCACAGAAAAAAAAAATACATACTTTCACAAGAAACAACCATAATTGCACATTGCAAACAAGATGAAACCAGGAATTATCCTGCCACTGTCGTCCTCCTCCTCCACCACTTTTGAGTGGACTGAGCCATACCTCTGAGTAGTTCACAGACTTCACCCTGACAACACATCCAGTGGTTTCCATCAGTAGTAACATGTTTAAATTTAGTCTGGTGGGGACACATTATTTTTAGGTTTCCTAAAAAAAATAACATGAACTAAGAAATTTTACTTTATTATTACCCATTTTAACAGTTTAACTATCGATCTAAAACGGCAGCTAAGAGACATGACCAATAAAATCAAATGGAAAACTATAGTGAGTGTAATTTGTTTGGGCTGATCAATCAATAAAAACACCAATACGTTTCTTAAAAAGAGAAATTGGAAAAAATCTATCTATCTATCTATCTATCTATCTATCTATCTATCTATCTATCTATCTATCTATCTATCTATCTATCTATCTATCTATCTATCGCTTGCCTATAGGGGGCGATAGAGACCACATGAGGACACAGATCTGCAATCAGGAAGCAGGAAAGTCATTATCCGGTTACTGGCCATTTGAAAATGAAGTTTCAGGGAGCTCACAAACTTTCTTTTTTTTTATCATTATTTTTTTCCCGCGTGTCAGTATTTTTACAGTAGTTCCGTCTGATCAAAGTAGGAATAAAAAACACACACAAAACGTGGTGTATTATGGTAATCCCATCCTGCACGGTCACCAAATCAGGATATGAAATAGGAAATATAGCTCACATGCGGTTTTCGGAAGCCCTGCCGAGGTTGTCAAAACACCGGCACAAAGTCTACCTTCATGCCCCCCCACCCACCCACCGGGCCGGGGCGTCGCAGCGGACAATGACCTGTGTTTCCCCGGCACAAAGTGCTCTCTGTGTCCGCCGAAGCTCCCCTGCGTTAATGGAGGTGATTGGCCGTGTTCAGCACAGCACGCCAGCCGCTGCGTGCGTGATTAATCACCGTGTTTAACGCTGGAGCTCGGACCCCCAGAAGAGGACGGCCGGCCGACAGGAGGAGACCCCAAGGCCCGGGGGCCACGACGCCCATAGGGTCAGCACTGCAGCATCCGTCGGTAGCAAAAAAAAAAAAAAATGAAAGAGTGGAGAAAAGTCATCATCCGTCACATCTGGTTTACATTAAGGCCGAGGTGAGATACAGTCACGAACAGAAGTCAGTCCGCCGTAGTTTTCATGAGCTGTGCTGCTGCTCTCAGGCGGTCACTGGATTGATGGCCGACAGATGAATTAAGTCAAGAGGTCAAACCTGTAGAGTCCGAGCTGACATCCTCGTATTCAATAAATCCTCCATCTGTGTCGGCCTACTGAGAGACAGCCCAGGTCTGCAACATGAAAGTGTCTTAAATCACAAGTAGGCCCAGCTCTTTGTCTCCTGGTTGGTTGGTTTTGCAAATCACAGTGCTAAATGCTAATCAACTCGCCTTAGGCCTGCTACCCGTGGCCTTGGCCTTCTTCTAAACAGCAGTAAGTGAATTGCTAATTGATGCCTGGTCCAATGGTTGTTAACTATTTGGGCCTTTTTTCTCCCAAGTTTATCAGCTGATAACTCATCTGCAACAACTTAAAGCAGAAAGTGACCTGAACTGCTAGTTAAAAACTTTAGCTAAACCATAAAGTGATGTTTGCAATGTAAGACATCTTGTTTCGCTCAGCGTGTTGCACTCATTTCATTGACTATCTTTACATGCAACACAAACCTGAATAAGATCCTGTTCTGTCGAAGACATTGCCATGTAAACAGCGGTTTCTCTTCAGCTTAAGGTCATATTCAGTGTAAGCAATAACCAAATTAAGATGGGAGTATTCAGATCTTATTTGCGTCATTGAGACATACGCTATGCATTTTTGGACATTTGCCAACTTCTTGTTGAAGCGTGCCCGTAAAACTGGTATCTGTAAACTAATAGAGAAACAATGCAATGGGGACAAAATGCCAACATCTTGACATCATATTGTGTTTCACAGGAACGTGACTACACTGTTGTGCATGTGAACGATTTACAAATCAACCAAGTATTTAACGATGTAGATTACCACTGTATAGCTGTAAATTATGTATATATGAGGAGATTAGGTGGTTTTCATTTGTGACATTTTCAGAAGCTCAATGATGTCAAACTGTCCAATCTGTGACAAAAACCAGAAATAGATAAATGTAACTTTGACATAAAAGTTTTTTTTAATCTTCATTATCCCTGTAAACATCTGGTGGTCTCTTAGATTTATCTTGGGAAAGTTGAGGTGGTGGTAAGGGGGTGTCCATGCTGAGGACCGCTCGTATGCACATGTGCCTCTTGGCTCTGCTCATAACTTTGCATTCACTGCAGCTCAGCAGTTAAGTTCAGAGCAGATACGACTGTTCGTCACTGTGCCCCATAAACCAGCAGTAAGCCTGCGCTTCCTTTGTTTCTCAGCAGCGCCGCCGCCGCCCCTTCATAACTCTTGTCGCCCTAAATCATAGATAAGTAATGAGCTTTCCCATGGAAGAGCTGGGAAGTGGAAGAATTTGGGGCTGATCTGCCATTGCTAAATGTTAAGTGGTTGGTATTGTGCCGCAGCGTGGGCCACAGGAAACATGGATGTGAACGTATAAGAGCTCTTGGGCTGCGTTTTAAATGGAAATGTCACAGTGATAAAGAGCGCACCTTCCGCACCCAGGGGCGTGTGTGTGTGTGTGTGTGTCATGTGTTATGTGTGTTTGTGCATGTGTGTGTGAGATGGGTCTGAAGCACGCTGTAAATCCACACACCATGAGCTGCAGATAGCTGGTCGTGCACAGACCTGCACACACGCACAGGCGCCTGGATCTATTCCTAGAAGCAGCGTTACTTTCCAGGAGTTTTACATTTAATGGCGCTGCAGTAATGTGGAGTCACACGTTGGAATCTCGCAGATAAAAATCCCCGCCTGCATAAATTTCTGCGCCTATTAAAAGCAAGTAAAACTCACACTGAATAAAATAAAACCAACTTCACCGGGCCCTGTGGGCACGTATAGCGGCTCAGAGCTGGAGGTGTTTGCTGAGAAATGAGGGCCGAGCACCGGGGTAACACAATGGCTTCTGTGAACGCAGAGAGAGAGAGAGAGAGAGAGAGAGAGAGGGGCAGACATCTGACATCCAACAAAAAAAAAAACCACCCAGGGCAAGAAGGTGAATGACCACACGGTGATGCCTGTGCTATAGAATTTACCTCACGTAATGTAGCATGAATGAAGCCCTTAAAGGTATCGGTTTCCAGTCAATAAACAGGGAGAATCGGACGCATGGTTCAGCGGGAGTTGAACATGTGGGACCAGTCACACATATACACACACACACACACACACACACACACACACACACACTCACCCAGTCAGGATACTGCTGTGTACATTAAACTCACTATTCAAGTTAACAAATCAAACCTCAGCTATATGTTAATGTCCTGGCAGTGGCTGCGGTAACACAAAACTAACCAAACACAACTTCTTCCCCAAATACAGTAGCAGTGAAAATGTTGTTTGACAGTCACAATTTGTGTCCACTTTTGTTACCAGAGTGTGAATGGCCTTGTGTGTATAATCAAATCTGTTTTCCTCTTTTTTTAATGTAGCTGATGGCTCCTGCTGCCCGAGTGTCTGAGTGCTTTGACGGCGGCTCTGTGTCGTGTGGCGTTGGCGTGGAAGCCGTGCCAGTCGGCGGCGTGTGTGGTCAACAGGCGACTGGGAAGCGAGGGGAGTGTCGGAGGAGTCGGAGGAGTCGTCGCTGTCGTCGCGGGTTCCAGGCCAGGCAGAAGCCCCCCGTTTTTTTCCCCCCGGGTTCACAAGTCAGTGCCTCGCCTTGTATCTGTTCTGCTCGTCACGCTTTCTTTTCTCTGATTGGCCCCTTTCTGTTTCTGTCTCCATCGCTGGCTGACCTTGAATAACTCTTTACCTACTGTACGCATGGCATGTGCCGCTTTTATGATTTTCTCTGCATCCTGCTAAGATGTATTTCCACCGACCCCCCCCCCTCCCCTCCCCTTCTCTCCCCTCCCCAGGCCTTCCCGCTCACACACTTACACCTCATCTTTCTCCCTCCCCCCCCCTTGTGGCCTCGGGGCATATGGTTTGACTGGGCAAGAGATAAGAGGGATGTGTCAGCCTGTGGTACTGAACAAACACATCTTTCATTTCTTCCTTTCTTCTCTCCTGCGATGACTCCTCTTCCCCTGACCGACTCCTTTCTCCTCTCCTCTCCTCTCCTCTCCTCTTTCTCTCTCTCCCCCACCCCCCCTCTGCCCCGCCTCCCCCCCCCCCTCCTCTCCTCACCAGAACTCCTCACCTCTTTTTCGTCTCTGTGACGGCTGGGTACAATTAGGACCGAAAAGCTTTTCGTCTTGTCGCACAGAGAGAGAAAGAGAGAGAGAGAGAGAGACGTTGTTATATTTGCGGGTGATGGAGAGGGGAGAGGAGAGAGAGAGAGAGAGAGAGAGAGAATGGGCTTCAGATGCTCTCGAGGAGCGCGGACGAAAGGGGGGAAATGAGGGGCAAGAGGAGAAGAGACAGATCTCCTCTGGCTGAATGAAAGGCCCTCTCTCTCTCCTCTCTGGTAGGGCACATCAGAGGCATGTGCTGCTCCAGCTTCATGGAGGGAAAAGTGGTTTCCACCGAACTCTGCTTCCATTTATCTCTGGCTCGCTCTGCTCTGCTCTGCTCTGCTCCCCCTGTACTCGCACACGCTCACATTTGTGCGGCACGTGCACGCTCATGCGCACAGTGCTGGATTTTGCTTTGATTCCTGATTGCTTTGGTTTCTGCGGTGGCTTGATCAGGTTACTGTTCAAACTCTGTGCCAAGCCAGCGTGTGTGTGAGTGTGTGTGTGTGTGTGTGTGTGTGTGTGTGTGTGTGCAAGTGTGATGATGGTTCCTCAGCCAGTGGTGGGAATAGCACAGTTTCAGCTGCTATTATTAGCCCACTGTTTCACACAGGGCCTGATTCTTTCCCCTGTCTCCTGTCTGACACCAGCATTTCATTATTATCTGGCTCCAGTGCAGGAACGTCTACGCTATCACAGCGCGCCGCCACGGGGAGGACGGCCCCAGCTCTCATTCCAACACGGCTTTTTATAGGCTCTGCTACTCCTGTAGACACTGTGTTACTTAGTCAGTCTGTCAAGGACTCCGGGGTGTAATAGTTCCCAGAGCCAGGTGACACACTTTTACAGAGCCCTTTTTTCTCTCTGCGCGCTCCAACACTCTGCTGTCGACACAGTTGGCACGGGAACCAGCGTTTTGAAGGGCACGGCCCTGGTTGAGATCACGCTTTAGTCACCGCCCTCACATATGACACACACACACACAAACACTCGTTCCACGACCCCCCACCTGACTGTCAGCCTCACAAAGTGTCTTCCGTTACAGATAAGTGCTGCGCTGATATTGACAAGGTCACGTTGGACCGTAGCTGCTTTGACCTTTTGAGACCAGGGTCCATTTGAACAGATGGTGAGAGAGAGAGAGAGAGGGAGAGAGGTGAACTTTAAAGTGCAAAACATGGTCTTTATAACACTTAACACTTCAGAGGAGCTCAGAAATGTCCCAGAGGCTGCAGGAGGATATCTACTGTAGAGCATTGGTGCCCAACTGAGGGCGTCAGAGATTTCAGGGGATCTACAGAGCTTTGTCTGTTCTGAGGTTGTGAGATTATTAAAATCATATTTGTGCATATTGAAATTTTAAAATCCCAATAACAACGCCCAATTGGATAATCAAAATAATGTATTAAAAGACAACAGAAACAAAAACCTATAACTGCTATTTATTTATTTTTAACTTAGGTTTTATTTCAGTTTCATCCAAAATCATACATACAGAATCATATTCATCATATAAATCTACTTTCTCAAATTTTCAATACATTGTAGTGCATGACAACGATTATGACACAACAAAGGAAAAGGGACAGAAAGATAAAATAAAACAAAAGAAAATAAGATAGAAAAAAAGAATCAGGTTAATAATACAGAATGGATTCAAAATGTATTTGGGCTCCTCATTGTAATAACACACCCATGGCAAGGCTCCACCTTTTGTCAACAAAATAAAAGTTTGCATCACATTATTCATTCGGTTGGGAACCACTGGTCTAGATATGTACAGATTGGAGGCTCTGTTGTTTGCTGTGGAGGAGAGAAGTATAAATAATCCTAATGTCGGGGACTGCACAAGATGCTAAGCACAGCGTAGCCAATGGGAGTCGGAGGAATTTCCCTGTTAATCACTAATGTGTGTGTTTATGTTTGAAAGTGTGCATGTGCAGCTATGTACACGGGGTGCTTTGATTGCATGTGAGCGGCGTTGCTCTGAACAAAAATAAACCTCCAGTGAAAAGCGTCTGCCACAGGCCCCGACGTCGTACTGTAGCCCCTCTTTTTCCCTTGTGTTTAATTTCTGACCCGAGACCAGAGAGATGTTGGTTTAGCAGCGCTGCAGATCTGTCCCCCGAGCTCCGACGCCGACCTGGGACAAGAGGAACTGTGAGTTTAGGGGGGATCCTGTGTGACGGGTCCTGTGTGGTTTTTGAAACGCTGACCTCGGATCAGTGTTGAGTTCGGAAGTTCAAGTTGAGGAATGTAGGAAGTGAACCCCGTGAAACTGTCTCCAGTGCTGACAGTGAAATCGTGAAGATTAAAAGATACTTTTATCACTTTCTTCAAGCCGGTCATTCATCTTTTCCTCCAACTTGTTTTTTCATACAGTTTAATCAGTGATTCATATCCGGCAGTACGCAGGAGGAACTCTATATTTGGTCCTTGGGATTTCTGTTTTTTTTTTTTTTTTTATAGACACACACATCCCCTATCTCCCAGAGGATGTGAGCTGTTAGCCACGGTTTCCCTTTGTCATTTCATCGGCCTTGATTTCGGGTGTGAATTTATGTGAAGTGGTAGCAGGAATAACAGCGGGGAAAGAATCCGGGGGGATCCATATTTCCTCTTCCTGTTACAGTACCAAGCTTTTATTGTTCCAGCGGAGGCCTCGAGGAGGAGGAGGTGGCGATGACGGTGGTGGCGTTGGGCTTCAGTTAAATCCTGGAGCCGCTGGTCATGTCACTCACGAGGTGCCGCAGCATGCGGATCTGATGCCGGCTAATGGGCTGAAACGGCTCACTGTAAATGTCAGCGGCCGGCTGGGTGGTCATGTTTGTCAGGTGGGGGCATAAACCCAACTGGTGCTGCTGAGAAGGTTTTGAGACGGGTCCAGAAAACAGTCCTGGAAAGATATGAAAAGATTGGGCTGGGAAGTTTGAGATTTTCTCTTAACTCCGTGGCAGACTGAGAGAAAAATTAATACACAGGCTTAAAACCACTCGCATGCAATGAACCTCGAAGACTGGCACTTGTGGCGGTGGCTGATTCTGGATTAAACAGTTTTAAAGGACAGAAATGTTTCTACCTCTTGCTCTTTCTTTCTTTTTTTTGTTTGTATTTTACACTTTATTGGTTTCTTGGGTTAACAGATACACATCAAACATTTACACAAAATCATCTCCGTGTGCAATCGGTGTATTCTCTACACATGACTAAATTAAATAGCTTGTGACTCTAGATATGAAAATTTGAGCTCCAATTACACACATACAGTCACCATACAGCATATCATTGAGTGTATATGGTCTTTATAACTGTAGTACAATTGTAAAGTGTGTTATAAATGGATCTCAGATTTCTGTGTAAATGTCTATTTTCCCATTTACGTTATGTTGTAGCTATATATTAATTGTTCAAATGAGACTGGTTCTGCTAGCGCATTGAAAAATTCAGAGTAGGTCGGGTTATTTCCTAATGTACTAAGTGCCACCTTTAGACAGGAGACAGGAGACATAATGCGGAAAATTTATATTTGTACTGCCTCTTGCTTGATTTTTGTGCAGTTGTTTGTCATAGTGTAAACCTGCTTTATTGCTCAAATAAACGGTATTCAAAATATATTTTTAATCAGCTGCAAAAGGCCTTCAGGAGCAAATCCTGCTTGAAAACAGTGCTGTTGTTCCAGAGCTCTGACCTTCATATGTATGTGGACCTTAAATTCAGAGGTTTTCTTTTTAATAGGTGAGTCCATCCTTTCCCATTTCTGCTTCTTATCCAGGTGCAGATCGTGTTCAGTGAACTAGCAATATTATCAGAAATTGTTGTTGCTGACAAAATTGTGATATGAACATAAATATAAATGCACTTGTATGAAATAGTTCAGGCCTCATCGTTGCGACTGAATTCTTCAACACTGGTCTGACCATGACGCAGGCAACTCTGTGGTATTAAAAATGTCTTGAAAGGCCTGAATTTCAACTCAGTTAACCCTGCAGAAGTCGTAGAAGGAGGAGTTGGTAGTACTGCACACTGAGAATAAAAAAAAAAAAATGAACACTACGTTCCCCAGTTGGAAATGGCAGCGAGCCAAAGTAAACATGTGGTTGAAGTCAAACATCTAGGCTGGAAAAAGGACCCTGGAGTTGCTGGACCTGTTTCAAACTGTTTAATATGGTTTTGGCCTTAAGTAAGTGCGTTGATACTGGAATAGTTTGCTCAGTTGTAGCTGCACATAAATTCATTATGGTAGTAAATTAAAGTTGAGAGTGTGATAGCAGTTTGGATGAAGTCTACTTTTCTCTTATTTGTTCCTTTTGAATACACAGTTTTCTTTAATCTGTGTGGTCCGTTTCCACACAAATACCTCTCCCTGCTAACTGTTGTATCAATCTTATCTGTCATCTGTCGGCAAGTCTCAACCTCATAAATGCTCCTACACACCCTACGCAAATACCACGAACCAGGGCCCTGCACAAAGGGGGTCAAAGGTCACCTGTTTTCTGATCTGACCCCTGCCTGATCTTTTCTGATGCGATTGACCGCTCACATAAAAGATCCCCAGTGGTCAGCGGTCACCCAGGGTCCCGGGCCATCCGTTAGCCACGGCGGGGGCAGATAGGGGGAAAGGTTTCCGGTTCAAGGGTCAGGGAGATGCCACATGCTCGGTCGTCTGTCACAAGGCTCGGCCCCTCTCGGATGACAGTGGCCAGCTTTGAGAGGCCAGTCTCCCATCCAACCCCCCCCCCCCCCCCCCCCCCACCTCATCATGCCCCACCGCTTACAGATGGGTGCAATTCATTCAGGCTATCAGTTCCACTCTGATGTGGACGGCATGTGACTGAGGGGACAGGCCAAATTGGACGAAGTGCACAGATGCCATGTGGTTGTACATCAGCGTAAGGAGGAAAAAAAAAAAAAAAAAGTCCCGCTCAAAATGGACATTGCTCTGTGCACAGTGCCAGGGCTGCTTATCAAAGTTATGAGTCGAGTTGAGTTGTTCACTGTTTCATTTCAATCAAGGTCCTAAAAATGTTTTAAAGAGTTTGAAGAAGTGAGAATGTTTCTCCACCCCCGATGGATCAGTATTCTTTTTAGGACAACTCGCAATTGAAAGGGATAGTCCAACATTTTGGCAAACTGGCCCATTGCCATCATCCCTATAGTCATAGCAGTAGGTTCGTTACCTTTAATTGTCGGTGCAAGCTATTTTTAAAACGGCGGAGCAGAGCCACGAGCTGCTCAGAGCTACGCTACGGATGCTAAAGGGATTTCTTGGTTTCCCTCATCAAACTCATCAAATACACAATCCAACAACTCCAAAACACTCTGCACTCTGCACTTTTTTTGGCAAGCAGTCTCTCATTTCCCTCCGAAACAACTCTGTCTCGTAACGTTCCGTTATTATCTCATAGCGTGGTGAATGTGCAGGTCACAACTTGTCCACGAGAGCGTTTTGGAGTTGCTGGATTGTGTATTTGATGGGTTTGATGAGGGAAACCAAGAAATCTCGTGAACCTCCGCAGCGTAGCTCTGAGCAGCTCACGGCTCTGCTCCCTATCCCTTTAAAGAGTTTAATGAAGTGAGAATGTTTCTCCACCCCGGATGGATAAGTCTTCTTTTTTAGGACAACTCGCAATTTAAGTCTCATCATTTTCTCCACACACACACACACAATCACACTCATACGCATACAAACACACACACTCGCAGACAGACACATATAGAGTGGAGGTGACCCTGTCCAGACGGGATATAGGGCTCAGTTCCATGGTCAAGCGCCGGTGTTACTGCTGAGGAGGTGAAATGTGAGCCAGCTCGCTGTCCTGGATCGATGGACTCGCCTCCGCTGCCGTCCCAGGAGCCCGCTCGCTCTCTATCACTGTCACCACTCCTCGTCTCTCTCTCTTTCTCTCTTCCTCCCGCTCTGCACACACTCTGTCTGCCTCTTTCTATTCTCCTCTTGTCTCATCTTCACGCGTGTCTGCCCCCCTCCCCTCTCCCCACCCCCCACCCTTTACAGTATATCTTCTACTGTGTTGCCAAAGCAAACAGTTCCGTTATCAGTTTGACAACACAAACACAAGCAGCTCATGCATCAGAGCTTTCACAGATGATGTAACACATCTAATAATACCGATGTTTTTATGAATCATATATGAATATATACATAAATGATAGAATATATCTGCACATGTTTGTTCTTATTCCAACCCCCCCCCACCCCCCAGGCTCTACATCCTGCCCCTGCTCCTTCCCTCCCTCCTCTCTTCTTGTCTTTCCCCTATCTCTCTATTTCTTCCTCTGCTACTTTAATCGGAGCGTTCGTCTTTCTCTCCTATCGATCGACTGCGGAAGCAACTGGTCTGCAGCTCAGCAGGAATGTGGCAGAGAAGCTTTTTGTTTCATTCGTGTGGATTCAACTGGTGTGTGCGTGTGTGTGTGTGAGGGAGGGTGGGGGGTTGTTGGTCCCAAAACCAGGAGCCCCATAATACTTACCTATAGGTTTAAATGGTGACTCGAACAATGTTGTTTGTTCAGGTTTGATCAGTCCCCACAAATACACTAAAGCAGTGGTTCTCAACCTTTTGTACATCAAGGACCCCTAAATTGACACAAATTAGACCACGGACCCCCATTGGACCAAATTTTGAAGTAAACACCAGAAATAAACAAATATTTGTTTGAAGAACATTACTTTTTTATACTTTTAAATTAGGGCCAATGGCGTGAAGTTTTGGAAATATTATAGAGAAATTTCTGGAAAAAAGTGGTCCAATTTCTCCAAAAACATTTAAACATTTCTAGGAAGAAGTGGTAACATTTCTCGTAAAAAATGTTCAAAATAAAAATAAAAAAGTGGTCAATTTTCTAGAAAAAAGCGGTAAAATTTCTAAAACAAAAAAGTAAAAAAAAAAAATCGATCAAGAAATCAAGAAATAAATTGGGGACCCCCTTCAGATCTCTCAAGGACCCCTAGGGGTCCCCGGACCCCACGTTGAGAACCACTGCACTAAAGCATGTCTGTGAGTGTGTGTGTGTGTGTGTGTGCCTGATGAGTTGTACAGTACAATTAGCAGGCAGCCTGCAAGACACTGTGTAAACCTGGTCTGTGTGCATGTCTGTATTCATATGTGCATGTGCATGTGTGTGCAAACTAAGACAAGGGATAGGACTATGTGTACAAGTACGTGCTGTGTGTGTATATGTGGGATTGTGTAGCCTGTTTTTGTGTACTCTATATCTGTGTATGCATTGAGATCTCGGTCAGTGAGTGAGAGTAAATGATGTCATTGAGGTTGTGCTTATAAGCTATTAATGATGTCGTCATCATCACACAGACACAAAGGACAGTGGTTCACTCGAGAGCGGACACTAAAAACTCAACAAACCACGAGCTGCCATGTTGATGTTTCACCTGTCTGATTAGGAATTACTGAAGCTCAGAGAAGCAGTGACGGCCGCGTTTGATTTTAATTTTTAAACATTACTCTAAATTTTAGCATAAATGAAAATGAATTGATAAAATGGATTTCTTACTCATCTTTAAAACCAGATGTATCTTTAAAGAGTAGGTATGGATTAATAGGGGTAGGTAGTTGTGATTGTAAAGTTTAAGTCTAAGTGCCAGAGAAAGCGTTATATCAATGATGGCTCCCAGTGGTGCAGGAGTACAAACGTACACGTGTGTGTGTGTGTGTGGTGATATGTGCGGCCACATTCCCTTCATTATCACTTGGGGAACACTTTGCCCCGGTGCAGCCATGACTGTGACCCTGTGTTTCGAGTCCAATATGAAAAGAGAAGAACTCCAGCCAGGAGGATTTTCCTGTAAACGTCCTCCTCTGGGTGAGAGCCATCAATCCGCCTCTGGCAGCGTTCCGCCCGGAAACAAGGATCACGTCCAGTCAAAACAGGCCAGTGTTTGGTTTCACCGCAGAACACGGCTGGACGCCAGTGGCGAGACCCTCGCTGTGAGTGTGTATGTGTGAGAAAAGCGGGCGAGGGGAGGATTTCTGCACAGGAGAGAGCAAGACGCAGGTGAATAGGTTGGGGGGGGAAAAAAAAGCTCTTGTATCTTAATTTGTTAATTTGCCCGGAAGCAGAGAAAAATCTTGAGAACCTCGCTTTCTAAATGGAGTGAAGCTTTCATCTCTCAACGCTGTAATTTCCTGCCAGTGCCAGTTGCCGTGCTGCACGAACACGGGGAGGATGCCTGGTCTTCTCAACACATGTTACTGTGCTTTTTGTAATGAGTTGAAAACTCCCATCTGTAGCTCGCTCACTGTTCTCCTTTCTTCTCTGGGTCAGAGAATACAAGCCATTAATCATCACCTGGGTGTGTGACAGCCAGCGTTTGATTGGAGGTTTGATCCTGGCTCTTTGACAGCTTTCTCTCTCTTGGCTGGTGTTGCTAGAGGGGTAAAGGCAGGGAGGCAGGGGAGGGCAGGGCGGCGGGGGGTGTGTAAGGGGGTTGAACACACATCACAGGGAGCATAATTGGCCGTGAGTGAGCGCTTACTGGATCTGCAGCGATCTCCCTGACTGAGCGGTGTGTGTCAGCCGGCTTGGACCCCCTCCAAGCAGCCGGGGATATTTTTAATTTACCTCCGACATCAGGCCTCAGGAATGCCCCCCCACTCCCCCCCACCATTCTATAGATACCATACTCCCCCCCCCCAGCATCCCCCGCTCTCTTTCATTCACTCCTGCTCTGCTTCCCATTATCTTTATTTGAAATGCAGATCTATATTGACTCATCAGAAACACATGTTGGCGACTCACGTGCATATGTGCCGAGAGTACACGCTCTCGCCCGTGTGGGCGCATGCATGCATGCACGAGCCCCTTATGAACACAAATTCACTTACTTTTTTCGGTTTGAAAGCCGATCCGTGGGTTCACTGTAAAATAGGCCCAAGGTGCACTCCGGAAATACTTGAAAGTAGGAGCCAGGGTGCATGTTGTTTTATCCTGCGCTGCCAGGTCACCAGAGTTCAGGCTTTCTTCACAGGCATACCTCACTGATTGATCTGGATCCGAACCAAGGAGAGGTTCTGCCCTCAGGTACAGTAGATCGAGTTGGTTACAACCAGGTCGGCTCTGGTTAGACGCCTGCTGATCAAGCGCAGGCCTGTCTTGGCTTCTTACCCGACTCTTAAGTTTTGACGACAGCGACTGGATGTTATAATGGCTTCCTTGGTTTTTGTTGTGTTTTTTTTTTTTTTTTGCCATGTGACGTTTTTTGGACTCTCTACAAAGTGATGGTGCCATGATATAAACAGCCCTGTTTGGAGTCCATACCAAGGCCCCAGTACCATACCCACTACTTTGAAATACTTGTTCTTGTAACAGGAAGTGTCCCCCCCCTCCCCCCATCCTAATTATGCCCTCGGGGAAACAAGGCTTCTAGGAACCAACTAGTTGCACTCATACATAAACATACTGGGCAGAAATGTCTCGTTCAGACGATCAAAGTTGCAGGAAGGCAGACTTCAGATTTAATAGTTAGTGTACATTGTTGCTCTTGAAGAAATATGATAATTTGAGTGTTAATCTGACACTGTGTTGACAGGGCTGCCCTGTACCAGGAGGGCTGAGAACATTTTGAGGATCAAAAGGTGCAGAAAGGCTTACATTTTCCTAGAATCCCACCACCAAGGTTACAGGGAGGTGAGCTTTGGCAGGGTTCACTGCCAAGGTCTGGACATTTTTTCTCTCTGTGTGTGTGAGTGTGTGAGTGAGAGAGAGCCCTGGTTCTGTCTTTATGAACGTCCACCTGAGTAGAGGCTGTTTCCGCTGTCACGGTAAATTCCTGTGCAGCTCTCACAGTGTCGGTGCCGGCAGTGAGCTGTCTTTGGGGTGGTCGCACTCAAGAGGCCCCCTGTTTCATAGCTCCTCAGGTCGCCCCCTGCCATGCCTGCTTAAAATAAAGAGCCCCTCTGTCTTTGTGCTCGGGAAACATCAGTGATATACTTCAGCAGAGTGTTGCTGCTGCCGACAGAGACACCGATCATAACTTCTAGTGGTGCTTAATGAAGACGTTTTGTTTTCTCCTACAGTTTGTATGTAATTTCCAAGGAGACATTGCTCAAATACCTTGAGGTCATTGCAAAAAGCAAGAAAGTCATATTTCATGTAAACTTCTTATCCAAGTTCAGTAATCTTTTTTTTTTTGCATCATCAAACTTAAAAAAAAATGTTTATCTATCTTTTTTTGGTGGGATATTTTGTTTATGAATTCAAATCTGAATGCCTTTATTGTCAATACACAAAGTTCTCGACAGTGCAAAGGACCCAAATCCACACATCTTTAGAAAGGTAAAACGATAAAAGATGAAAAATTTTAAAAGGGGATAGTTGAAATCAGGTAAGTTGCATAAAAAGAGTGCATAACAACCATATAACTCAAATTATTATGCGTTCTCTGAAATCCAGTTTTCAAGAGATCCTGTTGACTGTAGAAGGGAAATACTGATGAACAAAAACACATAAAAGGACACAAAGCACTGAGTTGATGTGCATTTCCATATTACTCCACCATGAACACTGTTGTTGTTCTTTTTTTGACATTTTGCCTCAATCCAAATAGGACAGTGAGAGATGGACAGGATATTTTGGGGACTGAGGGATGACATGCAGGAAACGGGTTTGAATCCCACCCATGGCTGCTAAGGGCCAGGGCAGTGTTGCATGTGCTAGGTGGGTCTTAACTCTTCTAGTAAGATAGCCAGTTTATTTATTATTATTCAAGACAGAGCTGATGAGAAACAAGCAGCTCGGTTATTCATCTCAAAACCAAGAAATCTGTGAAGAAAAGAACTAAATAAACGCCTTTTATATCTCCATTTTGCAGAACAGTCTCCAGTATAAAGCTCCTTGTGAGGATGCTTTCAGATGGATTCTGTTATCACCTCATTAACCGAGATGAAAAGACACATGATTTATATCATCAGATGAATCAATGAGAAAGTGGCTCAATTTTCAACATAGGTCATTTTTTTTGTGGTGGTATTACACAATATTTCTCACATTTCCAGACAGGATTTTTTTCTCTGTGTCCCATCAAGGTGCCCTTGGACACAGGACACTTAACCACCAGCTGCTCTGAGTTACTCAGTGGCAGATAAATGAAGACTGGTTGTACTGGCTCGCTCCCAGTTGTTGGTGCAATAGGAGTGTGAGAACGTGCACACCAGCGCTCCGCTCCGTTTTCCACACACGAAAACAAGCGGCAGGCTGTAGTTTGGACGCCCCGTGCATCAGATTAGAGAGGGAGATAGTGATCTTCAGCCAATTAGGATTGAAGCAGCTGATAATTGGTGGTTCTCCTTTTGTCGCTGCGTTCATTATCCCCATCGCGGCGGCTGGCGAGAGCCGCACAACGCGTATATGCGCGAGTCACGTGTGTTATTGTTTTTGTGAATCGGACTGTGGAGGGGAATTGGATGTGTGATGATGGTGGTGGGGTCGGAGGAGGAGGGGGAGGGGCGTGTGTGTATATATGTCTGTTTTTGTGTGTGTAGGGGGGGGGGGGGGTGGTGCTGTTATCTAATATGTGTTCGAACTGATTCCTCCACCTGCAGATGTAACAAAGCCAACAAGGGAGCCGAGCGAGGGAGGGGCCTACGCAAATTAATTTCACCCAACGCTGTTTTTTCCCTTTGTCTTAAGCCAGCTTCCTCCTCCACCACCTCTCCATCCCTCGCCTCCTTCCCTTTGCCTTATCCCCCCCACCAAAGCTCTTTGTCCTATACATCAGTGCATGCGGTAATGCTATGGATACATGACGTCACTCCGGCGGTTGCACTCATTACTGTAATAGCTGAGTGCGCTCTGCTCCGCTCCGCTCTGCTCTGCTCGGGGAGGGGAGGCCAGACGGATTTTCCTGCTGTAGTCTGCATAGGTAGTGGATCATCTCCCTTTGTCTGTCTCTCTCACCCCCAACTCTCTTTGTGCCTTTGTCTCACAACCTACCTTTCTTTGCTTCTCCTGCTTTTGCCTTTTGTTTGTTTTTTGTTACTGTCGCTTCTTCTTCTGCTTCTCCTCTTCACCATCTAACACACTTCCCCCACCTCCATCTCCACCACACCAGAACCATATACCTCGGTCTCTTAATCCCCGTTCGCCCTGCCACACGCACTCATCTCCCTCGTCTTCCTGTCTCTCACGGCAGTTAGTCGAGTGTGAGTGATGGAGCCTCGCTCTTCGCCACATAGTGCACTAATAACGCCGACCCTGCGGTCTTGATGGTGCAGGATGTCTTCCGCCACTAGGACCCCTCTGGGAGGTGTCAGTACCACTCTGTGATGGGGTGTGTGTGTGTGCCTGTGTGTGTGTGTATATGCGCATATGGTCCCTCATGCGTGTGTGTTTCGCTGGTAATGCAATGTAAATATCAATCACAGCGCAGGAGAAAATGGAAGATCAAAGCAGACAGGATATGGGAGAATGGACCTCTGCGTCTAAATGTGTCTGGCCTGCAATATCAATGATGAGCAGAGGGAAATCCTGCGGGGCCCTGATTCCTCAAATGTGAAGTTAACAGACGCACTCGGATGAGAGCATTAGAGCAACTGCTTTCAGGATTACAACACCGATTCCCATGCGTCTGAGGTTCTCCTGTGATAGGAGAGAAGGGAGGAAAACAGTTGGGAAGAAGAAAAAAAGAGTCAAGCCTCTCAACTCTCAACGGGGCAATGAGAGATGATGGGTGGTGACAATACAGCCTTCAACGAAAAATGTGCGTCCTCTCCTCTCCGCTGGGCCCTCCGCTCCACCTCTTGTCCCCGGGCCCCCTCGCACAGCTGTCTGTGCCGCCGAGGCCTCTCGGCTTGAGAACCTTACGGAGGCTCCTCCAGTACAGGACCCCCGAAAAAAAAAACAAAAAAAAAACACCAAGCTGCCCTCCCCAAAAAAACGGAGAGCTGTCACCCTGGGCTGCCTCAACCATTGAGCCTCTCCCTCTGCCGGGGCCTCCGACCAGGAGCCACGGGGGGAGAGAGAGAGGAAAGAAAAAAAAAAAAAGCAACAGGGAAACTGTAGAAGTCTTTTCGTATGATGTGGCCTGTAGAACAGTCTTGATATGAACTAAATGTGACAAGAGCAAATTACCGCCAACGAAGGGCACAGAGGCCTGAGGGAAGCTATCACACACTGGACAGCACAATGACTAGTACAAAGCTACTGTCCTGCTGCATTAGCTGTGTCTAATTTTTATTTCGCTTGCTCTGTCTGTCTCTCAGTCTCATGGTCTCGTTCCCTCGCTGCTGTCATTACCCCTGTCATGCTGAATGGAGCTGGAGGATGTCAGTTAACTGGACACATGTGGGCAGAACTGTCAATTACCGATCTCCTCTGCGTGTGGATTAATTTTTGCGTTCCACGCTCCCTCCCTCTCTCCCTCCCTCCCTTCCTCCCAAACAAACCGAATGTTGGATTAAGGTTTTCGCTTCGCTCACGCCACGCTGAGACAATTGTTTGTCTGCTATTGATCACGGCCCGCCGTAATCAATCCGTGTCTCGTCTTTCTGCAACGACCGAAGATGAATACGTAATCTGAGCGTTGAAGGAGAACTGAAGAAGTCTGACCCCGACTGCTCCTGCACATCGTATTGATCCTGTGCCGGCGGATTACCGTACGCGATGCCAGTTGCTCGTAATCTCACCAATTTGGCAGAGGCGCAAAAAAAAAACGAGCCCTGGGTGGTCGCCATCATGACAGTGCACCGAGGGTTATGTAACCCCCCGCTGATAGAGTTGTGATTGGAGACTGATAAGGGCATGTGATCCCTGCACAGGAATTAACACACGCCTCGCTTCATCCCTGATCCTGCTTCCACTCAACATAAAGCAAATTACTACTAACAATCTGCAGGCAGGCCCGGCTGTAGCAGCAGCCCCGGACTCTGGTGCAACAGGGACAATGCCATTGTTCTCCAACTCCCTCCCTCCCTTACTCCCCCAACAAATTATAAGTACCCCACTGGGCTCGAAGAAGCCTGTCGGCCTCAATTCCACGAAACTTTACACGTCTAAACCGTCTTCTCAGATGGCCGTGGAGGAAAAAAAAAAATTCTCCTCTTTTTTTTTTTTTTTTTTTTACCCTTTTGTCCTCGCGGCCCTTGATTGTTTTCTAATTAACGGAGCTTTGAGGTCGGTATTCGTCACTGATTTTCCCATGCCTCTGACGGGCTGAGGGCTGATTGGACGGACAGGACTCCGAGAAGGTGCTGACACAAACAAACACAAAGCCGACTTGACACCTGTGCAAGAAGTAACAAGATGTGAAAGCCTGAAAACACACAAACTTGGAGTCCATGCAAGAATGAGTTCATTTCTTTTATCAGGTGGTGGCGAATCTGCTCTTTTTAGGAATATCTTGAAAGTCTCACTTGCATCTCTTACCGTGCCTTATGAGAAGGTAGAAAAAAGATGAATGTGGGCCACTTTGTGTTTCCTGAAGGTCACCTCGGTATTCAATGTAGTCTGAGAGCAGGTGTGTATGTGTGTGTGTGTAGGGAAGAAGGTGGTGGTGGTGGGGGTTTCTAGAGCAAAGTGGAGTGTTACAGAAATGAAGAGTAAGCACAAACAAAGGCAAACGAGACGGGGGAACACATGAGCCCTTCAGGGTCAGGGCGAATTCATTTCCCATGCATCAGATTCAGAATTGATGTTGCAATTCCCGTGATGGAAAGAAAAACCCCACAGTCTGCATCCACCCCCCCATTGAATGTCCACTTATTTACCTCAAGGTGGAGAGTTCGTGTTCTTGTGAGCGTCTGGGAGAGGAACTCATCCGTCCCCTGTGAACCCTGAGAGCCCAACCATCAGCCAACATCAGTGTTGTGTAACGCCACCTACCACCCGCCACCCGACAGTATCGGCTCGCCCTTGACTGTCACTGTCACCCTCCCTGTCACTTCCTTAAAAATGGATATTGAGTTTGCGAAGCTGCAGACGGGGGGGAAATGTGTTAATCTCGCCACTTAGGCTCAGCCTTTTAAAATTATGTGAGCCGCCCCATCTGGGTCACCTTGTGTTTCTTTTTTTTCTTCTTTTTTCCTCCCTAAGTGTCCCCTCTTTTTTTGCATGGGGATAAATTGTCCCCCTTTGAACTCTCACTCTCACTGTGGCCAAACAATACACATTTGAATGGATTTGCCTCGCAGTTGACTATTTGCATATCAATTTAACTACGGATGTTCTCATAATATTTCATTGATTAACATATCTGGGAGCGATGCTCTGCGAGATTAATTAAAGCCATTTATCTGCTAAAGGTCCCCACTGTGCTCGAGGACATCACCATTTGTCTTTGTGATGATTACTGTTTGGGGAAAAAAAAAAAAGCTCGCTCCTCGCTGGAATGCCGTCGGAAGAAAAGGAGCCACCACTTCTTGGGAGACAAAGGAGCCGCGAAGAGCCCACGTCTGCCTGGATTTACGGCGCCGACGCTGATGACATTCTGTACATCATCTCGCCGGAGCGCACTATCCTCACTGAACCTCCTGTTGTTCACATCTCTCTCCTCTCCTCTCCTCTCGCCCTCCCCTTCCCCTTCTTTCTCTTGCATAATAGCTGCTGTGACCGTGAGCTAGTAGCAGCAGCAGCAAGCAGCAGCAGTAAGCGAGTGTGTGAGCTCACAGCCGCTCAGCCCCGCCCACCCGGACCCGGCTGGGCTCAGCCGTTACTGAAAAGCTGCCAGTATTTCATCATCCTCTCTCTGTCTCCCCTCGATGACCCCCGCTGCAGCTATACCCCCAGTCGCCTCAGGGTGGCAGCGCAGCCATGCGTTTTTTCCCTTTCCTGCTTCCCCCCACAGTCCAGACACATTGTCCTTGTTGACTCTGTGTGTGTGTGTGTGTGTGAGTGTGTATGTGTGCGCATGTGTGTGTGTCTAACGGCTGGCAGGAACACCAACCGCCTGGAGTCTGCAACGCTCTCTCTCTCTCTATCTCTCTCCCTCTCTCTCTACAACAGTCTGGCACTGGCTAACACCAATAGACACAAGGGACAGAGAGAGAGGAAGAGAGAGAAAGAAGGAAGGAGGGAGGGGAAGGAGAGAGACTGCGGAAAAAAAAGGACAAAGAGAAAGGAGGGAGGGAAATTTTAATGCAGGGAGGAGGAGGAGGAGGAGGAGGAGGAGGTGGTAGTAATGTATAGAATGATGAAGTAAGTGAGAAGGATGGAGAGAGACACAATAGGATGCTCTGGGACCTTGAGGGATTTAGGAAAGGATATAAGAAAAGGAAAAGAGCTGGGAGGAAAGGGGAAAAAAATTGAAGAAAGACAAAGAGAAAGACAAATATAGAAAAACTGTGACAACAAGCTGATACAGAGACAGATGAGGTGAGAACACAATAGGAACCAGAAGAGAAGAAGGAAGAAAGAAAGAAAAGTAGGAGATGGTAGCGATGCTCCCACAGAGCCTCACACTGAGCGTATTGTAGGCTATTTATGAATGTGTAAATCAGACAGAGCACATCAGTCCAACAGCTGGATGTGTATAGAAGGGACATGGGTGTGTGTCTAAGGGTGTGTGCCAGGGGTGTGTGTTTAAGTTGGTACATAAAGACGCACCTACATGCCCCCAGGTTTGGGTATATGAGGCATGTGTGCGCTAGTGGAGTGGAGGGTGGCAGGGCAGGTTGTAATGGGTGTAAAGGGGCATAAGTGGACGTGTGAAGGGGAAGGAGAGGGGCTCTTAAGTCAGCACCTGTCGCGTGCTGGCCCAGGGGAGGAGTGTGTGTGGTGGGGGCGCTTATGGGAGGAGGAGGAGGAGGTGGTGGTGGTGGTAGTGTGCTGGAATGCAGCCCACTCCCTTGAGGTTACCCCCCACCCACACACACCCACACACACCCATTCCCAATGTCGCCCACAAAATGATTCCTCATCTCTCTTATATAACCCCTGTGATCCCTGCGCTTTTATTATTGCACAAGGCGGCACACACACACACGGGCAAGACAGTGACAGACGCACACACACACACACACACACATGAATGATACAACCACACAACCGTGCACGTGCATCGCTCTGCGGAAAAGGTGTTGGGGAGGTATTGTACACAGGATGGGGAGATGTTGGCCGCTGTCCAGAGGAGGATTATATCACTTCCCCCGTTGCTTTCTACTTCAATACGGGGAAATCTAGCGGAGCTCCGACTGTGCCAGCGCTTCCCCTTCCTCCTCGCTGGCACCTCTGCACCGCCAGCTGCACATGCACACGGGGATTCAGGCTGGTTAGTCATTTACACAATCTTAATCCAACGGCAAATCCCATCTGTAATAATAGAATATCTTTACGTCCCATGGAGTGATTTGCTGAACACACGTGCTCTTTTTCATCACCGTCATGTTTTCTTTTTTTGGGAGGGGGGGGGGGCTGTACAGTGTTTTGTTTTGGAGCTTCAAGTGTAGGTCACTGCAAAGCACCATGGGGCATTTTGAGGCTTAATTGCCTCACACCTCCAGGGCTTGTAACGAATAGAGAACGCTACTTCATTCATCCGAGCGGTTTTTTTTTCTCTCTCACTCTCTCTGAGTTTTAACTTGCTGTTGTTAAACTCTTATTTAATGTTCATGATCATATATCATTTTTATGTTGGGGAAGTGCTTGGTAATTTCCTGGAGCTGTAATGGCAATTAAACCATTTGATGCCAAAATGATACGTATCATTTTCAGACGTTGGCCCCATAAAGACTCAAGGATCCCCAATAAAAAAACGTTAAAGTGAGCTGTCTGGACACTTTCACTGCGCCGTGACCCCCCGTCGTGACCTTTGACCCGGCAGAGTGTACGCACAATGGGGAGCAATGAAACGCCAGGGATATGGTAAAGTAGTGGAAGTCCCCAAGGTCAATAACTTTATGGGGCTGAAGAGAAATAGAGGAGGTGGGGTGAAAAGAAAAGAGGAAAAAAGAGATGAGAGGAAAAGGAAGTGGGAGCAGAGGTGGCATCGGTTTAAAAAAAAAAAAAAAAAAAACCTATGCGAACACACATCCACAGGGTCCCGTTCTCACACACACACATACACATACACACACTAGCCTACTTTCCTATTGTTTTGGCCGGAGTGGCAGAGTTGAGATCCCCAAAGTAATTATGAAATTTAATTACAATTCCTCGGGGAGCGGTATGGAAATGAGTTCCCATGTTTCTGTGCCGCCAAGCGGAGAGCAGAGCACCGGCGCACAGAAACAGCGGTGCGGTGGAAAAAAATCACAGGCCGAGAACACTCAGCGTCGTCATGACAGCTGAGGCATTACGTGACGGAGTCGACATTGAACATGTGATGAAAGCACCCTGTCACCTACAGCGCTGGTGACAAAGTCTCTCAGGCTTCCACTTTGTGCCTTGAAATAGTCGTAGTGTGAAGTTTTTTTGTCAGTGGAAGTAGCACAGAGCAGAAGCTGCAGTTGAATACTGAATTGGAGTATAGATTACCGCCTGTCGGACCAAACGGAGATTCTTATGATGTGAAACCCACAGGGGTCGGAAATAGAAAACACTAAAGACTTGAACTACGGTCAACAAGTCATTAATCCTGCCCTGGCAAACACACAGATGTGCAGAGAACAACACAATCCAATCACGTCTCGGAGCCATGGAATGCGGTCAGATGCCATAACAATATATGACATCAAAGCCTGTAAGGTTGTAAGCTCCAAGGGGGTTGAATAACCCCTCAGATTAGTGCTGTAAGTCATGGCAGCCACCCCTGCTCAGGGACCCAGACGTCATAAATGTCCCCAGACACAGAGCCAGTGTCGCGCTTGGCCTTGCTGACCCCAGAGTGGACATGTCTCTGGGTGGTTAGATTTAAAAACGAATGTTTTTAGCTATCCGGTTCCTGAGGTCGGTCTTTTGTTTGTGTCAGGTTGAGTGTTTAAAGATCAGCGGGGCTTTGTTTTTAGATGCTGATTTCTGACTCCTAAAGCTGTGTGAATGGGAGCAGCTGTTTTCTTTTTTGTATATGGTCGTGGTGGTGCGTCGACCTCTATCCTCCGCTCCCACTGACCTTAGTGAGGAGATGTCCTTGAATACCACTAATCTGTGACAATTGGAATGAGTTATTACGCGCATTCAGCATTTTTCATCCCTGCATGATTATTGATTTATGCAAATGTTGCCCCAATTGAAGCGTCCTGCTGGCTCAGACAGAGCTACAGCTAATCCTATATAATTATAGGGTTTCTTAGGTCGTGTCTTTGTGTGTCGCTGCCGTCTCTCTCCACTCAATCATAAAGTTAAGAGACACTTGAACAGCGCAAACATTGTACACAGAAATCCCTTCTAATATTCAGATTCCACTCGATATCTTGACCTTGCCAACATGCCGATAGATGTGGAATGAAGTCTTTGTTTCTGTTTTTGTATTCATGTCTTTCTTTGCCATTATGGATGAGTATCACTACTTGTATAGCAGCTGTAATCCCACATCTGGATCGCTATCAAGTTCTAATCTTTTGAACGCGACTTGTTTGGCACGAGGCCTGTTTCATGAAAGCCTTTTCTGAGGTTCACAGGCTTAAGCACAGACAAACAAAAACAAAACTGAACAAAAAACCTCTCGGCAGAGCGCTGAGCTACATATCAATGTATTTTCTGCAATGTTGACACTGATCACTCTCCAGCTCCTGCTGCTGCTGCTACTACAGAGGCTGGTTTCTGTCATCCTGGCAGCTGCTCTCGTCCGACCTGGGCAGGATGTTCGCGCTCCCGGGCTGCTAAAAAAAAACAGGTGTATATGTCTTAACTGAGGGACCAGCCTACGGGAGGAAAAAAAAAAGAAAAAACACTCATAGAGAATACATGCGCAAGGCACGCACACACCCAGACACACACACACAAAAGAGGGCTCCGAACAAAGTACAGGCCAAAGAGCGGAGTTGCTGAATGAAGCAGGTTTAGATGAAAGGGGTCCATTCTGACATCAGCAGGCTGCTGAGCCGCTGCTGGCAGCTACAGACGGGGTTTGTGCCAACAGGGCAGATGCAGAGGCCCGGCCACCTGATATGGAAGGAAAAGACTGAAAAGCAAAGAGAGAGAGAGAGAGAGAGAAAGTGAGAGGTGCGAAGACAATAGAGGATGAGAGTGACAGACACCAACAGTGCTCAGACAAGAAAATGAATGTCGCTTGCATATTTTTTTATTTTTTTTACACCGCTCCTAGCGCTTTCTCCTCTCTCCCTCTCCATCGCTCTTCCTCTCTATTATGTACATAGACACTCATACACACACAAGCTGCCGCACATTAGCATAATCCTACCCATGAGCATGGGAGTCATGGTTATGCTCCCAGGCAGGCGGTGACTTATGTTGTGCGCTTCTAATCATATTACATTCAGCCGTGAGCTGATGTTCTTGGCGTGGTCCCTGCTGATACACATGTTAGACTCAGCCCTGAGCGCCGCACCTCCAGCTCTCCGCTGCTCTGGAATGGGGTGAGGGTGAGGGTGGGTTTTTTTTTTTTTAAATATTGAACAGCTGTTGAGGTGAAAGTGCTGTGATTTTCTTTAATTACACCCCAGGAACTGTTAATTTGTGATATGAACCCGCTCCAGTGACAGGTGTTCACTCCAGTCAGTGATACCAAACCAGGTATTTGCACCTGTACGAGATGACTGACTGCGTTGTGGCCAAAAAAAAATCGGATTCACTCACTCAGCTGCTTCTCGTTGAAGTCAGATCCTGACACATTTAGCATGTTTTATACTTTATTATGTCATTTAATGTTTAATGTCACTTATAAGCGTCTTGCTATTTAAACATTTTGACACTTTGTTCCTCACCCAGTGCATGCATAAAACAATAGGATGTGTGCCAGTATAGTTGTTGGTGATAATGATGTTTATCTCCACAGCATATAGGAACGCATAAAAAATACAAACATAAAAACATATCACATTGGCCCTACACATGTACATGCGAGTGCACCCACACACATGAATAATACATATACTCATCCATGTACATGTATATGTATACAAGAACGGGTCAGGGTAAGGGCAAGTAAATAAATATGAATAAATAAAAAGCTTTAATATTTGATTTTACAGTTTCATGTAAGTTACTTAAATCATCTCAAACATGATCCGTCTGATGTTTCATTAACATTTATAACAGGTATAACGAGTCATTTAGCTTTAATTTGTCAGGGGCCCATCGTTTTTCCAGCTTCTTCTTTTTGGTTTTGTTACTGTTTCCATGTAATATATGTCTTCTACACATCAATATTTTGGTGTTCAGATGAATTTGATTGTGATTTATTGAACCAAGTTTTACTTCTAAGCAGAAATACTTCGACCAATACAACATTGATCAGGGGTGCATGGGGAGCATTCACCCTCTACTGTCATTCACTTGTTTATCTGTAGTATTTTGACGGACAGTCTTAACAATCCCTCTAATGTTACAGTACCCGTTCTCCAGCTTGTTTTGAAATGCGATGGTCAGGCAGTCATTAAGAGGCTCTCTGAGTCCATAAGTCTATGTCCTCACTTGAAACTTTTGATATTGAGTCTGCAATCTGATGTGCTGCGTGTTGCTCAGCTACACATCTCTCTGTTGCTGCACTTCGTGTAGAATAGAAATGCGGTTTCAATGTTATTGATATTTTAACAGCTGTTATCAGTGAAGCGCTAGAAGTAAGCGAGAAACAAAACACAAACTTTGTTTGCTATTACCTTTAAATGCAGGTGTCTAATAAAACACTGAGACACTTTCCCCTCGCAGATTGAAACACCTCACACAACAGTTAATTAAAAGCAAAATTGGTTCCTGAGATGTGGAAACACTAGAGCACAAAAGGGCCTATTTGTTTTTTTCCATCAATAGAAAAGGTTATAAAGTGTTAAAGGGATAGTTAAACACTTTGGCAAATTGGCCAAACTGTTTCCCTCATCAAACTCTTCAAATACACAATCCAACAACTCAAAAACACTCTGGTGGACAAGTTGTGACCTGCACATTCACCACACTATGAGATAATAACGGAACGTTACGAGACAGTTATTTTCAAGGTAAATTCATAAAAACCTCTGATGCGTGTTCCCGTCGGGGGCAGTTTTTCAGCAAGCAGTCTCTGCATTTGTCTCAAAACCAACTCCGTCTTGTAACGTTCTGTTATCTCATAGTGTGGTGAATGTGCAGGTCACAACTTGTCCACCAGAGCGTTTTGGAGTTGTTGGATTGTGTATTTGATCAATTTGATGAGGGAAACCAAGAAATCCCATTAGCCTCCGTAGAGTAGCTCTGAGCAGCTCGCGGCTCTGCTCCGCTGTTCTAAAAATAGCTTGCACCGACAATTAAAGGTAACGAACCTACTGCTATGACTATAGGGATTATGGAAATGGGCCAATTTGCCAAAATGTTGAACTATCCCTTTAAGGTGTACACGTCATTGTCTCCTCTTACTTTACCTGTCGATGTGTGCGGGTTGAGTTGAATGCAGTAAATCGGTTGCTGCCGTCGTCCTCCTTCAGCAGGAACATATACCACTGCGCCTGCAAGATAAAGTCTTCCCTGGATAAATGTTTGTGAAAGATAAAATGACTAACACGTGTTCATTCCGTATGATAAACTGTGATAGAGGAGTGAGAAATGAAGAGGAGATAGATAAAGCACTAACAAGTCTTTAATCACATTTAAAGAGATGTGAAGGAAGGCCTGTGTTGACTTAGCGGCACATAGAAATCCTCTTGTTTGCTGCTCCTCAAGCGAAGTGGAACCCGCCAGTTAAACTCTCTCAGATGGGCCGAGTGTTTTATAATGTTCAGCAGAAGGATCTCATCTGTTCTCTGCCCCACACGCCTGCATAGGCGTCGTGGCGTGCGCGTAGGGCACGCACGCGCACGGGCAATCGTATCGATATTATCTTCTCAACCTACACGTCCCCTTTGATGGTCTGCACATGTCCTGTACGTGATCCTGTGAGGGAGGAACCCGAGGGTGAGGCGTTCTGCAAGTCACAAAGACTTGCGGGAGTCGTTGCGGCGAGGGGTTTGATTCACCGCTCCATCACCGTACACAAGACATCCATCATCATCATCACCACCACCACCTGACAGAGCGAGGAATTTTTGCGCACAGGAAGTCAGCTGTATTGCTAACGGATGTAGCGTGCGTTCGCGACCGCACACGCACTCGCCATGTGTTCCCCCGGCTACCGGTCTACTGGTGGTAGCAGCCCATCATCATCGCGCAAACACACACGGAGAACAAACTCCCCACATCTCGTCCCTCCATGACATCACGGGACCATATGAGCTTGACTGACAGGCGGTCTGTTTGTTTTCCTCTTCAAGACGGAGTCCATTTCCTGTGCTCCCTTTGTTTTAGACTGTAGAACTAAAAAAAAAGAGAAAAGATCTCCCTTTTAAATGCTGTGTTTACATTGTGTGAGCGCTTTGAGGGAAAGCACAAAGCCGCCACACAGTGGGTGGATTATAAACTTGGACTGAGTTTCAAACAGACAGAATTTATAAACACAGAATTCCCCCACACTCAACTCGCGGGCCTCGGCCTGCTCGCATATTACTGTGGATCAAACACAGACAAGGCCGACCCATGCATTTGTGTGTGTGTGTGTTTGCATTGTGCTTGCACCTACCGGTACTACTCCAAATTAGCACAACAGGTCATTTTTTACCTTCGATATGTGTGTGTTTATGGTGGCATCCTCAGCAGCAGCTTGGCCGAGGGGAGGGAAGAGGGGAGGGGGGTCTCTGGGTTGCCATGTTATACTGTGGCACGCGAGGTGGGGGTGAAGACCTGAGTTCTCCGTGTCCTATCGGAGGACTACAAGTGCCTGGATACCCATTATGTGCCAGCTGTTCAGAATGAGGAGTAATTGCACTGTTGGCAATGGTCCACGTTAGGCCCCTGCGCTGTGCTGCCCCCCACCACCCCAAACCTCACCACCACCACCACCACCCTAACCCTGGGCATGCTGCCAAGCCCTCCCGCATTCTGCCTCCATGACCCGTCCTACCACCACCACCACCACCGACCGGCACCCCACCCCAGCCCACCCCACCACACAGCCTCGACGCCCGACCCATATCATCCCCCAAAACTCTTCCACCCATTACCACCAGCCCTCTGTTCCACATTCCTAGGGGGGGCACTGGTTAAATCTAATCCCATAATAAGACACTCAGCTGTCCAGGAAAAGAAAGAGAACTTTCCTCTGGTAAATTCTAGACTTCCTTTTTTCTTGCTCCCCCCTCCCCTCCCCTCTTTTCGTACCCAAGTGGAGGCAAGATGACACTTCGGGCCCCCTCGGCCAGTTGCCTTTGTCTTTCTCCAGGCTTGATTTATCCTTTCTTCCTTTCTCTCACTCCCTCTTTCCTTCTGTGTTTTTTTTTCCTTTTTGTCAGTGGTATAAGATTGCCTCTCTGTGTTGGGTCCAGGGTCCCCGAACAGACACATGGGAGGGCCACATTACCGAAGGGCCACATGGCTCTGTTGTGCAAGACCAGACACACACACACACACACACACACAGTTTTGTGCTCCCAACACACAGATGCAAGCAATTTGTACATTACATTACTAATACTCGTGTCTTGCCTGCAATTCACTTGGTAAATGACATAGTTGGGACATCATTATGTTGAGTTAAAATGTGAAACATGGATTTCAGAGGAATTTGTACCTTTTACCTAAATTGAAATGGCCTGTTTTGCATCTATACCAAGAAAAAGAAAAAAAAAGGAATATTGTGAAAACTGTTTCTTCACTGTGTATTAGACTGAAATCCGATCATCCCAGTGGCTCAGTAAGAAAAATGCAGCGTTCACACTTTGTCTTGTTTTTTCCCATTAATTTGTGTACAACTTGTGCGACTGTGGCAGTAACACAATTAGCTAATCAATGGGGAATTGACACGGCCCAAGGACAGAAGGAGCCCTCCACTACAGCCGAAGGGACACACTTGCAATATGCACGGTTTATGTGCGTTTTCTGGCTGGCTGTAATTAATTAGGTTAAGGTAGGAGATTGTGAGGCTCAGAGTTTCCACAATAACCCACATTTACGCAGTTTGTGTAGTGAAGTGTCCCGAAGAACGTGTAATAAATAGAGTAGTGAAGGCTTTAAACAATAATGTGCTTAACCAAGACAAACATTTATCTTTCACAGTGACCTTGCTTTATAAATCATTGAATATTTAAGTAAGGAGCCCTTTAATTACCAGTGTTTTCCTGAGATAAACAACTATTTCCACCAACCACCTTTTGCAGTGGCTGCTGAACTCTGTGACCCGTCAGGCGTGAACTCAGAACGCTGAATGAAAAGAGATGGTGTGTTTACATGTGTGGATAAGTCCAGAGATTGGACAAACATCTGAATGCATTAAGGAGGTTATATGCTTACATTGATTATTAGTTAATGTGATTAAACAGATTAGACTTGGAGTGTTCACAGAAAAAAAAAGCAATCTGCAGTGAGAGTATTATCCTAATCTGATTGTAATTAAAGAATTCAACGTTTCCTTTAGATGCTGAATGTTTTTGGGAGGCGGAGACGGACGCGTCTGGTTTGTCCGGTTTCCCCTGAAGTGCTCACTGAGCAGTTAAATAGGTCCTGTCTGTTTTGACGCATGCTTTTCTTGTCAGCGGAGGTGTCCCTGTGTTTGCGGGTTATCGGGGGTCAGTGTGTGAAGAGGGACAGAATAGAGGCGGCCAAAGTGTGTGTACATGTGTGTTTTCATGCATGTGGCGGCGCAAGGAGTGTGTGTCGGTGTGGAAATCACAAAGCGGGGTTATCAGCCTTAGGAGCCTGGGAAACTGCAATAGACTGAGATACAGAGCGGACAGATAAAGACAAAGGGGTACAGAAAGGGAGAGAACTGTGGCGCAAAGAGGGAAAAAGAGATAAAATAAGATAAATGTTGGAAACGTATTATTATTTTTAAGAGAAAAAAGGAAACAAACAACTTTTAGATGAATCATTAGGTCTTTGTCTTGTTCTCTTGCCACTATAATCAGCTCTCATGCCTCGTATTTACACTGCCTGTTTATTTTGGTAAAACGAAGAATGACTTAAGGCAGGGAAGGGGGGTGGGGCAGGGGGATGACGTAGTTTGCGGAGGGTGGAGAGGAGGGAGGAGGGGGGAGGGGGAGGGGGACCAAAACAACAGATGGACTGTGTAGTGTCTTTAACCCAGATTCTACCTCTCTAATCCCGTCTTCACTGCAAGAATGTCCACATCGCATGCTGAACCTGACACGCCAAATGACCATTCGGATTTGAACCTGGCTGAGCCGGGGATAAAAAAAGGCGGCTAAATGAGTGTTGTGTCTCACCCCGGAGCGCGTTAGGGTCACATGGCGGACAGCGGGCGGTCAAGGTCGAGCCGCGCCGGCGTCTGGGAGACGTTGTTTTTTGATGTAGACAACCATGGGGAGCCCTCGCTGATGGGGATTAAATGACGTGTAATTGTTAAGTGTCGTCGTGTTGTCGAGTTGTCGTGTTGGCGGACGGCGACGCACCTCGACCAGCGTTAGATTGCATGACTCATTTGAGGTGAGCAACTGTGTCGGGAGGGGGGGGGGTGGGGGGTGTGGTGTTGGGGGTGGGGGAGCTAGACAGTCAGCTGTCAGGGGCTTGAGTGGGGTTACGGGTTAGCGTCCGTCAGCTGATGCAGTGGGTGGGGAGGGTGGGGAGGTGGGCGCGTCAGTCAGCTGATGGGGTTAGGAACGGGGCGGTGGGGGGGAGGGTCGGTTGATGGTGCGTTAGCTGAATCAGTCAGCTGGCGTAACATCATTATGTGACCTTAGAATAAACCAGGTCAGTGGTGGGATTACTAAACCGAGCCTTGTCACCCACCCACCCACCCACCCCCACCCCCTCCAGGCTACCTGCAACTCTGAATAATGAACCCCCCCGTCTTTTATTCTTAATTCATCAGCCTCCAATTCGCCCCCACCGCAACACTCAACACACAGGCTGCTTCTGGCGGTTGCGGTCGTGCGCCGTTGTTTCTGCAAAAACCCCAACCAACGTCTTCTCTTAAATCCTGCCGTTTCAATCTTTGCCCTTTTAATTCTTTCTCCTCCTAACGTTAACCCCATCTTTGCCCCCGTCGCCGCCGCCACCGCCGCGGTAAGGCACCCTCGCCTGCCTACCCAAGGTCAGAAAGAATATGTCGCGGCTTTCTAGGTCAGGTCAGAGGTCGTGTTGGATACAAGGGATTGCGCTGTAAATTAGTTGATTAGAAATCCCTAATTACACGCCTCTAATCTGTCTCAGGGTGCCAGTCTCCAGCTTAGTTTGTTGCACCAGCTGCCTTGAGCGCGAGAGAGTCTGAGCTGGAGAAGAAGTGTGAGGGTTTTAGGAGGTCAGGGGTTGGGGTATTAAAGACAATTGGCCATACATAAAACAGTTTTATTATTTATCGTAGAGATTTTATACATAATCCTCACAGAGGCATTTTGAAGGAGCAGGAGTAGTTTTTCGTAGCACCTGTGTTTGTTGTTATTCAGCGTTAAAATTTAATGAACCCTTTGCCAGACACAGTAGAGTCTAGTCACAACATGTGTTGCCAAGTTACTGCCATAACACTGTTGATTCCCTTCGCGATGGCTTAATGATATTATTGGTGTTGGCTGACAATCAGTGGTGTGAAACTGCCCTCGGTATTGAGTTTTTCTGCCGCCGCCGCCGGACTCGCAGCAGCGTGGTATTTATCCTCCCAGACAGTCAATGATGGCTGGTCAGTGCTTCTGTTGATTCTACCTGGAATCAATACAATCCCAGGGCTGACGTTGCAGAACAGGAGCCAGACTGGGATCAATGAGCCTGTAATGGGATCAGAACCAGCCGCCGCTACGAGAGCCACCAAGGTTACGTCTCTCAAGCAAAAGGGGTGTGATCTGACCAAATCTCCCAGTATTAGAGATACTCCATCTTGGCCGGTTTTTCGTGGGTTGTGAGATCAAAAGAGAATCAAAGACATCATGTTATTATGTTTGGTTTTAGTGGATAGATTTGTGGAATATAAGAAGTTGAAACCAACGCCCTCTCTTCTTCACAGAAAATTCTCATCCTGGCTCCTTCTGCAAAAAAACGCCAACTACCACATAAGTCGTTCTCAGAGGACTGTGCACATTAAAGAAGACAGCAGTGGGAACTGTAGCTTGGAGACCCCTTGATGCATCATAACCGTAATTGCCTCAGTCAGTTAATGATGCGTTAAGCACAAAGCTTTTATTGGGAGTTGTCTTAATGCCAGATTGGGTAATCATCGAGGAACAAAAAAAAAGTGGTCCGGTGTCGCGTTCTTTGATGAGAGGTGGGGCGCGAGGGGAGGTCCGTGCCCGTGGAATTGAGCCGTGACAAAGGTCATGGGCAAATGATCTAGCGGGGCAGACAGTAGAGGGCAGCTGAATCAGCAGGGGTTACGACCAGTAGGATGCGAGGTCAGGGGTCAAGGCCTCGTCCAGTGGCCCTCTGCTCTCCAGACGGCCGTAAACCGTGTCCTTCGTTATCGGGACACTCAGTAGTGACCTATTATGGCAATGACCGTCAAGAATGAGATGTGACAGGAGTGGTGTGTGTGAGTCCTCAGGTGGCGAAGGAATTTATTAGTGCTGGAATGAGATAAAGTCATTTATCAAAAATGACAAATATCCTCTGGTTACAGCTTCTCTAATTGACGGGTCTTGGAGGGTTGGTTGTATAAATCAAGACATTTGAATATAGTGATGTTTGTTGACATTTTAAAATGCTTCATTGATTTAAAAGAAAAACAAAGGACACATTACCCAATAGTGACAAAAAAAAGGTTGGAAACGCAACAACCAGGGGCAGTAGTATTAATTCTAGGCCAGGGGACAGAATTTCGTTTACCATTATGCTTTCCCTGTAGATGGTATCTCTGTTGGGCTGAAGACTGCAGCATTGAAGAAATTGGATATGAATAAAGTTATTATTAGAACAAAATGTGAAACAGTCAAAAGCAAAAATGCTCAAAATGCTAGTGAGAGAAATTGTTGTTTTAATCCATTTAATCATAAGTCTGGGTTTTTGGATTGTTGGACAAAACCTTTTCATTATGTTTTTGAGAGTAAATGAAAAGTTGATTTGATTGATTGAAAAAAAAAACATTAATCAGTAATGAAATGTTTTAATTTTTCTTTTGTTATGTGATTCAGCCACAGTTTGATGTGGTTGTTCTCTTTTTATGAGTATTTGTTGCTCTGTAAAACATTGTGTAATGGAGTAAATGTTGTTAAAAATGGCTTTTAAAAAATTAACGACTTGACTTCATCCGATAAAAATCTGGGAATAATAAGAAGCGGAGCTCAGGCAATGTTTGCACAGTGATCCTGTTCGGCAGCAATGAAACCGAGGGACTCCTTCCTAAGGATTGTGGGAAACGCAGGATCTGTGCATGGCGTTGACGCTAATTAAATCAAACACCTGAATACCTGCTCTGCACTGAGGCTCCACACTGTCAATACAAAGCTCCCCCTGTCTCTCAATCTCTCATTACTTCTCTTTAGCTCCCTCTCCTCTCGGCTCCGTTTGAACACGTCTCATCTCAAACACAGTTAATGAAATATGACATCAAAAATCAGACTGAAATGAGTTTTTCTCTTCTTTCTTTGTTGCCTTTGGCCTTGACTGCTTTTGATTTTGCTCTTCAGTTCGAAGCCCAAATTTATCATCGACAGTCAAAATTGAATGAGCAACCCAACCAGACGGCGAGAGAGATAGTGGGAGAGATAAGTTGGACTGCATGTGACGAAATGTGGAGAGAGGGCGAATGAGGAAACAAGCAGCAGAGGGAGCGACAGGAAAGAAGGGGGGGAGAAGAGAAAAAAAAAAGTCGAATGAGGGAGAAACAGAAAGGCCGCGTATAGTGTGGGCGTTTTTTATTGGTGTCATGAGAGGAGAAATCAATAAAAGAGGTGAAAAAAGCCTCCGGGTTTTAAGAGCCCCATCACCGTGGCAATTAAAGGGGCCTTCAAAGAGTCGGCCTAATCAGCGGTTAAATAAAGATAGGAGCAGGCGGCGCTTTGGACGGCCCCGCTCCTGTAATCTAACACCTACTGCCCTGCACTCAGTGGCCCCTTGAACTCCATGTGTGTGTCTGTGCATACACATACTTGTGTGTTTATATGTCTTTTGTCCACTCGCACACATGTCGGCGGACCGAGCGCCCGGACGTGTTTCTGACAGCTTGTATGTGGTTAACAGACTCTTAAAAGGCAGATTAACCCGTTTTAAGCTTCCTCTCCGCGTCCTTCTCCGTCAGTCTCTTCGTATCTGACCTCTGTCTAAACCAAAGTGAGACAAAGCAGATATGTATGCTCAGCTTATATATTGCTGTAATAGGGCGGCAGTCTACCCTCTGTACCCGTGACCCTTCCGCTCTACCTGTCGTCTTATCTGCCGCGCCATAGACTCATTCGTCATGTGTGTAAGTTCTCACCGTGATAAGGTGCCGGCCCGGTGAGTCAATACTCAGCCTTGGGTCTGTCTTCGCGAGCCTCTCCCCTGCTTAAAGAGGCTGTGGTGTGTGGACAGAGCAGATTCCAGGCTGAGCAATGAGTTTGCTTTGGGCACACAGAGGACAGGGATAGACAGGTGACAAAAGGGCACACACAATGTCACCGCATGTCACTCTGCAGTGGTAAAGTTTACAGGGCAGGTTGCCTCAGCTCAGTCTCGGTTCGTTGAAGTTGAGCTTGTGGACTTTCCTATGTGTATTGCAGATCAGAGCAATAAGCAGCAGCATGAGCACACAGTTGTTGCTACACCTCAAACAGCTGCATTCACAAAGGTGAAATGATTAGTTAACTAAATAACTCATTTCATTGGCGATGGATGGAATGACAGTTTAATGGTAAGGATGAATGAATCAGTTCTCTCTAAGCTCCATAGTGTTTAGCATCTTTCAGCTCATTATTTTGAATTTTCTTGATTTCTAACATAAGCGTTTTTAATTCCGTCTCATCACTTAGAAGGAGCAGATGCCCACCTTCAGCTCTGATACCATCACTGGTCACTATGCACTCTTCAGCACCAGAATATTGAAAGAGGCCAGAAAGCAGCCACATATGAGAGTGCCACATATTTCCCTAAGAGGGTGGTGGAGACCAAAACCGAGGTTAGAAAAGAAAAGAAAAAAGCAGAGCCAATATTGTAGTTAATCAGTCATCAATCATCTGTTTAATATGCTCTCTAAGTCTGTTTAAATTTATACTGTTTGACAAAACCAACACGCTGAGTCAAGGAGGAGTCAGAATCTTACAGTTCAACTTTTCTACATCATATTGTATCAAAATTGTGATGTACTTTCCTTGATAGACACTTTTTCAGTAACTCAAATCTAGCAAAGCCATTTACAACTCTAATTGTGGCTCTTAAAAAAGTAAAAAAGTTTATTGCGGCTGTTGGGTGCGCTACAATAGTCGCCTATTCATTGTGTCAAGGTAAAAGTAAATGCTATTAGTGTTGAGTGGTGACAAGGACTGAAATCCATTGCTTGATTAGAAATCAGTTGCAAAGTAGTGGCATCAATGTTTTTTTTTTGATTGATTGAGCTGTTTATTGACAACAGATAATGTTTAAAAAAAAGAAACATACATCGACACAAAGTGCTGGACCACTGTACTGGTGCCACAGAGGGTGTAACCTTACGGAGGATTCATATTTACTCCACATTATATATTTTTTGCAGCTCATCTTCTAACGACTCTTTGTATTTTAGTGAGGTTTTGTCATGTAATTACCTACAGATGCTGAAAGCCTATGAGAGGACTTCATGGAGGATTCAAACTTGTGAAAGTGTTATCTCACTGCAGCCTCTCTCTCTCTCACACACACACAACTCGCATGAACATCGGTGCTGCTGTACACACCTGTGGTTGTGTTCTTCTGATACTTGCGCTCTGTCGCTCCTTGTTCCCCAAATCCTTCCTCCCTCCTCCCCATTAACCCCTGACACCTTGCCCCTCCCAGCACATCCCCGTAGTTAAGCCGGCATTATCAGCGGGCTCATTAGGATAGCATTAGTGTCAGAGATGGACACAATGATATGGCTCCACAGCTGGATCAGGGAAGGCAATAGAAGACCCCAAGCTGTTTTTTTTCTTCTTCTCCTTCTCCCCTTTTTTTTTATCTTCTTCCTGGCCTTTTCGGTCTCGTCATGCTATTGTTTAGGGATGCCTCAGTTCTGACACCAAGGGTCAGAGGTCACTCGTCCACAGGAGCCATCCAGCTCCTTCTCCCCAATGCACTGTCACTGTGATTCACCACTCACACGGGTCCCTGTCACTCGGCCCCGACACAGCCGTCACTCACGCGCTTGTGAAAATGCAGAAACGGCGCTCGCGGGCAGGCTTGTACTTTTTTTTCCCTGTTTTTTATCACTGGCAGCTCCTCACAGGCCCTCGAGATGAGACACAAAAACCGCAAGCGATATCTGAGGCTTTTCTTTAACAAGAACAGTGACCCAGTCTTTATTGGACTCATGATTTTTAATTTGTGTAAACAAAAGAAAATAAAAAAAACTAAAGAAAAATGTTCTCCAAATCACTTGAGTTCAGTTCAAGAGACTTTATTTAAAGAGCACATATGGATAAGACATTAGCACACGCATACACAACCAGTGTAAGTCCACAAGTTCAATATTTAGTTTTGTTTCCATCACATTATCAGCCTGACATATGACCATAACTAAATACAGTGATTTATTAGAGTTGGAAAGATAAGGGAAATGCAACCACTTCCTGTATTTTCTCTTGACTTAACTTTGATAATAATTATCCAGGTAATCTTATTGTGCTTTTAACAGATTAGATTTTGATTTAAGCAGGTAGATAAGAAGAGGAAAAACACAGAAAAGTCAATTTGTGTACGTAGATGGAGACGTTAAAGTTAATATTAGGACTTATAATGACACATTGAGACTGTGTTGGACAAAAAAGAGGAAGAGGAAAATCACATATTGACTGTCAGTTTGCCGTGTTAGCATCTTTTCCACGTGAAGCGTGAGCAGAGTGTCAGACTCTCAGATAGAAACCCAGCAGCCTTGGCCCTGTAACCCAGTTAGCACCACTTAGGAAACCACTGCCCACATTCCCATCGCCGGTAAATGGCTCTTTCTCCTAATCATTAACACACAAATGGAGCATGTTCTTGTGTGTTTGTGCGTGACAGAACGTATGTGTGCGTGCGTGCGTGCGTATGCGTGTGTTTGTTGCGTACTTTGTGCTTGACACAAAGCTGCGATAGACATAAAAAGCCGAGACCCACTTAGAGCCCAGGTTTAAATTTAGCCGCACAAGATACTTGCAGCCATGCTCGCAGTCTTTACCTCTCTCCCTCCCTTTCTCTGTTACACACTCACTGTGTGTACTCCTGTGTGTGTGTGTGTGTGTGTGTACAGTATGTTCTTGTGTACTTAAGAAGGAACGGATGTTTAAATGGGTGTGTTTAACTGTTATAAAAGAAACCACTAGACATTGGTGGACCTCTTCTGCTCAGGTGTTGTAATTTTTATGATACAGCAAGAAGTGTCAGACCTTTGTGTGTGTGTGTGAGAGAGAGAGAGGGAGTGTGAGTGTGTTTGTGAGAGTTTTCTGTTGTGATTCCAAGAAGACAGCTGCCTCTCCTTGTGTTTATATCTCCATAAAAGTATATGAACACAAAAGAAGCTGTCAGATGTCTCGCTCAGAATTTTTTTTTCTTTCTCTCGGGCCCCTTAAGGCTTGTTCTTAAAAAAAAAAAGAAAATCAGAGAGAGAAAGAGTGAGAAAGGGAAAGAACAAAAAGAAAAGGGAGCAGGTGAAGAGATGAAAAGTGAGCGACGGCCGTGACTCAACAGTATCGGGTGTTCAGGTGTGTATACACAGGGATCAGAGGTGAGACGGTGTGTGTGTGTGTGTGTGTGTGGGAGTGAGGGCGAGGGTCTCTCTCGCGACATTGCAGAAGTGATTGGCTTCACCTCTGTCAGGTGACCGGTGTCGTTAGCAGCAACTCACCTTGGGGAGGGGGGAGGGGGGGGTATGTGGCTGTGGCGGCGGTGGTGGTGCGGGTATCTGATAGGCTGCTCGGGCCCTGAGGCGACAGGTGAGGGTCGAAGGTCAGGGCCTGGTGAGAGGGTCGACGGCACAGATGATCTGAGCTGCTCTGTTTTCAAACAGGAGACCTACACGCGTGTATCTGCACAATGCAACACCGATCCCACCTATATAATAAAAACATACATACTGAGATGTTTTTTCTTCTTTATTTTCCCATATATTGACTTTATTTGACAGATACCAGCTATGACATGAGCTGTCAGCAGCCCATAGCTTATTAAATGCACTTCTTTTTAGATTCAAAATGAACACAATAAACAATGCTCATAGGGAAAAAAGCAAGAAAAAAAAGCAATGCAGCATCATTCATCAGCTAACAGTCATATACTGTCTTAAAAAAGAAAAAAAGAAAAAAAAATCCCTGAGCAGCTCCATTATTTTCCGAGAGCGAGCAGCAGGGAGCGGCGGTTTTGCTCTGCTTATGAGAATGAATGAATAACTTCCTGCTGCAGGTAGAGAGAGTGGCTGTGTTAAGTGTGTTTGTTATCTGGCGCGGGTGTTTTATCAGGATCAAACAGCAGCTCAGGCATTAGCTACAGAGGACTCTGCTCTTTTATCTGCACTGGTGGGGATAATAATTCTGTTCATGCAGGAGCGGCTGGAAAAAAAAAACAGTTAAGGCAGGGGATTTGGGGAAGGGGAATTCACCCACCTAAATCTCACGCAACAACACATCAACCACAACAACTCGCAGGCGGCTTCCCAGGTTTGCTCAAGAGAAGCACGGCGGCGAAAAAGAAGAAGAAGAGCGAAACTGACTGACAAAAAGCTTTTCCTCGGGTGGGAGCTGCTGAAGTCGCCAGCTTTCCTCCCATCAGGGCACCCCCACCTCTCACACTTCCCAAACATGCCGTGGTTTTCCATTCTTCACCGGTTGTAATGAATAGACGGAGGTACGGGTGTTCCACAGCCGCTGCCAACAAATCATCCCTGATAAATATGTTTGTTCTCCATTTAAAGGCAGCTTTCCTTTAGGGTGTGTGTCGGATTGTGTGCGCGTCCCCAAAGGAAGGGCAGTGACTATTTTGGAGAGTGTTTTTGGGAAAGGGGAGCCGAGCGAGAACATGACACATCAGTTGGCCAGGTTGCTGCATTCAAAACATCAATCCTGGAAGTCGTATCGAATGAAAAGCAACTCTATTAATACAAAAAGAGTGTGTTAAAGTGCAGTTTTAAGATCCCTGAACTTGAGTATTTCTAGTTTATGAGGCTTTATACTAATGCTCCAATAGATTTCTGAGGAGGGTGCGGGGGGAAATCTCAGCCTTTTTCTTTTTCTTCCTCCTCCTCCGCCGACAACGTCTGTTATTTCTAATCAGCTAGAAATAAATGACGTTCCCGTTTCTGTAACTGATCTGATAGTCCCGGGTGGTTCCTTCGGTTTCAGGGGACTTCCGCTCCCAGCTGAGGGTGGCCCCCCGCGCTCTAGACCTATAAGTCGGCTCAGAGATCATCAAGAGACAGACACAGAGCAGGTATGGATTAACATAATCCACCTCAATCAACTCTGGATGACAGCCAGACACTGAGCAGCGTGTGCATGCAGTACACCTACATATGCATACTTTCTCTTCCTCCCCCTCCTCCCCCTCCTCCCACCTCCTCCTCCTGCCTCCACCTTTTCTTTTCAGCTCATACGAGAGAGAGAATCTTTGACGCGATAATTACACAAAGTAACTTCTCACACTATAAATCACCTTTGTGGCCGCCTTTTAACAGACGAACGCACCTGTGTGCACCTGAACGTCGCTCAGCAGCACCCTGGGCGATCGGTAGCAGCGAGCGGTGTATAGGAGAAACACACCCAGCAATTTAGTAATACTGCCCCCAATTGAGGACCTGCCTTATAATGAGCATATGGGAAGATGTACCCGTCAAGTGTATATTTTCATTGCATATTAAATCATGGCCCTCCCACTCTGACGCCGTCTTTGAACTGTCAGGGAGCAGACGGCTTCATGCCAGATATATGGATTTTTCTGCCCCCAACCCCCCCTCCCTTAATTTTCTTACTACACAATGCAAGAATGAGGGACAAAGAGGGTGGGGTGTAGAGGGGGTCTTGTCGTTTGATGTGTTCTTACCCTATCCAAAGTAAAATATCCCTCCACCTTTGATGTGTTACCTTAAAACCCCTCCCCCCCCGCCCCCCTCCTCCTCCTCCTACACCACCACCACTCTTGGTTATCCTACTTGCGGGAAACTGGGAGCGATCATGCACACGCACACCTCTGCTATTTGTCCAGGTATATACGTACAGTCGATGAGGCTAATGGTGTGTGTTTAAGTGTGCATCCTTTTCTGTGTGTGTGTGTGTGTGTACATGCAGACAGGTTGCGCTGCTTGCCAGGATCCCTTTATTCAAGCCGTGGTACAACGGGGATTGGACAGGCTTTTGGGAGATTTAATCGCTCTGGGAGTTTGAGTGAGCAAGAGGAAATACCCTTAACAAGCAGAGTCAAAGTGTGATTAGCATTGGGTTTTTTTTTTTCTTCCCCCTCAAGTCTGTTAGTTTATGTGTGCGTCGGGCCTGTTCTGTGACTCACATCCCTGAAGTAACGACACATTATCCCTCAACACACACACAGTAAGCCCCCGCTACTTTACAGCCATGATCAAAAGCAGTAGTCATACATGTTGTTTCATCACTCATATCCACTAACTAAGCCCAATCATTGCCTTTATGACAAATCTCCAACTTTAAATCCAAGTTATTGCTTTCATGATAAATCCTTCAGCTGCGTCGGGGGGCCCCCACTTTCATTAAGGTTGAACCCCACAATTTCAGGTCTCAATCCTCCTGGCTTTCACGACAAATCAGAAACTTTAATTCCCCAATACTCTCACGTTTATTGCACACTCTCAAACTCAAGCCCGGTAGTTCTGTTTATGATGAACTCCTAACCTCTCCTTTCCTACTCAGTTCGGTCCAGCAGTAATATAGCCCCCCCGCCACCGCTGCCACCGGTCCGCCCTCCTCTATCTGCCCTCCCCAGTTGGACACTAACGAGACGCTGCACACTGACCTCTGCGGCGGCTCAAATTAGATGTAAATTGTGCCTGATTTTTACGGGGGTCCCTAACGCGATCCAGATTCTCCCCCCGCCACGGCGGCCAGCGGGTCAACGCCGTGAGAACGTCTCGCTCCCTAACGACATTTGGAGTGGTCGATGAGAGGGGTCGCGGGTAATGGTGACCTCACTGGCCTACACTTCACTTCCTTCTAATTAGAGCGCTGGGCCAGATCAAAGGAGCCAACCGCATCGCAGCGGGAGGGCTACTGAAGAAGGAGGGAGGATAGTAAAGACGAAGAGGAGGAGGAGGAAGATGAGGGGGCAGGAGGAGGGTGAGGTAGAAGCCTTTTCTATAAGTAATGGGGTGCAGGAGGGGGGATTTTTTTTCATTAGTCCTAGAGGTTAGTGGGGCTCTCAACCTGTGTGCAGCGGTATGTGCCCTCTTCTATAGGTTTTAGGAGAGCCTTAAAGAGGAGAGACTAATGGAGAGGTAGTGGAGGGGAGAGATGTGTTTGTGTGCGAGGTGGAGAGGAGGAGGAGGAGGAGGAGGAGGGGGGAGGAGGAGGATGGAGGGGTGGGGGGTGAAAGCACAGGAGTGAATAAACCTTTATTTCATGGCCTGTCAGGAGCACCACACACCTCAGAGCTGCTGTCTGCTGGGCTGGCCTGCTCAGTGTCCGGCCACAGCTGGAGGAGATGGACACAAGCGCACAGGAAGTGGAGCATTTGGCACTTCCTCCCTCATGGATGTGTGTGGCTATAGGACCCCCCGCCCCCACCTCCCCTCCCTCACACACCCACCACCACCTTATCTAATTTTGAGCGCATGGACAAATGCAAAGTGGATATGCAAACACACAAACAAACACACACACACACACTCATTCATCTGCTTTTGGAAGGCCACCGACACACCACCGGACCGCCACACATTAACGAACGGCAGATTACATCTGTTTCCACGGTTACTAATGAGTGCATAAACAGGCTGGATTAGAATCTATAATTGAAGGTATCCACTTTGGGGACATTTTGTTCCAGGAGAGTAAAAAACATCAAAGTGCAAAAATATCAAAACGGCACAGAGACTCCCAGGAAACCACCGCTGTTAGAAAGATTACAGTCAATTTCTTATCACACACTTATTTAAAAATGGATACAATAACTACATAGTGGGAAAAAAAACTGAACTGTTATGTTAAAAATGGGTGGTTTTACTGAATATATTCGTCACAATGAGAGAGAAAATAAGGACTTAACTTCCTCCCGTCATATTTCATGTCTCACGGGTTCATGAAGCAACTGAAGCAGCGTCTTGATTTGTTTTAATGCGCGACTGTTTTATGACTGAACGCCTGCTACAGCTATTCCGTTCACTGCCACGAGCACAGCAGCTTATTTTGCACGAAGGAATGAATGAATGAATCCATCGCTTTACACATTTCCCCGTCTCTCATGTGGTTTCTTCAGACACATTAATCAGCAGAAGACAAAAAGAAGATCTGAAGTGTATTGCTGCGAACATCTTATATCATAGATACTTTCCAAATGCACACACAGACACAGAGACACACACACACACACACACACACTGGCTTCCTGCGAAGAAGAAAAGAAGCTTTGTTTCATTGGCTGAAGCTTCTGCTGTTGATTTAATTACCTCCTCTGCCTGGAAGGCACAGATCAGGGCCAAAAAAATTCCTCCTTCCAAGAAGTATACATTTTTTTGGCTGCATAGCAAGTCTGTTCAAATGCTGAAAATAAAAAAACCTGGAGTATCAGCAGTGAGGACTGTGGTGTAGCCTTTCAGAGATGGGGAAACTGAAGACAGATTTTGGAGACACTGGTGTTAAGCCTGATACCTCACCAGCTTATTAATTATTCGTCATTAACATACATACAACATAAGTCATGGGAGCAGTTCAACAGAGTTATTGTTGAACAGCTTTCTAAAAGTGAAGAGAACTATTTAGGGGTAAAGCAAAACCACCAAGTGCTCTTGAAGGCTTCAGAGAACACTGCCGTGTTTCTCATCTATGGATCTTGTATGTTCTAGGACACAATGTTCTCTGGAGTCGAGTTTCAAGGCAGAGCACAGAAATGCACTGGGCCAGTGTAAATGTATGGCATGCTAAGTTACATTTGTCGTAATTGCTCTGGCGTTGCTCTTGCATAATAATTAGTGTGATTTTTTTAAATTTTTTAACAGTGCATTATACCAATTTCAGCTGTTTAATGACTCGGCCTGAATGAGGGAGCGCGTTCCAGTGTTGTTACTATAAAAGCTAATCAACGTTTTATTATTGTTGACCATATGTTTGGAATGAGGGCCAACGTAATACAGCGCAACAAGCGCTGGAATGGTAATTTTCCAGTGATCTGCTAAATAAACTGAGTCCAATCCATTGGCTTTCGTCCATAAGCTGGATGAAACAGAGGCTAGCGCTATATGTGTTCTCATAAGTGTGCTGTGGATGGGAAGATTGGGAATTTCATATGCTGGGAGCTATGCATGAGGATCAGCGACTAGTGAAACTGCAGCCATGGGAAGTTCACAGCGCTTTGATGGAGCCAGAATTCCAGGAGCTTCCCGTAATCGTGGGATAAGGCTGTGTCATCCCTGTCACTCACCTGGATTTATCAGCAGGAAATCTGGAAATGAGATGGCATTCCTCGCCCCCTTCAGGAACCCACTCGGGGTCGTATGGCAGACAAAGAGGGCCACAGTCACAGATGAGATGTGATTTGACACTGTGCAGACTTCTATCTCACGCTTTGTCAAAGTATATAATCTTTCAAGATATGTTTTTTTTTTTTTTTTTATGTCGTCAGCCAAACTACAGAGAGAGTTTTTGTTCAAATGAAGCTCTCGGATCACAGTGATTAAAAACCTGTTTGTTAAAGTCAAAAACCAGACCCTCTTCAGCCAGCCCTGTGCACCCCTCGGGGCGAACCAGTGAACTATGTACAACCCCCTACTATTAATGTTGACATGTTCACTGACCTAGTCTATCAACACACACACACACATACACCCTCTCACACACACACACACATGCGTAATTGGTCCACGTCGTCCATGCTAACAGGCCCTGATATCATCTGTGTTGTCTGATCCGCTCTGATCTGACCTCAGTGTGTGCCTCGGCCGCCCTCTGGTTCTGCATCTACCCATCGGAGCTCCGGACCCCCAGTGGGCTCACTGACCCTGACATGAGCTCCTCTCCACTCCGGGACCCCGTGGGGCTAGAAAGCACTTCTCCTCGTTTATGGGATGTACAAGTAACACAGCCACAAATCAAGGACATAAACTAAAGTTGCCAGAACTTGTGACGAAAATGTTATTTCACAAAGACAAAGTGCCGCATGCCCAGAAATAAACACAGAGACTTTTAAATGCCCTCATACAACAACACTGTGAATATCTATGTAGAATTCTGCCATTGAGAAACTACAGGAGCCCGGCAGCTAAAAATAATTACAATTACAGATGAGTCACTTGAGTCACTTTTGATTGATTAATGAGCTAAACACTAATTCAGTTACTGCTAATTTTTATGTCTGTCAGCTATTTATACAATTTATTTACGAGTCCTTTTAGCTCTACATCATAGCACATCTCAATAGTCTTTTCAACTTCAAACTACTAATCATGCTCATTTTTTGAAAAAAACAAAACAACCTAAAACTGCAACTTTATATTGGCTATCTTGAATCTATTTTCAATTTGCAGATGTTACCTAATGGACATTTTAACTATATTTCAAGCAGACTGCATGATTTATTGATTATTTAGAGAACAAATGGTAGATTAATCAATATTTGAAACATTAGTATGGATGGGTGTGGGAGGAGCTGGAGAACATGGTGGCATCTCATTTGTTTTTTTAAACCATGGCTTATGGGTGACAGATGCCTTTATAAACACAGGAAACATGGGTGTATATTCACTGTACTGCTGCTGCTGTCACACACACACACACACACACACACACACACACACACACACACACACACACACACACACACACACACACACACACACACACACACACACACACACACACACACCTGTGATGTTTCACATAGAGTCACTCAGGCATAAAAATGCGGTTGCAAACACCCCAGCTATCCACACCAGCTCATTATGGTAACAATTATTGGGGTAATCAATTGGCCAAATTATAGACCAATAACTGAGGCCTTATTGTCTGAAGGGGAACACAGCGGCCTTCTTCTCCTCTGCCCGGCCCGAACGCATCATTTTGGGCTTGACCCCTTGCACCCCTTGAACCCCTCCGCTCTCTTCCCCGCCCCTAATACCTTCCTGTCTCCATTATCAGCCTGTGCAGGTCACGCTGTGTAAAGGTCAGGGTTTAGGGGTCATGCTGTCACTCAGACGGGCGCCGAAAATAGGTGCTGTGTGATTTTAACCACGGAAGAGCTGGAAGCTACGGTCCAACGGGGGCGGTGAGTTATGCGAGTCATGTCATTAACCCTCTTTACACGGAGCTTAGCGCTCACTCCTACGACCTATACATCGGGGGAATGCGCTACTGTATATTGACGAAACAACCGTGGAGATGTTGTTTGGCCTAAATACCAAGTTCATTGTTCACAGCACAAAAGCAAACTAACTGGGAGAAAACAGTTCTTTAAAAGTGGCCCACAGGAATCCAGTGATAATAGCTGGGAGGAGAGGTGGCCAGGCTGTTAAAGCACTGGTAAAACTCTCTGAGGTTGGCTGGAGCTGGGCTCTGGCTCCGCGCGCCGGCCCCTCTTGACGGATGTTTGCTGGCACAAGTACGCAGGCATCGGCCACGGTGCTAACGCTGTAATGTAAATGAAAGATGCTCTGTTAGCGCTGCAGCGTAAATCAATCACACCCCTGCTACCACAGTCTGCAGGAGCTGAATGGGCCTGCATCGTGAGGCCGCATTCCCAAGCAGTGTCTCACCTGCGCTGCCGTGGCGACGTGACTGTTATGACTTAGCAGGACTCTCTCTCTCTCTCCTCTTCTTCCTCTTTCTCTCCATTAACACGCACACTTGCACCCACGCTCTGAGACATGTGTCTTTCTCCAAGGAGCTGCAACATGAGAGCACTTCTTAAGGCTCCGGTGAATAGGACAAGGTGATGTACCTCATTAACTGACACGGAAGTGACAAATGGTGCGCCGCGTTTTGTAAGTGTGTGCAGGTATCTACAGTTACCTGGGAACTGAGGCGACATAGTTTACCTCACGAGTCTGGTTATGCGTGCTTAAGATTCCCTGCATCCTCTTGGTGGAGTGTGTTTTAAGAAGCTCTCATCTGCATTGAAACACAAAAGTCAGTGACTTGGCCCAAAGTCGGTGACTTGGCAGGAGTCTGTTTTTTTTTTTTTTTTTCTGTGTCTTTTTACGACTCGTAACATAGTAAATGCGCAAATATGTGATTGCGTGTTGCAGCACAATCTTGGCACTGAGGTTTATGTTTGTTCTCGGGTTTTCTGTTGCTTTGTGTTTGCACGGCTGACGACAGGTTTTTATCAGATCATTTCTCAGTCCAGTCACTTTATGCCTAAATAAAATGAGATTTCAGGTGTTTGTTTTCATTCCTAATAAACGCACGCCGGTTTTAAACGCTCAGCTTATGAATATTGAGTCATCTTTACCTGGGCTTCCAAAAAAAAAAAAAGAAAAAAAAGAAAAGAAAAAATCTTATTTGACACTTCTCTCAAAAGGAAGAGAAATGATAATAAATCACACCTGTGTGAGGTTTGAGAGGATGTGGAGGTTTGGAAGAGCCCGTATCTTCTGCTATAAAGATTCCTGCCTCCTGACCCGGAAAGCCAGGCCTGTAATAAGAACCATCAAATCATGTGATTGATCGTCCAACAGCGCTGCAGAGAGGAGAGCATGCAACAGGCAGGATGGGCCGGTGCTTGCCAACGCCGAGGATGGTATGTGGGTGTGTGTGAGAAAAAAGTGAGGATGAGGCACAGAGAGTGAAAGAAGGAGAGAGACTTGTTTGATAGGGAACGCAGAGAAAGGAGGGAGGAGGGGGGCGTCATTTTTTTTCTTTCTTTCAAGTGCAAGATGACAGATGGAGAGAGAGCTTTAAAAGAAGACATGGTAGAAAAAAAAGTGGAAAAACGAGACTTGAAGGAGCTAATGTGAAGGAGGAAGAGAAGGTCGAGGACGAGTGAGAATGAGACCCCATTAACCTGCAGCCAGGTGTAAATCACACACAGCAGCTGCCAGTCTGGGGCCTCGGTCTCTCCGGGACGGTCCGCCGTTTGTCCCCCTGACCTCCCGATTACGCCGCCGTTTCTCCACAGTTTAAAAAAAAAAAAAAAAAAAAAAGGTGAGGTGCCATTCACTTGACAGACAACCCTGCAAGCACAATGGGTTAAGAGGAGAAGGGGGAGGGTGTGGAGGGAGTTGAGCAATTGTTCTGCATCAGCTTTGCATACCTGACGTCACCTCTTAAGTCTTTGCGGCTCAGTTTTCTCAAAGCAATTAGTGCCAAATGGGTGAACGTTTACCTGAGTGGGTGGAAAGGTACAGTCGAGTGTACTTTGCTGACATTTTTTTCATTTCTGTGTGTTCCTGTGCACACACGTGTCTCTCTCTCTCTCTCCGTTTTTTTGTGTATGAATTTGAGTCACTTCTTGAAAATGTGTGAGTTCTCCCAAAACGGCCAAAAAACTGTGATATGCCAGTGTCATAATCCCCCCCACCACCACCATCCTTCCAGCCCCCCTCTTTAATCCGATTAGTTTCACATATAAACTCTGTCCTGCGGGTGATGAGGGACGAGGAGACACACACACACACACACACACACACACACACTCACACACTCTATCCAAGACCTCGTCACACCTGGAGCTTCCAACTTCCAGGCGTCACACTCGACTGAACGGAAGTTAGACCCCCACCCCCACCCACCACCACCACCCGTCGATAAGGATCGTGGGTGTCCAGGATCAGGGCTCAACAGACAAGAAGAGAGAGAGAGAGAGTGTGAAAAGATAATAGAGAGTGAAACTGTGGGAAGGCAGCGGTTGTGGTGAAATCTGTGGTTGGTATGTATGTGTGTATTCCTAGGTATTGGGTGGGTGGGGTGGGAGTTGAGGCGAGGGAGGAGGTTTGTGCTTGGATGGGACGGGTGACAGAATGATGATGGGGCAGATCAGAGCCCTAAGCTGTTTTTTTTGTTGTTTTTTTTTAAAGTTGGGAAGGGCTGATTGATTAACAGCTTAACCCTTGGGGGAAACCAGAGTTGAACTTCCTGTACTTTTCTCACGTGTCACCTCAAACTGTAAGAGATTTGCTCTTTACCCAAGGAAAAAAAAAAAGGTACACCACACTATGCATACAATGGAGTGACAGCACCGCTGCGTTTAGGAATCACGTTTTCAATTCACACCCTTGGAACTGTAACGCGTGTTGCTGCTTTACCCTGAGGATGCACAGGCACTGTAAAAAGAAATTTTTTTTACGCATAAAGTAAAAGACCTGCAGGAACAATGGAGCGTTTGTGAGCAACTTGCAGAGCAGCAGGGGTAAAGAGGCGTAGAGGGGAAAGAGTGGTTTGAGCAGAAGTTGTTGTGCGAGTTAAGGAGGAATGCAAAGTGTTTGAAAAGATATTAGATAAAGCTGGCAGAACATTCTCCGTGTTTGGCTGTCAAGCGCTGCTGCGAACGCCAAGCCTCGTTCCTCCGGCGAGGCCCCCCGATACTACAAGTGAACAGAATGCGCTGAAACACAGACAAACATGCGTACACACACACACACACACACACAGGCTGTGTGCACAGACGCACACATTGCCCAGGGGGCTGTTAACAGGCGGTGGAGCGAGATAGGGACTGAGTAATTTAGTCAGTGTGTGAAATTTGTTTCATTAGTTTGTGATTGGCAGATTATATAACAACAGTTGCAGTCGGTCTGATCTGTCAGATAACAGGATGTCACAACAGACACGGGCGGAAATGTTTCATATAAGGAAAAAAAAAGTCTTTCGAGGATATTTAAAAAAAAAGCAAAAAACACAACAATTTTTAACATTAAATTTTGACAAGTACAAAAATAGAAGCTCCCTATGATTTGAGGACTGTGTTACTGATGATGACATGTACCCTAAGCCTATCACTGGTGTGTGTCTTTACCGGAAGTGTCGTTCCTGCAGGTGCACAGGTCAACGATGGTTGTCGGCCTTTTCTTTCTTCTTCTTTCCACAGTGAGCTTTGTTTTTGCTGCTGTGTCCTTGAGCTGCAGTGATGAAGGAAAGATACAGACACAGATTATCTCCAGTGATAATTGTTAAGATTGTTAAACTGGAGTTGTAGTGAGGGTTATATACAGAGGCGGGTAAAGTACACAGACACATTACTTGAGTCAATTCTGCTCTGATTGTGTGCACTCCAGTACTCGAGTAAATGTACTTTGTTCCTGTGTGTACCTAAGGAGGGAGCAGCTGGATGAGGTTAGAAACAGCGATAAAATACAACTGAATGACCACTGATGTTGTTTTTTGCCGTAAATGGAGGCCGATGGTCTCAACACAGACTTCACGACTGTCAGACATGCTGATGATGGAATGCATAATGATGCAAGACATGATGAAGCAGACCTCAAACATGGATTAAATTGAACACCACACTTTGATTTTCAAATACACTGATTGACAAACTGGTGTCACTTTAGCTGCCATTACTAATCAATCTATACATCTATCACATCTACATTCTTCTTTAGCTGCTACTGCTACAGCTGGTGTTGCTGCTGCTGCTGCTGAGACCGAGAAGTTATTTTCAACGTGCAGGATTTATGCTCTCGGTTGCCAAAGGACACAGGGATTGTTTCAGCATCACAACAAAAAACCAAACAAGACGAGGTCGTAAACCTGGTGCACGGCTGCTGGACTGTGTGGGCTATATCTGCTTTATCTCTTTGCTTCTCTCTCCTACTGTCTATGCTCACATATACAGTATTTCAGTAGAATTCCCAGGAAAGCACCTTTTTTTTTCTTTTTTTTATACACGTTTACCCATTTCAGACTCAGACAAGAGAACAAGTGTGATGTAGCGACTGCTGCACTGCTAAAACCCCCACCTTCTAACCATGTTGTTGTCTCGCAGACATTTTCAGACAGAATTGAAAACAATATATTTGCAGTAATTTGGATTGTATACTTGAACTCAAATGATCTTGTTCATGCTGGTTGTTTTGTTTTATGTCAGCAGAGGGAAAACCAACCTTGCACATCTCGCACAGCTCAAAACAGAGTTGCTAACTAGCTAGCTAGCTAACGGTTGTCTAAAAAGGGGTCATCCCTATGTTCCCACAGCCCTATGTTCCCTCATTTCTAACTTTTGTTGTCACTGAAAATTAGGCCCTATGTTCCCTCAGCCCTATGTTCCCTCATTTCTAACTTTTGTTGTCACTGAAAATTAGGCCCTATGTTCCCTCAGCCCTTTGGTCCCACCATTGGTTGGGCTTAGGCAATGAAGAAAGGAGTTGGTTAAGTTTAGTAAAAAGACCAGGTAGAGGCTAGACAGGCCAGATAGACAGAGTCCAGATAGGTAGAGAGAGTCCAGAGGGAACATAGGGCTGAGGGAACATAGGCACGCTCCCGTCTAAAAACACATTTTGTCAAAAAATTTAAATTAATTTAAGGGCTCTGAAACATTGGTAAAAGTTGACACTAAATGTTCACACTAAATTATAGAGAAAAGGGATTGACCAAAGGGGAAACCAGCCAATAGTGTAACTTTATCAGTCAGTCAGTCAGCAACATTCATAATTTATTAGGTTTGCACGGCTGTTGTGGTCCAGCCAAAAAATAAGCCTACAGATAAGAGATGAAGAGATAGAGGAATGGCAGTAGCAAATACAAAAAGAAAAAGTGTATGTCTTTTCTTAATGACCTTTAAGCAGAGACACAGGACACAGTTGGAGGGAGGGATGCACTCGGGATGCATGTTAAACTGGTCACTGACCAACAACACATGGAGCCTCTGGACCACAGAATGTCCCGACACAGCAGTTTTTATTTTCCATGCATCGCAGAGAGAAAGCACAGCAGAGGCTGACGGGGGCAAACACACACACACACACACACACAGAGTGGCACTTAGGCCCTGGAAATCTGCTGACATGTCTGCTTCGACCAGGCGGCTCACAGTCTGTGTTTCAGACGAGCGGTTGAGCTCTAACAGCGCCGGTAATGACACTCGTCACCCAAGGGTGACCGGAGGACAGAGCCCTACTTACAAGCACGAGTTTATGGATGTAAGATGCATAGGAAAATATAATTAATCACAGAAGCTGTGCTGTCCCATGAAAAGATGGCATTGTCAATTCAGTAAAAGGAAATATCAGTTTAATACCGCACGATCATATGACTTTTATTCATCTTCTGTGTCCTTTGCAGATTTCTCTGAGTTTTGAAATGCAGAAAACAACAACAACAACAAAAATAAACACACATTTCAGCTGTGACGTGGGCTTGGCAGCGCTGCAGTTGTTGTCGCCGCACCTCTCCCCAGTTCCTAGACTGGAAATCAGACATCAGCCTTTTTGCTGCTGAGTTGTTTGGGTTGAGGTGGGGAAAGTGGGTCAGTCTGAAACACCCTGGGGAGGCAGCGGATGGATGGAGGGGTACAGGCATTTGTGTGTGATGGGGTTGTTGTTGAGCTGGGTGGGTTGGTAGCGATGGGGGTGGGGGGTGAAGATGAGATGAGAGCAGAGTAGAAACGAGGAGTCAGGGAGACTCAGGAGGACGTTGTCTGTCTACTCATGCAGGAGGACTAAACTCTTGAACCTCCCCAGTCTTCCCCTTAAAAAAATAGTTTGAGATTTTAAGTCTGTTTTTTTTTTTTTTGGTCCATTAACATTCAACATGCATATGCATCATGTCTGAGTGCAATCAAATACCTTTCATTTCAGGCTGGATTAAACCTGAGACTGATGTTTTTGATTCATGTAAAATAGAAGAGGCAAATAGAGAAAGAGGGCGGAGATGATGTTGTAAACGTCTGGCCTCGGCCGACCAGCTCTCCATCATTCAGAGATATTGCAATTTATTACTAAGTAAAATAAAGGGAAGCAGCAAATCCTGGCAGGAGAGGAGCTGTAATTACACAATTGTTGGCTATTTTGCTTGAAGATTGCTTTAAGATGATTTGATTACCAAAATAGAGCTGATACTGATTGTAAACTGTAAGCTGTTTTGGGGAATACAAGCGTAAAACCACTTTAAAAAGACGTCCAAAAAGTTAAATACAATGCATTTCCTGCCATCTTTTGCTTCTAGACCCCCGGTCCCCCGTACCCTGCAGTAGCGTGATAAACAAGCCTAAGGGTTCAATCCCCAGCCCTACTGTGTAATTTAGTGTCTTTTGTCTCTCGGCCTGTGCTCGTCTTGCCCCTGAGCACAAGTGACAAAAAGTGGCACGGCAGAGAAAACAAAAAAAAAAAGGGAAGTGAGGGGCGAGAGGTGCAGACAGAGGGAGGGATGAAATAGTAATGAGAGGAGATGGGCAGGGGTAGGCCGCCGCCGAGCAGCACCCTCTGCTCTGCGCTCTCCTCCTCCTCCACGGCCCCCCTGCTGTGATAATGCCCCCGCCTTGTCTCGTCCCATCCTCCCCGATCTCTCCTCCCCAGCTCCTCCTGCACCAGTTCCTCTCCAGTTTAACTTCTCCCGTTTCTTGTCCATCGACAGCAGGGGAGAGAGGCGAGAGACATGGAGAGAGAAAATGTGTGAGAGAAGAGAACACTTTCTTCCAGTGGGTTGTTGTATAAAGCCGTCAGTGTCCCTCCGTGTTAAGCCCTGCCAGTCCCTCCGCCGTCTGTCCTCCTCACCCTCCTGTCTAGTTATCAAAGTGTTTATTCAGCCTGGCATTGTCTCTCCTCTCTCTCCTCATTTTCAGAGAGAGAAACTTTGCGGAGCCGGGTGTGATCCGCTGCATTCAACATGAGGGACAGTCAGTGGGAGCGACTGAAAATGAAAAGACATCTCGGGGGTAGGAGAGGCGGGGTAAGGAGGGGTAGGATGGACGCTGCCATGCCAGTGTGGAGAGGTGGTGGTGGTGGTGAGATGGAGCAGGAAAATGGAAAGAGGGGCCTCTCTGGATCGTGCCCCTGCTGATTGAGATGTACCCCACACAGGCGAACCCCACTTCTTCTTTTTTTTTGGGGGTGGGGGGGGGGGGGGGGGGGGGGGGTAGATCTGCGGCGCAAGTGCCCCCTTCAGCCTTCGGGGCGCGCCAGTCCGAGTCAAGAGCCCGCTGGGAAGCAGCGTGTGGGGGGGATGAACTTGACGTGCCGCTGGACGGAGTCTAAAGGATCCTGCGGGTTGGGACGGGGGGATCGGGGGGATCGGGGGGGGGGGACGGGGGTACCGCTCGGTGCCAGGGTTGCCCAGGTTACAGGCGGAGGGAAGAGGCATGATATTCTCTCACTGTCTTGGAAGAGGGCTCTGTTTTTTTTTTTGTGTGTGTGTTCTTCTTCGCCCGTCTGGTTGTGTGTCACTGTGCCGCTGTGGGGCTGCTCCGATTCCTGCCGCTCTGGTGTCTTCACTGCTGCCCTTTGATCTGCACGCACACACACACACACACATATACAGACACACACATATACACATACTTTCATAGATACACACACACACACACACAGTCGTGGGCAGAGAGAGTGAAAAGTCTCCCACACACTGCTTTGGTGTCTATACCGCTTCCCTTTGATGCTACAGCACAACACACACACACACGCACACGCATGCACACACTCAGATTACACCATGAGTTGAAGTTGCTCAGTAATGTCTGGCAATTGGTCCTATTCAGTTGCTTTTATGATGGCCTAATCACAATAGTTTGAGAAATTTGGGCCGAGCCGACAGATTGATTGTATGTGCAGTGAGGTGCAGTGTGTGAGTGATTATGTGGGTCTGGTTTGTATTAGGGCTCTGTCGAGGGATATAAGGCGGTGACTGTACTGTGAGCTACCGAGGTGTTCTGGTATCCATTTGGATGAATCAGCACTGATGACTGAACTGTACGGGGCTTCACCCAGATAACTACTGCTCTTCCCTGATCAAACAAACCACCAGCAGAGACCTCTGTCACGCGCTCTCTCCCTCTATTATCTTTCTTTTCTGCCGCTCTCCCTCTTTATCTCCTCTCTCTTTCCACTTTGTCCTTTTTACTTTTTGCCTTTTTCCCCCCCGCGCGCTCCTACTACTACGTTTACTTTATTCCTCTGTCTCACTCCTATTTAATTGCCATCTGCCACTCGCAATCAGCGTTATTCAAGATAACCACAATTTCCAGTGTCATAGGCGGCAAGTCGGAGAGATACAGAGAGAGAGAGAGATGAGATGATGAGAGGAGAAATGATCCATGATTCATCAGGAGCTGAAGAGAAAGAGGAAGTGCTCCCCCCCCTCCCTTGTCTTTAAAGGCAGCAAAAATGATTCAAGTGGAACTTTTAAAAGAGGCGTTCAGGCTCCCAGGTGGAAATGTTATACCTGCAGTGCAAGATCTAGAGTGACACACGGAGGGATGAAGGGGATCAAAGGCGGTCTGAGGGTAGAGGAGGCCAGACAATCACCCTAAAACAGATAATTGGCCAGTGCGGGGTTTATAATGGAGCTGTCAAAGGGGGCTCCCTTTTCACAGTACAATGGTATTTGTGTGCGTGCGCTTGCGTAATGTGTGTGCGTGCGTGCGTGTGTGTGTGTGGGTGCACGTGCAGTATGTATGTGGAGTGACAGACTTTTAACATAAGGAGTTAAAGGTCAGTGTCAGGGTCTCTACACGCCTCTGGGGATGTTTGGATGTCTGTAAAGACAGGAAGAGAAAGATGAGAGAAGTTAAGACAAAACAGGAAAGTTGGCAACTATTAAGATCGTTTTGCCCTGCGTCGTTTACGTTCCGCCGTGTTGTGATGTGGAGTCGTCTTACACACGTTGGTGCTGCTCTGTGTTTTAATGAGACCCACGGAGAAACTGAATATTTTAAGGTAACTACAGCTGCATCAGATGATCATTTCTTTAAAGTCAAGGTTTCCTTCCTAAGCTGTTCCAGAGGGTTTCGGTCTTGTACCACAGGCCGTGGGACACAGCAGAAAGCTCTGGGAACAGATGAGTACGTGAACACGAATCGTCCTCTATGTTCACATGTGATGAAATTATCAATTTCATTATATCTAGTAATCGTTAATTGTTTATTAATTGAATTCAAGTTTTTTATCTATAAATACTGAAATTAGACATTATATTTTTACCAAAGTCTTCAAATTGCTTATTTTCCTGAACTAAAACTCTGATATATTCAATTTATGCTTTATTTTGAAAATAGATGGTCGACTAATTGAGCAATGAGCTATTTTTCATCAATTCCTTTATATATTTGACAACTATTGTCTCTGAGGAAGATAATGGGTGATTAAGGGATAAAGAGTTGAGGTAAGGAAAGGAGAGGAGGGAAGGAAAGGAAAGGAAAGGAAAGATGAGCAGACAAGGAAAGGGAAGAAGAGCGGAGGGATAGAGAGAGGAGAGAAGGAACGTGGAAAGACGAGGGGAGCGCGGTGAAGGGAAGAGTGGAGGCGAGAACAGGAGAGAAGATTGATGGTCCTAATCCGTCCTTGGTGGCCTGGCGTCCCTTCAACACAACAGGTCCCATAATTACCCCCTCTCCTCTGGCAGCTCACACTCACAGCTCTAGCAGCAGGGAACTGGCTAATACTCTTCATCCTCAACACACACACACACACACACACACACGTAGACCCTGGTGTTGGATCTGCCTTGAGACGGTGACACGCAGCAAGCGGACAGACAGAGGGGACAGTGTGGTCCTCGGGACACCCGTCCAAAGTCTGCAAAGAAAAATCATTTGGCCGGCAGAAGGTGTTGTCAAGCGGCTGTCGGGGTCGACCATATTAATTTTTTCTGTCTCCTCCTGTCTGTCGTGTCTCTGGCTGCCTCTGTGTGCGGCTCACCTAATTAACACACACACGCAGCCAAGAGTGTGTTTGTTTGGCGGGAAGATTATAACGGTTCCACAGAGAGGGGGAAGTCAGGACATGGTAAAGTTTGGACCCTTGATAGCAGCACGTGCAACTTTTATCAGGTGAAGATCAAGTTGGAAAATTTGGGGTTTAAACCTTGATTTTTTTCCCCAGGAAATGGGCTCTTTATCTAAGTCTTCCTCTTCCTCAGTTGATTAGTGTGTTATGTGTGTGTGTATCCAAGCCGAATCGATCGTCTGAGGATGTTTTCCAGACTCCGGTCCGATTGCGAAACGTGAGCTGGTGAAACGTTGGTCTGGCTGTGTGAGGCTTACAGGAATCTGCCGCAGACGTCGCTCCACAGAGACAAATGGCACCTCTGCAGATGAGCTCGGTCTGCTGCTGCCGCCGCTTTGGTGCCACTTAAAATGAAAAATAGAAACACAAGTTTCAAGACAAAAGCTGTGACATGTTGTGAAATTGAGACATCCTTATTTCATCTTCATTTTCCCTCCAAAAAAGACATCTGACCACCAAAAACCCAGCCTGGGTGTGTTTAAAATGTATTTAAACTGGATTTAAATTTAATTTTCTAATTGAGCAGCGTTTATCTAATTAAATTTGAATTGGTTATTTATTGAACTAGGTGTAGACATGGGTAATTATGTCACATGTATTTAATGAATTGCAATTGTATGTGCTTTTTCTTTCCAATTATCTCACCCCCCACCCCTTCCCTCCATCGTTCACTGCCACTTCCAGTCCTGATTGACAGACTGTATTGTATTGTCATGACACAATTCATCATTCGCTCCATTTTAATAAAGCAAAAAGTGTCGAGTTTTTTTTTAATTAAATCTGCAGCATTTTCTCTCAAGTCTATGTTAATTGTGGTGTTTTATTTCAGTTTGAATAAAGACTTACCCGTGGTGGAGAGATAAAGTGCCCTCTGGAATGCACAGAGGTGCAGCTTCTCTCTGTGCTCGAGTTTTCATGTTTAATGAGCCGACCATAAAGGACTCCTCAGGATATTAATAATAGATTAGCACTGTCTGGGTCTTGATAGCTGCTAAATAGCTTCTGAACATGATGTGATGACATGAATCAATAAGGAACACTGCACTTCAGCCCTCGCACATATTTCAGCCTGGGGAATGTAGACCACCACCACCCACCTTTGTGCTCTGAATTGATTTCCTGCATCTGATTCTGTTCATTATATCTTTTTCAACGTGGTCGACTCGACCAGCGATCACACACTTTACTCTGTGCAGCTGCAGCCGCCGTGTGCTCGACACAGACCAACCCCACTCTCACAGACACAGACACAGACTGTACTGATGCCGATGCTATATGTGGATTTTACTCCCCATAGTACTCACTGTGCTGCTCACTGTTCCCCTCCCACACACTCGCTGTATGTGGAGCCTTTTATACCATGTGTCTGTTTCCTGCTGGAAAAACTTCTGTTCCGTTATAAAATCTCAATCTCAGACTAGAGCGGAAGAAAATGCATTAGATAACTGTGAAATACTGGATATTTTTTACTGAGCACTTAACTTTTAAGTAGAGAAAACAGGATTAGATCCTTAATTATTAATTAAGAGTTAAGTGTATTCTATGTATGTTTTCTCTGTCACGAGTGGTGGTGCCAGGCTGAATGCTACAGTGGCTCACTATGTGTTAGTGTTATAAGATGGGCATGCTGATGGTAGCTTGTTAGCATGTTAATTTTAGCAAAGGAAACCAATTAACAGAAAGCAAAGTAAAAGTTCACTCTGCAGATGGCTGTTGATGAGTGAAAGAGTGACGTTTGATTCTCACATTAATTCCTTCCGTTCTGGTAACATGCTCGTCTTGATGCTACCATTGGCTATCTAGCAATAGCAAAAACTTACATATAGCGCCTTTAAAGCCCCTGTAGACTTGGGTTGTGTCCGAAATCACTCACTCATTCGCTACTCTTATAGGGAATCTATATGGAGGACTATATAGTGAGCACATAATATGAAAAAACACTTTCTGACACTACTCCATCGCGCAGTTAGTTATTACGTCAACTGTTGCATAATTAAAACAGTCCAGATCAATGCCGTGCATTATGGGATATATTGCTTGGTTAGTGACCTTCTGTTGTACATTAGTTTTCATGCTGCAGCTGCACTGTGGGATATTATGAGTCCATATGGAAAGCCTATTAATTCCCACTATACATCCGGACAGCACTACAAAATCATGTAGGCATTCACTATATTACTAGTGAGTGATTTCGGATGCAGTCTTGAATTAAAAAAAACAAACACTTGTTTGAATAAATATGACATCACCATTATCAAGCAGAAACTTCAAATCAATGCAGAAAAAAATGTCTTATGCAAAGGCTGATCAAAGTCAGAAAATGGTGTTTATCCTGTAAAAACCTCGCCTCCAATATTAGATATTTTTGTAAAACATTAGCTACTTTGGGTTCACCAGGCAAAGTTGACTGTCAAAGTTTGATTATTGTCAGAGCTGTGTGGGAGTGGTTTAAGCAGATCTGATTGGAAGTACCTGATTGGTCAACAGATGTGACATCACCATTTTCAAACAGATTCCAGCCCACTTCAGGCAGTGGGAAGACAACAGACCAAAAAAGTAAAGTAAAGAAAAATGACAGAAAATTGTTTATTTATGAAGGATCCCATTGCCATCCCAAAACAAGCTGAATAATTAGTAATTGGTAATTAGTATTTTTTGTTTTTGATATTAAAGTTGAATTAATTTATTGTTTTTAAATTTTGGTTTACATTTGTCTGTGTTCACTGTCACATGAAGTATTTCTGAGTTGATTTGAAGTATCATTTCACTCTAACTGGGCCCGGCCGTTCTCTGCTATTGATGACATTGTTATGTAACAACTAATTTACATATCAAGGCAAATAGCTGAAATTTTTTGCAGGGAGTGAAGCGAACCAAATCAAATCTATCTCTCAAATGAAGGCCAGGGCTGAGGTTAGGGGTTAAGATAAGTGCGAGTGTGCAGGGGGAGTGGGCCGAGGAATGCCTTTGCAGAACAGTCCAACCAGACAACTGTAATATTTAGCTTTAATATTTGACCTTGTTGATGAAAACACAAACCTACATGGAAGTTGTGCTGCCGTTCGTTCTCTCTGCAGTCTGACATTTTTTCATGTCGTATAAGATCGTCGTTCAAATCCGTCGTGGTCCGGTGCAGATCTCTCACCCTCATTACCATCGTTCTGTAACTCAGTTACTTCTGGATAAGATAGCCATCCTTAGTTACACAGCCAGTCCTCCCCTCCCTCGTCCCACCCACCGCAACCAACCATGACCCCCCCATGGGGGTCATACAATGACTGTCATGCATATCATTATTGGTGGGGGCCCTCCTTCCCCTCTGGGGGTCCGCTCATTGACCTCCTGACAAAGGATGAAAGTGTCCCGTCCGGGGGAGGGGGCTGGCCAGGCTGAGGTTGGGGTGAAGAGCCCTGCGTCCTCCTCCGGGTCGGGATAAGACCCAGCAGGGCTTTCTTCACGCTAATAGGCACGACCCCTGAACCGCACACAAAGAGCATCACTTCAGGAGCCATGAGCACTCAGTGTGGGAGAGCAAGGAGGAACCAATAGGAGCGGGCTGGGGGCTCTGGGTGCCTTTGAGAGAGTCGGACCACTGACTTTACAGAGGAAAGAAACAAGAGAGCAGGAGGGAGAAGAAAGACCAGGGGAGAGAGAAAGGAGATAAGGGGAAGATTTTGTGTTTTTGTTTAGGGGAAAGGGCTTGTTGCAAAAGTTCAAAGGGCCTCTCTTTTAGTGCAAGGGGTCTCCTTTTCCTGCTTTTCTTCTCCGTCTCTCTCTGTCGTTAATGGCTAAAGGTGGAGGGATTATTGTGCTTTTCAGATTCCTGCTTAATTACTTGTTGCTGGTGTGTGTCCACAGTGGGCTTTACTACAGTATCTACAATTGTGAGCATGTATCTATCCGTCCATGCTGAGGCGTACACAACACGCTTTGTGTTTATACCTCCACCACGTTCATTCAGGCCGATTTTAAAGAGATGTACAGTCACTTTGGGTATGATGAGCATGTACAACTAGAAATTCACTGCACGTTCTCCAAGCTGTGACAGACAGCAGTGTAATAGATCTGCCAAAACACCTTTCACAAAGGACACTTGTTGTCATGATTGAGTAATCTGTTGTTGATGATTTTTTAATTGTCAAAGTGAAAGTGATTCACCAAATTCTTACAGTTCAAAACCACTCAACGTTCATTCAACAGTAATTTAAAAGTATGAGATCTGTATTTTAGCTATATGAATGACTTAAATGACAAATTGACAATAACGATGGTTAATAATTAAGTTTTTGTCAGTTAAAAAATTGATTATTTTACAAATTGTTTTGGATTTAGAAGCACTTGCAGCCTTCATCGGGGTCATTAAACCAACAGTCTGTCCAAGAAAGTCCTTAGAAAGTTTACTTCAGGTGCCACAGGAGTTTTAATCACTTTGGACAAACCTCAATGAAGAATCCTGCTTTGGCAAATTCACTTTGAACCTCAGCTCCATGCAGATGTATCAGTATCCCAGTGTTTACAGCATGAACACCAACGATGCTTCCATGTTGTTGTTGTGAAGTTCCTGTGATTCTGGGTTGATATCATGTAGTGTGTGGTTTTGTTGTGTTAGGTAACAGGTTTGGGGTACAGTAAAGGTCTCATGGGGGGTGGGGGGTGGGGGGGGGGTTGTGGTGGGAAGAGAATAGCTACAGTGGGGTCTGATGTGGGAACCAGAGGCCCCCCCTGGCCTCCTTGTTTCAGCTCCGTTGATCAGAGGGGAGGGGTGAGAGGGAGGAGAAGGGGCGGGGTACTGTACCTGCAGGGAGCTGGTGTGTTTGTGTGTGTGTGTGTGTGTGTGTGTGTGTGTGTGTGTGTGTGTGTGTGTGTGTGTGTGTGTGTGAGAGAGCGAGAGAGAGAGAGGGGTCCACTTTTGGTTCTGGTATAATCCATCCACAATGCCTCTGCCTCTCTTCTCCCTCCCCTCCCACTCCACCTTCAGCCTTCAGTGTGACAGGTCCTAAACAAAGCTCTCGGCGTCTTCACACACACTCACACTCTCACTCTCTTACACACACACACACACACACCATGGAGTAAATATAGACCGGGGAAGAACGAGGGAGGAGTGAAAGAGAAATAGAAAGTGAGGATTTCAAATGAAAACAGGGCCTTTAACCTACCCGAGGCGGGCAAATAGGTTTTCTTCAGCTTAAATTGCTTTTGTTGACGGTGGCTCGGGGCCGTCCATCGGGCAACGAGCTCCGCCAGAAAATTATGTTTTCTTACGGGATGCGGCGCTAAAATGATACGTTTACTGCTGTTTGTTCTGTGCCGGGGACGGATGGAAAGAAGGTTGTCACATACCTGATTGCACACCATCAATAAAGACACCTCCACTTTCTCCAGCGTGTACCGACTCCCATATCTGCACGTACGGATACCGCTGTACATGCCAGTAAAGGTGACTTGGGATCAGATGACATAGATCTTATTTTTTATCTTCAATCTATAAGATCTAAATAAGACTCAAAAAAAAAAGAAGAAAAACAATTATTACCTGCAGCTGTTCCCAAGGGAATTCAATCCCTGGTGGGCCATCACCTGTGGAGATGATCTTTATCATCCCCGTAATTAATGAGGCCTTAATGAAGAGCTCTGAAGCTCTGCCTCGGGTCATTAGCCACAAGCAGCAGCCACCAAGTGCTACTTTGCTCTCAGCTGTTGTTGCGTACCTTTTTAGCGTGGCTTTGAATTTCAAAGACGTACTGCGAGAATTTAAGAGGTCGTTTCCAGTACGTTATTAGAGAGCCGACTGACGCTGCTCGTCTCTAATTGGCACAGTTCGGGTCTGATGCCAGCTAGCGCGCTGAACTCAGCTGTTACGGGATGGCGTTAGTTACTGAGTGGTACTCAGAGTGAAGCAGCAGCCGCTCGTGATTATCATTGGCTTTTTATAAACAATCGTGTGTGTGTGTGTGTGCATGTGTGTGAATTTGTGAAATATCAATATTGATATTGATTTTAATTGCAAACCAGCAAATACTCACCCATCATTTCTTTCAGTGTGCAGTTTTTTTTTTTTTGTCTAAATATTTTGTTGAAGAAACTCCTTTGGCAGGGAAACAAGATTTTGACACTTCAATTAAAACAGAAATACCCACTGTATACGAATGCCAAATTTTACCTCCCCTTGAGATACTGGACACCACACACACACATACACACATGCGCACACACATACACACACACATGCGCACACACATACACACACACACCAACATGGCCTGGAAGAGTGTTATGTCAAGTACCTCCCATCATGCTTTGTTCCTGTTTAGTGAAGTGAGTGAAGCGAATGGCAATTCTTCATTCTCACCCTCCCCTCCCACCGCAACTTTCATCCTCTTCTCCCTCCTTTCCTTTCTCACCCCATCCTCCCTCTCCCCAACAGTGGAGCTCCACTAATCCGTATTGAGGAAGCCCCCCACTACCCCCCGACTCACCCACCCACCCCCCAAAGTTTCCTCCCCTGTTTCTTCCTTTCCACCTTTCCACCCCTATTTTTTTTTCTTTACTTCCCACCATTCAACTCCTGTGCGCCTTATATCCTCCATATTTCAAAAATTCAAACTGCCGACCAGTGATCCCTTTCTCTCGGTGCATGAGAATCGGGGAGCGACTCGCGGCTTAGCGCTGACACCCCCTCCCTCCTCCTCCTCCTCCTCCTCCCCTCCCTCCTTGTCTTTTTCCCTCCTTCCCTGCATCGCTATGCACTGTACCGATCAATCAATCTCCATTTCTTACATTCCATCTCTCCTCTCCAGCATCCTATCGTGGACCAGAAACAAAGCAGCCCCCCCCCCCATCCTCCCTCCAACCATCCAACACCACCCACCCACCCACCTATACTTCAGCTTCCGACCGGGCCTGGGCCGGTTAATCTTCCCGAGGCGTTCAGTGTCTAACCGACCCCCCTGATGCCAGCAGACAAAGAGAGGGCTCCCTAATTCTCCCATTCTCTCCTTTACCCTCACCCACCCTCACCCCTTCACCGCACCTCCCACACCCCCCTCCCCACCTACATTCTCCATCCACAGGGCCCCAGAACCAGCGGAAAGGCTTTGAAGAGGGGGAACAGCCCCCTCCCAGCTTCTGCCTTCCATCCCTCTAGTACCCCCACATCCCTCAAAAAAAAAAAAAAAAACCTGCACGGCCAAGACTGTCAGGGTGGCCCGTCCTTCTCTCTCCCCCCTTTGTGGGGTCCTGTGTACCCCGTTTTACATACCTCAGAACCTTAGCATCTGCCCCCCCCCCCCCCCCCCCCCCCCGCCCCCCCCTCCTCCCTCGCCATCCAGCTCATGAAAGACCGACCTGCTCAAGAATGTTGTTTTTAGTTCCTTCCTTTTCTCATTGAGCGGGTGATTGGTGATGTGCCCGGTTTTGTTGCCCGTATCAATGGTGCCACTTGATGACAATTTGGCGGGCGAGACGGCCATTTTTAATCGGACGTTAATTTATTGCGCTGCACCCTTGCTGGTGTGACTTTGGTTAAAGGAGTGAGTAGGGTGTTGTGTAGCTTTTTGTTCCTTGTTTTGTTGGGGAGTGTGGCTAACATTAATAGCGTGTAGCTATAGCCCCTCTTTACAGAGGCCTCCGGTGGCACTGAGCCGCGCCCGGAGGGAAAAGTCCCTGCATTTTGTAAAAGACCTAAACACAACTGAAGACAACCGCATACAATCAGTTGATCCTCCAGCTGTAAGGGAGGAACACCATGTACTAGGACTCACAGGGTGAATGTATAACTGAACAACAGGCTCGAACACTACGCTATAGAACAGCATTTCTTTTGTGAATTAAACAAAATTTGGATTCGCAAATGTCATTTCAGGTCACTGCCATCCAAATCTCTAGCTGGCACCTGAAATCTCATCACATCCCACTGATTTCTGCTGCATCTGACCATTTCTGTAACTTTACAAAAAACCCACAGTGCAACAAGCATCAGCACTCAGAGCTAATGGCAACGAGTGCCGAGGTGAGACCCTTTTAAATTCTTCATGCAAACTCTTCTGTCACTTACTTTCTTTTCTTTAATTCTTAATTTTGGACCTAATGCACCCAAGTGGCTGTGTGAAGAATAACACAAAGCCAATCATGACGAATCGCTGGTTTCAGAGGGTCAAAGAAAAAAATCCACCTGAATGCAACATTTGGGAAACGTGTGGGCAGAGGGAGGTTCGGTTGCTCGATGATCCAACAAGGATTTTGAATGAAATATAGTGATCCTTTAAAATGTGCATGGAGGTTCATGGTGGTAGTAGCTTGGTTGAGGCCTGCTCAGTCAGTGTGTGGGTACTGTGTGGGATGGTGGATTGGGCTTATAGCTGAGCTTCCGGGTACCTGATACTCAGTCTCACCATATTAATTCACCACACTGGATTTACAGTAAACAGGCAACTGGGAATCTGAGCTCAAACCGTGACCAAACAATCACTGCTGCTCCTCTCTGTCGTCTACGGTGCTTTGTCAAACGCATACAAAATCGTCTTCTTTTCCAAACCATCATCTTGTCTAGTTGGCCTCCCTCTCTATCTCTAGTTCTCTTTGGTATCCCACTTTTATTGATGCTATTGGCGATCTTTTCAAGTCCAGTCTTCAACCCACATTCCAAAACCCATTACCAGTCAAAAGTGGAGGGTGGGGGGTGGGGGGTGGGGGAGCAGTATTACTGTGTCTGTGGGTGGATACCTGGGTGAATGGCATGTGCACAGCTGGAAAAATGATCCTACTTCAAACAGTGGTATGAATCAGAGAGGTATCACTAACACCACCCACTCAAAAGCAATAAAACAAGTGCTGGGAGGGGTTCTCTCTCACTCTCTCTCTCCTTCTGTGTGTGTGTGTGCGTCTTACAAGAATAGAAAGTGAAAACGGGGACATTAACCATTAACAAATGTAATCATCTCTTTCCTGGTTTTATGAATGAATGCGAGCATTGTCCAGAATTTAAAAATTAAACAGAGCTAGATTACCAACTCAGTTTTGTCTGATTGCGCCGCATCCGCTCAACCTCACAGCAATTGTGCCAGTTATGTAATCGAGGTGCCTCTAAGTGCAGCTGAGGTATGTATAGGGGATTTACATAGATTGGGGTGCAGGCTTGGTTTGGGGGGTGGGGTGGGGCACTCCTTCAGTCAAATAAGACAAAAAACGAGGGCAGGATATGAAGTCAGGACTTGAAAATGCCACCATTGTGAGTAATGCGGGCCTCAGGCTTTCACTGGATACACATAGGAGGTGTGTGAACCCTTTTCACAAGATTGCCTCAAACATGTGTGATTATGTTGAGGCTATACAAGTATCCTCCAACACTAAACCAGCTACTGCTCCACATCTACATCCAAATTTCATTTACAGGAACCGTCCGCACCTTTTACAAAGAAAAAAGAAAAAAAGAAGCAATAATGCACCGGCGTCATCAAAGGTTTCTTTTGTGGCGTGGCTTTTCTTTTGTTCTCGCCGTATCTTATCATCACAGTCGCCGACAATGGAGCAATACAGGAAGATAAAGTTTAAATGTAACTTTTTTTTTTTATTATTGCCGGCGTCGTTATTGAGAAAGTGAAAGGGAAACATGAGTGTGTGGGTCCAGAGATCATGAATCATGAGAGAGGAGGTCATCCAGGAACTCAAAAAATTAAATGGCTGATTTATGGAGAGCCATTGAAAGGTTAGATTTTTGTTCAATGGTCAAGATATAAATGGCTTACTTTGTCAAATAATGATAAATGAAAAACTTTATGTTCAACAACAAGCCACTTTTCCCCCCATTTTTAAACACTATAAAAGCTGAAGAATCATTGATAAAAGCTGAAGTATTTCTCTGAACTCCATTCAGTTTAGAGAAACAGGGACAGTGGACAAGACACAGAATCAATGGTTCACTTTTATTTTCCACAAACTGTTTGTGTGATGTTACAACTCGCCGTGATGGCACACTGAACCACAATCCTCCCCAACAGACGTGCTCACAAATAAAAACTTGTGCCAACCGCTCAAAGCCCAGCTGGGGGAATCAGTCACATGTTGTCGTGTACCCACATAGATGTCATTTGGAAATATGCGGAGCTATAATAGCACCAAGTGTTTCAAACTATAACCCCGAGCCTGACGAGTTCCCCTCCATCCTCGAGCCCCCGTCGTGCTGTAATTACAGACCCCTAAATTGTCGTTTATTGCCCGTCATCCCCCAAAGAAATTAGCTACAGGCTCATGGAGACCTTCAGCAGACAAATGATGGTGTGTTTATGAGCAGAGGCTGAAAATCAGATGAGCATGAGTTATGGAGTTGTTGGTTTTTTTCTTTTTTTATTGAAAAATTGTTGTTTTTTTCATGCAGCCTGAACTGCAGCGTGTTGTACTTGGTTAGCTGGTTGTTTTTGAGGAACAAAGGGATGGAGGAAATCAGCTGCCAATCTTGACTCCTGTAGGATGTCCACACTCCGCAGCTGCATCCTGGATATGAATTACATAACACTCATGTTTCGCTTATTGTTATGTGTAATTTCCTTTTTTGCCATTTATTTTTTGACGCATTTAGTGGGAGCAACGCCGTGGTGTGACGGTGGATCGCCGCTTCGCTCGTGTGGGTTTCCTCAGCGCGTTGTGTTTTCGCTGCTGCAGTTCAAAGACAGGAAGCCGAGGTGCACTGAAAACCCCAAACAGGGTGTTTATGTGCCCTTTTTTTCTTTCTTTCTAGCGGCATGCTGGTTAAATTCTGATCCTGACCAGGAATAAGTGAGCCTACTCTACATAATAGATGGATCGAGCGCTTTCCCCCCTCCAGCTAATTGGTTAGAAATTGCACGTTGGGACAACCTGTTCTCAATTTGCCTGCAGAAGTTTGACTGCTCCTCAAAGCACCATCCTGTACTCCGGCTTTAATCGGGGTTGTCAGAGCACATTTTCCATATCCTTGAACCATGAAAATTAACGTTCTCCTTTGTACCATTAGCATCAAGGGGGGCAGTTCCCATTAATAAAACGCGTATTCTAATTTCTCCATACCTCTTTTCTCTGATTTCACCACTGCTCTTTCATATTTCTCTGCCATTCGTTACAGCCTATGTCCCTGTGAGGCATATTGGATGCTCCTATAACATGATTTTCGGGCTAATATAAACCTGTTATGTACATAAAATCAGCATTTAATGGCTACCCACATCTAATCTGCAGCGTTGGCTTTGAAAGGGGGAATAATTTCAGGCTTTGAGGATGATAAAGAGTGATGGAGGGAGCTGTATGGAGAAGCAGGCATGCGTTTCCCATATCAATCAAGGCCTATGGATGGCGAGGCTAGTTAGCAGCTCGTGATTGTTTTGAGGCCCTTGGCTGGGGTTCCAGTGTATCCCTGAGGCCTGTCCCTTTTGGTTGGCCCAGTGGGGGGCGAGGTGGCGCCTCCGTAGCCCCAAATCCAGCCCACGTTCATGCGTCCGTTCGGATCCATCACTGCAGGGCAGAGTGGTGGGGCAAGGGCCGGCCTTTGTCCAGCGCCGCATTCTTTGGCCCATTGTGCGCGGACCACAACCATTTAGGGATTTTAAAGGCTCGTTTGCACAATTCCTTTTGTCAGCGACCCTCAGCACAGAAAAGCAGGAGAGCAGCGGAGGGGGGAGAGGCCAGTGGTTCCTCAGTGTAAGAGGAGGGGGAAAAGATGGAAAACGAAATGAGAAATGGGGAAGAGGAATAAAAGAAGGGGGTGAAACGGGGTTTGTTGTAGTTGTTCTTTTTTAATTACATGGAGTGGCAATATAGTAAATCAGGGCACTTGGCACAATACATACGGTTCCCCTTCACTGTCATTTAAGCTCTGCGTCTCACCAGGTCTTCGTTGAAAGCCTTGGATTTTTTTTTCTCTTTCTCCTTGGGCAACAGGCAGGCATAGTTTTCTCATGGCACAGAGGCACATGTCGTAATGGGAATACAGATACCGACTCAGACACATCACACGTCCTCATAGAGTAAGACAAATGCTAAACATAACAAGATATCACACACTCCGCCCAGCTCCCAGTAAGAAAACAGCTTCTTATCAAAGAAGAATATTTTCCCTTTTCTCAGGGCAGAGCTGCCAGGGTCCTTGGTTGGAGAGCTTGTTTTGACTGTGATGTATGCTTGTGTGTGTGTGTGTGTGTGTGTGTGTGTATGTGTGTGTGTGTGTGTGAGAGAGAGAGAGAGATCTATTGCACTACCCAGATCCCACTGCACCCTAATGACATCATAATGTATACCAAGGATGCAGGCATGTCTTATTTAAGAGAGAGCCAGTGAAGTCGCTAATTGATATTCATATTCAGTGCAGTCAAACACTGAAGTAATTATATCAGCAGACTGTGCTGTAGTGCTGCAACAACAGATACGGAGCGAGCCTCTGATGCTTCTCATGGCTCATTATGATCTGTAACACTCACTCTAATGGTAGGCGGGCTGATAACTGAAGTATCAATACAGCTGGTGCACAGACAGTCTTCATCAGTCTGCACACTGCTCTGCTTCTCTGCAGCTTTTGTTTGCATGAGCACAGGTGATTCACACATCGACCGTTTGTTAGTCATCGCTAGTTGTTGTAACATGCGTGTGATTAAGCTGAATAATGATGCAAATCGGCTCGTTAATCTTTGATCACGCTAGATGTTTTTTAATAATGAAACGTCTGGAGATTGGTGTTGATACTGGTGATTCTGGCCCAAGTATTACTCGGTATCAGATTGGAACCAAAATTTTGTGGTACCGCCCACGCACCTGCTTTACCCTCTGAGTCAACTTCACGCAGTGACTGAACCTCACAAATATAATAAACTGCATGTTGTTTGTATTTTTTCCCCCTTTGCAACAAATTTTGTTAATTGGATTTTAAAGTATGCAAACATTTGTAAAATTGTGGCACTGGTAAATTATTTGTCACACACTCACACACATACTATATATAGATGAATATATATAAATACACGCCAAACAACGACAACAACAACACACACATACACTTAAAGATAAGATCAAGGGCAAACAGATAATAGAAACAACACAATAAAACATTTTAAGATAGGAATTCAAAGGTCAGCTCTTGCATCCAACTTGGTAAGAGTAACCTCTGAGCGACAAAAACATGGGCACATGTATCACTATGGAAGTGCAGGAAAGTGTAGTCACCTTGCATAGAAGTTAGTGCATGTCTGACTGTTTCTTTACTTTACTTTAGAGTACTGTACTGTAGAGAGAAGAGAAGAGAAGCAGTAAGAGAATATGGTTCAATCTGTGTACCAATTATTTCTAATGTTCAAATGTAAAACCTGAGTTTCAGCAAGAGATTTAATGACAATGTAAACACGTTGGCCATTTAATTTTTCCTTCAAATAAAATGTGATAAACACAGATTCTGCCTAAAGAAAAAACCTTCACTTAGTTAAATAATTCATAATCAAATAATGATTAACCATACCTAATCATGTGATCACTTCTATGATGCCAACTTTTTGAGTCTTAACACACATGGCTGATTTATTCATTGATTGTTAATCAGCTAACTAATTAACCAGATGGATAAATGGTTGAGCGCATGACAAATGTAGCGCAGGTTTTGTGTTGATGTGCGTGTCCTGTTGTTGTTTAGTGTTGCACATGAATAGCCGACCAGGGGGGAGTCAAGAGGAGGGGGTGAGTGTGTGAGTGTGTGTGTGTGTGTGTGTGTTAGGGGGGTTATAGATGGTAACAGGCTAAGCTGATTCCATGCAAGAACACTTAAAGACTCTCTTAGTCCTCTAAAACACATTGTTATCTTCCTGATTGGGTTTAGCACTCAAGCAGACACCAATGCATTCCTTCCTATTGTGTTTCATTCAGCAGAGAAGCTGGAGAGAAACAAAAGGAGCCAAGCATCACAATCTGGCCCCTTTTGTTGCTCATACAGTGACCAGCAGAGTCTGTTAGAAAGTTTTATTGACTGACTCAAAACTTGACTGTGAGGAATCCCCCCTGGAATCAATTACTATTTATTTTTATTCAAGAGGTTTTTTTTCTTCTTCTTCTCTCCCCACCGATTGGACTCCTGGATTCTGATCCTCTTCAGTGGAAGCTGGTGGACAATGAGCGCGGGTCACGACTTATGGCTGGAGAGGTCAAAGTTGAAATGACATGCAAGGTGGTGATGAAGCAAGTGGTGGAAAAACAAAAGGGTTGCTATGGAACGAGCGAGCAGCATTTGAGCCGAGACTAAGCTGTTTCGAGAGAAGCTTTAGGGTCGAGGGAGTCTCGACAAGAAACTGCTATCGTTCAAATTTGACAGAAGATTATTCAAGATGTTTGAAATGACATGTCGGGGCGAATACGAGAGGATTTTTTTTTTCTCCTCCCCAGTAACCTATAGGGACGTACATATCGTTCCTTGATCTGTTCTGTTTGTTCTAGCGCTGGGACGGTTAAGTCGCCTTGCCAAGATTGTAAATGTGTTCAGAGCCGCTAACCTGCACGGGCGTGTTCCTGTGGGAGTTACAGGATGGTATGTGGAGAGAGGAGCGTTGAGGGATTTACTCTTTGAATCTGACTGAATTCATATGAAAAAAAAAAAAAAAAAAAAAAAAAAGCAGGGGTCAAGTGTGTCCGTGCAGCCTCCACAGATGCATACAGATGTTTCTATGAGGAGGTAGGGTACAGGGGGGGGGGGGGTCGGCGGTTCACTGTGGCACTGCCCCATAAAGAAGGGAGACGAGCTCCAGCTTCTGTTGGCACACCACCTGACCCCTCCGCCGCTTCAATGTGACCTCTCAGCTGTTCTTCTTCTTGTTCTCCCTTTTCTCCCTGTTTTTTATTATTGCGTGGAGTTGCTGCCCCTTCCAGCAGAGCAGCAACCCACAGGAAGTCATTCACTTCCTAATTATCTGCACATCAAACAGGGGTCGCCGCGGAGACGCAGACCATAAATTCAGCCCCCCACCACCACCACCACCACCACCACCACTACCCCACTCCTCCCTCCCTCCGCCTCCCCTCCGTTGTGGTGCGATAGCGCTGCAACAGCTGCCTCTAATTGGGGCTGTAGGTTCAAACTGCTAACATATGACTTCCCTCCCCGTTCACTAACACACTGTCTGCCTCTGCCAAGGCCGCAACACACACACTGGACCCAGGTCACCGGCACCGAGAGAGGATTGAGTTTCGGATAAGGAGAGACAGAGTGTGTGTAGAGAGAGAGAGAGAGAGAGAGAGAGAGAGAGAGAGAGAGAAATACACCCCTTGATGGCACAGGAAGCTTGGTGTGGTTTTTCGGGGATGGGGCTCTGAAGTGGTCCAATGTGGCCCGCTCCCACCGCAGAGGCCCTCGGGTCAACAGGAGCTCACCCAGTCTGACAAAGGGAAAGAGAGGGATGAAGAGCGAAAGAGTGACAGGCTGTGATAACAAAAGCGACCACAGTGCGGTTTCGTGATGGCTCTCCGGGTGAAAACCGATGAGTTGTCAGATCCGGCTGGGGCCAGATGTTGCATCGCTCCGATCAAAAACCTTTTTTTTTTTTTTTTTTTTTTTTTAACACTTGTGTAAAAGTCAAACCATCCGTTACTGACATGCGATCGAGCGCCACTGTCTGTTCCTCCGGCTTTTTATTTTTTTTTATCTGACAGTTGTTTGCCGTCCTCTAACGTAAGAAGGTCAGAGGTCAGAGTCGGTTACAGGACGGGGATTTGTTTTTCTGCTGGAGGACACTTCACTTTATGGAAAGATACATGGTCAGATCGGGCTCCGTGTAGCTACTAAACCACCGGGAGATAATGAGCTATTTCCAACACCATGACCAAGGCAGAGGTGTCAGAAGAAGTGTCCATACTCCAAAGGGCTGAAGAGGCTTTAGTACCTGCCACTGCCATGTAAATTGGACCCTCAGAAAGTGAACGAGGCCTGCCTATTGTCTCTAATGGCCTCTTGTTAGAAAAGCCGCCTACAGTGTGAATTTGAGTCTGTATGCTCGCTGCAGGGTACGTGCATATGCACTTCCTAGTTTCCCCCTTCGGTTTACTGCGCTTCAGCAGGAAACACAATTAGCCCAATCAAAGTGAAAGGAAGGGGTAGGAGGGATGGAGGGATGGAGGGAAGGGGGGCTTTTGGAGGAGGGAGCGTGTTTTATGAACATGGGTGGTGAAACAGCAGCATTGTGACGGCACAGAGGATATGAGGTGCTGGGCGGCAGCTTTTTGATGTAGAGGAGTCTTTAGCAGGCGTCTGACTCTTGTTAAAGTGGACCGACATACAATTAAAGATATATGGCCCGGGACAGCCGTGTGATTTGGATACATTAGCGGATTAGATTTTAAAGGGAGTTGTTTAAAGGATGGCCAGTAAATACTATTCAGCACTAATGTGTGCTCTCATGTATGCAGTGAATTAGGTATCGTTTTAAAAGCTCCCGTTTTTAAAAGCATGTTAATGGAAGTCTATTAAAAAGGGATGTAAGGGAGATTAATTATTGGTCCACAAACTGCTGTGTGCGCAGATCCTCATTACGGAAATAAAGTAATAATCCCAGATGCTACCACTCTTCATTTATCTTTTTTACCCTTCTGTCTCTTGGTTTTTCTTGTCAACCCTCCTCCTCCTCCTCCTCCTCCTCCTCCTCCTCCTCCTCCTCGTCCTTCTTTGTCAGTGAAGGCACTTTTACAGCCAGAGCCTTTACTGTATTTTATGGCTTATGAAGAAGAAGCATCAAGACTGTGACTGTGTATGCGTAAGACAAAAGAAACAATACTGCCAGAGTTCAATACTGGTAAATAGTGTGTGTGTTTACGAGTGTGTGTCATTACTGCTGTTGGCAGCGCGGATGCTCTGCTGTACAGTGGGTTTTTTCTGGCAGCCGAGGAGTTTAGCAGTCATGTGAATAGTCATATTGTCCAAGCTTTATATATTTTTGCTGCTGCCTCCACTGGAACAGTCGGAGGAATTTATTCTGGTAATTTGACAGAATGCGTGTGTGAAACAGTTGTTGTAACAGGCCACTGTGCTTTGCTGCTGAGCCAATATCTTCAATAATGTTAATAGATGTATACAAAGGTTATTTTTTCCATTCAGTCTAAGATTGTCTCTTAAATTTGACGCTGTTGTTTTAGTGCCACAATTTGTAGGTGTAGATGTTGGTATGACATTTATTTGAGTTTCCTGGTCATTCACATAAAGACGAGGGCACAGCCACTCTGATCAACCAGATCTGATCCTTTCTCGGTCATATCAGTATGTGGTTGTCTACTAGTGTTATTTATACAGCATTGCCACTCACAACACTGTAGGACTGACTGTCTTGTGAAAAGAGTCTTAAGTATTCATTATAGGCTTATTATAGCCCTTTTTGTAGCTATTTTTATTCATTTGATTTTCCTTTTTTCAAGAGTTTACTGCAGCGAATAACTGCCGAATAATAAACTGACTGACTGAATAATAAAAGCTATTTATTATACAACAGTAAAATGTCGAGCCTCCAATAAATATTTGTCACAAGTGTTTAAACCATATTTTAGGGATTGCTGCAAAAATGTGTTATATATGTGTGAGGAATATTGGCTGATTTGATCGGTTATCAGATTTTTTTTTATAGCCCTTAAAATCCCATTATCATAGAGAGCTCTGTCAGATTGATCTTTTCTTCCACAGTTTCCCTTCAGTCGACACTAGAGTGGGATAGACAACTTGGCTGACCGCCATTGCTTCATGGTTGTGATGTCACCTAAATAAATAAAAAAACGTGCAGGTTATTGAGAACAGTTGTACAGTTCTTACATGATAGACTGCTGCAGCCACAGTGAGTATGAATCAGTTATGTAATCATGACAAACATGATTGGTTTAGGATCAGTTCATTCAGCCTCATGCACTCATGGATCAATAAAGCAATTAACATTTGTTTGTTAAGTTAGAAGAACTAGAGATCGGTGTGAGTGTAGATGCTTTGTGGTCGCTTCAGTCTGTCTGCGAGGTGTGAGGATGAGAGTCGCTGCCATTGGAGGTATATAAAGGCAAGGGGGGGGCCGGCCATTTGAAAAGTTATTGAATCAGGAAATTCCTCAAACACTCTGGGAGGGGGGAGTCACTGCAAGGCTTAGCTGACCCTCTGTATCTGCCCCTCTCATACCCCTGGGTGGACTCACTGGATGTCCCTTAGTCAGCACATGCAGGGGGAGTGGACAAAAGGTCCATTCTGCCAACAATAGGGGGCATTTAGACCGCCACATACACTGGTGACTCCAAGGGTGGGGATGTTGGGGGATGTCGGGGGTGAGGTGGAAGGGAAGCGGAGAGAGCGTGGAGATTTGAGAGAGTTTGGAACTTCAATGGGGGAAAAAAAGCTATCTATAGAAAAAGGGTCAGCGTTGTCCAAAAGCTAAGCTTACCTATGGGCCAGGTCAAAGGTCAGGGAATAGACACACAGAGGAATCCCTGTGGTCATGCTGAGAGAAGCAGAGGTAATATGGGGGTTGGGGCTTAAATCATAAGAGAGAACAGACAGCACGGATCTAAGACTGCGTCAAAAAACACATTTGTTTCAATGGGAGCGTTGCGGTGGCGCAGCGGGGGCAGAAAACAACAGGGTCAACAGGCAAAAAGTTGATCCTGGCTCAAGCTTAAGCTGCAGCAAAGTCCATCATCCAGCAGTGAAGTGTGTTGACCAGTTAGATGAGTGTGAACAGACAGTCCAGGTAGAGTACTCTGGAGGCTGTTTATCACACACTCATCAAGATAAATGGATAGATGTACAGTCTGAGATCTAGATTCCCATGTTGGCAAATATAGAAATGCAAAAATAAGTGTTAAAAAACAACAAAACAAGTTTAAAGCAAGTTTAAAGCAGCTTTCATACAATGCAGTGTCATGGTTCAGGGCTAAAATGTGAACCAACTGTTTGTCTGAATCTAGTCAGGGACTTTTGTGGCTCGTCACTGCCCACGCTTCATATTTCCTGTTTGCCTTCTCATCATTTATCATCAGTAAAGACAGAAGTGTTGCCAAGATGAATTTTGCATAAGTGTTGACATGCTGTAACACAACTTGACATGACTTTTAACAAACACTTTTGGCTTTGGCTGGATCTGGATCTGGATCTGGATCTGGATCTGGATCTTCCTCCTCGCACCTGCACCTGTTACAGCCTGTCACTGCTGCTCAGTGTGTGTGTGCGAGTATGAACTCAGCCTTATTGTGGCGACATCTTTTGATGACACCCCCCACCCTCCCACTCACCCATTGATAAAAACATGTACATATGCAAATCGTGTGCCCTTGTGTTAACCTGCAGTGACTTCAAAGATCAACTACCCTTCACATAAAGCGCGGACGAGCTCAAGGGGAAAGTAAAGACGCCACTTTTCATCCACATCCAATGGAGGACTTTTTCTTTTTTCCTCCTTCCTTTCCATCCTCACACAGCTCCCAGGTGCCCCGTGTGCCCTCCCTTCCCTTTCTCTGGTCCAAATCAAAGGCTGATACTCTAAACGCGATGAATGACATTGATCTTAATCTGCGAGGAGTAAGGGTAATTTTCGATGGGTGTGTGTGTGTAAGTGGAACAGAGAGAAGGTCACGGGGTCTGTGGAGAGAGGGGAAGATGATCTCTGTGCTTCCAGCGGGGCACAAAGCGAGGGCGCGAGCTACAGGAGCACTCTCCCTTACAATGCGCCCTGAGGATCGTTAAGTGATTGTGTTACAGAGAACAGGTGAACTGCGTCTCTCCGCCTCGTCTTTTATATTTCCCTCTCTATTATGATTTACAGGGCTATTCTTCTCCCCTGCCACCTCACCATAACTTGTGCTGTTCTTTTGAAGGCCGGCCTGCTCGCCCCGCTATTGTACCTGGCCGGCTTTGAAGTGCCTAAGTCTTAAATGATGATGAGACAAGGAGAGTGCTTTTCTTTAACAGCCAGGGTAAAGGAGGCTCTTGTTTCTGACAGGTGTCTTTTATAGAAGGGAGTGTGCTGGACTGGTTGTTTTGTTGGGGATTGGGTTCCACCCTTCACCGTCACCTGCTAATTGAATAACATTAGCTTTGCCATCTGTGGAGATTTTTTTACTGGAACTGACCTCACTGTGCTGTTTAGATTACGGATCAGTCATGAAAACGTGAAAATGAGTCACGTAAATAAAGAGCATTGTTGTTCCCCGGCACGACAGGAACAGATGCTACGCTGTGATTTCATCACCGTCCGGCAGCAGGACGCCCACAGAAAAGAAGCAGAGAGACACGACCTCTCTGCTATTTTAAAGGGTTGTTCCACTCAAAAACATGTGTTTCTATCTAGGCATTTAAATTGGTTTGATTTCATTTTTTTTCATAGTGAAAGAGTGGGTACACTGATCTCACCTTCTCCATCTCATTACTGATTTCAAACTCAATGCGGCTTCATAATCCACCATCAGCACTCCCTTTTCCCAAATGTATTATCTATGTGCCACGCAGTGTGGAACCCCTCATTAATGTTTTATATTGGAGCGGGGATTGAAGAGGCACTAAGCAGCCGTTTGTGATTTGATGAATGAATCTAATACCGGAAGGACTGGATTTTTATAATGAAACAGACTGAATGAAATTGTACTTAGTATGGATCGGGATAATACCCGATCCACTGGATGAGGTCACAGTGTCCGTATAATGATGGTGAATTGAGTTTCATGTGTGATTCGAACTGATATTTTTATTCAGATTTATTCTGAGTGATTCATAAACTCCCTGTGAACGATTTTCATTTCAGATTTTTCATCTTTTTTTTTTTTACCATAGTAATCAGATGTGTGAATTTGGGTGAATAGCCAGTTCTAATACCAACTGGTCAACGCCCACAGTAGCTGCTCCTCTGCTTCCAACTACACCATGGGCTTTAGTGGGCAGAGTAAAGATAATCGTAGACACAGCTACATTTCAGTTTGCCTTTAGTAATCCGACCTAGTTCTGCAGGGTAGTTCAAGGACAGTGTGTCTGTCTATGGAAACCCCACATCCACTCACGTACGCCGAACACAGTGTGTAAAATCAGGATGATCAGCCAGACAGACTCCGTCCATGTGGAAACTAATCACATCAGCTGTTATCTCTTCATTAACTCCAGTCTAAACAGCGCATCCCTATTTGGTGTACGTGTGTGCGTGTTCCTGTGTGAGAGAGATGCTGCAAGAGTGAGAGCATGCATAGAAATGCATACATACGAGTGCATATAGGCGTTTGTGTGTGTGTGTGTGTGTGTGTCTTTGTGTGTGTGTGTGTGTGTGTGTGTGTGTGTGTGTGTGTGTGTGTGTGTGTGTGTGTGTGTGTGTGTGTGTGTGTGTGTGTGTGTGTGTGTGTGTGTGTGTGTGTGTGTGTGTGTGTGTGTGTGTGTGTGTGTGTGTGTGTGTGTGTGTGTGTGTGTGTGTGTGTGTGTGTGTGTGTGTGTGTGTGTGTGTGTGTGTGTGTGTGTGTAAAACCCAGCTTTGCATCACTGATTCCTATTCCAGCCCTGCTGTAGATCTGCAGCCAGATAGCGGCAACGCGCAGGCCGCTGCGGGCCACGGCCATCTGGGCCTGGCCCCAGGCAACTGTTCTCCAGAGTGGGGGGGGGTAGGTGGGGGTATGGGGTGGGGGGTTGTTGGGACTGATGTGGGGTGGAAGTTACAGGACAGTATTACGGCATGGATGGGGGTGTGTGATTATGAGGCAAGGTAGAATAAATACACCCCTCCTCCCCTCCATCCGTTCGCCTCAAGCCCGTGGTATGATGGAGAGGGGGGGACTGAACACACAGCTGTCCTCAGCCATTATCAGTGATGGATGAAGCCAGAGCAGAGCATCAATGGCATGCCCGGCGCTCACTCACTCGAATGTGTCAGCGTATTGGTGTGTGTGTGTGTGTGTGTGTGTGTGTGTGTGTGTGTGTGTGTGTGTGTGTGTGTGTGTGTGTGTGTGTGTGTGTGTGTGTGTGTGTGTATGTGTGTGTTTGTGTGTCTTATTTAACTGTGTGTGTGCGCACACAGAAGAGAGATAGAGAAAGGACAAAGAGAGACAGAATGTGATGGCGTGCCAGGAATATCCCGATGACGCAAATTAATCACTCCCCAATGTTTTTCGACAACAGAATGAGTGGAACAAAAGAGGAAATATGTGCTCAATACATTTCCTGTAGTAAATCTTCCTGTTTTTCAATTGGATTTGGAGCAAGCGAGGTTTTATCGGAGCAGCTGTTCCAACCGCCAAACCATTTTAGCTTCCTGTGACAACGCTACCTGTGACAGTCCAGCGTATGTCCTTCAATAGAGGGCAGGGTTAGCTCTAAGAAGTTTCCCTGCTAAATAAATCAATGTCACTCTCTGTGATGTGTGAATTCACTTGTGGGGACAAAATAAAATCCACCCATGCGGGTTCAACTTGAATCACGCACATTTGTAATGTAGAGAAACAGTAATAGTCCAAAATGGAGGGAATTCCCAGAGCTTATTAGCTTTATGGCGCCATCCATTTTTATTTAGCCATTTGCACAGATTGACTGGCATGTTCCCAGGCCCGCTAATGTATTGTATCAGCGTGTAACCCAATGAGCCTGTAGCACAACAGATTGATTTTGTTGTGCCAATTTCAGGTGAGACTGGATTTTTAACACATGCTCACACAGCAACTTGACTTAAGTCCTTTTCCGTTTTTGAATTGATGTCCGGCAAGGTCATATTGGAGGACGCTGGAAAGTGCTGGCAGGGCCAGAGGAGGAGGAGGAGGAGGAGACTTAAAATAAAGCATTTGTCTGGTGTGAAATGAACACCCAGGTGGATTGTGAAAGCCCAAGGTAGCTCAGATGTCTGAAGATGACCAATGTACTGGCGGATTGTATCTGAAGTGTCTCCCTGTTCAGGAGGAGGAGGAGGAGGAGAAGGGTGGGGGCGTTGGGGGGGTTAAATCAAATCCAATGATGTTCTCCACTCCCAGTCTACCAATTAAAGTAATCAATGCCACGCCTGAGTTACCACAGCATCACGGTCTGGGCTTTTCTTTGGGGCTTCACTCACACTTCACTTAGTGGCTTGCGAGAACTATTACCTTATCCTCACGAGCGATAAAGTCGTCGTCCCCCTGAATCTAATTCTTCCATAATTAACCTTGTGTGTAATCCTGAGAGCTTGCTGACGGATGTCCAAAATGCTAACTCAATCCCCAGCCAAGGTTCTCCCCTAATTTGATTAGTGTGCACTGACTCATATTCGCACAATGCCGTTGTCTGACTCAACAGCTGTCAAACAGAAGAGATGGGCATAAGCCTCCAATTAAATATGCTAATGTATTTCATCCTCTTAAATAGGGCGAATTATGTGCGTGAAGAGACCGGTTTTGGAGCGAGTCGGCCCGTCCCGATTCTACAAATTTTCACCATTAATTAAAAACTTCATTTTGTCAGGGTCAAGTTGTCGGCACACCCCATTAAAGAACAGTAACGACTGCAGGGAGGAGGAGAGGGGAATTGTGAATGTGGAGCACGCTGGTTTAAATCAATCTAATAAGAGGCAGTGATTTGCATCTGTGTTGGGTCTGAGAGCAGAAACAGGCTGGTGTTATTAAAACTGAGACTGGTGGTTCTGTCTGGAGCTCACTGATCCATCAGAGAGAAGTGACAGCCCGGTAGACAAGCCTGTAATGGACTGGTCATGGACCAAAGACCCACTAGACAATACGCTCGCACAAAGGAACGTGAAAAAAAAAAAAAAAAAATACAGCGGCCAGTGTAGAGGCTGCATTCAGAGAGATGAAAAAAAAAATTTCAATAAGCAAATACTGGTAGTTAATCGTTATGCTCAGCAAATCACATACATGAACACTCACAAAAAGAAACAGAAGCATCTTTTATTTCCATTCAAAATTGACCATGACACTTCGGTAGCAGTTGCTTTGTCTTACACCCATCTATGATCCATTGTTCAAAATCCTTTTCACAGGTCCAGATATGCCACCTACTGACCTCCCTGTCTCTCCCTCTCCCAGTGGTGTGCAGATGAGCGCCGGTCCAACTGATAATGACGGGGGGATATTGAAAGACGAGTAACCCCGCCGTTTCCCTCTTTCCACGATTCATTAACCCGATTTCCACTGAGCTCTGTCCCACATGTGTCAGCGAGGCGCCTGCTGAGGATTCGGGCCGCCCAGCCCGGCCCCCCGTCCTCAAACCCCCGTTGCACACTACAGCTCGCCATCAAACCGACAGATAACTGTCGAGGAGCGAGGTCGCCCCCGAAGTGTCGATAACCTCTCCTATGTACGCTACCTAAGGCTCCTTAATCTCAATTGACCTACTGCTTAATCAATGCTCTGCTCTCTGAGATTTCAGATGGATAGTGATGTATTCATTTACACAGATATTTTAAATGTAGTGAGCAAAACGCCTTGAGATTTAGAGATTTAGATCTTATCTTATATCAGCATTAGCAGGCATTAGCAGGTAGGATTTAAGGTGGAGCTCTACAGAGACACATCCTGAAACGCTTTTCCAGATGAGTGGGATTAAAAAGATTGTATTTTAAAGGATACATTTGAAATCTAAAGTAAGTAAATATAATAAGGATAAATATAATTTGGCTATGGAACAATGTTATGACTTAAATAGTTACATTAGTTTTATTTTCAGATACAATTTGGTGCAGTAGGAAAGGAAAGGGTTAATCCATTGACAGCTCATATAAAACCATGTTGTTTGGCGAGGAAGGTAAAAACAAAGAGAGACAGAGACCCCTCAGACTACAGATGTATGAAAATAGAGGAGAGGGAGAGGAAGAGGATGAAATATAAATGGGGGAGTGATTTTAGGTCAGTTCATTAATATTCATGTCACTGTTGGGGCTATAGGTGTGTTTTCCACTGCAGCGTCTCACGTGACTGGCCCACAAAAAAAAGAAAAAAAAGAATCCTGGCTCAGAATGAAAACAGATGCATTTTAAAGTCGGTGCGAGAGCCGTTTCTTAGTGAGTGAGTGAGTGAGGGGTGTGGAGACTGACTCCACTTGCTGAACAGGCAAAACGTGCCTCAACCACCTCTGATATCTCTGTACATCCTGCTCTCGCTGCCCCCCACCAACCCCCCCAACCCCTCTTTCCCAATCCAGGCCTTGTGCAAACCCACCTCCACCCCCCAGGGGCATGCAAAGAGGGATTTGCAGTGTACACAGTCATCATGAAGCTTCATCAGCGCCTGGGAGAGGGTCAGTGGGTGACTGAATGGACCGGCAGAGCTGCTGGAGAGATATTACTCAGTGGTGAAACTTGTTGTTTTGAAAACCAACACTGTTGCGTAGTAGTCAACGAAAAGTGGAATTTATTATCTACACAGTTTCATCCATAGAAACTCTTTTGGGGGGTATAAAAATCTGAGCATGAATATGTTTATCCCAGTTTCCTTTAGCCCACTTTTTCCAACTGATCACTGTCACCCCTCCTCGCAGGCATAAAGGTCAAGGGTCAGATCCGTCCAAGCTGGCCAGTGATCAAACACTGCACTAATCCAGCCCCCCAAAATGACCATTTAATCAACCGTTACATCACAGCGGTGCATGGAAATCGTCAGATGCACACCCCAATACGCATTCCCTGCTGGTGACATACTGGCTGATCAAACAGTAGTGACCCTTGTCGTGCGGGAGTTGAAAAATGTAGTCGTCGAACACAGCCCCATTCAAACACAAACGCATTGATTTGTGAGCGTAAACCCACTGGGGAGTCTGGAGAAGGTCTGCGTGGGCCCGAGGTGACACGGCTACTACTCCACAAATCGCCGCCTCTCAATCAATATGTCTCTCATTGAGTTTTTTTTTTTTTTCTTACCTCAGTGCAGGACGGTTTCCCAGCTCGGCCGTCCGTTCAGCTGAGCGCTGAGGGCGCACGCACAGGATGGTTTAGTTTAGTCTAATTTGGTTTACAAGGCAGCGCAGACAGTGTTTATTGGACCAGAAAACCATTTGTTATCAGTTTCCTCTGGAGGAGTAGTCATGAATCAATCTTGGTACAAACGTACAAACACAGAAGCGCCCCGGTGATTACTCCAAATAAACACACACACACACACACACAAAAGGATAAGCGCACACGCATATACACGAGTGCATATGCATAAACACACACGCACAGAGGGAGGTGGAGTGAGTGCGCTTGCATACACACAAGTTAACACAAAACCCGCTGTTAGACACACACACACACACACTTTAAAAGATGAGTAATCACTTGAATGCTGAGTGTGTTTTGAGTTTGTGCTGCAAATGACCGCCACTTTAATAAGCTCTGTTCAAAGTGTGAATCCCAATATTTAGAGTAGGCCGCTTTTGTTTATACGCGTTATCTAGTAGCCCACCCATAATAAATCAAGACTTGTTGTATAGCAGAAATGAAAAAATGCTGATAGTGGTTAGTCACATAAATAGTCCAGATACAGATACAGCAGACTGGAAGTAACGTGCGGCCGCAGCATCACGGGTTCAGTCTGGGTTACCAGCAATTTATTTCCATCCGGTAGTAGTAAAAGTAAAAGCAACAAGCTGCTAAACAACCTGGTTGCCGCTGGATACCATACCTGAGAGGAGAGCTTCGGTTTGCACAGAATAAGGACTGTGTGTTTTCTCATCCATTTTTCACGGCCTGTATGTGTGTGTGTGATGAAAGTGCTTCACACCAGTAAAGTGTATAAAGTTGCAATTAGACACATCCAGGACCTTATCCGTGTGTCTAGATATCCGTCTCTGAGAGTTCGGCCTCCACTTCAGTACAGAGGAGGTGAAATAAGTGGAAAATTGAGTCTTTGAAAACCCTAATTTAAAAACACAACAGCAATATTTCTTTCCCTTCAATTCCAATATCAAAAGGTTCACATCTGTGGCCAATAGTGTGAGGATTTAAAACAACCATGAACGATATGAGTCAGGCCAGGGAGACCTTTGTCTTCGCTTTGTTTGGCTTGGCAAACAAAACTTGGGTGTACAACAAGTTTTATAGATGATTCTTCTCAAGAAGGCCGCGTTGGAGGTCATTCATTGACAGACTTTTATTGCGAGTGAGTGAGAATATGATTATAGGATTATCATATAAACTCGCCCTTTAAAAGTCATTCAGTTCCTTCTTGTGCCGTTGTGCAACCGATAACTGTATTTTGTGGTTTTTGCAATTAGTTGTGTCATCATCTCATCCATCTCGCCTGCTTTCTATAGAGCACTTTGTAAGTAGTGTTTTGAAAGCGCAATATAAATTACTTACTGACAGCTAAGTGTCTATAAACCCAAGGTGTGTGTACCAAAAGTGGTTTGGGTGGCTGTTGTTATTCAAACATTAAAGCCTGGAGACCCACCAGCCTCCTAATATACTGTTAAACCCTCAGCAGCGCAAGCAGCTGGCGGCGAGTTGGGGCTTGTGGCGTCAACTGTAAGATGTCATGTTGTGTAGGAGCTCTGCAGCTGACGGGCTCATCGTGAGGATAAGCGCCAGAAGCTTGCCCTCAAACAACAGCTTCAAAGAAATATGTAACTTATGTAAGAGCAGAGACCCCGTGTGTGATCGATGCCCGGCCGCACAACAGTGGCATTCACAATCAATACTGAGAATGTGCCAGAGGGAAAAAAAAACATGAATGAAGGAATTTGAATGGACGTCAGCACAGAGATATGTGATATCAGTGGACTGATGTGAAGGTAAACTGAATTTGTTTTAATAATAATAAGCGCTTCACAGAGGCCCCCCCCCCTCCCGCCTCATTGTTGGCGATCTCTCTCATTCCGTTCCCTCTCTCAATCATTGCCTTTCTCTCACTTTTTTTCCCCTCTCTTTCCCTCTCTTTTTTTTTCTTTTCATTTACCACTTTCTCATTCTTTCTCTCGGCACTGTGTTGTGCAGCCAAGGCCGTTTCTTCCTCAGAACGCGCTCTTGAAAGGCTATTCATGGATTCTTCAATGAAACCCTATTACATTTGTGCGCGAGTGTGTGTGTGTGTGTATGTGTATGTGTGTGTGTGTGTGTGTGTGTGTGTGTGTGAGAGAGAGAGAGAGAGAGGGAGAGAGAGAGAGGGAAAGAGAGACCAAGAAAGAAAAATAAAGAGAGGGAAAGGTATTCCGGGGGCCGTGCTACAGTACCATCTGTATGCAAATCTCCTCAGACTTTGGTAAACTTTGATCAAACACTAAGGCCTCCTTTTCTCTCCCTGTCCCTCCCTCCTCCCCTCCCTCTCCTGCCTCCCTGTCCACTATGTGCTCTGCAATTACTGTAGCTCCACAGCTCTTTGTCAGGCCTGCATATTAGGAACTGTCCCTCGCTGTCCCCCCAAAATCCCCCCCACCCCTCCACACACACACACACACACACACACACACACACATACTATGTTTTCTGCCCCAGTACCCCTTGATACCCTCCTTGTATCGGGCCTTGCTTCTCTACCTACCCCACCACAACCCCAACACACACCATGTTGGAGCACCTGCGACCACGCTGGACTCAACAACAGATGGTGACACACACACACACCCCCCTTCACACTCACTCACTGACACACACACACACACACACACACACACACACACACACAGAGCACAGTTAGCAGGGCTCTTGGCAAACAGAGCCCACTGTGGCGCATGGGTGATGGGCATGCCTTTGTGCAGAGGTTGGGCACACACACACACACACACACACACACACACACACACACACACACACACACACACACACACACACACACACACATACACACACATACACACACATACACACACACATTACACACATACACAGCAGCCATTGTTTCCTCCATATGGGAAGGTTAATAACATGTTGAATGCAGATCCGGTGTCCAACGGGACAATGGGAAATGTCGCGGCTTGTGTTGTCAATTAACGTCGGCGGTTAATGATGAAGATCTCAAAACAGACAACAGACGCACAAACACACGTGAAAAACACAAACATGCCACATTATCTCCTGTGTCGCTTTAATGTACATCGGTCAGTGGGGTGTAAGCCCATTAGAGTCGTGTGTGTGTGTGTGTGTGTGTGTGTGTGTCTGGGCAGTTCCAGCCAGGCGCTCAGTGGGCAGAGGGATAATGGGTATTAATCAGGGAAAAGCCACGGCCTTATGTCTGTTTAACGCAGGAGACGGCTACTCCCTGGACGTCAGCTCCTCTCTAAAACAATTAGCCTCATTTCAGAAAGTGGATTGCTTCACCGTTGGCTAAAGAGGAAGCGCGTAAGGTGGCGCGTGTGTGCACAGCTGAGAGGTGTACGGTTTTCTGTTTGTTTAACACGGGGAGTGTGGGCGGGAAACGTAGCACTGGACACTGTTACCCTCTGTGTGTTTAAACAATACTGTACATATGCTCGGTGTGTTGGATTTCTTACTAAATGTCACACGTAATCTGAAGCGTCTGCTGTCATATGTTGTTTTTCTTTTTCACCATTTTTCTGGGGGATGTTTTTGTCCCTGAACTTGTTTTCATCCTATAACCAAGCAGGATAAGCCATTAGGCAGATGGTAAGGGGAAGTCCCATGAGAGGACATGCGCGCACACACACACACACACACAAAAAAAAAGACACGACAGACTCCTGTCCCGTACACACACACACACACACGCACGTGCACAAAGACACCAGACCCACCAGACCCCTGTTATGTAATCTACCAGTTCCACTCCCCCACCGAGAGGCTCAGTCTCGGGCTGTCTCAACTCCAAAACAAAGTCATCAGTCTTCATATAGGCCTGTCTCTTACATAGTGCACGTACTGCTGGATTCATTTGGCTCCAGCGTTTGTGGATAAAGCCAGTCGTGCGCGGTTCAGTGTGAAGGAAGGGGATGGTAGAAATAGCGAAAGATTTGGAAGCGTTTGATTCATCTCGTGGCGCCGCGAAGCATCTGCTAAGGAGGCGAAAAGGGCCACGCTTTCATACGGTGCCATGCAGCCACGGCTTTCTTAGGTTAAAAAAGGATTAATCAAAGTCATAAACAATGTGTAATTTTATGTCCTGTTAATTCCCTTCACGGCAAGTCTCTTTCTCCGACCCTCTGTGAACACACCGTCGGGCTCAATGGCTACTCAGACCGTGGCAACAGATTTCTCTTTCAGCCATCTCCAGAGAGCGGAGCTGGCCAGGCCTCCTGAGTGGCACATATTTGGGTTAAGGCCCGGCACTGGAGGGAAAGAGAGGAGAGAGGGAGGAGGAGGAGGAGGAGGAGGAGGAGGAGGAGGAGGAGGTGAGGTGAGGGCAGCAGCAGCAGGAGGAAGAGGAGGGGGAGGAGGAGGAGGAGGAGGCCAGAGCCATGTGGCTGATGTTGGTAAACAGTATCCAGCCTTGTCCTGGCATCGTGGCAGAGGCAGCGCACAACGCCGCAGATATCAGGCGCCCGGGCCACACACAGACCGGGACAAAAGGTAGACACACATACAGACATTTGCATTCATACACACACACACACACACACACAGACACACACACACACACACATGCAGGCAGGCAGGCAGGCAAGAAGAAATACACAGACTACTAACAGACAAATAAAAGACTCACTCTCGGTGTCTGCCACTCAGCAGCTGCTCCAGTTTCCATGGCAACTGCCTGAACAATGTAGTAGGAAGAACTGTGTTGGCGAGAGAGGGAAATAGAGAGAGGCGTGTGTGTATGTGTGTATATGTGTGTGTGTGTGTGTGTATGTGCTCCAGTGCACTTGAAATGTGTGTGTAGGTGTGTGTGTGTGTGTGTGTGGGTGGGTGTGAGAGGCTACAAAGGGGGAGGTAGCCGCAGGGTGCTGAGACAGAGAGGATTCAGAAGACACTCTCTTTATTTCTTTGTCAGGATGAGTCTTTGAACGCAGCAAAAACAAATATGGAAATGTTAGAGGAGGAAATAATGGGAGAAAGAGGCAGGAAGGAAAGGGTTAAAGGTAATGTGTGTAGTTGACATCATCATCAACAACAACAACACCAACAACAAAAAGATCCACAGAGACAAAGGTGAGGATTTTATGATGTCTATTTATTTTTCAAAATGAGGTATTTCAAAGTGCTATGAGTTGCAGCACTAAATGTACATTTTAAAAAATGAAAATAAAAACAATAAAAACAAACAAACATCTTATATCCGTTTACCCAGTTCTATGCACCCGATAGTTACAAATATAAACAAAAGAGGAAGAAAGAAAGAAGGCCAGGTACATGAGGATAGAACACATTTGCTGTACAAAAGAATTATTTGAGATAGAAGAAATAAAAACAAATGACGAGATAAAGTGATATCTACCGAGAACTCATTTTCATACGAAAATATAAGTATCAAATTTAGTATGTATCAGGTTCACACTAAAAGCATAAAGGTGTGTAGAATTAGTAATATGATATAATACAAAGAAAAAGAAGAAAAAACAATATATTGTCATTTTACAAAGTTTCATGACTCTCAAAAATTGAGGCCTTACAGTACTTTTAAAGGTATATAAACTTCCAGTCTAGTTATTGGCAGCTTCCTGACATGTATAAAAAAAACCGAGGACAAAATGTATTACAAAACAAGGCAGATCTGAGTGTATTTTTTTTGTATGTACACTTATTGTTATATACAAAAGTGTCGGCTAGCAAGGTGCACAGTTACACATCCACTGACTTGGTTTGAGCACCAGTGTGAGAGGAGTGAGAGTAGGAGAAACCTGTAGTGGCATTGATTATGTGACCCATAACGCCTCAAGTCGTCATATTAAAAAAAGTCTCTTCAGTTTTTTTTTTTTTTTTGCAGTGGTGAAGGCAAAGTAAATGTGCACTGCTTCTTGTACGTCGTGAACTCTCCAAGCAAAGTGCCCTCTGACACCTGTCCCTGTGGGAATCCCCTCGATTCCAGGCTGGTGTCACAGTGAGTACAAAAAAAAAAACAAGATACAAATAGAAATGATATAAAAAAAAACCAGAGGAAGGGAAGACCAAAAAAAAAAAAAAGTGTGTCTTCGCTCCTTCCTCTATCTTTTCTCTCTCTCTTTTTTAAAAAAATCTTTCCTCAATGTGACTGGATTGAAAAAGTAAACCCTAAACATTCTTAACGTCAACAAATGTGCAAAAAAAGTGGCGGCAGTGAAAGTCCGAGCATCCCTCCAGCAACCCTCCCCTGCCTGCTCCAGGTGTTTGTGTGTCTGTGTCCGTGTGTCGGCATCCGAAGATGAACGTCCTCTGAGATCTTTGTGTTTTTGTGTGTGCACATGTACAACAGATATGCAGGCCTATGTGTCTGTGCTGAAGTGTAAAAAGGCCTGTTTGTGTGTGTTACTGTGAGTGTCTGTGTGTGTGTGTGTGGATCTAATTCAGACTGAGTTAGAGACAGGAGGTCGGGGGGTCGTCCGAGGGTCTGTGTGAGTGTTTTTTTTGTGTTGTAGCGGTTGTCTGTTAGCGAGTCCTTGCCTGCTCCAGCCGGCGCATCAGCTGCTGCCTGCGCGCCTGCAGCCGCTCCCTCTCCTGCTGCAGCCTCGTCTCCTCCGTCTCCAGCGAGCTCACGTACTCGGTGGCCTTCTTCAGGATCAGCACCTTGGCCGCCTTCTCGTTGTGCGCCAGCTCCGGCACGTGGTCGCGCAGCGTCAGGAAGCTGGAGCGCAGGTCGTTGCGGCGCTGGCGCTCCAGGATGTTGTGGTTGCGCCGGCGCTCGCTGTCCTCCGAGTCCGAGCTGCCCCGCGGGCTGCTGTCCCCGCTGCCGCTGCGCTTGCTGCGCGACGAGCCGGAGACCGAGCCGCAGGACATGGAGGAGGACATGGAGGAGGAGGACGAGGAGGTCGATGAGGAGGAGGAGATGGTTCTGGTGGGAGGTCGAGGGGCGTCCGACGTCTTCTGCTTCTTCGTAGGCGGCGCCGGGTCGTCGTCGGACGCGTACGGGGACGGCGCTGCGTAGTTGTGCTGCTGCTGGTGGACCGAGCTCCTCTTCAGGATCAGCTCTTGAGGAGCTCGGCTGACGAAGCGACTCACCACGCCGGACCCCGACGCCATCCCTCTCCCCTCTTGGCTGCTCTTGGGATGCACGGAGATGGTGACGGAGCCCGTCGCCATGGGAGACGGCTTGCTGCCCGTGGTGCAGCGCCTCTTCTCCACCGTCACCACGTCGATCTCCTCCTCTTCTTCCTCGTCGTCCTCCTCGTCGTCTTCCTCCTCCTCGTCGTCGTCTTCCTCCTCCTCCTCTTCTGCTTCTTCGTCGTCGTCATCTTCGTCTTCTGGGGGGGAAACGAGAAAGAAAAAGGAGAGTGTTAGTGACTTAATCGCCATGACACACAACTATTCGCACTATGTCGTCAATGTGTACCGGCAGGTGACAGGTATGTACGAGAGTGTGTTTATATGTGAGCCCAGATCAAGAGGGGAGAGAGTGTGTGGGAATGAGCGCGTTGCTCAACACTGTTTGCATAAGCAGAAACCTCTTAATGCTTAGTGTCAGTCACTCCTCAACTAATCCACTCTTGCAGGCGTTGACATGTTGAGTTTCAGTGCCGAGCAGACGGGCTGGATTTCTGCCTTTCATTCTCTTCGCTTCCCTCCTTCAAAACTTCCCCCATATAATCTCCTTCCTCTGCTGAGACGAGACAGTTTTAGTCTGATGCCTTCGCTCTATCAGCGCAGCTCCAGTCACGCTGACTGTGTGCGATAGCAGCAGCAGCAGCAGCAGCAGCAGCAGCAGCACAGGCATTAGGAACTTTTACCTTAACTTTGACCTATGATGTAGTTAAACATCTCTTCTACCCCACCACCACCACCACCAGCTGAGCTCCTCATCTTAATACCTGTGCTGAGATGGAGCTGCGGGTCTTAATACCGCTCTGGTGAAGTCTTTGAAGATGAGAGGAAGTGGCCGATGCTGAGGCAGGGGATTGTGTGAGTTTTTTTTTTTTTTTTTTTTTTGTGATAATGGCTCTCATTATCAGCTCAGGAGCATCTGAAGTGTGTGGCATTTTACAGCTTACAGTAACCCACTTCAGACGCTGCTGCACCAGGATGCTGTCTCAACACACCCACCCACCCACACACACATACACACACACAGAGAGAGAGAGGCTGGTGCTGCCATCAAAACAAAGCCTGGCACAGCTGGGTGGATGAGGGGGCGTGGCCGGCTTTTGCCACATGTTAGGCTGGGATTTGGCAGTTTGGTGTTTGTGCTGTCTGAATGGAGCAGCTCATTCATTGGTTGGAGGAGTGTAAACACAGGAAAGAGCTCAGTCTTTGTGTGTGTGTGTGAATGGTGATAAATATGGATTATTCATATTCATAATTTAAAATCTTGGTCTTATTTCTCTTTTTTCTGCCCCCTCCTCTGTCACACCTGATTGTTATTGAAGTGGTGGGTGTCCCCCTTGTTCCCATGCACTACACAGGGATAAACCTGCACTGTAGCCTTTTATAGTCTGTGACAAAGTAAAGAACGCGTGGATAACACAGGAGGACGCGTCTTAACGCTGCGAGCGGCGGAAGCGCATTGGAGCTGCTGGGTTTGGTGGGGCGGCAGGCGATCGGATCACCGCCCTTTTTTTTTTTTTTTTAAGCCTCGGAGCTGGAGCGGCGCCAGGGAGACAGCTGTCGAGATGGAGCGCTTGTTCAAAGCTGTCACCCCCCGAAAAGAAGCAGCCAGAGCCCTCCTCCGTCCTCCTTTTCTTCCCCTTCGTTGGAGGAGGTGTTTGGCAAGGCCGGCTGAGTCTGCCCTCTGTGCCAAGCTGGGAGCCTTTGTACTACTGTTTCACAGCGAAAACACGCTGATAAGGACTCGTGAGTGTTTGTTTAGGGAACTCGTGGGCAGTCATAAAAGGCAGAGATGAAGTCTTACGGCGATTAAATACACACAACACTCATTTCCGAGTCTAAACACAACCGCTTCCGATATAATTTCTCCAAAGAGGATAGAAAACAGGGCAGTGCCAATCTGCTGTCCTTCCCTGTGTCATTGTAGTGAAGCTCCTGCTCTCTCTCTTTCTCTCTCTCTACCGGCTAATTTTAGTGCCGAGCTGAACTCGGAGCTGCAGTTTGCACAGACTGACTAAAATAAGTGCCAGTTTCTCACCCACTGTGCGCAAATCGTCCATTAATCCATGCGTAATGAAAGCTTTCACGGCACCGTGAGCCCGACACTTTATCAGCTCGTCGCGTTATTGAACACCTTTTCATCTTCCCCTCCTACAAGCTGGTATTCGTGCAGTTGCTGTGTGTGTATGTGCGTGTGCATGTGTGTGTGGTGTCTTTTTGTTTGGCTCAGATGTCAAATGAGTTCAGTAAGGCACACAATTCCCCATTTTACTGCCATCTGCCGGATGAAGAGCCCTCTGATTACATAAACCTCACTGTTCACTGTGTCACTACTACACTTTGTGCGTCTGTGTCCGAGTGTGTGTGTATGTGTATGTGTGTGTGGAATGTAACGATGTAATCCGATTCTGGGTCAGTCATATGAACAAGCTCTAGTCAACACCAATTATGTTGCTACTGGGCCTGTAATAATAATAATAATAATAATAATAATAACAATAATAATAATGACAATAATAATAATAATAATAATAGGGTGACGGTCATGTTGGAGCTGTTCTTCTCGTCTGTTCTTTAAAAATAAAGGAAACAAAGGCTTTTAGTGCATCTTCAGATTCTTACCGGAGTCACTGGACGCGCTCCCGTGGGCTGTGGATGTGTTAACGTTCCCGGATGAGTCTCTGCTGCCGTTCTTCTTGTTGACGGGGAAGGGGAACACTACTGTGGGGTCCACGCACTCTGACACCGAGCTGCGGCTCACCGCCTCCGGCGTCTTGACGCACACGTTCCTGCCGCCCGCCGTGGCCGTGGAAATAGCCTTGCCGAGTTTCTCCGTGACCACCCGCTCCAGCTTTTCCCTGGCGGAGAAGCCACTCCACATACAGTCCTGGATAATGATGCTGTTGGGGTTAGTATCCAAAGCGGAGCCGAACA